>NC_141161.1:124399194-125599194 GCF_053477565.2 Lygodium microphyllum
GGGTAATGTAGGCACCCATAATGATTTGCTTCTACAATCTCCAACGTATTACGATGTTAGAAGTGCTCCTCCATTTTGTGGGACCAATGTTGTCCACATTGAGCATATTGCAATTCCATCAATTGGTTGCATGCATGAAGAATAGTCTAAGGGAGACCATTGCCATGCAATGGTAGAAGAAATGCAAATGCAAGAGGAGAGGTTCCCATTACTAAATGAAAATGATATTCATGGGAATCAAATGATTGAATAAAACCATATGGTTGCTCTAGATGAGGTTTCGCAGTTTGAACCTGCATTTTTGCCTAGAAATGATGGCTTTTGCTCCATTTTGCATTTTGCATGACTTACCAGACTTGAACAACCATCCCTCAATGCATGTATTGGCATTTAGAGAACCCAAAGTGTTTTCCATTGGGAGCCTTGATAGAATGTGCATGCATTGATTTGCCATGTTCAAGTGTGTGGAGACAAGGACTATATGTTCCTTAGCAATTGGCAAAAATTGTTGCAAAAATGGTAGGGTTAGAATGCCCTCTTTGCGAGAACCACCTTAGGTATAGTAGAATCTACATGCTAGTCGTCATAGATATGGTCATGAGTCCAAAAGTAACATTTGAGGGTATAATAGTGCCCTTTCCTTTGTTTCCATGGGGCACATGTGGATGAGCTTACAAGTGCAACTGGAAATGGGTATACTTTTCATGTGCATGGTTTGGTGTATCATCGCATTGTTCCTATGCTACCTAGCACTGAGAATGAAACAAGACTTCAATTTGCATAACTCTACATGTATGATACTGAGCATGAATTGGCAAATCAATTGCATGTGATGCATCGCTTGGTTCTTGAATTGTTGCAAGAGCTTTAAAAGATGATGCATAGTCACAAGATCTATATGCAGGCTTTTTGTTTTGTTGGTGCACTTTGCCAAGGAAGTGATGCCATGGAACTGAGGATGATGATAACAAAAAGTCAATTGATGTCTAGGCAATATGTAGTGCCTATTAGGAATGAGGTTGCTGCAATTATGCCTCAGAATGGTGATGAGGATGAGCTTTTCCATTGTGATATCCATGTCTACACATAGAAGGGTTGGTGTGTGCAAATGTCAAATTTGCATCGGGTGTGTGTCAATGTTGTATGTCTTGCTTTTTTGGAGTGGAGAAGATGGATGGCATATAAAATGTCCATACAATGGTATGGTGGACAATGTGCCTCTAGATTGGTTAAAAAGCAAGGTTTGTGTCACCTAGTTGCAATTTTATGCATATTGTGTTAGGTGTGCGAGGACTCAAGTGCGTGTCTACTAAGAGGAGAAAGGTTGTTGCAAAAATACATAGTGGATGCATATTGCAGTATTGAGCAATGAAAGGTTGCATGGTGTCATAAGAATAAGTGAACATTGCAAGGAGAACTTACTAGGGTTTGGATGACATGGTTTGTAGTGTGGAAAATATTGATGTTCATGTTGTTGGAGCTAATGTTGGTAAGAGAGTTGTTCTTCCTTCCTCTTTCACTAGTGACCCAAGGTTCATGCATCAATTGTATCAAGATGCAAAGGGGATTGTGTATGCAAAGGGAAAGCTCAATCTTTTAAAACTTTTACGTGCAATCCAAACTAGCCAAATATTTGATAGGCACTATTGTGGGGGCAGTCAACAACCCATGACCACCCAGACTTTGTTGCTTGTGTCTTTCATGTAAAGCACCTTGATTTGATGGACATCCTTATTAAGAAGAAAATGTTTGGTGAAGGGAGTGAGCCCAGAGTGGAAGCACATGAGCCAAAGCAAGAGGTATGGTGAGAGAGAGAGAGAGAGAGAGAGAGAGAGAGAGAGAGAGAGAGAGAGAGAGAGAGAGAGGATGCGGGAACTCCAATAGTCATAATGTGTGATAGGCCTTCCCTTAATGTGAATGTATAAAAGCATCAAACTTGTGGCACGAAAAGTTTAGGTGATCCAAAGGATGAAAAACTAGGTCAAATTAAGACTTTGTTTTGAAGTTCAATGACATGTCTTTGAATTTCTTTTGAGGTAATGGATTGTCTATAAGGAGCTTCATGTGGACGAGCAACACTAGCGAAAAGCTCTATTTTGTAATTTTACATGAGAAACATAGATCATGCATGCCTTTTGTAAGGTGCTTTCTAAGCTTATGTGTGACTTATTGAAGAAAACAATTCCATTTTTAGATCACTAACTAAAGAAATACATCAACCTTAAAAATCAAAAGTGATCTTTTAGTATGAAATAGACTATGTAGGACATATAATGTTAGCTGAAGGAATAACTGTTGACCTAAAAAGTGTAGACTGTAAAAGGAGTGGCCTGTTCTTGGGAAGGTCCATGAGATTAATGTAATTCGTCAGCCTTGCTAATTCTCTCGAGGAATTTTCTAAGGAAATTTTTACTCATCCCTATCTTCTCATTCTCAAAATGTGAAGCCATAAGCTCTACCTTTGACTATTCTTTTTCATAAGAACATTATATTTAGATGGGGAGCTTTTCATTCATCCCTATCTTCTCATTCTTAAAATGGGAAGCCATAAGCACTAACTTTGACAATTCTTTTTCATAAAAACATTATATTTAGATGGGGAGCTAACGAATAACAATCTTTTGATACCTTGAAATACCTCTTGACTCATGCATCGGTATCACAACTACATAACCTTACTTGGCCTTTCCTGTTAGTGGTCATTGATGCTAGTGGGTTATGTGTAGGTGTTGTCCTTATGTAGAATGACCATCACATAGCCTACAAGTTGAAAATTCGAGCCTTACAAGTAGTACTACATTACCTCTATAAGGAATTCTTGGCAATAGTTCATGATTTAGATTTTTGGAAGCATTATATAATGGGTTTTGAAGTGCTCATGTAAAATAGATTTGTGAGCTATGCAACTACTAACAAAATCTCTTATTTCTTATCGGCAATGGCTATATTTCATCCAACATTTCCATCCAATGATTCATTACTAACTAGGCCATGCTAATTTAGTTGTTGATGCACTTAGTTGTAGACCCATTAACAATGCTTCATTACATCATTTGCTTGGTTTTTATAAAATTAAACATGTATATTTCATCAATACTTCATCAATGGAAATTCAAACCTTTGACTTCATGATTCCCTTGTGATTTTTATCATGCATGGAATGCATTTCAAAACACAACCATTGCTTCTTTTGACCAGTATATATGTGAACGGATTCCTTTGCTATCAAAAGAAGCTTTGTGTCACTACCTTATTTAGAAGCATTTTTATGAATGAAATGCATACTTTTTCATAAATGGGTCATTAAGGCATTCATTCCACTAATAATATTTTTACTAGCATGACATGAATCATGATATTACTAAAATATGTTTCTAAGTGTGGTATTTATCAAAGAGTTAACCATATATCGTGAGGAGTATTATAGTCTCCTTATTCCACTGATTGTACCTTATGGACTTAGGAACAAATATCAATGGACTTCATCACTAGTTTACACACTACATCCTTAAACAATAATATGATTGGACTATAGTAGATAGATTCAATAAATAAGCTTACCTAATTCTTGCAAAAATACATTATTTGCACCTTGAGCTACAAGATTATTCGTTAAAACCATCTTTTCCTATTGTGGATTTTCCAAAGTCATTCTTTCAAAATGTGATTGTAGGTTTTGCAATTGTTTTTGGGTAATATTATTTAATCTAGGATCTAAAATGTATTTTACTTTTTCTTTCCACCTACAAAGCAATGGCTAGTTTGAAGTAACTAATAGTACCATTCTCTAACTCATTAGATCCTATACCATAGATCGATCAACCAACTAGAACCAACATCTACCAATCTTACAGTTTGCTTATAACAATAATTAACATTTGGCCATAGATAGGGTACTTTTGAGATAGTTTATGGTAATAAATTGCTTATCTCTATGACTACCATAGCTACCAATGTTCCAACAGTTGATAAACCATATTAAGATTTTAGAAGAGATCAATGACAAAATCAATCAATCTCAACTTAGATATGTTGATCAAGTAAATGATAATCATAGAGTTATGGTATTCAAAGAATATGATTTAGAATGGTTTTGAATTGAAGAGAGAAGATTAAAGTTCATCAAAAAGAGATCGAATAGCATCCAAAGATAAAATTCGCTCCAAGCTATTATAGGCCATTTCATATTATCCACATGATTGATAATAACACATTCCATTTATGCATTCCTCCTCATTGGCAAATCCATAATTCATCTCATATTAGCTTCTTGAAACCCTTTAAGGGAACTCCACCTATACCACCAATTGTTGATATGATTCTCCATTACTTGAGAATGATACACAGATTTTAGTACTTGAAGTTATCCTTGACCATGACAAGGCTGCCACTTGTGCTACTTGAGGTCATCCTTAATCATGACAAGGCTACTACCTACACATGCATTGAGTGTCATAGATATCTGGTATAATATGAAAATTATTCTCTTGAGACATCCTAACAGATTGAGAAGTTGTCTCTTACTCAAACTTATGCTTATTTGATATCTCCATATCATACACAATGACATTAATTTCACAAACACATATTTTCCATGTGTGGCAATGTTTGGAAAATCCATGCATCCTTATTTTCATAGTGGATCTGCAAATTCACTATTTTAGGATACATAAATTGCTTACATTTTATTTTTTATGCATTGGGGTTTATATTTTGGCTTTTCCTCATTGATTTAGTGCAAATTTGTCACTTGAGACATGTGGCTAATCATTTGTGCTACTTTCTTTCTTTTTAATCAAGTTGGACAATTTCTTTTTAACCACCAAGATATGATATGATATTTGGTTTTGTTTATTTTTATGAAATTAATTAATGCTTATTAAGTTTATTTTATGCATATTATCGTCATCATCATCATTCTATTTGCCACATAATAGTTACTTTTGTGAACAGGTGGAAAATTAATGTGTTTTGTATTCCTAAAGATTAATAATAATAAGAGAAATACAAATTCAATGATTTTGGGGTTTACTAGTGGAGCAACTTGGGTGTGAGAATTATTTTTTAGTGTCCTTTAAGGGTGAATTATTATTGATCAATGCGCTTATGTGCATGATTATTCATTATCATTGTGATTTTTATATTATGTTACAATAACACACTTATTTTTGTAATGTTAGTAACCTCAAAAATTATTAGATAGGCCTTATCAATATAGCAAAAGCAAGGAAAGAAAAGAGCATAAAAGGATGCTTTTCATGATTTTCGAGCACTAAAAGAAAAGCAATACAATTCACTAAATACATGCATGAGGAAGATGCTAACTCATGCATGGGGGAGATTGTACATATTCTCTTATCATGTACTCTTGTCTCTCTCATTCCCTTGCTCTCTTGTGTGTTCTCTCAAAATTCGATTAATTATTACCATTGTATGGTGAGGGTGGATAGTTGTAATAGAGGGAGTGAAAGGACAAAGGTTGGAGACCAAAGATGAGTGAGGGAGCTAGTAACTTGGAGGGAATAAAAGAAGCAAGTCTAGAGGTTTAGAGGCAAGGGATGTAGAAGACACACCATCATCTTCCCCACCCACAATTGATGTATAGTGCATGGCCAATCACCCCACAACCAACTTGCAAGTTATCAACCAGGTCACCTCTATCTACACAAACACATATACACAACATATATGCATATGTATATGTATGTATGCTACCTACAACACTTGCTTTTTTCTTGAGATAGGCTAGGTAGTGGGACATATTAATGCCACCCACATCTATACTATGGTTAACCTATACATCTATATTGATGCACCTTAAATTCAAAATCCATTTTTGTAGGGTCGAGGGGTACATTTTTGAAGCTCTAAGTTCAGGAGTTTCCAAAGCCATTATGAAGTTTATAAAATAGTATATATATACATGTTACTTGTTCCTAAGCTTTTTAAGTAGACCAAGGACCTCCTTATATACACTACTTTTATGTTTACTCAATACTTTGTGCTAGTAGCCTACTCAAGAGTGTCAGTTGTCCTACTGCTTCGCGCAAGTACACATAGATGCTAGGTTCTTAAGCAGCATGTAACACGATGCTGTTTCAACTCCCCTCTTTGCCTCTCTATCTCTCTTTCTATCTATCTCATTTTATCTCACAATAGCACATTGCATGTTTGAGAGAGCATTTTAAAACATTGGAAGCTTATGTCAGATTATCCACACACAAAGGGATTTAAATAACAAATGATCAAAGCACCATGTAGTCTTGAAATCAATTTCTTTGTCCATTTAAAGACACAACAAAAATGATATGCATACTAGGCAACTTGTACTTCATCCAAAATCATAGAGGAATCTCAAATCCTTAGAACCATTTTGTGTGCATGATTAAAAATACACTTTACAATAAGGAAAAGAAGTCAATGATGTCAAAAAGACACTCAGACATCCAAACTATATCTTCTACTCTTCAAACAATCTTCTTTTGCGAGCATTGCTATCAATGATAGCAAGTGTCCTCAATGCATGGGTGACATAATCATAATTGAATCATTGTAAGCAGACTGCACTCTACAAAACAAACATGCAATGTGCTACAACAACACAAAATAGTATTAGTATGAGTATATTATTCAAACACACAAAACAACAAAAGCAACTACACTGAAGGTAGAGAAATACCTTGGTCGATATCCATATTCAATTGATGCAACAAAACCAAGCATCAAAGGTCATGACACTCCCATAATTGCCATTGAGGAGGAATCCTCTTGGAGTGAGACCAAGACACAGTGTGGCTACCTCATAAATAATCTCAATGAATATGCCCTCATATCTCTAAACAAATGGAAGATTATGAAGGTGCTCAACTACACATGCAAGAGATCTATGCATTTTATGTTCTTTTACCAAATGCATGAATTTCTCTTAACAATCTCATTTGAGTTTTGCCAAGTAGCAACCAAACACTAGGGTCCTCATCTCCCTACAAAAGAAAGGAAAAATAATTAAAAAAAAATTGAAATGAATCTATGAAAAGCAATAACATTCAAAAGAATTGAGCATGATTCACATCCTAGGCAGCAAGATGCAATCAAACTCTTTGCAATACTTCCTTGTACACAATATTAATAGTGGATCCTGTATAGCGATCATTGTTAGGTAGCAAGATTTTAAGGCCAACACAAGACTTCACCTGTGAAAATGCCACATATATCTATCCATGTGTGGAGATGGAGCTTTTAAGATAGGCCCCCACTGAAGTTAGAGTCTATCCTTGAGCCTTGTTAATTGTCATTGCCAACACTAGTTGCATGGGAAATTGTCACCTTAGAGAGAACGGAAAGTGCAATGTTGTGGGAATGAATGTTATCCTTGGAATGAACACCCTGGCACCAATTTTTGTACCTGTGATGATTTCAACTTCCAAAACCCTGTTACTAAAAGCTTTGCATATCAACCTCATTCCATTACAAAGCATCTTGTGGGATTCAAGTTTTCGAGCAGTAGAGTAACCATCCTTACAGGCAATGCAACTCTATTAGTAGTATTTGTTAAGGCCACACCATCCCCAATACCTTGAAGCCACCTAATGAACTATTCACCCTTAATTCCATTATCTTGACCCACCCACATGTTTTATGTCAACTTTAAAATCCTCACTTGCCTCCATAAAGCAGAGCAACAAAGGGATGCACTTACAATATCCTCACAACCTCCCTTGATCACAACAAGCAAAACCTATCTAAAATCACCCCCATATAACATGAGTTTTCCACCAAATGGATGATTGTAAGACATGATATCTTGCAAACTCTTATCCAAGGCCTCAAAAGCATACCGATGCATTATCGGAGTCTCATCTCACAAAATGGGGCAAGGCTCTCTCAAGAGGCTTGCCAAATCACTCTATACTAGTATATTGCACATAGAGTGGCCCTCCAATTTCAAAGGGATATTAAATCTTGAGTTCACTATCTAACCATTTGGCAATAACAATGTTGCAATCATTGACAATGCAATCGCCAACGCCAAATGACTGCATGCACATAGTGTTGCTAGAATACACCTATGTGTTGCCCATCATTGAGTTTTGATTTCATCGATTCAGTAATCTCTACCTCTTCACATCGATCATACACAAGCTCCTCAAGAATAATAGGATTTCCTTGTGACACCCCATTTTGCAATTGTAGTTTAGGTATCCTAGGGAAATTGTACATTATCCAAGCCATGCTATCTCAAGAGCAATTCTAGATGTTTCAAGGCCACATTCCTTGCCTTTGCCCTTGATCGATCTCCTTGCAGGCTAGCCATTGTAAATCTACTAATGATATCCTTTGTAAATGAGTCTTCAAATGTCTCCCATAACCTTCCTAGGGGTATAGGTTCATAAAACACTAATATTGTTACAAACAAATTCCTCAAGTGCGCACCTAGTTGTATGCTCTAGGCTTATTGTAAACATTGAAACCACTCATCATCACTCTCCAATATAACCATAGCTATGCAAGCCTCGTTGAATGTGGGGGGTACAACATAAACCCAATAGTTCTCAAGTCCTCAAAAGATGTGCTCCCTCTACAAATCGTTAACAACATATGCAAATAGTTCCACTTATTGCATGTTGCAGACACAAAATACATTGGAGGGGAGCTACGGAGCTCTACCCCGAGACCTACGGACCGCTTATCGATCAAGCATTTCAAGCCGAGCGGCCATGGCTACCTCTCACATAGCCGATGTGCAATGCCTACCTTACAAGTGTAGTGAGCTTACCTTGATGCTCAATCGAGTTCCCTTCTCTCTCTTGCACTCCGGTAGCTCCACAATCCTTGTGGCAAGCTCAAGCAACCTCAAGCCCCCTCCGTCAAACTCCATCCTCCATAACTGCATAAGAGAAGAGAAGAAGAGTAGATGAAGAGAGAAGATGGGGAGCTTCTTCTCCACGATCCCCCACTCTCACACACTCACTCCCTCACACTCCCTCAATCCCTCACTCAAGCACAAGCAAGAAGGCAAGAAACAAGAGGAGAAGAAGAAGAAGCTTTACCCACACACAAGAATGAACTTTTTCATTCACTTTTGAACTTTATATACATGCCCTACTTTTTGGGCGGTCATCCCCACTTTTTACATGGCCGGCCATTAGCCTAGGTGCTCTGTTCCTATTTCCCACCGTTCTATATTAGCCCGTTCCCACTAATGCATACAATTTGCACAGGAGTGAGCCTAGCGCTCTTTTTACAAGGATTTGGGAGCGCCTTCATATTTAATGGTGCACTTTTACTCTTTTCTTTTCTCGAGGCGACACCGTCATTCAAATTTTCAAGGTCTGACCTCCATCCAGGGTGCCTTTTCCTTCCTTTGTCCTGTGCCTTTTTGGTTATCTCCTTCTTTCATTTTTCCCGTACTTCTGCTCCATTTTCCGTTCCTCTGTGCTGCGATAAACATTACCCCCTCCTAGTGGAGTGCCAGTCCCATGGCACTGGGGTGGGGAGCAGTAAAGTAGTTGGGGTTGGTACTAAGTGGAGTTGGTGGGTAGATGACCACAATAAAAAAGGTGGTGTTGTGAATGAGAGATGATGGAGTGTTGATTCGTGATGATTTTGAGAGTTTCTGGTGTGCTTTGATCTTCATGAAGATGCTCGGCCTTTGTCACACAGTTGGAAATTTTCTTTTGCGATGACTATCAAAACCGGGGCTCCGTAATCAGTTGAAGAACATGTGGTTCCAAGATCTATGCCAATCGTGGGTCCCAACTGAGTTACGAACAGCTTGCAAGAGAAAGTTGTGCACTCCCTAAGGGGTGTGTTTGTCGCACGGTGTGGTGTAAGTGCATGTGCAGTGGAACTGGGAGATGGGTCTAGGCCCTCAGTAATGTCCCACACTTGAGGACCCAGTTCGTGTGTTGTCGGAGGTGCAGTGCAGAGCTTAGGGTGACAGGTCTGGAAGCCCTACCCTTGATGTGCCCTAAGCGTGAAGTGGGGAGAGGGGCTAGGGGTGAACCCTAGGTGTGGTGAGCAAAGTGAGCCTTCGTGCTTTTTTTCTCTCCTCTTTTTTTTTTTTTGAAGATTGCATACAAAGAAGGCATTTTGGCTAGTGCCTATCACCTTCAGCCGAAGCGTGGGGTGGTCGCAGGCATTGGGAAAGGCGCGGCTTTGTAGGTATTCTTTAATAGCGGCCCGGGTCTTTAGAGGCATGGATGACAAGAAGGGATGACTACACCTTGTGAAGCGGGTATCATTCATATTCTCTAAGATTTCTAGGCAAAAGGAGGGAAGCATGGTTGCCCTCATCATTAATCTAGTCATAGCCCTACTATCTATTCCTAAGTTGATGTCAAAAAAGAGGGGGGGGAAGGTGGGCTTCCTCGGCTGCAGGCCTCTGCATTAATAGGAATTTGATCAACCTAAGATATTTGCAGGTGGTTAGGAAGGTTGGATTCGGGCAAGAAGAAAAGTCTACGAGAAAGCGGTTGATGGATGGAAGGAGATCCTCTACTCTAAAAACTAGGCATTCCTTGGGATTTCGGGCATTTACATTATATATTCTAGGAAAGTCAAAATCCCCATGAATAGTGCGATCATAATCAACTCCATGCCTACGGGGGTAGGGCATGTAGGTGGGGTCGTTATGTTTTTCAGGAAGTGAGCTGCAGAAGGCGGTCCAAGCGTCAAAATTGGCATCCCAAATCCTCCTCCGCCACTTTGGCTCTGCCTCGTAGCCTTGGACAGATTTGGGAACCTGGTTCACCTTGTCCTATCAGTAATCTGCAGGCTCTTGCCTCCACTTAGTTATAATAAGGCTCCTATCTTCTATCCATCTATTTGCCAGGTCATTGGCCAGGTCCTTGATCTTGGATAGGATGCCTAGAGGCAATGCACGGTCCAGCGAGCGTGGATAGGCAAATGACAGCTCAAATGGTCTCGTCTGGAACTCTCGGTCACGCCATATGATCAATTCCTGAGGCCAATCGATAGGGTTGGGATCCCCTCGTAGTGGCAGCGGCTCGTCAGGGAATTTTTTGGGTAGTGATCGTGCTCTGCGTTGTGCGTCCTCTATCAGTTTTTGCCTTCTTCTTCTGGCTGCCACAATGCGCTCAGGCATGTGGGCATCTTCGGGCTCTTCTGGCAAGAGGCCTGATAGAGGTGGACTAGGTGTTCTTCGTTGTTCTTCTTCAGCATCCTGCTCCAAGTCCGGGCCCTCTTCGGCATTCTGCTCGGCGTTGTGCCTCCTCTGCCAGTTCCTGCCTTCTTCTTTTGGCTGCCACAATGTGCTCAGGCATGTGGGCATCTTCGGGCTCTTCTGGCGGGAGGTCTGGTAGAGGCGGACTGGGCGTTCTTTGTTGTTTTTTTGCTCCAAGTCCAGGCCCTCTTTGGCATTCTGCTCGGCATTGTGCCTTTGCTAGTTCCTGCCTTCTTCTTTTGGCTGCCACAATGTGCTCAGGCATGTGGGCATCTTCGGGCTCTTCTGGTGGGAGGTCTGGTAGAGGCGGACTGGGCGTTCTTTGTTGTTTTTCTTCAGCATCCTGTTCCAAGTCCAAGCCCTCTTCGGCATTCTACTCGGCCACTACTGGGGCCACTTGTGGTGGTGGTGCGGGCTACTCCTATTCTTCGAACCCTAGTTCCTTGAGCTCAACGGTGGAGAGACCGGCACGGTGCAGGTAGTGGAATTGCTGCTCCTTGGTGATTCCCGTGCCGGTGGGAAGCTCAAGGCCATATCTTAGCGCTCGGGTAGTCATCTCCACCTTCCTTCTCACCCTCTCCACTGAATCATTGCCCTCTACTTGGGTGACATGTAGCACGGTGCTGAGAAGGGCTTGCCTTTGTGCGTTGGCGCATATATCGGTTGCTTTGGGGCCCTGGATTCGGCAAGCACTCTCTCGCACTCAACCACCGCCAAGCGCTCCGTTAACTGCCTAATTCTTGCAAAGTTGTTCTCTTCCCATGCATTGGCTCTTTCATCCATCTTCCTCCTTCCCTCTTCCAGCTCACTTGCTCATGTGGTTACCACCTGCTGCTGTTCATTTGTTAAGACCCAGAGTTGGTACCACTCCTTGGATTTTCGAGCCAGCTGTTCTTCGGTGATTTCTTTTGCTTGATTTGCAATACTGAACCTCTGTTCTCCCTTAGCAATTAGTTTTGACTTTTATTGCGCTAGTTGCTCGTGGCTCTGGATCTCTGCAAGGTGCAGTCTTCGTTGCGTGAAGGCCATGGCCATGAGGGCCTCTGTGTCTTCCTTGGCACCCTCCAATGCACCTCGCAGTCATTGTGCCTCCTGTTGCTGCCCTTGTGCTTCTGCTGCGGGGGTTGCCGGCCTTTCCCGTGCTAGGAACTCTATCTCTCTCTCCAGCCTATCTTGTTTCTTGAGTTCATACCATAGCTTCTCTGTGGTATTCTCCTGCCGCTCGCTTGGCTCGCCCTCTTGAGCTGCCAACTGTCCATACCCTTCTAGTCTAGCTGTTCTTTGTTCTAGGTCACCATATTGCTGCACTAGCAACTTTAAGCTCCACTACTTGGCCACCTGGTTTTGCTCTTCATCCTCTAGCCTCTGTCTCAGGCGACTTTCGTTATTTTGGGCTTCTTTCGTTTTTGCCTCCAGTTGATCTTGCAGCACTTTCACCTCCCTCTTTCGATTGGCTCCTTGCCTTGAAACTTCGAGCCTCAAGGCTGCCGAAGTTTCCCTTTCCTTTTCCAGCTCCAACAGGGCCACCTTCTTTTCTTTCTTTGCTTTATCCAACTATGCCAGGAGCTCAGCCACGTAAGCTCGTAGTCCGCACCAGGTGGCATGGGGGTAGGAGCTATGGTGGTTGACACTTCTAGCTTTTGCCGTTTTGGGTCTTTCCTGGACTCAGCATCTGCAATGGCGGGACTTTTCGCTCCAGTCTCTGGCACAATCTCAGCCACTTTACTGACGAGCATCTGCATCATGCTCATCAGCTGGGCCATGAGAGGACGTGGGTTGCAGGGCAACTGTGGTGTCGGTTGGCACCGGCACGAAGGAGGAAGGCAGGGGGTGTAATAGTGACTTCCCCTTGCCTACGATCATTGGGGCTGCTTTCGCGTTGCCACTTGCTCTGGCCTCATGGTGGGGACTCAAGGAGTTGATCTCTCCTCTTCCATGAGTTTCCTCAACAGATCTACGAGAGTGGCCTCTGCCAACTCAGCTAGTTCTTTCATCCTCAGCTTGTTGGCTTCCTCCTCCGCCCTTCTTTGCCTTTCCTCTTCTCTAACTCTCTCGAGTTCTTCCTCTTCCTTCTTCCTTCGTTGCTCCTCCACTCTCCTTGACTCTCTTCGAGCCCTCTTCACCTTGACCCGCTCCTCTTTGCTCAGTCTCTCCTCCTTCTTTTTCTGGCTCTTGCCAGTCTTCATTTGCTTCTGTGGCTCGGCCGTTTGAGTGGTTGGTATTTCAGGCTCTTCTTCATCGCTTGCCGTCTTTTCGCTTGAGCCTTCTTCCTCATGGTGAGATGAGCTTGGTGCCTAGCTTGCTCTTCCTCCACGCCGACATCCTTGATAGCCTCGTCAATGATTGCAGTGAGGACACCTCCGTATCTTATTGTAGAGGCTTTTGTGGCAGGTTTCTTTCTTGTGGATCGTGTGATAGAGGCCGGAGATTCCCCACCAGCTGGTGTTGCGGCTGGAGCCAGAAGGGCGGTTGAACTCTTGATAGTCTTCTGGACAAAGCCGTTCCAGTCCACCTCCTCCGGAACTCCTACTGCAATGCTTTCCAGTAGTGGCACGCTGATTTTATTCATGAGTGCATTGTATCTGTGGCCCGAGAAAAGAGCGTGGATTATCTTAGCCTGCATCCTCATCGCAGGGTCTGAATGTTAGCCAGAATGATTCCATCAAGTGTGTCCACATCCTCTTTTTTGACTCCCAGCATGGCATACACATCTCTTTTTGGGTGTCTTTCTTTCTTGGGCACAAGCCCCAGGGCTCTCTCGACAATATCTGCGTTAAGGGGCACTTGCACCCTTCTTTCCTGATCACCCGCCCTCACTGTGATCGTGCCACAGCTCAGTCCTTCATCAAAGCTCCTTAAGAAATCCATGCACATGCTGTAGTCTACTGCCTGTTCGACATTCTCTATGTACTTTTGGAGGTTACATTTTTCCACCAGCTCCCTCACGGTCGGCTCTTCCAAGATGGCTTCATCTAGATTCATGGTATGCTTGAATGTGAATTGGCGAAATCCACACGTGTTGATTCCATACTTCGTCAGCTTCGCTTCCGTGAATGGGACTCTACCCTGTCTTGCCATGGTAGGTGCCTGTCATCACCCAAGTCAATGTTAGCATTATAACTTGATTCATTCCTAGCAAAACCCAAGAAAGAATGTGTGTGACAGTTTGCCATGAGGATTCAGAGGAATGAAACTTAGAAATAATTCACAACCAACATCTATTTCCTCCTTGCATTCTTGCCTATTTGAATTCGGTTGATCACTTTCAGCCTTTATACCTCTTGCTACATCACTTGGTTCGTCACTTGGTTGTCATTCGCTCTTCCCCCCCTTTTTTCCAAGTGTTAAGGGAATCCTTTTTAGGATTAGAAAGGGGAGGAGGAAGGCTCGCATGGGCTGTGTGGGGTGAGCTACTTGGCCAACAGCCAAGTATAAAGGTTAGGGTTATATTCAAACTGGGCATGACAATCAAGTTCACATGGTTGTATGGAAGCTTGAGTGATGTAGGTCAAGACATCATGAAAGATGTCCCCGGAGTTGAGGCGACTAGCAATGTGCAACTCCTCTTCTGTGAGAAATTGGTCAATGTATGGGTGGGCCAATACCTGATCATCTAAGTGTATGTTACGTGTAATGGCCAAAACTCTAAATGAAAGAGGTACCACATAAATAGGGTCGCGTTCAATTGTTTTGATTGCCCTCCTTTGCTCAGCATTGGTCATGATACGGTGACCTTTTTTCTCCCATTGGAGTCGTAAGGCATACCACAGTTGTAAGAATGGAGAAGCAGAGCTGGCAAGCCGCGTGATCTCCTCCAGTTCTCGTTCAGGTGTAGAGAGAGCAGGCTTGCGGTAAGAGGTGACTAGTCGTCTGAGAACAACTTGCTCCTTTGAGATTTCTCCATTAGCGATTAGCTCGGCCGCAATTTTGGGAAATTTGATGGTCATAAACTCGTAGTCTTCCCAAGTGCATTGCAATGCGCGAACATCAGAAGCACATGGTTCGTCAAGAAGTCCTAGGTCAAGCCTCTCATAGCTCCTAGCGAATGTGGTGAAGGTGTCATCCAACTCCTTGATGCATGTTACTACATCATTCCTCGAGGTCTCAGCGAGATTCTTGGCTGTTGAAAGGAAAGATCGTCTTTCGTACGAATGCTTAAGACCTGCTGGTGGTGATGGCGCAATTGGGTTGGACAGTGGTGACTCCATTGCTGGCGTCACAAATGGGACTTTGCACTCTGGAGCATTTGGAGATGCTGCAGTGGGCTTCAGTGGCATAGGAGGCGTGCTGCATTCTATTCGAGCCGGCATGGGGGTGCGCAACTCCTTTGACCCAGATGGTGTTGAGGCATCTAGCTTGGGACAATGAATGTGTTGGGGGTCCCTATGGTGCTAGTTCAGCGTTCTTTGCGGTTTGTGCTTTGTATGTGCCAGCCTGTCCAGTTGGAGTGGGGTTGCTTAGAGTTGAGCTCCTTGTGTGTCTACCCTTAGGCACCCATATCCAGGGGTTGCCCTCATAGTATCCTTGTGCTCGCAGGAGATCTTTCAATATCCATCGTGGCATGGTAATGCGCCTATGTCGATAGCATCTGGGCTGCCTCTTAGGCTGCGACGACCGATAGTTTTTGCGTTTATAAACATGTTTCTGCGGTTTACCAGGAGGTGGCCCTCGCCGTTTTGGCACCCATATGTGCGTGGGCTCTTTGGCCATGTGAATGGCTTGGGTGGGTTTGATTCTAGCAGTTGGAGCACGGGGTGAGATATCCATGCCCTTCTCCTTAGGCTTGGTCGTGGGAGTCTCTATCGGTGGCTCCACAGTTGTAGGAGGTGCAAGATGGCCCTTGCTGAAAGTAGTTACTATGCGCACATTGCCTACAGCAAGATGGATGCGATCTAGGTTGTAGTCCACATTGCACTTTGTCTGCTTTTTGAAAGTGCGGCCTAGTAGTGATTTATCACCAGCCCTCTTAGTGTTTGGTAACACATAAAAGACGACTGGGATGCTTTCAGACTCGACGGAGACAACGACTTGGCATTTTCCTAAGAGAGAGTAAGTGTTGCCCCCAAATGGGCTGAGTTGTGCATTTGTGGGCTGTAATTTAGGCTGACCGATGCGTGTCCAATGGTCACGTGTCAAGATATTACGGTCGGCACCTTCGTCGATCAGGGCATCAAAAGAATACGTTCGTTCTGCGGCGGTGATCGTGATTCATAGGTAGGCGGGTGCTACTGCTTCTTCATCTTGATCTATTAGTTCGGTAATTGTGGCCACCCAGATGTTGATAGGAGCTTCACACATAGGTGGCTCATGCAATGGATGGGAAGGAGGATAGTACTTTTTCATGCGACTGCCATTGAATAAGCCTATTCCTTCCCCTTTGAGCGTCTCCAACTTGACATTGCTCGTTTTACTAATTGCACACACCCGAAAAGGTCCCAGTCCTCGAAATTTCATTTTCTGTTTGTGACCTTTCACCGAGTAGAGTAGGACAAGGTCTCCTTGATCAAAGTTGCACTGGTTGACATGCTTGTCAAACCACATCTTTCGTCATGCCTTCTCACAAATTAGAGCGTGGGTGGCTAAAAGTTGAGTCTCCGTGAGATGCACTAACTCCACTAAGCGGTCAATCCAAGCTTCTCTTCCCTCCCAATGCTCATGAGCTGCTATTCTTAAGCTAGGGACAAAGAACTCTAAAGGTAGAATGGCCTCCGTTTCGTAGGTCAGCCTAAAGGGCGTTTGTCCGACAGCCATCTTATAAGCTGTACGATAGGCCCACAAGCCCACCATCAATTTATTATCCCAGTGTCTTCGTGATGTGGATACCATCTTAGTAAGCACATTGACTAGGATTTTATTCATGGACTCCGCTTGGCCATTTGCTTGAGGGTAGTAGGGAGAGGACCTTCTATGAACGATTAGGAAGGTTGAGAGCAGGTGGGATATCACTTCATTAATAAAGTGCATGCCTTGATCACTCACTAGTTCTATTGGACAACCAAACCGTGAAAAAACATGCTCCCACAGGAACTTTGCAGTGGTTCTAGCATCGTTCTTTCTAGTGGCTCTTGCCTCCACCCACTTTGTTAGGTAATCCATTGCCACAATGACGTAGCGTGCTTGGGAGTATTGCGCCGCAGGACTGATAGGTCCAATGAAGTCAATGCCCCATTTTTCGAAGGGCTATCGAGCTATTACGGGGGTCAACTCCATCTTGTCTTTGCGCATGGGTACCTTAGTCCTCTAGCACTCATCCCAGTGTTTGACAAACTTAGCAGCATCACGGAATAGGGTGGGCCACCATAGTTGGGATTGTAACACCTTATGGGCGGTTGTATCCCCACTAAAGTGCCCGCTAGCTATCCCGCCATGCACCTCTCTCAATACATCATGCATCTCGTGCTCACACACACATTTACGCAACAAACCGTCTTGTCCCAACCTATAGAGTTGGCCAGCAATCAGTTGGTATGGCTGGATTTTTAAGATAAGTCTTCTTAGCCTAGCTTTCTCAATAGGTCTCTCAAGCAGACCGTTCTCTAGCACTTGGATTACATCATCAGCCCAATATGGCATCAAATCAGCCCTGAACAAGTCTCCTTTGCTAGACAGGCCAAAGAGATGAGCATTCGGTAAGTCGTCAGGTATGCCTTGTCCAACAGCTTCTCCTATGGGTATGCGGGACATGTGATCCGCCATGTAGTGCTGCTTTCCCTTACATACAACCACAAAGAAATCCAACTCCAACAGGAGAAGTAACCATCTCGCTATGCGACATGTAGCGCACGGCTTGTTCACAAGATATAGCAAGGCTTGATGGTCAACGAAAAAGACGAAGGGTGTGGCCAACAGATAATGCCTAAATTTCTTTACAGCAAACACCATGGCTAGCCCTTTCCTTTTTGTAGTGGAATAGTTCATCTTTGTTTCAGGAGCTGCTTGCTGGCAAAGCTCACTGGGTAATCAAGATTATGTTCACCAGGCTGGCATAGAACATCTCCGATAGCAAACTTAGAGGCATCTATGTATACATGGAATGTTATACTCCAGTCTGGGGCTCGTAAGATTGGTGCAATGGCGAGAGCCTTCTTTAACTGTTCATACGCATGCTGGCATTCCTCAGTCCACTCGAATACAATTAGCAGCTTGTACAATGGTCTAGCAATCAGCGTGTAGTTCAGTACAAAGCGTCGGTAGTATCTCGTATGGCCTAAGAAACACTGAACGCTTTTGTAGTTAATGGGTGGTGGTAGGTCAACAATGACCCTGACTTTTGAGAAGTCGGTGGCAATGCCATTCCTTGACACTACGTGCCCTAGGATGCATTTGTGCTTCACCCAGAACTGGCACTTCAAGGGGTTCAATGAGAGTTTGTATAACCGACATCGTTCAAAGACAGCTCTCAACCTCTCTAAGTGTTCAGCCCAATTAGAGTGTATGCACAAGTCGTCTACGAACACCTCTAACTCGCTTCGTAGCATATCCTTGAAGATGGTGCACATTAATCATTGGAAGGTTACAGGTGCATTCATTAGCCCAAAGGGCATAATGATGTAGGTGAATACACCCCACTCCGTGGTGAAGGCAGTCTTGTGTTTGTCGTCAGGGTGTACTTGCACTTGATTATAGCCAGAGAAACCATCCAGGAAGCTGTAAGCTTCTTTGCCTGCCACCCTCTCTAGCATGTGCTTGGTATACGGTAAGGGATAGTTATCCCTCTTCGTAGCGGCATTAACCTTCTTGTAATTCACGCACACCCAAATTTTACCATTCTTTTTCATAATGATCACTATAGGCGATACCCAATCTGTGCGCTCAATCTCATATATAAATCCTGCCTTCATGAGCTTATCGATTTTTTCCTTCACTGCATGAGCGTGTTTGGGATTCATAGGGTAAGGTCGCTGCTTCATTAGCATTGCATCTAGAACCATTGGAATATTATGGGTCACAACCCTAGGATCGACTCCTCTAAGTTCCTCCAAGGACCAAGCAAACACATCGATATACTCTCGTGGGAGAGCAACAAGTCTAGCCTCCTCATCCTTGGTCAGGTCATCAGCAATGAACACATGTGGAGGCTTCTCACCTTCCCCTGCCAAGTCGACTTCCTTGACCTTGGCAGGTCCCTCAATTGGTTCATTGGCTTTCCCTTGTCTCTTTGCTCCTAGCAAAACCACCACTCTATCATCCTTCTTAAACTTCGTGAAGTGTTTGGGGAGGCCCTGCGGCTCTTTTGCCTCTCTGCTTCTGAGTCTTTAGTTTGCTTCTTGGTCTCCTCCCTTAACCGTCTGCACCTTAGGTGGACTGGCAAGTCCCCTTTGGTGCGTCTGACCTTAGAGGGTTGGGGTATTTCATGATCACTCTCTGTACTGACTTCAGACTCCGAGCTAAACTCACATCCCTTGCTTGAGGAAGGAGTTTCGCTAGGGGGTCGTAGTTCAGTAGGTGAATCCGTCTTTAGTATTGGAGCTACCGGTGACTGTGCCACCCTTGCCTGCTCGTAGTCCATGGCTCCCATGTGCTCAGCCAGGTCCTATCGCACTCCATCAGCATGACTCCTTTTTCATTCCAGCCTACCCTTTCCCTTCTAGGCCTAGAGTCTGCCTTGATTTGTTTGATTGATCTCCCTTCAGTGTCATATTCTATCATGTCTAACTCCTCTTCACTCTCGTCCCCCTCAAAGCAACAGTGCTCGTACCCCTCATCATCAGAATCTTGCCCCTCTGACTGCTCGTCATCCCCCAGGTTTTCCTCTCCAATCTCTTCTTCGTCGGTGACTAGAGCCCAATTGTATAATAGGTTAAAATCGTGAATTTTGGTCCATTTCCACTCATGCCCAACCAAGAGGTCACTTAGGGGTTTTAGATTAGCCACCTTGTTGCCCTTCAGTTTATCGGTTAGGCACTCTACGATTTCCTGAAGCTGCAGCTTGTTGGTGGGGATATGGAACGAGACTGGTCTCCCTGGGTCACGTGAGCTTCCTGCCATCATGTAGAGTGGCATAGTGGGCTCCTTTGCTGGCATGCTTGGTGATTTAGCAGCTTGCTTATATAGCTCTTCCTCATCTGAGAATGGTAGGTCAATGGTTGCCAAGACATGCATCCAATCTCGCTCTTCCTCAGGGCAAGGGATGTATTTGGTCAATGACCCATAGGGTTTGCTTGCATGGGCATCCCCTTTTAGCATGGTCAAGATAGCATCAAAGTCGGCTGGGGTAGTCTTCCAGGTGTCCATCTCGATCCTTACAGCTTCCGTCCTATTCCCCAAGAAGATGAGATTGTTCCCCCAATCTTCAACAACTCGCACGTTCCTCATCCAGGGTCGGCCTAGTAGTATGTTGTAGTCCACACCCTTCATGACAATGAAGTTTACGGAAAATTGCACTCCTGCGACCTTCACTGGCCAGTTCTTTAGGATCCCGAATGATCTGACCTTCATTCTGGTGGCCAATGTAACATTGAACCTAGCCGCTTCCATAGGTGGGTTTCCCCAGGCTTGTAGAATTGCGTGGTTCATGACACTGACCCCGGCGCTTGTGTATATGATTCCTTTTCGTGTTGCATCCCCCAAGGCTAAGATAGGTAGGACTGCATGCATCTCCGTGCCTTCCCAGAAAGCGTTGATGTGCAGTGACCTTGGAGCCGAGTGCAGCGTTAGGCCTTGAATTTGCATGATTGCGTCCTGCTCTTGCAAGTCAGCGGTAGTATGCTCCCCTTTTCCCTCCACCCAGTGCCTTAATTCTTGCCATAAGGGAGGGTGTTGCCGAAGCAAATCTCCCAGGCTCACGGTTACTGGGGTGGTTACTAAAGTGGTGAGGAGGTTGCTGGGTGGTTGGCTTCCTCCTTGGTCACCATTCTTTGGCCATATGTCCTGGTTAGCTGGTTGACAAGCTTCTCCTTGGTCTTGCCTCTGTGGCATCTCTCGTGGTGTGGGTGCGTTCCTCGATTGAGGTCGCAATGGCGAAATGGGTGTACTCACACTAGAGAGCTCTTCCATTCGGTCTTCCAGTATGGGTTCTACATCTTTAAGGTGTGTTCCTGGGCGTCCCTGACCCACTCCTTAACTTTGGCTATAGCCTCGAGTTGCCATCTGGGATGGGGGTACTCCCCTACCTTGGCAGTTCCTAGTTCTGCTGTCTTAGGAGCTGAGGTCTCTGCCTTGGCATCAGTGACCCCCTTTCCTACCACTAAGGTTGTAGCTTCCTCAGTCTTAAGGGTAAGTGACATGCAGTGGGATGGGCGTATCCTCATCGCCAAAGGTCTCCACACCGAATAGTCCCAAGGACACGCCTGGCACGTTGGCAGAACTACCTGATGGTTTCCATCTAGGACAGTCAGGAAATAGGTGTGTGATCCCACACTCTGTGCATTGAAGGTCAGCTTTGTCCTGGTTTGCTTGTTCCCTTTTCAGGCAACGTGATGAAATATGGCCTGGATGACGGCAAGTCCAACATGAGATTGGATCTTGACTTGGTCCTCCAAAGCCTCTACCTCTTCCTCTGCCCAGCGCCATTACCGGTACCGGTCGATAGTCCATTAGGACTGGATTGCCTTCCTCGTCATAGGAGATGTATGGGTTCACATAGCTTTCCTCTTCACTAGGTTCTTCCACATAGTGAACAGGAGCGTCACTCGGTGGTTGGGTTACATAGGGTCCTGGTGGTCTGGGTATGCCTATTGGGTTCATCTCTAGCCTAGGAATGGCTGGTCTTACATCATTTGGTGCTGGAAGCGCCAGCTGGGTTCCCCTGCCAAAGAAGTTAGGTGGCATATTGCCTAAGTATGGAGGGTTGTATTGTTGCACATATGGGAACCTCCTGGGAAATTTGCAGTGCAATGCGTCATGACCGAACCTACCACAATAGTTCGAACACAGCCTAGATCTAGGATCTTGACACTCGACTGGGAGGTGGTTTCCACCACAGTGTATACATTGCACATGAGTCTGCATAGGCTTCCTCATCTGTTCTTGCAATCGTGCAAGCTCCATTCTTACCTCAGCCAGCTCCTGGCCTGGGTCAACACCCTTTCCCTTATCCCATATGCTAGAGTTCTCTCTCTCTCTCCCAATGCCGTTGTCCGCTCTGAAGCTCTTTGGCTTGTACTGTCCTGACTGGAGTTCCTCATGCTTCGCTCCCTAAGCTGATCGTCCACCCTTATTAACTCTTCAAAAACTCTAGCCAACACGTCTCTGTGTAGGGTGGAGTTACTAGCCAAGGCCTTGTAGAGCTCCTCGCTTCGGATTCCATTTATAAACACGGTAGACATAGCCTTCTCGTTAGGTCGCTCATTGGCTGGGATCCTCTTGAAGAGGCTATGCACATGAGTGATGTAGTCTCTTACGTCTTCCTTTTCCCTCTGACTGACATTCATCAACCGGACGATGAGGTTGTCAGAGTACCTTGCCAGAGAACCTCTTGATAAAATGGTCTTTAAGATGGGCAAAGTTCGTGTGCTCGGCTGCATCTAGACTAGTGTACCAAATTCTCCCCTTATTACCTAAACACAGCTCGAAGGCTTGAGAGCGTTGTGCAAGGTCCGTGAGACCATTTGCTTCGCAAACTTGTTCGGACTGCTCCGCAAAGCTATATGGGTCATTGCTAGGTTCATACTTGTCTAGTTGCTTTGCTACAACAGGGATCCTAGATTGCCCCTTTGCCCCTTGTGTGGCCCCTAATCCCGAGAGTAATGTTATGGCTAAGGCTGTTGTGCTTTGCTCAACAGACATGTTGTCCATGAGCCGCCTGGCTACAAGTTCACTCAATGATAAGTTAGCCTCTACTGCTCGCTCTCTCTCTGCATTTGGTCCTGCTTTGGCTTCTCTAACCAGGGCTAGCCTCATACATGTCCACATCTTGTTGGAGTTTCCTAGCTTTTTGCTCGTGGTTATAGGCAATCATGGTCTCTAGCGCCCTTCTGATCGCCTTTCTTTCCTCTTCTAGGGTTGCTACCACTTCCTCTATTGGCCTACCTTGAACTACCGTCCTGGTCAACAAGTCATACTCATTGACTAACTCTTGCACTATGACTGGGAATTCTCCCAAGTCCAGTCGGTCCTCTCATCCGCCTCGTGATCCTGAATTGCTCCCACTTCCAGCTCCACAAGGTCGTCGATCAATTTGAGTAACTCCGATAGCGTCCAATCCTCTATATTGTCGCCTTCCGGATCTTCATGTCCTCTTAGGGTCCTACTGACGGGGCTTTCTAGTAGCCAGCTATGTTTTGGGATCTTCTCCTAGTAGTGGGTTCCTTGATGTTATTATGTTTCCTGATGAGCTCCTTGTTATTGAAAGCAGTCGTCAATCTTATCCACAACTTGTGCTTCGTGCTTTCTAGTGCTCAATGCGAAAATAGGCTTTTCCTTTTCTTGTAGTGCACCTTAGGTGATGAAATCAAAAAGTGAGGTGAGGATGCACAAAATGCTCAATGCAGACTCCACTCTACCCTTCACGTTCATAGCCTGATGTGGCTCTAAGTGCAGGTTCTGGCTGGGCTAAAGTTTTACTGAAAGACCCTATTGTATTCTCTATTATGCTTCAGGGTTGGTTGGTTGGCTGGTCGCCGAACGTCACGTCAAATTCCAAATTTGGTCTACTCAGTATCTAGCTGTTCGGGGTGAATCTTCGGTTATCCTATCTAGCCTCTAGCTTCTAAGGTTAAATTGGGTTCCCTGGGGGATCAGAGATGTGATCAAGGTGGCTAAGACTGTGGGACAGGTTTAAAAACCTTTTATTAAAGTTCTGGTGAACTGGTCCGATTCTAGGCTGGTCTGATTGTGGGGATCGGATGGACTGGTCCGATTCTTGGGATTGGACGGGCTGCTTTGAGTTTCCCACTAGGTATGGTGGTCAAATTCTACTTTGGTCTGATTTCCCTAGTCGGACAGGGGAGGTCCGATTACTGCAATGGGTCGAGTAGTCCAAATCCGGGACTAGGACACGCTGTCCAACTTTGACACCGAATCCGATTATAACAGTCAGATGGCTGGTCCGATTCTGGAGATCAGATCGAAAAAGTGGTCCAATTTTCAGACTGGTCTGATTTTGAAGATCAGATTGGAAAAGTGGTTCGAGTTTTGGAGTCGGACCGTTGGGCAGTCCTATTTTGGAACTCGGACGAACTGGTCCGACGGAGTGGACGATGACCCGCGGGTTGCACGTGATGCCTCAAGGTCAACGCCTACTCCACTGAATCATGCCGTGCCTTCCAAATAGATGCAAAGCAATAGAGGGAGCTGCCTGGCATACCTAGAAGCGATGTGGCGCTCGAATCGATCAGCACTTCGCGATCTCCCCGCAGCTCTCTCTCTCTTGCTCTCTCCCTGGCTCTCAAGCTCACTCTCTTCTTAGAAGGTAGAGTGTCAAATGTGGTGTTCCTGGTTCCATGGGACCCTTATTACCCCATCCCAGCTTGTTGTAAACTCAGAAAGTTGTCTACAGCAGTAGCAAAACCCTTTTGTTTTCCTTCTTTTTCCTATCCAAAACTTAACCTAATGCAACAGTAATCACAAACAAAGATGGAGATGGATTGTCCTACTCTAATATCCAACAACAAATCAAAATACTTACTTGCTCCAAAGATCAAAACCTCCTAAATCTCCTAACTATCTCAAGTACCGGTTCGGGCTGCAAACCCTACTTCTATGCTCGATTCGATGCACACGGAGCTCAAGGCTCGATTCCATCTATCTCGGCAATGGAACCAAAATGGAGGGGAGCTACAAAGCTCTACCCCGGGACCTATAGACCGCTTATTGATCAAGCGTTTCAAGCCGAGCGGCCATGGCTACCTCTCACATAGCCGACGTGCAATGCCTACCTTACGAGTGTAGTGAGCTTACCTTGATGCTCAATCGAGTTCCCTCCTCTCTCTTGAACTCCGGTAGCTCCATGATCCTTGTGGCAAGCTCCCTCTGTCAAGCTCCATCCTCCATAGCTGCGCAAGAGAAGAGAAGAGAAGATAAGAAGAGTAGATGAAGAGAGAAGATGGGGAGCTTCTTCTCCACGATCCCTCACTCTCACACACTCACTCCCTCACTCCCTCACACTCCCTCACTCAAGCACAAGCAAGAAGGCAAGAAACAAGAGGAGAAGAGGAAGAAGCTTTACCTACACACGAGAATGAACTTCTCATTCACTTTTGAACTTTATATACATGCCCTACTTTTTGGGCGGTCATCCCCACTTTTTACATGGCCGGCCATTAGCCTAGGCCCTCTTTTCCTATTTCCCACCATTCTAACTTATCCTGTTCCCACTAATGCATACATTCCAAACCCATAGGGAAGGGAAATTCGAGTACAACAATACCCTTGCTTCTGAATATTGCTATTTATAGGAAAACCACTCCATAAGAATGGTCTTCTTAACATTACGATTAGCAACCACATCTTGCACATCATCATCATCTTCGAAAAACATGTCTTCTATAAACAAGATAACCAATATCATTGATAACGGTCTCATAAACGAACTTCTTTGGGTAACCCTTTGTACACTTTCCTTTGTCCATACATGGATTGTGTAGATTAAATGGACCACATGGACCATGAACATTACATCCAATTATTGTCTCATGCAATGCCTCTGCAATACTAGGAAATTTTCTTTGTTCGATAGCTCAACATATACTATTCTGTCATAATGCTCCATTATTGTGGAAGGCTTGAATGGCTCTTCCAAAATCAATGACATATGAGTGTGTGGCAACCCCCTCTTTTGATACTCTATACCACTAACATATCTATCTATGCCACCAAATGTGGGAGGTAAAGGTGCCTGTGCCTAGTTGCTTGTGTATTACTACACTAATAGTACCCGCACACATGTACATTGCAAGTGGCAAGCACCCATCATTGTCACTTCATTCTTTATTCTTTTAGTGACATTGGATTAAGGGAAGAGTAGAGTAGTCACACATTGTGACTGTTCGAGTTTCCACATCACATGTCTCTCTCTCTTTCTCTCTCTCTCTCTCTCTCCTTCCACCATAGCTCTTACTTCCACTCACATGCTTCCACTCTGAGCTCACTCCCTTCAACTGGTATCAGAGTCATTGCAGCAGCATTGAGAAGCTCTTCCCCTTCGATTTACTTTAACTTAGATTTGAAAAGCTTCAACTCTTCAAAAATGGCAACCATGGCTTCACCTTCAATGGTATGCATTTGATCTTCCCTCCCTCCTGACTTGCTCTTACTCCCTAAGGCTTATTCCAGGGTTGGATTGGCCTTGTCCCTTAGTGTTTGAGCCTCCAGGGTAGTCAACATAGTTAGCAATAGGGCCAGCATAGCCAACATGATTTACACTTGCTGTGCTGCCCATCTTCTCTAACTTGTTACACTTCTTTTCCAACTCCCATGTGAATTTTGTCACTCTTAGACAGTTGGGACAACATCTGGCACACCTCTTGGCATTGGCCACTTGAGTTTTGGATCTCCCAACCTCCATTACTTGCTCTAAAATATAGCAAACCTGATATAATACAAGTTTGAATAGGATTTTATCAATAATTGGAGTTCACTTCAATCTCTACTAATACCCATATGCATATGCTTATATGCATTTATTATAGAGCACTAAAAATGTCAATATAAAAAATATAGATATTTGATACCTCATCTAGATGACCTCTTAGATAGACTAAGGATAGACTAACAAGAGCTAAGATATTTAGTATAATAAATCCTAAATCTAGGTACTGTAAAATTAGAATGGATTCTCCATGTGTATTTAAGACCACATTTAGGACACATTTTGGTCATTACAAATTTGTGGTACACCTTTTGACCTTACTAATGCACCTGTCACATTCACGATTGATTAATAAAATATTTCTTGGTTATCGATACTTTGTCATTGTATTCTTTGATAATATCTTAGTCTTTAGTAAATCAAAGCCATAAAGAAGAACTTCACCTTGTGTTTGCTTTACTACATATGAATTATTTGTATGCTAACCCTAATAAAATTTAATTCTTACTTGAAGATGAAACTCGAGAGGTTGAAAATATTCTTACCTTTACTTGAAACTTGTACTAAGTGGTAGGAAGGTTGGAGCTATGCTAAAGGATGCTCCACCAAAGTAAAGCCTCATTTGTCAAGATTCTTTGTCAAAATAATCATCAAACTAGCTCAACCAAGATAAGATAAGTTTTCCATCCCTTTATCCATCAAATTTAGTAAATTGAAAAGACTTACAACTTATTGTTTGATCCTTCTTCACTTGTTGAGCACTAAAGATGCCTTTTAGGATGTAAGCAATGCCATTCCTTAAGATGCTTGAGATGCCTTATAGGATGCAAGCAATGCAATTGGTTGAGATGCTTTAGTTTGGTAGCCATGCTCTGGAAGTGCTCAAGCTACTTTGGCTAGATTATGTTGAATTTTAACTTATTGTTGAAGAGAAATCGTGGGTAGAGGAGATCCCATGTCAATATTGTCAGCTTTGATAGGTCCCTACATCTTATAGCTTTTTGTAGATCCTAAAAATATGAACTTATTGAATCAGTCGGATCTATAATTTGGTTCAAGAAGAAAATTTTCCATCTTAGAGCTCACTCAATATAGTCCTTACTAATAAATATGCATGCAGTATTTTGCTTTAAGAATAAAATTTTTAGCCTCAAAGCTTGTAGAATATTGTCCTTGTTGATACATATGCTTATAATATTTTCAAGAGAAATGGGTAAAGAACAACCTCTTGAAAGCAAAATTAAATGGATTGTGGAAACAAGCTTTAGTGATTGTTTGTTATAGAGTCTTAATTAAGGCTTATATTTAGGCCTTAATAAATAGGGTTTGTGACATGAAAACATGCCACTAGGTTGAATGACAAGAAGTGATGGTGTGATGCACTCCAAGCTGTTGATTCCATGGCTAAGCATGGATGATGGTAGAAGAAGTGGTAGATGGTGGTTTTGAATGTTTGGCAAGATCAATTCCACATCCAAGGGTTGTGATTTCACTAGATCTATATGTAGTTGAAAACCACATCATAGAATAAAACCTTTAACTAGGGTGGTGGTTTTATGTGGGCTTTGATGGTTTTGGTAAATATGAAGAGCTTTGGGCCTTTATAGTAGGTGTTTTATACTATTGGTGCTAAGAAAATACTTTTAAAGCAAGAAATGTTGCGTATTGCGAGTCTCTACTAGACAAAAAGGGGATGTCTAATGATGATGATGATGGAGCCTTCTATGTATGGGATGAAGTCTTGCCTTCCTATTGAAGATTTGTTCCCCAATCACCCTTATGATTTGATTCCAATGCTATCCACCCATGCCATATAATAGTTTATTCTATATATTATTTAAATATTTGCTTCATGAACCCCCTAGCCAACCAGAAGGTTCCCAAGCCTAAAAGCCTATTGAGCCTATGTGGTAGCTATTTGGTAAAAGATTCTCTCTTTGAAACATTTGTAATCAATTTTCTAAGAAAAACTCCATCCTCCTCATAGAAAAAGGGGTATCCACTCTTTGTTCTTGCTCGTGAATAAAATATATTTGTCTCTCTCTAAACACCTCTAGGCTCTATATGCACGTGCATGCATGATGCCTAGAGAAGTAGTAGTACTGGCGCAAGTGCACATTCTAGTAATAAGTTACCAAAATTTTAGAGAACACACAAGAGATTAAGGGAATAAGAGAGACAAGAGTGCATGATAAGAGAATGGATACAATCTCCCTCCATGCATGAGTCAACACCTCCCTTGTGCGTATATTTAGTGAATTGCATTACTTTACTTTTTGTGTTCAAAAACCATGAAAAACATTCTTTTAGGATATTTGCTTTCCTTACTTGAATGACTTTCTTTTACTAATAATGGTTAATGCTTATCTAATTATTTCTAAGGCTTCTAACTTTACTCAAATAATTGTCTTCCATAAGGCCATAATACAAAGGCTATAACAATAATGAATATATCCTACAAATGAGCACACTGATGAATATTAATCCACACACTAATCGTGTTAAATAATAATCCATGCACTAAAGATGATCCTATGGTAAATACAAAAACCATTGCATCTACATTACTTTAGCTACTAATAATATACTAATCAACACAAAACATGTTGATACCTTGCCTATCCACCTAGCACAATGTGATATGTGCTGTTGAAAGCCTAGATGTGTAAAAGTCAATATTTACGTGAAAAATAAAAAAGTAGATAGAATTTACAAAATAGTTAATGACACATGCGATAAAAAAGTAGTTAATAGAATCTACAAAATACATCTAACAAATAATAAATATTCACATTTCCATAAACTAATTTAAATAGCACAATAGGTCTCTCTAATTTTGTGCCATGCTATCCCATGGCCCTTATCACCTAACATGGAGAAGGGCTCACGTCTTTGTGAGTAGGAGACAAAGTTGATATGCAAGTGAGCTTCATGAGTGGGAGAAAGTCTAGGTGAGATAGAGGTGTAGGCAAGGAGCACATGATCAAGAGGAGGAGATTGATCATTGCAAAGAGAGTAGTGATAACATAGGCCACTACAAAGAGCTTACACATCTCTCTCTCTCTCTCTCTCTCTCTCTCTCTCTCTCTCTCTCTCTCTCTCTCTCTCTCTCTCTCTCTCTCTCTCTCTCTCTCTCTCTCTCTCCCCTCATCGGTGTTGTTAGATGGTTGTGTGGACTCATTGAAAGCCATAGAGATGTTAAACAATCATGCATGAGTCAAGATAATGCATTCACATATTTCATGCCTATATGTATGATGTGCACACAATGACTATATTCAAAAATGCATCTTAGGAACTGTGTGTGTGTGTATCTCTCTCTACTATTGTTAGATGGTTGTGTGGACTCATTAAAAGCCATGTGCATCTCTAGGATGTTAAATAACTGTGCATGAGTCAAGATAATGCATTCACATATTCCATGCCTACATCTATGATGTGCACACAATGATTGTATTAAAAAATGTATCTTAGGATATGAATGCATGTACGTAAGTAATGTGTTGAAAGATATGACGATTGATGTATGCTCTAGGAAGAGATGCTCTGTATCCCATAAGCATAGTGAGGAGAGTGGAACAACCCAAAGGCTACATAAGCATGTACTTGTTTCTTATTTCAATGAAATGCTATTGTACTTTGTACTTCCAATCTATATCCTTGTCATGTCCTACTCAAGATTGTGTTTATGAGTCCAATCACTTAATCTTGGAACCTAATTCACTTGAGTAACAGCCATTGTCTCTTGTCTATGTCATCATGGCTCTAGTCTTTGCCTTTCAACCTCCATAACCAACCATGTTGAAGATATGTGTTTCTCAAGATGGTATCAAAGCCATGGTTAGCATGGTTTAGCTCTTCTCACAACCTCTCTAGCTCCCCACAACCTCAGTTAGGCTTAGCTCCATCAAATGACTTCATTTCTCACCTCCATCTTTACCCTACCTTCTTATCTGCCATAGCTAGCCCCTGCACCTACCCTACTTGGAGTTCTCATATCTCTATCTACATGGAAAATCTCACTGAGCTTCCTTATGGAGACTTCTTGTTGGACTCAGGGTGCACCATCCTACCACTTATAGCTTGAATTGCATGCTATAGGAGCCGAAATTATAGAAATTCATCATCATTCTATGCCATATCGGTTCGTACGGTCTGTTCTCCCTACACATGATGCCATCTACCTTGCAATCATAGGGCTTTTGAAGTGCACCTCATAGGCCTTCTACCCACCAGACATCTCTTGAAATGATTGCCCGTACACACTAGTGTCCGTGAAAAACTAGTTGGCCTATCAACCCTAAAACATGGCAACCATAGCCATTGACCTTCAAGCTTATAATACACTTCATTTTCTCACTCCTCTCAACTCACTCAAGTGTTTGCCACTGTGATCTAGTGCTCTTATCGGGACATAAAACGTGCCTGACATTGGCTCTAAGGCTCTAGTCAGGTCTCTATGTTCAACCAAAACAGCCCACGGCCTCACGACTAGGAGCGTCCGGAGGACATATTGATCTAACTTTTAATTTAGATATTTGCATTTGTATGGCTTGTAGTCCAACAGATAACCCTTCCCAAAGTCCTCATAGGGAGTACTCAAACATAATCGTATCACATAAACAAGGAGCATGCCTCGCCTAATTGCCATTGCTCAGTTCAACTCTTCTACACCTCAGGGATTGGTCCTGAGATGTACCGTTCAAACATAAAGCATGTACGATACATAATCCTCTCTTTTAATCAATCATTCTAGGAGATAAAAGATAATCCTCATTGATTAAGTCCCCCAAAGAAAACCGATCACTAGCCCTACAGCTTGGGATACCTCACCCTTAGCGTGGGTCAATGTTTATGAAGGCAATTGCCATGCATCCAAAATGATACCATGTGTTGGTCACATCAAAAAATAAAAAAATATCAGCATTTGTTGATAAATAAATAGAGAAAAATAGAAAAAATAGAAAAAAAAGATTTTTACACTTAAAAAATAGGAAAAAATAATACATATATTTGCGGATGTATGGTATGGTTAAAGGATGAGGTTTAGCCTTAGTTTAGGCCTATCTTTATGTTAAAGTGAGTATTTATAGCTCTTTATGGTAAAAAATACATGAAAATGCTCCCTAAACCTACCATCAAATGCACAACCCTAAACGGTAGGGAGAGGAAGGGGTAATAAGTGTTGATTATATGATGAATTTGATTTTTTAAATTCATTTTGCATATAGGATACGTGTGTTTTGAGAATTGAAGGGTTTAGTAGCACGAGCATGCTCGTTTGCTGACCCTATGCAACACAATAATTACGCTTAGAATGAATGCATGAAAAGAAATGGTTTTGCGCTGTCACAATGCTATTTTAAGTGAATAAAAATGGTTGATTACTATGAATCATCCATAACTGCATTGCTAAGAATCATTTTATTCCTCGTTTCATTCCATGAGAACACCATTAACACATCAAAACCCCCAAAATCCATGATTTACCCTAAAATCGCAATTTTGCAGGTCTTGGGTGTTCATAAAAAAATGAATAGACGACTAATTCTTGCTGAATTTCTTAATGTTTATCATAAAATAGATCATTGACAATCAAGAGCAGCCATTTTCAACAATTTGCAATCAAGATATATCATAAAACGATGAAATTTATAACTTACTCATAAAATTGTGCTTTATGCCACACGTTTCTCATATTTGGAAGGCCGCTAATGCTCGCTAGCAGCTGCTAACGCTCATTAATAATCATTAATGCTCCTCCAAACATCAATCTATGCTCCATCATGTCTTAGAGCATCATCTCCCAATCGAAATCTCTCAAATTAGCCTACCCTCTTCTCTCATTGATTGAATCATAGAAACATACATCAAGAGAAGAGAGAGAGAGAGGAGAGAGAAAGATTGATTTTTGAAGTTTCCATTTACGTAGCCATTTCATGCGATGAATCAAGCGATTGAGAGAAAAAAAAATCAAAGATTCCATGGAGATGATCAATTGGATTACTTGTTCTTGGCCTCTCACCACCCCTCTTCTACAAATCGTCATAAAGAAGGGGGGGGGGGCATTGTTTTGTTGTAGGTTGCCATAAAAAAATGCCCTCCCTTTAATTAAGATAATTTTAAATTGGCCCTTTTGTTGGGCCCTAAGGACCATGCCCACTTGAACTTTGGCCAAATTTTTGCCTTCCGGGTGCCTAGCTTTAGTTTCTTCCCCATTGTTTGGCACTTAGTTCAACATCTAAAAACTCATGTGCATCCGTTTGGAAGTCCCGAATGGCTTGGAACTTTTCTTGCTCTGATCTAGCATAAAAAGAACTTATAAAAAATCTAAAACAACTTCAAAGGTCAAACTTTCGAAGGAATTTGCATTCCTGTCTTCTACGATCCCTTAAAATTGTCAGCTTCGCGTCTTCTACTTCCGTCAGGCTTTAAATTCAACGTCCCCAAAAGGAAGCCAATTGCTAACCCTATAGCTTGGGATGCCTCACCCTCAATGTGGGTCAATGTTTATGAAGGTAATTGCCATGCATTTAGGATGATACCATGTGTTGAATGTAATGCAACTGTGAATGATTCATATAGTGATCAACCATTTTTATTAACTTAAAATAGCATTGTGATAGTGTGAAAAGAGTCGTTAGTAGCTGCATGTCTTTTGCTTCCATTGGGCTTTAAATCTAGCATTAAAATTGCATCATTCCTCTCTTTTTCAACATGTCTTGGGTATTTAAAATCTCACTCTCATTGGTGAGCATGGGATAGGGCAACTCAGCCCATCAAATCCACGAATTGATCTGCACAAAACAACAATAATAAAAATCATCAAGCTACTTACAAGATCAAGGCATGAAACACACGAGTGAGAGGTTTGGCATTATCTGATAGAAACCTAGAGCAAGTCACTAACCAACTGCTCCAACACAGATTGTGGCTAAAAAGAACCATCAAGGAGGTCAGCCTAGGTGGTGGCCTGAACTACCTATCCAACTTGGAATAACTACACCAAGAACTCCTACTAGGCGAGGATTCCTATAGCCTGCTCAGCATATTGTTTCATTTTATGATATTTTTCCTTTAAGTTTTTATACTTGGGCATATAAAAAGGAGGGAGCTGAGCGTAGTGACCCAAGGAGAATAGGGCATCGGCCTCAGGTGTCCTGACTCAGTACCCAAGAACCTACCAAGCCCTCGTGAGGCAACACTTAAGTCTTTGTTTCTTCCACACTCACTTTTATTTTCACTCCAACTGTCCTTAGTATTTTTCCTAGCTAGATGCTACCCTGACTCGTTCCTAAGAACCTACAGGCCCTCGCAAGGTGATGATCAACTGCTCTTAAGATGTTTCTTTTTTTTCTTTTCTATTTTAGGGGTTAGAATCCCTTTTTACATACCTTTGTATTTCTATATTTGAAATTTTTTGTTCTTTTTATTTTGGCAGGCTTCTCTAACGGCCTCACTACTAACAAAAGCTCTTAGAAATAGCTGCCTAGCAGGCTTGTAGAACATGGTCACTAGGACTACATTCTAAAATAGTTCTTAGAATGCTTGACAATGTCTTAACAAGAGGCAGCCAATTGCTCAGACCTCCCTTACCCACACCTAACCTTACCTTGGGACTTCATGCCTTAATTGCTAGTTCCCAACAAAAGAAAAATCCCCATGAGTACATAAACACATATAGCACAAAAAGAAAGTACTCATAAAGGAAAAATATCACCTGGACTTGGCCACAAGAGGCTTTTGTGCAACAAGAGGCTCCCCTAGGTTCCATTGAATCTATATAGCACAGCACTAACACATAAAACCATTAATTGCACCAGTACTAGACAGACACATGGCTCTCTTGGCCTAATGAAATATAGTACTTCACTGCAGAATAATTGGCCCTCTTAGCCTAACGAAATAATTCATGAAATGATCATTCAACAACCTACTGTTGAAACAAACCCTTGGTCTCGACATAACTCTATTGAAGCATAAAATTGACCAATGTTGAGGGATCCTTTGGTCCTATAGTGCATCAGGTTATTTGCTAAACCCCTGCATAAGTAGCAAGGGGTGTTCAACGAATATGATGATAAATGATCCTATGTGTCCATGACAGAATACGAAGGTGATCAACCGCCACACTTGATTCATAATCCATACTAACCAGTGACAACCAAAATCAGACATGTTAGCAAGAAATCCCCAAAGTAGCAATGAGCTAATATTAGGAGGTAATTGTAAGATTGCCCTAGGACCATAATTGAAAAAGATATCCTCAACAAAAGCATAATTGACCAGGGAATCTACAAAGCGATTTCACTATCGGGGAATAACTTGGCAAGTCACTGCCTCAAAAATATGCATAATATCCAAGGTTGCACAGTGGTACATCTGCATAATAGGATCCCTTGCACTGTAGGTCCCATTCAATTGATTGATCACTAGTTGTGAGGTACCTTTTCACCAATAACCCATGGATACCACCACGTCAAACTCCATTCAGTCCCATGATTAAGGCCTTGTATTCTGCCATGTTATTCGTAAAAGCAATGCCAAGATATGCTTCCATTGTCATAACAACTCTACGCCAGGGATCTCTAATGACCACACCAACACTCACATGATTATCGAGCCCTCTAGAAGATACAAAGTATAGACCTAGTCTTCATTGATAGGCCATACCATACTAATTAGCTCACTCATAATTATGATAATCAAAGTGGAGCTGGCAGAGAGGATGTGTAATAGGTATAATCGCTCCTTCCTTGTTGAACTCAATAGGGACACTCGTAAGAATCCCTTGACAATGGTGGCAGTAGACCTTAATATCCCACATGAAAGATCAGTCTTGCCACTCAATAACTTGATAACCTTTACTCCGTGTTAAAGCTAAATCTTGAAGGACCTACATATGCACCAAGCCCAACATCAGCCCCTTACACATAGTAAGGATTTAACTTATTAAAATTTATCTTATTTTTAAATTCTATCCCTTGCAAGTATCCTAAAAGGAATGTTGAGCCATTCTTTCCTATACAAACAATTTTATATGGCCCATCCCATTCGGGTTCTATTTTACCAAGAAATAGCTCACAACAAGCATCATAGTACATCACCAATTGACCCTTGACAGATTTATATTTATTAGCCCAAAGGTCGTGAAGTGCTTTCATTCTCTTCTTCCCTACCTCATGATGTAATAGAGCCTGCAATCAAATTTCATCAAGATGTGCAAGGTAAATAATTTCTCTTGCAATGCTTTTGCCTCACCCAACAAATGATTGAGAGCAAATCACACAGTGGGTAGCTCTATTTCCAATGCTAAGACACACTCTTTCCCATATATCAGCTGGAACGGGGTGTGGCATGTAGCTCTCTTGAATGTCATCTTGTAGGCCCAGATTGCCACATACAAATTCTTATCCCAATCTCGCTTACTTTCAGACACTATCCTGGATAAGATCCCTACAAGTTATTTATTTGTACTCTCGACTTGACCATTTGCTCGTGGATTATATGGGGTTGTTTTATTGTGTTTAATCTTCAAAGCTTTTGTTAAGGCTACTATAACCTTATTCAGAAAGTGTGTCCCTCGATCAACAGACATTAACTCCTTAGGTGGATCAAAATGGCAAACAATTTTCTCCATAATAAAACTGGCCATCTCCTTAGGGTTATCCTTCATTGTTGCTCAAGCTTTAGACCACTTTGAAAAGTAGTCCATCACTACAATCATATAATGCTTTCATGTAGTTGACGAAGGGTGTATTGGTCCAACAAAATCGATACCCCATTTTTCGAAGGGTAGCATAACTAAAATACGATTTGATGACTGCTTACAGATCTCCCTAGCATCATGTCTTTGACTGACATCCATCACTTAACATAATTGAAAGCATCTTGGAAAATCGGTAGCCACCAATATTTAGTACATAGAGATTAGCCACCCAATGAAATGTCCACCACATGCTGAATCATTGCATTCCTAAAAAATAAATGGTACCTCATTAGAGGTACTACACATCGATGATAAATCTCATCCACACCTTTTCGATACAAGACACCTGGTATAAACAAAAAGCATAGTGCTTTTGCTACTTAATCTTTCTCTTCTCAAACTTTGATAGAGTAGCCCTAACCTCTCCTGTAGATAGATAATACGTTACAGCTACATAGTAGGAAGGGATGTAAGCTATATCAATTTTGAATAAACCTTCAATGTTACTTTCTTTAGCTAGAATTTCCTTTGGCTCCCCAAAATCCACAAGACCTTCCAAATGCTATGTAGTTTTTGGTGGCTTACTCCTAATCTCATAGTAGAACTCCTGCAAAGTGATTAACCACTTTGCTAAACAGTCAGGCGCATCTACAACCTATTCATCAGTAGCCCAAGTCCGTTCGCCATTGTAAAAATACCATATTCTCATAGAGAATATAGTGCTTAAATTTCTTTGTCTCAAAAAACATTCCAAGGCACAATTTCTCCATATAAGTATAATTAACTTCAGATATTCCCCCCATCAGCTAGCAAAGACAATTGGATGATACCATTTCTCTTCCCAAATTTGGGCTAGACAATAGTTAATACTATGCATTGTTGCTGCTGAAAACATATAGAAGACCTCACCTCTTTTAGGTGCTTTTAATATTGGTGCTTTTGCTAGTTCTTGCTTCACATCCTCAAAAGATACCTAACATGCTTCACTCCAATTAAACAGATAGTTAAAAGATAACAGCTTTGTCAATGACAACATTATTTTTGCCAATGCATTGATAAATTTTCGATATTATCCCATTGATGATGACACAAAGCTATGTATCTCTTTTGGAGTGCGTGGCAGACTCATAGCGATTATGACCTTTATCTTTTCAAGGTCAGTTGCAATCCCTACTGAGCTAACCACATGGCCTAGTAACAACCCATAGGGCATCCCAAAGACACACTTTCTTGGATTAAGAGCAATGCAGAATTATTTGCAACACTCAAAATATTTTCTTAAAATGATCAACTGTTTATCCCTTATGGTAGTTGCCCCCAGATCATTGATGAAAACTTTTAACTCCTCTGGGTAGATGTCACCAAAAGTCTTATAAGCTGTATGTTGTGAACAACTAAGCACATTGCATAACCCAAAGGCCATCATGTGATATGCCAAGCTATCGAAGATAGTGATAAACATCATTTTTAGCTTATCTTCCTCTGTAATAGCCATTTGGTTATATCTAGCAAAGCAATCCATAAATGAATAGATCTCTCTACCCGCTAATTGATCTAAAATTTGATCACAATGAATGGTAATGGATAGTAATCCTTAACCAACTTCTTTTTATTAAGCTCTCTGAAATCTATGCAAAGCTGAATTTGATTATCATTCTTCTTCCTGATAATGACTAGTGAACACCACTTTGTGTGTTGTACTAAAAATATCAAGCCAGCTTTATGTAATTTTGTCAATTCTTGGAATAGCCCATCCCTTAGTTTGAAAGGCATACACCTTACTTTTTGACGCACAGGGTAGCTACCTCCCTTTAGGGGAATGGTATGAAGAGCCAGGCTAGGAGGAATATCTCTCAACTCGTGATAACTCCAAGTAAAGATGTTGCTGAATTCTTACATCAAGGACACATAGTTCTCCCTTTCTTCCAAACTGAGCATGGATCCTAATTTAATTGCCCATGAATCATTCATCATTCCAAGGTCGAACTCAATTATGTCTATGTCTCTTATCCTATCTTGAGCTTCTATCGGTTCATTTAAAGTTACATAATAGATATCCTTTGTATAGTGGACTCCTCTTTGGATTCATTAGTTAATGACATCTCACTAGTAGATGGATCCTCTAATACATCTAACTTCATAGAGGATAAAGGAATTCTCTCCCTTTGAGGAGATTTAGGGTAGGCATCTACTACTACATGTTTGGCACCTCTATTAAAGATCAATCAACTAGCGGGTATATCAACCTGATAGTCCACTTGTAAGATCCATGGTCTATTTAGCCATATTTGATAGCTAGGCTACCTTTTGCGAATATGATAACCCTAAAGTCCAAAATGCATTCCTCATTAGCGACGATGACGATATTCATGTGGACTTTAGTGATGCAACCTTTAGGTTATCTTAAATTGTCATAAACCATTTGGAGAATCGTGGAGGCATCTTTTTGGATTTCTAATTCTAATCTTTCCATTAATCTTGAACTCATGATGTTGACAGAGGATCCCGTGTCTACAATAGCATGTTCTACTGATATGCCATCGACATATGCTGCTACCCTTGGACAATGCTTTTCAGCATGCTCAAACCAATCATCTCCTGCTTGCACTATGCTCAAGGGCTCCACAATATACTCAATGTGCAAAATCTTCTTGATTTCCTTGTGCACTCTTGGAGATAGCTTAATCAATTGCAGGAGATTCACCTCGAGCTTCACCTTGCAAAGAGAAATCACTAAATCAAATTTATGATAATTAGCAATGGTTCTCTTTTCTTGTAAGACCATTCCCTCCTTTGGTATTTTAGAAGGCTTTGGTGCATCTTTCTTGGCTTTTGCCTTCTTTTTTGGTAATTCCTTATCCTTCTTGGGGTCAGCCACCTTCCATGTCAGGTTTAAGGACTTGCATTCCCTTGTCATCTTGCTTAGGATTTCCCTTGACAGGCTTTACCTTGTCTTTGTCATTGTTTTAATCCTTTTAACCTCTTATAGTGACCCCTAGATTAGAAGCTTCGGTGCCACTGACACATACAACTTCAATAGGGCTGACTCTTTTGCCACTAAGTAGCTCCTCTATAATAATCTTCCCTCTTTGTAGTATTTGTTTCGATTCCTCATCTTGTTGGAGATTATTTCCTTATGCTCAATGGTTGAGTGGACATGGCTGTTTGCTTCCTTGCGCTTGAGAGAGCTAATCTAAGTGGCAAGACTTGCTGCATATGTCACATTTAACATTTGGAGAATTCTTAGGGAAATGTTGGCCGCTACACCACTTACAACTGAATCTTGAGGGGGCACCCTCTTCAAGGCATTGACTCCTTATCATATTTTACTGCTTCTTTAGGAAATTAACATTTGAGGCTATTTGTCTATACTATTCTATTATCATACTGGTGTAGTGCTTCATCATGTTCTTAAGTTTGCTAAGGATATTCGAGGCACTTGACTCATAGCTATGATTGTCCACTTGTTGTTCCATTGGCCTAACCACTTGATTGGGAATGGGCTTTGCCGATTCCCTAGAACAACATTAGAATTTTGTCATTTGGCTTCCAACATTTGGTAGAGCCATCTAACTGACTATAGGCATGGTCAATTGGGAAGAGTTGACAACATGGGCACATTATGAATCATGCTTTTTCTCCCATTGGAAGTACTCATGGGTGTCCCTTGACCTCCATTTGTCAATGCCAAAGTGTTTCTAGCACCTAGACTCATATTCCAGTTTTCCATAGAGGTATAGACCACTTGTAATCGCGACTCTACCTCCTTTGCTTGTGTAATAGCCATATCAATATCGGTAAGAACAACATTGCTCAATTGCACCTAGATATTAAAGTCTAGCCCATGGAAAAAGTATTGTAGTAGCTAAGCAACAACTAGAATGGGAATATAAGTATGAAACTTATGAAATACTTCCTTCAGTTTCTTGTTGGCATAGCCTTGAGCATTCTCATGAGGTTCTTGATGTGTTACATTGAGAACACATAGCCAATATTGACCTCCCCCATTAGGGACAAACTCTCTTTGAAAGGGCACGAAAAATAGATCTATCGTAGTTATGGTTCCAATCTCTAAGCTATGATACCATACTATAGCTCATCCTTTCAGAGTCATATTAAAGAACATCATCAACTGTCCTTTATCTTGGATTCGACAGTTGAACATTAAATTTTGGAACTCATTAATATGAAGTTTCACATATTCCTTTGCTAACCCATTAAAAATGGAAAGAGGAAATCCTAACGCTGGCAAGTTTGGCATCCCTACTGGGATTGCAATGGGTTGTGTCATAACGACCAGATTTGCTAAGTGTCCCTAAACTATGGGAACTATTATCCCACTCGAAGTGGGCAGACTAACTGGAAGAGGAAAAGTACTGGAACCTCCTCCTCCTCTCCTAACTGACTATTCGAGAAACTAGGGTTGCTAAAACCCCCCCCTTGTAGGCATATTAGACCATTCCATTGAGGAGAATATCTCCTAATAATTTTGGCTTGCCATCGATCCCTTTCAACTCTTTCTTGCTTCTGAAGCTCAGCTTGATGATCATTTGGATCTATTTCATTGTCTTTTGGCATACACTAATAAAATTTCAGACCTCGCCACTTATTAGCGGCTCTCGATAAATGCACCGCCTCTGTCAGGACCTAAAACGGACTGGACACTGGCTCTAAGGCTCTAGTCATCTCTTTGCTCAACCAAAATATCCCATGATATGGCTGTCAGGAGCGTCCAGAGGCTACACACCGATCTAACTTCTAATTTAGATATTTGTGTTTGTATGACTCGTAGTCCAATAGACAACCCTTCCCAAAACTCCTCACAAGGAGTACCCAAACATAATCATATCACATAAACATGGAGCACCCCTCGGCTAACTACTGTGGTCAACTTTAGCTCTCCTATAGCTCAGGGATTGGCTCAAAGATATGCCATTCAAACATAAACCATGCACGATACATGGTCTCTCTTTTAATCAATTGTTCTAGGAGATAAAAGATAATCCTTAGTGAGTAAGTCCCCCAAAGGAAATTGATCTCTAGCCCTACAGGTTGGGATACCTCATCCTCAACGTGGGTCAATGTTTATGAAGGCAATTGCAATGTATCCAGGATGATATCATGTGTTGAATGCAATGCATTTGTGAATGATTCATAGTGATCAATCATTTTTATTCACTTAAAACAGCATTGTGATAGTGCGAAACCAATTATTTTCATGCATTCATTCGAAGTGTAATTACTGCATTGCATAGGGTTAGCATTAAGCATGCTCGTGCTAGTGGAACCTTTAATTCTTAAAACACATGTATCCTCTATGCAAAATGCATCAGAAAAAAAATGAGATTTAGCATGTAGTCAACACTTATTCCCCCTCCTCTCCCTACTGTTTAGGGTTGTTCATTCGATGGTAGGTTTAGAGAGCATTTTGATGTATTTTTCTTCATAAAGAGCGATAAATACTCACTTTAACATAAAGATAGAACTAAATTGAGGCTAAACCTCATGCTTCAGCCCTACCATACATCTATAGACATATATATTAATTTTTTCTATTTTTAAAGTGTGAAAAACCTATTTCTTTCTATTTTTCTCTATTTATTTATCAATAAATATTGATATTTTCCAATTTTTTGATGTGACTTGATTAAACTTATTGAGAATTATTTTATTCCTTATTTCATCCCATGAGAACATGATTAACACATCAAAACCCCAAAAATCCATGATTTACCCTAAAATCACAATGTTGCGAGTTTTGCATATTTATAGAAAAATCAATAGACAGCTGATTCTTGTTGAATTTCTTAATGTTTCTCATAAAATGGATCATTGATAATCAAGATCAATCATTTTCAACCATTTGCAATCAATACCTATCATAAAACAATGAAATTTATCACTTACTCATAAAATCGCGCTTTATCCCACATATATCTTGTATTTGGAAGGCCGCTAATGCTCACTAATAGCCATTAATGCTCCTCCAAATATTGATCTATGCTCCATCATGTCTTAGCATCATCTCCCAATCGAAATCTCTCAAATTAGCCCACCCCCTTCTCTCATAAATTGAATCATAGAAACATACATCATCAGAGAGAGAGAGAGAGAGAGAGAGAGAGAGAGAGAGAGAGAGAGAGAGATTTTTAAAGTTTCCATTCAGAGGCAATCATTTCATGTGAGGAATCAGGCAATTGAGAGTGAAAACATCAGAGATTTTATGGAGATGATCAGTTTGATTACTTGTTCTTGGCCTCTCACCACCCCTCTCCCACAAATTGTCATGAAGGAGAGAGGTGTCATTTTGTTGCAGGTCATCATAAAAAAAGGGCCCTCCATTTAATTAAAATAATTTTAAATTGGCACTTTTGTTGGGCCTTGAAGACCATGCACACTTGAACTTTGGCCAAATTTTTGCCTTCTTAGTGCTCGCCGACTTCAATTTCTTCCCCCTATCTAGCACTTAGTTCGACATTTGAAAAATCCTATGCATCCGTCTTGAAGTCTTGAATGGTAGGGAACTTGTCCTGCTCCAATTTGAGATATGAAAAACTTATGAAAAATCCAAAATCATTTCAAAGGTTGAAATTTTGAAGGAATTTGCATTTCCGTCTTCTATGGTCCCTTAAAATCCTCATCTCCACGTCTTTCCTTTCCCTCGAGCTTTAAATTTAGCATTAAATTTACATCATTCCACTCTTTTCTGGTATGTCTTGGGTGTTTAAAATCCTGCTCTCAGCTCCATCAGTTTCTAGCACTTCAAATAAGTAAGGAGGGGAGAAATCATGCAACAAAATCAAGCTCAACATCAAGTTCTTCAAAGCATAGTATCTTTTGATACTCATTTTAGAGCTTCTTGGCACTTGTGTTTCTTGACACATCCAAGAACAACTCAGTTGTTGGTTTTACTTCAGTTCCTTTAATGATAAACATGAATATTTCTAATGTGGAATGCTCAATTTATTAAATCCCTTATCTCATTCTAAAAGGATAGACATTGCCCGAGTATACTCGCCGAAGACCTCCTTCAAAATGTCTAAACTTGAGCAGATAGCCAAATTCAATGGTGAAGGCTTTCACACCTAGAAAGAAAAGACAATGTACCATCTCATGAGAAAAGACCTTTGGGATCTATTTGAGGATGATATAAGAGATGCAAATGGCAAGAAGGAAAATGATGAAGATGGGTTTGTTGAAAAAGTCCAGCTCAAGACAAACGAGTGGAAAAAGATGAACAACAAGGCTCTAGGCATCATTGCATGGGGACTATATGATGATGTATTGCACCATATCTCCCGCATCAAAGATGCAAAAAAGGGATGGGATGAGCTTGACAGGATCTTTGGACTCAAGCTAAAAACTCAAAAGTAAAATTACTCATGTAGTCTTATAAGCTAGATGTAAAGGATAATTCTTCTATGATCATGCACATTAACAAGTTTAAGAGCCTAAAAACTCAACTTGCAACTTTAAAGAAGAACATAGATGAGGATGAAGCCATAGCATTGCTACTAGCAAGTGTAAATCAAGAACCATATGAGAATCTTGTGTCTACCCTCAATAATGTTCCTAATCTCTCACTCAAAGACATTGAGTATTCTCTACTTGATGGAGAAAGTAAACTTAAAAACAAGGATGCAAAAGAAATAATCTCAAAGGACAATCTCTTGTATACCAAGGAAACTTATGGAGCAAAAGGACATGGAAGAGGATTCAACACCAACAATAAGGATCGGGTCACATTTCATTATTGTAGTAAGACTGGACACATGGTTGGACACATGGCCAGTGAATGTTTCCACAGGAAAAGAGCACATAACTGTAGAATGTTAACCATCAAAATTAGTTCATGAATGAAGAAGATGCTTCCGCTATTGACAACAACTTTGATGGATTGTTTCGAAGAAAATTTTATTGTATCTTTCCCATAATGGATCTTGTGTTGGATTTTGTTTCCCTTAGTGGATTTGCTTTGTAAAAAAACCCTTGCCAAAGATGTATAGTTTCAAGCTTTAACTTGACTAGGCTGCCTATGAGAGCTAGTCTCTTGGGCCATGTCATCATGTAGGGGGGGTAAAAGCCAACAAGTGTAGAAACTCATTTGAGGGGTTGTGTTGAAAGATATGACAAATGATGTATTCTCTAGGAAGAGATGCTATGTATCCCATAATCATAGTGAGGAGAGTGGAACAACCCAAAGGCTACATAAGCATGTACTTGGCTCTTATTTCAATGCAATACTTCTGTACTTTGTACTTCTAATCTATGTTCTTGTCATGTCCTACTCAAGATTGTGTTTATGAGTCCAAGCACTTAATCTTGGAACCTAATTCACTTGAATAACAGTCATTGTCTCTTGTCTATGGCATCATGGTTCTAGTCTTTGCCTCCCAACCTCCATAACCAACCATGCTCAAGATCTGTGTTTCTCAACATAATGAATATATCTATAAATGCATGTAAGTTACATATGATAATGTGCATGCATATAAAAATGTATCCATAAATTTATGTAAGCTATAAGTATATGCAAATATACTTTGAATGCATATATAATTGTATGCTCATTGTATGTAGGTTATGTATGAATGTGCCTTTTGAGTGGCCAATCCAATATTTACTATGATTGGTACTTATGCATATGTGCTTCTTTGGTGGCATCCTATGGAAGCACACAAATTTCTTTTCTCTCTTTCTTTAACATGGAAATATGCACCTAAATTTTTGTGTGTACACTACATATTATAAACTTGAATGCCCAAAGAGACATTACTCTAACCACTTAGTCATTGGAATACCAAACTATGTGGCATGGATAATGCTCAACTCTTCATTTACTAGGTCTTTGAAAGAACTTTGAATGGCCTTCTGCATTTTCTATCCTACTATTACTAAGTTCCATGGGTTGACAACCACCCCCTGCAATGTAGGGAAACTTAATACCAATATACCATCTATTAGAATGACATCCAATGGTCTCAAAAGCCTTGGATGCTTCTATTGCAAGTAGCCCCATTTTTTCTCTCCAAGTTTAAGTGTGTAGTATTTTCTGTGATGTCAAGAAGCACAATGACAATATTTTTCATCCATTTGGACACTTATAAACATGAGATTCAAGGAGGCATATATAGATCTATTGTTAAAGAGCTTCAAAGAATCATAGAGAAAATCGTAAGAGACTTCAATACAATTGATCCTCGACATTTATAAATGATAATGACTAGAGGATTTGTGACAAATGCCATAGTTCATGAGAAAGATGTTCCCATGACTGACATTGAAATCTCAATAATGCTTGAGGAAATCCAACCACTTTGTCGGGACCTAAAACGGGTCTGATACTGGCTCTAAGGCTTTAGCCGGGGGTCTCTTTGCTCAACCAAAACACCCCATAGCCTTGTGGCTAGGAGCATTCGGAAGCTACACACTGATCTAACTAATTAAGTATTTTTATGGCTTGTAGTCCAATGGATAACCCTTCCTAAATTCCTCATAAGGAGCCCCTACACATATTGGTATTATACACAATGTGAAACAGACATAGGGAGCACCCCTTAGCTAATTGCAATGGCCCCTCTATGGCTCTCCTATACCTCAAGGATTAGCCTTGAGAGATGCGCCGTGAACACATATAATACATACGACATATAGTCCTCTCTTTTGATTAATATAGAATATGATCCTCTCTTTGCACACTCCCCAAAGAAATCAATCACTAGCCCTACAACAGCTTGGGATACCTCACCCTTAGTGTGGGTCAATGTTTATGAAGACAATTGCTATGCATCCCCAGGATGGCACTTCTTGTTGGAGAAAGTTGTATGATTTTCTAGCATCAGCAATATCCTCATATATGGTATCCAAGAAGGTAGTCAGAGCTTGCTAGCATTGCAAATGGAAACTTGTAACTAAAATAGGAAATCAAATAAAATAAATAATTAACCATGAAGCAAGTAGTATTCCATTCAATCTCCATTCAATTCACATTTTTGCTTGGCATGAATACCACTTAGAGAGTTCATGAGGATAATTTCTTTGGTGAATACATTGATATATATAAGACTGCAACGGTCCTCTGCAAAGCAAAATGTTAGTAAGAAACAAATAGAACAACAAAGAAGTATATGTTAACCCTTTTGGAAAATTGCATACCTGTTGATGTAAGGAAATAATATATATAGTTTGTGATGGAATCAAAAGATTTGAAAAACATTGCTATGGTAAGGATCTCAAAGGCTTTTTCATCAATACAGTAGGCAAGGGCCTCAATACCTTGTCAAACTTGTATCTGATTCTATTGACCATGCTAAGATTTTTGTTCATCAAGGTGATCCTATGAGCATGGGCAGTAGCAATGTAGGCATCATTCATAAAGTCAATTATGAAATCTTCACTTGCCTCTTAAAGACAAAGAATCGCTACAAGCTTCTATTTCTTTTGAAGGCCAGATTTAGAGCACACTCTTGATAATCTATTAGGAATGGCATGCTGTGTGGATCTCTGGGTCCTTCTTATCTCACTAGAACACTTTTGTACATGGTAAGACCTAGATCTTCTCTTTCTTCTTGTCTTGGAAGGCTCAGTTCCTTGAGTAGAAGAGGGTCTAGCTTGATCCGTTGGTTGATCAGGTGCTCTAGGGGAGGTTGGGACCTTGGTAATTGGAGGAGAGGACTATCTACCAAGATCATAGGATATTGGTCATTAACCACATGGACCTTGCCTTGACTAGAAGAAGAGGACACAATCTCTACACTTGATTGCTTTGATCGCATAGTAGGAGATTCGAGAGAACCAGGGGTAGGAGTGATCTTGGGAGCAATAGCCTCTAGAACCTCTAATGGCCTAGCCTCTTATGCACTATCCTTGCTCTCTATATAATCTTTCTTTGATGTCTGTTTTGTCCTTGATATCAATGCCTGACAAAAAATGACAAGAAGAGCAAACAAAAAATATTTGACTAGGGGCCGTAGCGTAGAGGAGGAAGCCAGCAGGAGCCGATACAAAGAGAACAAAAACCGGTCTATCTCTCTCCCCCCTCTCTTCTGCATAGAGGCTATTCATGTGCAAGAAATCAAGAAGAAGAGGGGATGAAGAATGCTTGTCCGGCTGTGATCGGATTGCTTTAAGATGAAGAGGAGGATGAGGTAAGAGGTTCAACATAGAAGAATGGTTGCTGGTGGGTCTGTGGGCTGCTCAGAATAATGATTAAAAAACCCGCAACACGCAAGACATGCAGTATGGTTCAATTTTACAAAGAAATTTGATTGTTTTTATTGTTTCATGGTCCAAATGTTGTTCATATGCAATGAAATTTTGTTTGAACCTTGTTTACATCATGATTGAGGACTGGAATTACAGAAATATAGAACCCATAATGATTTAGAGTCGTTATTAATTTGTTAAAACCCGTAAACTGTCATTTTTAATGGAGATTAGTGGTTTTTTCGATATTGAGTTGGAGAAAAGGGATGAAAATGGGATAAAATCAGAGACAACGTTAAGTTTCAGTCAAAATGATAAGACAATACAAATAAATTAGAAAATACCTATTTTCCATGAATAATAAATAGGAAAAAATAGTAAAAAATTGGGGAAAATTGGGTTTTTCGCACTAAAAAAATATGGAAAAATAAGATTTATGTATGTGAATATTTGGAAAGGTTAAAACATGAGGTCAAGCCTCAGTTTGGCCTTGGCCTTTGTGTTATATTCCGTGTTTATCACTTTTTACATACAAAAATGATACAAAACAACCATTTACACCTATGCACCGCAGCGACACCTAAACCGTGAGGGGGGAATGAAGTTTGTGCAATGATTTAATTGCTGAAAAGATACAAATTCTAATTTTCCTCTTTGTGCATAGCATTTAGGGATCATTCCATAATTAAATATAGGCGAATAGTAGCACGGAAGATCCGGTGCTAGTCCCTAAAGCAGCGCAGCATGTAATGCTTAGTTAAAATTCATGAAAGGGCTGTTTTCCGCACCCTACATGGCTGGTTTTTTAATCATAAAATGGTTGTGCACCATTGTTATACACCTTGCATCAAGCATGCCATGTGGTATCTCCTGGAATGCATTGCACTTGTTTGATAAACTTTGACCAATGCTGAGAGTACAGGAAACCCAAGTAGTTGGTTAGACGGGTGTTTCCGTTGGGGAAAGTTTTGTGAGGCAAATCAAAATCTCCTGGAACACTGAATTATGAAAGAGTGGAGTTTGTGCGAATATTCTATCTGTTAGCGATGCATCTTGGGGCCAATCCCCAAGGTATAGGAGAGTTGCAGTGGAGTCACGACAATCAACTGAGAGATGCTTCCCTATGTGTGTATTACGAGGCATTATGCCTATATGTTATGGGATCTCCCTCTGATGGGAAGGGAAGATGAATGTTGGACTACATATTGAATACAAATGCAAAATCGTTATAAGCATTTAGTGCAAAGTGAGTTTTAGACGCTCTTGGCCTGCGAGACCGTGTGGTGGGGTTGTCTGTCGTATGCATGAGGTCCCGCTAGTGCTATAGCCAATGCGAACCCATTTTAGGTCCCATCAATGGTGCGTCTGCCAGGAGATGCCTATAAGTGGTGGTTTCCGAATCTTGGTCTTATAAGGGCCCTGCTAGCTTTATTATATAGTTGATAGCCGCCTTGAAGCGGTGGATGCTAAAACAGGCGGATTAAAGTTTCAGCCATGAGCATGATGATGAAACCAAGGAATCCTCGTACCCCTAAAGATACCTTTTCCATTCTAAATGGTGTAGTGGGATCTTTGGCTAGAAATGTGGCCGATTACTTTACCCTTTGCCCTGAAAGTGACACCATACTGGAGTTTGGGTCACTATGGGGAAATACCCATGGAGTAATCATGAGAGATAGTCCATGGGAGCTAGAGGAAAGATTAGGGAGCAAAAGTGATGTTAGGATGGCATACTCATTTGTGACCCTCAAAAGAGATAAGTTTTTGAAGGAAAAGACCGTGATGCCACTAGTCAAAGTAATATATGCCTATGAGCAGGAGATACCTCCGGTGCTAGGGCCTAATGCAATTGGGTTCCAAAGCACAATTTTGCAGATCCATAAAGCATTGGACGATATCTACATATGTGGAAAATCCTTATTAGAAAGGAAGGTTCTATTAGGACCTACCTTCGATTCTGGGGAAACAATAGCAAATGAGGATAGACTTACTAAAACACAAACATCAAGCGATGGAGTAGACTCCTTATTGCGTAGCATAGGACTCCCTAGACCACTTTGTGAGTTGGGAGAAAGGGATAGCAAGGATGATATTAACCTTACTACACCAGCAAAGGTGGAAATGGAAGAGGTTGGAGACCCCAAGACACTAGAGTTAGGTCATGATTATGAGGATTTTAATGGCCCAGTGCTGATCCCAAAGGAAAGGACTAAATGCCCTCCTCCTTATAGGGATCTCCCAGTGTTTCATGGGATGGTTAACGAGGATCCGATGGTGCATTTACGAGAATACGGCCTAACTTGCCTTGTAAGTGGGTTCAATGATATTCATCGGATGCTCGTATTCTGAAGTACCCTAAAGGGAGAGGCTAGAAAATGGTACTTGAGCCTCCCAAGGGGGTCTATTAAATCCTTTGAGGAGTTGAGTGATGGATTTTTAGATGAATATGAGAAGAAGGTGCCTATGACCCAAGTTTTAGGGCAATTGATGCAGATTAGGCAAGAGTCCTATCCTTTTGTTAAAGAATACGCTAGAGCCATTGATGATATTCTGAGGCTTTGGCCAAGAAGAGCTATTGCTTTGCCAGGTGATGTGCTATGTGCACTCTTTTTGAGTGGCTTAGAGATTAACATGCGAATCCAAGTGGGATTGCGCAATCCTTAGTTGTTAAGGGAAGCAAAGATGCATGCCATTGATTATGAGGGACATATTCAGAGATGTTGGGAAAACTTTTGGAGTTTTCCCCGCTCAGTACAAGTGCATCCTAGCTTCCAACCATTGCTACAAGGAGACAACTCACTTGTTGATAGCCTATGCGAGGAACCTTGGTAGCCAAAATCTCCAAGCAGAAAATGGCAAGTAGTAGGGATAATATACCCTGTAGGGATACAAAGATTCCATGCCCAGTAAGTCCCATCAAGGCTTGCAACACTTTCATGACAGGTAGTTGTGATGGTGGAATTGATAGAACCATTAGGTCTACAAGCTTAGATGAGCATGCTATGAGTGGCTCTAGTTGTGCTCCTAGTAAGGCTCTTGAGAGACCTTTTCGATTGATAGATGAATCGTGCTTTCGAGTGGATGCTATTCCTTTTAGTAAAAGCATGGTTCCTTTGGCGGCTAAGCAGTTGCATAGTGAACAAAGGCAAGTAAAGACATCTCGTGTAGAGAAGATGTGGCACGCCAAAGGTCCACCTTTACTAAAGAGAAGCCATAAGGTTATGAGGTCATCTGGTAATGGTGATAAATCCATTGTGAGTCCATTGGACCAATGTGGGCAGATAAGGCAGTCTAAGAATATGAAAAGGAATATGAGATGGGTTTGGAGGCCCAAAAACCCTAAATACTGTTGGTGTGTCAGATGAAGGGCCAAGAATTGCACGTGGACATGCTTTGATGGAGTCCCAAGAGGATGCGACTAAAGGCCATAATGCGACATGTGACAATAGGGACCGCCGCCCTGAGATGCATCTATGTGATGGGTCTAGGCTTGAAGCTCTATCTAGTTTGGATCGTGTCATTGACATATGTAATGGTCCAATTAGAGAAGAGTTGAATGATCATAAATCCATGATTCTCCATGTAGGAGGAGTTACTGGAAAGTTGGGACAAGCGATCCATTTGAATGATGACCAAGGGGATGAGATATAACAACCTAATGATGTCATTCATTCAGCTCATAGTACCGAAGAAGAGATGGCCATTATTACTGAGATATTAGTAGAAAGGCTTAGGCTAGTGGATCTACAAAGAGCGTAGATCAAGCTTTTAGCTGACTCACATGAGTAGCATGAGGCTAGTCCTCCTATTTTATGCTATCCTGATTAGCTTGATAGGATGTGCTGTATATGCCAAGGAGATCATATATTGCATGGATTAGAATGAACTATCCATTTTAGGCCAAGAGGGCTAGTTGCTTTAAGTAGTTAATGTCTTATTTCATTAGGCCAAGAGGGCCAGTTAGTTTGCAGTGAAATGTGCTATTTCTTTAGGCCAAGAGGGCCCTATCTTTGTTTGGTACAGGTACATTTAATGCTTTGTTGTTTTAGTGATTACACCATACAGGTTAACGAAGTCGTTGGAGGGAGCCTTTGCTGCGAAGAAGAAGCTTCTTGTGGCCATTCCAGGTGGTTTTGTCCCTTTTTCTAGTTTTTCCCTTAAGCAATTAATGATATATGTGCGGGCGAGGGGTACTTTATTTTGTTTGTTGGGGACCGGGAATAGAGGCATGAAGTCCCAGGTTTAGGTTATGTATGTCTGCGGGAGGTCTGAGTAGTCCTTGTGTCTGGCAAGGCATTGTCAGGCATTGAAAGACCTATTTTACATGGGAGTTCTAGTAACCCTGTTATCGGATTGCTTCAAGATGAAGAGGAGGCCGAGGAAAGAGGTTCAACATTGAAGAATGGTTGCTGGTCGGTCTGTGGACTGCTCAAAATAATGATTAAAAAACCCGCAACACGCAAGACATACGATATGCTTCAATTTTACAAAGAAATTTGATTGTTTTTGTTGTTTCATGGTCCAAATGTCGTTCATATGCAATGAAATTTTGTTTGAACCTTGTTAACATCATGATTGAGGGGTTGAATTACAGAAACACAGAACTCGTAATGATTTAGAGTCGTTATTAATTTGTTAAAACCCGTAAAATATCATTTTTAATAGAGATTAGTGTTTTTTTTCGATATTGAGTTGGAGAAAAGGGATGAAAATGGGATAAAATCAGAGAAAATGTTAAGTTTCAGTCAAAATGATAAGCCAATACAAATAAATTAGAAAATACCTAGTTTTTATGAATAATAAATAGAAAAATAGCAAAAAATAGGAAAAATTAAATTTTTTGCGCTAAGAAAATATGGAAAAATAAGATTTATGTGTGTGAATGTTTGGTAAGGTTAAAGCATGAGGTCAAGCCTCATTTTGGCCTTGTCCTTTGTGTTATAGTCCGTGTTTATCACTTTTTACATACAAAAATGATATAAAACAACCATTTACATCTATGTACCGCAGCAATACCTAAACGGTGAGGGGGGAATGAAGTTTGTGCGATGATCTAATTGCTGAAAAGATACAAATTTTGATTTTCCTCTTTGTGCATAGCATTTAGGGATCGTTCCATAATTAAATATAGGTGACTAGTAGCACGGAAGATCTGGTGCTAGTCTCTAAAGCAGTGCAGCACGTAATACTTAGTTAAAATTCATGAAAGGGCTGTTTTCCGCACCCCACATGGCTGGTTTTTTAATCATAAAATGGTTGTGCACAATTGTTATACACCTTGCATCAAGCATGCCATGTGGTATCTCCTGGAATGGATTGCACTTGTTTGATAAACTTTGACCAATGTTGAGAGTACAGGAACCCAAGTCGTTGGTTAGACGGGTGTTTCCGTTGGGGAAAGTTTTGTGAGGCAAATCAAAATCTCCTAGAAAGTTGAAATATGAAAGAGTGGAGTTTGTGCGAATGTTCTATGTGTTAGCGACGCATCTTGGGGCCAATCCCCGAGGTGTAGGAGTGTCACAGTGGAGCCACGTCAATCAGCCGAGAGGTGCTTCCCTATGTGTGTATTACGAGGCATTATGCCTATACGTTATGGGATCTCCCTCTGATGGGAAGGGAAGATGAACGTTGGACTACATATTGAATACAAACACAAAATCATTATAAGCATTTAGTGCAAAGTGAGTTTTAGACGCTCTTGGCCCGCGAGACCGTGTGGTGGGGCTGTCTGTCGTATGCATGAGGTCCCGCTAGTGCTATAGCTAGTGCCGGCCCATTTTAGGTTCCATAAATGATGCGTCTACCAGGAGCTGCCTATAAGTGGTTGTTTTGGAATCTTGGTCTTATTAGACACCTGCTAGCTTTATTATATAGTTGATAGCCGCCTTGAAGCGGTGGATGCTAAAATAGGCGGATTAAAGTTTCAACCATGAGCATGATGATGAAACCAAGGAATCCCCGTAACCCTAAAGATACATTGTCCATTCTAAATGAATTAGTGGGATCTTTGGCTAGAAATGTGGCCGATTACTTTACCCTTTGCCCTGAAAGTGACACCATGTTGGAGTTTGGGTCACTTTGGGAAAATACCCATGGAGTAATCATGAGAGATAGTCCATGGGAGCTAGAGGAAAGATTAGGGAGCAAAAGTGATGTTAGGATGGCATAGTCATTTGTGACCCTCAAAAGCAATAAGTTTTTGAAGGAAAAGACCGTGATGCCACTAGTCAAAGTAATATATGCCTATGAGGAGGAGATACCTCCGATGCTAGGGCCTGATGCAATTGGGTTCCAAAGCGCAATTTTGCAGATCCATAAAGCATTGGATGATATCTACTTATGTGGAAAACCCTTATCAGAAAGGAAGGTTCTATTAGGACCTACCTCCGATTCTGGGGAAATGATAGCAAATAAGGATAGACTTACTAGAACACCAACATCAAGTGATGGAGTAGACTCCTTATTGCGTAGCATAGGACTCCCTAGACCACTCTGTGAGTTGGTAGAAAGGGATAGCAAGGATGATATTAACCTTACTACACCAATGAAGGTGGAAATGGAAGAGGTTGGAGACCCCAAGACACTAGAATTAGGTCATGATTATGAGGATTTTAATGGCCTAGTGCTGATCCCGAAGGAAAGGACTAAATGCCCTCCTCCTTATAGGGAGCTCCTAGTGTTTCATGGGATGGTTAATGAGGATCCGATGGTGCATTTACAAGAATACGGCCTAACTTGCCTTGCAAGTGGATTCAGTGATATTCATCGGATGCTCGTATTCTCAAGTACCCTAAAGGGAGAGGCTAGAAAATCGTACTGGAGCCTCCCAAGGGGATCTATTAAATCCTTTGAGGAGTTGAGTGATGGATTTTTAGATGAATATGAGAAGAAGGTGCCTATGACCCAAGTTTTAGGGCAACTAATGCAGATTATGCAAGAGTCCTATCCTTTTGTTAAAGAATACGCTAGAGTCTTTGCTGATATTCTGAGGCTTTGGCCAAGAAGAGTTACTGCATTGCCACATGATGTGCTATGTGTGCTCTTTTTGAGTGGCTTAGAGATTAACATGCGAATGCAAGTGGGATTGGGGAATCCTAAGTCGTTAAGGGAAGCAAAGTTGCATGCCATTGATTACGAGGGACATATTGAGAGATGTTGGGAAAACTTTTGGAGTTTTCTCCGCTCAATACAAGTGCATCCTAACTTCCAACCATTGCTACAAGGAGACAACTCACTTGTTGATACCAAGGCGGCCTATGCGAGGAACCTTGGTAGCCAAAATCTCCATGCAGAAAATGGCAATAGTAGGGATAATATACCCCCTAGGGATACAAAGATTCCATGCCCACTAAGTCCCATCACGGCTTGCAACACTTTCATGAGACGTAGTTGTGACAGTGGAATTGATAGAACCATGAGGTCTACAAGCTTAGATGAGCATGCTATGAGTGGCTCTAGTTGTGCTCCTAGTAAGGCTCTTGAGAGACCTTTCCAATTGATAGATGAATCATGCTTTCGAGTAAATGCTATTCCTTTTAGTAAAAGCATGGTTCCTCTGGATAAGCAGTTTGCAGAGTGGACAAAGGCAACTAAAGACATATCGTGTAGAGAAGATGCGGCATGCCAAAGGTCCACCTGTACTAAATAGAAGCCATAAGGCTGTGAGGCCATCTGGTAATGGTGATAAATCAATTGTGAGTCCATTGGACCAATGTGGGCTGATACAAGGTAGTCTAAGAATATGAAAAGGAAAATGAGATGGGTTTGGAGGCCCAAAACCCCTAAAAATACTGTTGGTTTGTTAGATGAAGGGCCAAGAATTGCACGTGGACATGCTTTCATAGATTCCCAAGAGGATGCGACTAAAGGCCATAATGTGACATGTGACAATAGGGACCGTCGCCCTGAGATGCATCTATGTGATGTGTCTAGGCTTGAAGCTCTGTCTAGTTTGACATATCTAATGGTCCAATTAGAGAAGAGTTGAATGATCATAAATCCATGATTCTCCATGTAGGAGGAGTTACTCGAAAGTTGGGACAAGCGATCTGTTTGAATGACAACCAAGGGGATGAGATACATCAACCTAATGATGTCATTCATTCAGCTCATAGTACCGAAGAAGAGATGGCCGTTATTACTGAGATATCAGTAGAAAGGCTTGGGCTAGTGGATCTACAAAGAGTGTAGATCAAGCGTTTAGTTGACTCACATGAGTAGCATGAGGTTAGTCCTCCTATTTTGTGCTATCCTGATTAGTTTGATAGGATGTGATGTATATGCCAAGGAGATCATATATTGCATGGATTAGAATGAACTATCCAGTTTAAGCCAAGAGGGCCAATTGGTTTAAGTAGTTAATGTCTTATTTCATTAGGCCAAGAGGGCCAGTTAGTTTGCAGTGAAATGTGCTATTTCTTTAGGCCAAGAGGGCCCTATCTCTGTTTGGTGCAGGTATGTTTAATGCTTTGTTGTTTTAGTGATTGCACCATACAGGTTGATGAAGTCGTTGGAGGGAGTCTTTGCTGCGAAGAAGAAGCTTCTTGTGGCCATTCCAGGTGGTTTCGTCCCCTTTTCTAGTTTTTTCCTTAAGCAATTAATGATATATGTGCGGGCGAGGGGTACTTTATTTTGTTTGTTGGGGACCGGCAATCGAGGCATGAAGTCCCAGGTTTAGGTTAGGTATGTCTGCGGGAGGTCTGAGTAGTCCTTGCATCTTGCAAGGCATTGTCAGGCATTGAAAGACCTATTTTAGATGGGAGTTCTAGTGACCTTGTTCTGCCAGCCTGCTAGGTAGCCGTTCTATGAGTTCCTGCTAATGTTGAGGTAGTTAGAGAAGCCTACTAAAATAATGATGGAAAGAGACAAAACCCTAAAGGTCTGAAAGACAATATATGAATATATGGAGGTGTGTAAAAAGGGGTTTGACCCCTATAAAAATAGATAAGGAAAGAAAGAAAAATCCTTAAGGTGTTGTTTATCACCTTGCGAAGGCCTGGTAGGTTCCTGGGGACGAGTAAGACTCGGGGCCGATGCCTTGTCTTCCTTTGGGTGACATCTTGCCATAATAGAAGAAAATACAAGAAGGTTGGAGCGAAAATAAAAGTGAGCATTAGAAAAGGATTAAGTGTCGCCTTGCGAGGGCTTGGTAGGTTCTTGGGTTTCAAGACAAGACCTGAGGCTGATGCCTTGTTCTCCTTGGGTAACTGTGCTCAACTCCCTTCTTTTTACATGCTCGAGTATGGAAAATGAGAGGTTAACAGAGTAATGTCCTAAAAGAAACTATTTCTTGATTAGGCTATAGGAGTCCTGGCCTAGGAGGAGCTCCTGGTTGCATTGTCCTTAGTTAGGTAGGTAGTTCAGACCACCACTTAGGATGACCTCTTTGATAGTTCTTTTTAGCGTGTTGCAGCAGTTGGTTAGTGACTAGCTTCAGACTTTCCATCAAATTATGCTGGGCCTACTCCTCGTGGATTTCATGCCTTGGTTTTGTCAGGGGGTAGGGTATGAGTTGTGATGTGTATTTTTTGTATCAGTTTGATGATCCTTTTTGTTGTTTATGTGCAAATCTATTCGTGGGATTTGACGGGTTGAGTTGCCCTATCCCGTGGTCGCCAATGACTGATGATTTTTGATGTCGAGAAGTGCTTAAGAATAGCCAAAAATTACGAGTATACGGGGAAAAATAGATTTCGTTGAAGGCGGCGGTGGCAATCAGTACGATTTTAAGCGGCAAGTCGCTAAAGCGCTAGTGCTTATTTTCATGGAAATCAAACGGTGGCCGATGGTCGAACTAGAGTTTTCCTAGATGTAAAATGTCGTCAGGAATCCAACGCAAGTGTCAGATCTCCGTTCCGAGGTCATTTGATCCCCCATTTAATCCCCGCAAGGTTCGGGATTGTGAAGCAGGTACTAGATCCAGAAGCCGAGAAGAGCATGACGGGGCCCATCTTTGTAGATTTCGAGACCACGGAGTCACCCGTCCAGACGGATCTCAATTCCGATGTTGTTTGCCCCGTCAAAACTGAAAAAACCACTTGCCAGAAGTGTGAATGCAAGAGGCTTGAACTAGATAAGTGGATTGGAGTTTTAAGGCTCTAATTAAAAGAGTTGAAGGGGGAAAATCCCATGAAATGAAACGATGGGGGGGTGGGGGTGTTAGTTTTTTGCGCCCCCTTCTTTATCCCATAATCATGGATTTCTGATTAGGTGAAGCAAGAAGAATGCTCCTGGGCTAGAAATGCTTCTATCTTCGCCCTCCATTGCCGTAAACCGATCGAAAAATGATGCATTGAGTGAAGAGAAAAAAAACCAGTCTTTCTCTCTCGTCCCTCTCTCTCCTGCATAGAGGCTATTCATGTGCAAGAAACCAAGAAGAAGAGGGGATGAAGAATGCTTGTTCGGCTGTTATCGGATTGCTTCAAGATGAAGAGGAGGCCGAGGAAAGAGGTTCAACACTAAAGAATGGTTGCTGGTCGATCTGTGGGCTACTCAAAATAATGATTAAAAAACCCGCAACACGCAAGACATGTGATATGCTTCAATTTTACAAAGAAATTTGATTGTTTTTGTTGTTTCATGGTCCAAATGTCGTTCATATGCAATGAAATTTTGTTTGAACCTTGTTTACATCATGATTGAGGGCTGGAATTACAGAAACATAGAACCCGTAATAATTTAGAGTCGTTATTAATTTGTTAAAACCCGTGAAATATCATTTTTAATGGAGATTAGTGGTTTTTTTCGATATTGAGTTGGAGAAAAGGGATGAAAATGGGATAAAACTAGAGAAAATGTTAAGTTTCAGTCAAAATGATAAGACAATACAAATAAATCAAAAAATACCTTTTTTAAATGAATAATAAATAGAAAAAATAGCAAAAAAGAAAAAAATTGGATTTTTTACACTAAGAAAATATGAAAAAATAAGATATATGTGTGTGAATGTTTGGTAAGGTTAAAGCATGAGGTCAAGCCTCAGTTTGGCCTTGTCCTTTGTGTTATAGTCCGTGTTTATCGCTTTTTACATACAAAAATGATATAAAACAACCATTTACATCTATGCACCGCAGCAATACCTAAATGGTGAGGGGGGAATGAAGTTTGTGCGATGATCTAATTGCTGAAAAGATACAAATTCTGATTTTCCTCTTTGTGCATAGCATTTAGGGATCGTTCCATAATTAAATATAGGTGACTAGTAGCATGGAAGATCTGGTGCTAGTCTCTAAAGCAGTGCAGCACGTAACGCTTAGTTAAAATTCATGAAAGGGCTGTTTTTCGCACCCCACATGGCTGGTTTTTTAATCATAAAATGGTTGTGCACAATTGTTATACACCTTGCATCAAGCATGCCATGTGGTATCTCCTGGAATGCATTGCACTTGTTTGATAAACTTTGACCAATGTTGAGAGTACAGGAACCCAAGTCGTTGGTTAGACGGGTGTTTCCGTTGGGGAAAGTTCTGTGAGGCAAATCAAAATCTCCTAGAAAGTTGAAATATGAAAGAGTGGAGTTTGTGCGAATGTTCTATGTGTTAGCGACGCATCTTGGGGCCAATCCCCGAGGTGTAGGAGTGTCGCAGTGGAGCCACGTCAATCAGCCGAGAGGTGCTTCCCTATGTGTGTATTACGAGGCATTATGCCTATACGTTATGGGATCTCCCTCTGATGGGAAGGGAAGATGAACGTTGGACTACATATTGAATACAAATGCAAAATCGTTATAAGCATTTAGTGCAAAGTGAGTTTTAGACGCTCTTAGCCTGCGAGGCTGTGTGGTGGGGTTGTCTGTCGTATGCATGAGGTCCCACTAGTGCTATAGCCAGTGCCAACTCATTTTAGGTCCCATCAATGGTGCGTCTGCCGGGAGCTGCCTATAAGTGGTGGTTTTCGAACCTTGGTCTTATAAGGGACGTGCTAGCTTTATTATATAGTTGATAGCCGCCTTGAAGCGGTGGATGCTAAAACAGGTGGTTTAAAGTTTCAGCCATGAGCATGATGATGAAACCAAGGAATCCTTGTACCCCTAAAGATACATTGTCCATCCTAAATGGTTTAGTGGGATAGTTGGCTAGAAATGTGGTCGATTACTTTACCCTTTGCCTTGAAAGTGACACCATGCTGGAGCTTGGATCATTATGGGGAAATACCCATGGAGTAATCATGAGAGATAGTCCATGGGAGCTAGAGGAAAGATTAGGGAGCAAAAGTGATGTTAGGATGGCATAGTCATTTGTGACCCTAAAAAGCGATAAGTTTTTGAAGGAAAAGACCGTGATGCCACTAGTCAAAGTAATATATGCCTATGACCAGGAGATACCTCCGATGCTAGGGCCTGATGCAATTGGGTTTCAAAGCGCAATTTTGTAGATCCATAAAGCATTGGATGATATCTGCATATGTGGAAAACCCTTATAAAAAAGGAAGGTTCTATTAGAGCCTACCTCCGATTCTGGGGAAAGATAGAAAATGAGGATAGAATTACTAAAATACCAACATCAAGTGATGGAGTAGACTTCTTATTGCATAGCATAGGACTCCCTAGACCACTCTGTGAGTTGGTAGAAAGGGATAGCAAGGATGATATTAACCTTACTACACCAATAAAGGTGGAAATGGAAGAGGTTGGAGACCCCAAGAAACTAGAGTTAGGTCATGATTATGAGGATTTTAATGGCCTAGTGCTGATCCCGAAGGAAAGGACTAAATGCCCTCCTCCTTATAGGGATCGCCCAGTGTTTCATGGGATGGTTAATGAGGATTCGAGGGTGCATTTACGAGAATACAGCCTAACTTGCCTTGCAAGTGGATTCAATGATATTCATCGGATGCTTGTATTCTCAAGTACCCTAAAGGGAGAGGCTAGAAAATGGTACTGGAGTCTCCCAAGTGGGTCTATTAAATCCTTTGAGGGGTTGAGTGATGGATTTTTAGATGAATATGAGAAGAAGGTGCCTATGACCCAAGTTTTAAGGCAATTGATGCAGATCAGGCAAGAGTCCTATCCTTCTATTAAAGAATACGCTAGAGTCTTTGATGATATTCTGAGGCTTTGGCCAAGAAGAGCGACTGCATTGCCATGTGATGTGCTATGTGCGCTCTTTTTGAGTGGCTTAGAGATTAACAAGCGAATCCAAGTGGGATTGGGGAATCCTAAGTCATTAAGGGAAGCAAAGATGCATGCCATTGATTACGAGGGACATATTCAGAGATGTTGGAAAAACTATTGGAGTTTTCTCCGCTCAATACAAGTGCATCCTAACTTCCAACCATTGCTACAAGGAGACAACTCACTTGTTGATACCAAGGCAGCCTATGCGAGGAATCTTGGTAGCCAAAATCTCCAAGCAGAAAATGGCAATAGTAGGGATAATATACCCCCTAGGGATAGAAAGATTCCAAGCCCAGTAAGTTCCATCAAGGCTTGCAACACTTTCATGAGAGGTAGTTTTGATGGTAGAATTGATAGAACCATTAGGTCTACAAGCTTAGATGAGCATGCTATAAGTTGCTCTAGTTGTGCTCCTAGTAAGGCTCTTGAGAGACCTTTCCAATTGATAGATGAATCATGCTTTCGAGTAGATGCTATTCCTTTTAGTAAAAGCATGGTTCCTCTGGCTAAGCAGTTGTTGCAGAGTGGACAAAGGCAAGTAAAGACATCTCGAGTAGAGAAGATGTGGCATGCCAAAGGTCCACCTATACTAAATAGAAGCCATAAGGCTATGAGGCCATCTGGTAATGGTGATAAATCCACTGTGAGTCCATTGGACCAATGTGGGCAGATATAAGGTAGTCTAAGAATATGAAAAGAAATATGAGATGGGTTTGGAGGCCCAAAACCCCTAAAAATACTGTTGGTGTGTCAGATGAAGGGCCAAGAATTGCACATGGACATGCTTTCATGGATTCCCAAGAGGATGCGACTAAAGGCCATAATGCGACATGTGACAATAGGGACCGCCGCCCTAAGATGCATCTATGTGATGGGTCTAAGCTTGAAGCTCTGTCTAGTTTGGATCGTATCATTGACATATGTAATGGTCCAATTAGAGAAGAGTTGAATGATCATAAATCCATGATTCTCCATGTAGGAGGAGTTACTTGAAAGTTGGGACAAGCGATCCGTTTGAATGATGACCAAGGGGATGAGATATATCAACCTAATGATGTCATTCATTCAGCTCATAGTACCGAAGAAGAGATGGCCATTATTACTGAGATATTAGTAGAAAGGCTTGGGCTAGTGGATCTACAAAGAGCGTAGATCAAGCTTTTAGCTGACTCACATGAGTAGCATGAGGCTAGTCCTCCTATGTTATGCTATCCTGATTAGTTTGATAGGATGTGCTGTATATGCCAAGGAGATCATATATTGCATGGATTAGAATGAACTATCCATTTTAGGCCAAGAGGGCCAGTTGCTTTAAGTAGTTAATGTCTTATTTCATTAGGCCAAGAGGGCCAGTTAGTTTGCAGTGAAATGTGCTATTTCTTTAAGCCAAGAGGGCCCTATCTCTGTTTGGTGCAGGTACATTTAATGCTTTGTTGTTTTAGTGATTGCACCATACAGGTTGATGAAGTCGTTGGAGGGAGCCTTTGTTGCGAAGAAGAAACTTCTTGTGGCCATTCCAGGTGGTTTCGTTCCCTTTTCTAGTTTTTCCCTTAAGCAATTAATGATATATGTGCGGGCGAGGGGTGCTTTATTTTGTTTGTTGGGGACCGGGAATCGAGGCATGAAGTCCTAGGTTTAGGTTAGGTATTTCTGGGGAGGTCCGAGTAGTCCTTGCCTGCAAGGCATTGTCAGGCATTGAGAGACATATTTTAGATGGGAGTTCTAGTGACCCTGTTCTGCCACCGTGCTAGGCGGCCGTTCTAAGAGTTCATGCTAGTTGTGAGGTTGCTAGAGAAGCCTACTAAAATAATGATGGAAAGAGACAAAGCCCTAAAGATCTGAAAGACAATATGTGAATATACGGAGGTGCGTAAAAAGGGGTTTGACCCCTATAAAAATAGAAAAGGAAAGAAAGAAAAATCTTTGAGGTGTTGTTTATCGCCTTGCAAAGGCCTGGTAGGTTCCTGCGGACGAGTGAGACCTAGGGCTGATGCCTTGTCTTCCTTGGGGTGACATCTTGCCATAAAAGGAGAAAATATAAGAAGGCTGGAGCGAAAATTAAAGTGAGCATTAGAAAAGGATTAAGTGTCACCTTGCGAGGGCTTGGTAGGTTCTTGGGTTCTGAGACAGGACTTGAGGCCGATGCCTTGTTCTCCTTGGGTCACTACGCTCAGATCCCTCCTTTTTACACGCCCGAGTATGGAAAATGAGAGGTTGACAGAGTAATGTGCTAAAAAAAACTATTTGTTGATTAGGCTATAGGAGTCCTCACTTAGGAAGATCTCCTGGTTGCATTGTCGTTAGTTAGGTACGTAGTTCAGACCACCACTTAGGATGACCTTGTTGATAGTTCTTTTTAGCTTGGCTGTGTTGCAGCAGTTGGTTAGTGACTAGCTTCAGACTTTCTATCAAATTATGCTGGGCCTACTCCTCGTGGATTTCATGCCTTGGTTTTGTCAAGGGGTAGGGTATGAGCTGTGATGTGTCATGTTGTGTATTTTTTGTATCAGTTTGATGCTCCTTTTTGTTGTTTATGTGTAGATCTATTCGTGGGATTCGACGGCTGAGTCACCCTATCCCGTGGTCGCCAATGACATATGATTTTTGATACCGAGAAGTGCTTAAAAATAGCCAAAAATTATGAATATACGGGGAAAAATAGACTTCATCGAAGGCAGCGGTGGCAATCAGTACAATTTTAAGCAGCAAGTCGCTAAAGCGCTAGTGCTTATTTTCATGGAAATCAAACGGTGGCGGATGGTCTAGCTGGAGTTTTCCTAGATGTAAAATGTGGTCAGGAATCCAACACAAGTGTCAGATCTCTGTTCCGAGGTCGTTTGATCCCCCATTTAATCCCCCCCAAGGTTCAGGATTGTGAAGCAAGTACTTGATCCAGAAGCCGAGAAGAGCGTGACATGGCCCAGCTTTGTAGATTTCGACTCCATGGAGTCACCCGTCTAGACGGATCTTAATTCCGATGTTGTTTGCCCCCTCAAAACTGAAAAAACTACTTGCCAAAAGTGTGAATGCAAGAGGCTTGAACTAGATAAGTGGATTGGAGTTTTAAGGCTCTAATTAAAAGAGCTTAAGGGAAAAAATCCCATGAAATGAAACGATGGGGGGGTGGGGGCGTTAGTTTTTTGCGCCCCCTTCTTCTCCCAAAATCATGGATTTCTGATCAGGTGAAGCAGGAGGAATGCTCCTGGGCCTAGAATGCTTCTATCCTTCGCCCTCCATTGCCAAAAACGGATCGAAGAATGATGCACTGAGTGAAGAGAACAAAAACTAGTATTTCTCTCTCCTCCTTCTCTCTCCTGCTTAGAGGCTATTCATGTGCAAGAAATCAAGAAGAGGGGATGAAGAATGCTTGTCCGGATGTGATCAGATTGCTTCAAGATGAAGAGGAGGCCGAGGAAAGTGGTTCAACACTGAAGAATGGTTGTTGGTTGGTCTATGGGCTACTCAGAATAATGATTAAAAAACCCACAACACGCAAGACATGTGATATGCTTCAATTTTACAAAGAAATTTGATTGTTTTTGTTGTTTCATGGTCCAAATGTTGTTCATATGCAATGAAATTTTGTTTGAACCTTGTTTACATCATGATTGAGGGTTGGAATTACAGAAACATAGAACCCGTAATGATTTAGAGTCGTTATTAATTTGTTAAAACTCGTAAAATGTCATTTTTAATGGAGATTAGTGGTTTTTTTCGATATTGAGTTGGAGAAAAGGGATGAAAATGGGATAAAATCAGAGAAAATGTTAAGTTTCAGTCAAGATGATAAGCCAATACAAATAAATTAGAAAATACCTATTTTTCATGAATAATAAATAGAAAAAATAGCAAAAATGAAAAAAATTAGGTTTTTCGCGCTAAGAAAATATGGAAAAATAAGATATATGTGTGTGAATGTTTGGTAAGGTTAAAGAATGAGGTCAAGCCTTAGTTTGGCCTTGTCCTTTGTGTTATAGTCTGTGTTTATCACTTTTTACATACAAAAATGATACAAAACAACCATTTACACCTATGCACCGCAGCAATACCTAAACGGTGAGAGGGGAATGAATTTTGTGCGATGATGTAATTGCTGAAAATATACAAATTCTGATTTCCCTCTTTGTGCATAGCATTTAGGGATCGTTCCATAATTAAATATAGGCGACTAGTAGCACGGAAGATCTGGTGCTAGTCTCTAAAGCAGTGCAGCACGTAATGCTTAGTTAAAATTCATGAAAGGGCTTTTTTCCGCACCCCACATGGTTGGTTTTTTAATCATAAAATGGATGTGCATAATTGTCATACACCTTGCATCAAGCATGCCATGTGGTATCTCTTGGAATGCATTGCATTTGTTTGATAAACTTTGACCAACGCTGAGAGTACAGGAAACCCAAGTCGTTGGTTAGACGGGTGTTTCCGTTGGGGAAAGTTTTGTGAGGCAAATCAAAATCTCCTAGAACGTTGAATTATGAAAGAGTGGAGCTTGTGCGAATGTTCTATGTGTTAGGGACTCATCTTGGGGCTAATCCCCGAGGTGTAGGATAGTTGCAGTGGAGGCATGACAATCAACCGAGAGATGCTTCCCTATGTGTGTATTAGGAGGCATTATGCCTATATGCTATGGGATCTCTCTCTTAGGGGAAGGGAAGATGAACGTTGGACTACATATTGAATACAAACGCAAAATCGTTATAAGCATTTAGTGCAAAGTGAGTTTTAGACTCTCCTGGCCTATGAGACCATGTGGTGGGGTTGTCTATCATATGCATGAGGTCTGGCTAGTGCTATAGCCAGTGCCAGCCCATTTTAGGTCCCATCAGTGGTGCGTCTGCCGGGAGCTGCCTATAAGTGGTGGTTTTCGAACCTTGGTCTTATAAGGGATGTTTTAGCTTTATTATATAGTTGATAGAAGCCTTGAAGCGGTGGATGCTAAAACAGGCGGTTTTAAAGTTTCAGCTATGAGCACGATGATGAAACCAAGGAATCCCTGTAACCCTAAAGATACATTGTCCATCCTAAATGGTTTACTGGGATCTTTGGCTAGAAATGTGGCCAATTACTTTACCCTTTGCCTTGAAAGTGACACCATGTTGGAGTTTGGGTCACTATGGGGAAATACCCATGGAGTAATCATGAGAGATAGTCCATGGGAGCTAGAGGAAAGATTAGGGAGCAAAAGTGATGTTAGGATGGCATAGTCATCTGTGACCCTCAAAAGTGATAAGTTTTTGAAGGAAAAGACAGTGATGCCACTAATCAAAGTAATATATGCCTATGAGCAAGAGATACCTCCAATGCTAGGGCCTGATACAATTGGGTTCCAAAGCGCAATTTTGCAGATCCATAAAGGATGATATCTACATATGTGGAAAACCCTTATCAGAAAGGAAGGCTCTATTAGGACCTACCTCCAATTCTAGGGAAACAATAGCAAATGAGGATAGACTTACTAAAACACCAACATCAAGCGATGGAGTAGACTCCTTATTGCGTAGTATAGGACTCCCTAGACCACTCTGTGAGTTGGGAGAAAGGGATAGCAAGGATGATATTAACCTTCCTACACGAGTAAAGGTGGAAATGGAAGAGGTTGGAGACCCCAAGACATTAGAGTTAGGTCATGATTATGAGGATTTAAATGGCCCAGTGCTGATCCTGAAGGAAAGGACTAAATGCCCTCCTCCTTATACGGATCTCCAAGTGTTTCATGGGATGGTTAATGAGGATTCGATGGTGCATTTACGAGAATATGGCCTAACTTGCCTTGTAAGTGGGTTCAATGATATTCATCGGATGCTCGTATTCTCAAGTACCCTAAAGGGAGATGCTTGAAAATGGTACTAGAGCCTCCCAAGGGGGTCTATTAAATCCTTTGAGGAGTTAAGTGATGGATTTTTAGATGAATATGAGAAGAAGGTGCCTATGACCCAAGTTTTAGGGCAACTGATGTAGATTAGGCAAGAGTCCTATCCTTCTATTAAAGAATACGCTGAGCATTTGATGATATTCTGAGGCTTTGGCCAAGAAGAGCTATTACATTGCCAGGTGATGTGCTATGTGCGCTCTTTTTGAGTGGCTTAGAGATTAACATGGGAATCTAAGTGGGATTGCGGAATCCTAAGTCGTTAAGGGAAGCAAAGATGCATGCCATTGATTATGAGGGACATATTCAGAGATGTTGGGAAAACTTTTGGAGTTTTCCCCACTCAGTACAAGTGCATCCTAGCTTCCAACCATTGCTACAAGGAGACAGCTCACTTGTTGATACCAAGGCAGCCTATGTGAGGAACCTTGGTAGCCAAAATCTCCAAGTAGAAAATGGCAATAGTAGGTATAATATACCCCCTGGGGATATAAAGATTCCAAGCCCAGTAAGCCCCATCAAGGCTTGCAACACTTTCATGAGAGGTAGTTGTGATGGTGGAATTGATAGAACCATTAGGTCTACAAGCTTAGATGAGCATGCTATGAGTGGCTCTAGTTGTGCTCCTAGTAAGGCTCTTGAGAGACCTTTCCAATTTATAGATGAATCATGCTTTCGAGTAGGTGCTATTCCTTTTAGTAAAAGCATGGTTCCTCTGGCTAAGCAGTTGTTGCAGAGTGGACATAGGCAAGTAAAGACATCTCGTGTAGAGAAGATGCGGCATGCCAAAGGTCCACCTGTACTAAATAGAAGCCATAAGGCTGTGAGGCCATGTGGTAATGGTGATAAATCCACTGTGAGTCCATTGGACCAATGTTTGATACTTTGCTAGTCAGTTTTAATCATAAATTGAGATCCCATCAGATAGTGTTTCCATTGACATAAGGCTTAAATGATAGCTAGCAATTCTTTATCATAGGTGGAATAATTCAACTTACAAGGTTTAAATTTGGAACGAGAATAGGCTATGGGATGTGAATCTTGCATGAGGACAGCTTCTATTCCTGATCCGCTAGCATCAATGACTACTAGGAAGACTAAAATCAGGTAATTGCAAAATAGGTGCATGTGTTAAAGCATGTTTCAACAAATCAAAAGACTTTTACTGCTTGTCAAACCATCTATACACAACACCTTTCTCTACAATTTCGTCAAAGGCAATACAAGCAATGAAAAATTTCTCACAAATTTTCTATAAAAGTTGACAAGGCCTAAGAAAGAACATAACTCATACACATTTTTAGGGATTGGCCAATTCAAAATTGCCTCTATCTTTTTAGGATCAATACGAATACTATTAGAAGAACAATGTGGCCTAAGTATTCAATTTGAGTTTGGAAAAATTCACTCTTGTCAAGGTTAGCATACAATTGATTCTCTTTTAACAATTTGAAAACTAAAGATAGATGTTCACAATGCTCATTCTCATCCTTACTGAAAACCAATATATCATCAAAGAAAACAATCACACAATTCTGATACTTCAAAAATATACGATTTATCATATGACTAAATGTAGCTGGTGCATTGGTCAAACCGAAAGGCATAACAAGAAATTCATAATGACCAAACTGAGTTCTAAATGCAGTCTAAAAAATGTCAGGTGTATCTAAGCGTACTTGATGATATCCAGACTTGAGATCTATGTTGCTAAAAACAGTGGCCCCTTGTAGTTTATCCATGAGGTCCTAGGGATTGGATATCTATTCTTAACAGTGATTTTGTTTAGGACACAATAGTCAATGCACATCCTATAGGTATTATTTTTCTTCTTAACTAATAAGACAGGTGCACCAAAATGAGAACTATTAGGCCTAATGAGTCCTCGGTTCAATAGTTCCTCAACTTGTGTTTGGCTTTCTTTTTGTTCAATCAGATTGTGTCTATAAGGTGCTTTACGTGGTGGTTGAGAACCTGGGATTAAATCTATTTTATGGTCTTTAGGACCTGTAGGTCGTAAACCAAGTGGTAAATTAGCAGCAAAACAATCTTTAAATTGTGAAAGAAATTGTGCATGCCTAGGATGCATCTTATTTTCCTTAGCTTCAATTTCATTCACCCATAGTAAATATGATTTACTATCTTTTCTCAATGCACGTTTAGCCTTTGTGTGACTAAGCAGTGGAATTGTGCAATCCATGTAATGTGATTTAGTTTCCGTTAAAATGAATTTTCATGGAATGTGTGGAACAATCTATATCAAGGTTATATTTGTGACGCCAAGGCATTCCTATAATAATATCACTAGCTTGTAAAGGCACAACCAAATTTTTTTTGCACTCAACATAATCACCGATTTTAATCTCTAAATCATGAACTTCTTGTTTACCATTATATCTAGTGCTTAAGAATGTAGCCTTTATGCGATAATCAATTGGAACAGGAGATAAATTCAATTCTTTTACCAACTTTGCAGAAATAAAATCATGCGTGCTTCTATCATCGTGCAAAATAACCTTTTCTTGACCATGTACAAAACATTTCATTGTTAATAACGAATGAGGATTTGGCATACCTGGTAAAGTATTTGAAGCATCACTGATATCATCATCATCTTCAGTGAAGTTTGGCATATCTTCATGGTCCTCGTCATTAGTTACTCCCAAGTGATTGATTTGAATAGCTTGCTTCTTGGACTTACAATTCATTGCTAAGTGTCCAGGCTGATGACACTTGTAGCAAATCATAAGCTTTGCTTTGGAGACATTGTTGGTAAGGGCTCGAAGTTTGGGTATATTGGGATTTGGCTCTGGAGGGAAGGCTTAGGGTTTGAATTAGTAGTTGATGGTAAAGCAGGAGGTCGAGTCCAGGATTTATGAAAAGAAGAAGGAGTAAAGCGATTTTGATTGAAATTTCCAAAATCAGAATTGAATTTCTTTGTACCAAAGTTACCATTAACCAAAAATTATTGCGATCACTTTTCTCGTCTACGAATTTTATCCTCTGCATCATGCGCTAAAGAAATCGCATCCTCCAAAGTCTTTGGCTTGAACATATTCACTTCCTCATAGAAGTGACCAAGTAGACCAGACATGTACTTGCGCTTGTGGGTCACCTCTCAGGAACATCTTCAAGCATTTGAAGTTGAAGTAAGGCACTCTAGAAACGCTCAGTGTATTGCAGGATGGATTCATGATCTCTTTGTTGCAGGAGATCCCACTATTTGATAGCTTTCTCGTGGAAGGAGATTTTGCAAAAATTTCTTTTGAAAGGCTTCCCAAGTAGAGTGACAATCAACACTCTTGCGAATAACAGTCCACCATATTGATGCTCTGTCTGCTAGATGGTTAGTGACGCATTTAAGTTTATATTTTTCAACATATTGCTCTTCATGAAAATAGTTGTCAAATTGACTAATGAAAGCAAGAACAATTTTGCAATCACGTTGCTCATTAAAAGTGCAAAATTTAACATTGATTTTACTTATCTTGGCCTCTTTCCTAAGAGCTTGTGTATCGAGCGTCGCATCAATAGTACGTCAAATGATATCTTCAGGTTTTGCTTCGTCTTGCTCCACAATGGATTGTTGAAGTGCAGCCAATTGTGCTTGCAAGTTTTGACATTTCCTAATTCACTCTTCTTGAAGCTACATCATGAGTAGATTCAATTTGTGTTCCATAGTCAGCTATGGCAAATCGCCTTCACCCATAAAATCGTCCACGTTATGATCTGACATCCTAGATTTGATTAAGGATTAGTCATTCGTCCTCTATGTTGAGAAATCAAATGATGTATGCCTAGAAAAGGCTTTGTATAAGAGAGATGCTCCAGAAGAGATGTCCAAAATCCCATAAGCATAGAGAGGAAGAGTGGTACTATCCCAAAAGGCTATATAAGCATGTACTTGACAATCATTTTAATGTAATGGCATTATCAATTTGATTCACTCAAGATTGTGTTTACGAGTCCAAGCTAATCTATCTTGGAACCTAATTCACTTGAGTTACAAATCTCTCATTCTTGATAATGTATCGTGTGTTCGATTTACACCCACCATAGTTAACTAGCTCTAGATCCGTGTTTATCAACATGGTATCAGAGCCATGGCTGAGCTAGATAGCTAGTGGGTATAACTTCTTAACATTTTCTTCTTTCTTGAATATTCTAAATCAGCTCATTCTTCTCCTTGTACAAGCCTACTTCCCATCTCAAATACCTCAAGCTTCAAAAATTCTTAGAGGCCTTCCCTTTAGCACTCTTCTTTGTCTCATTAGCGTGCGCCCCCACCTCAAGAAGAAGATTGTCTGCTACTGTTTAAAGTGGTTTTTTGGTCTGTTTTTTAAAACGTTGACCTTGTTATGAGGCGGAACTAGAAGCTGTAACAGGAAGAGATAGAGAAGAAGTGATAGAGCTTTAAGCTCTAAAGCTTGGCAATGATTTGAGCCTTACTTCTCTGAAATTACAAGTAATTGAAGAAGCGCGTGAACATGGTCAGAGGGAGATCAATGAGGCAAGAGGATGAAGTGTGGCTGGATTAGTGGAAACACGTGAGCTCGTTGGACAGAGGGGCGGCAGCCGCCAGGGGAGCAGGCCAGAGGAGGACGAAGACTGGCTGGAGGGTGCGTCTGTTGCGCAGAAGGCACGCACGGGCTGGACAACAGGCACAAGTGCCAGGCGGACTCCTGTATTGAATGGGAGGAGGGACACGATTCTGAGCAAGGCCGCTATTGTGGGAGAGGCTCTGTGGAGCAGGGCTCTGCTGAGCCTGATACTCCTCCTGTGTGCGAAGCAAGCGCACGAAATTTGAGAGGTAGCCATGCTGGGTGGACTTCCAGCAACTCACGATTCAATTCTTAAAGAGCCTTATCTCTAAGGCCTCAATAAGTTGTTTTAAAATACCCTTGTTCACACCCTCACACTCTAAGCTATTCACGACGATCATATCGATTTTCTACTCTATCAAGTTTTTTTTTAGACACTAGAATTTGGTGCCATTTCTTCAAAATCCGAAGCACTTGTACGGGATTAGACACTGCCATTGAGCAAGATTGCCAATTGGTAAGACCTTCCCGCATAAAATTATTTGCTTGCACAATTATCGAATCCCTTATCTTCTTGTAAAAAAGGATAGACACTGCCCGAGAGTTCTCGTGGTAAGACCTCCTACTAAAAATGACTGAAGTGGAACATATAGCAAAATTTAATGGTGAAGGCTTCCATGCTTGGAAGGAGAAGACCATGTACCATCTTATGCGGAAAGACTTATGGGACTTATTTGAAGATGATGCAGATAACAAGAAGGAAGATGATGAAGACGGGTTCGTTGAAGAAGACCAGTTCAAATCCAAAGAATGGAAGAAGATGAATAATAAGGCACTAGGCATCATTGCTTGGGGATTAAGTGATGATGTGCTACATCATATATCTGGCATTAGAAATGCTAAAATCGCATGGGAGGAACTTGATAAAATGTTTGGTACTCAAGCAAAGAATTCAAAGGTAAAACTTCTCATGCAGTTTTATAAACTGGATATCAAAGACAGTGCTTCTATGACCATACACATTAATAAGTTTAAGAGTTTAAAAACTCAACTTGCATCTCTTAAAAAGAATATTGAGGAAGATGAAGCAATAGCCGTAATGCTTGCAAGTGTAAACAAGGATCCATATGAAAATCTTGTGTCCACTTTGAGTAATGTTCCAAGCCTCACACTTAAAGATATTGAGCACTCACTACTTGACGAAGAAGGCAAAGTAAAAACCAAGAATGCAAAAGACAATGTCTCATCATCTAGGGAAAATCTTTTGTACACCAAAGGAGCTGCTGGACCTAAAGGAAGAGGTCGAGGATTCATCAACAACAATAACAAGGATCGGATTACATGTCACTATTGTGGTAAGACTGGCCATGTAGCCAGTGAATGTTTCCACAAGAAGAGAGCCCAACAATTGCAAAGTGATCATCACCAGAACCAATACATGGAGGAAAAAGAAGAAGAAGAATATGCTTCCACTACCATCAACAACTCTGACAGATTGTTTTGAAGAACTTTCATTGTATCTCTCATATGTTAGTGAATTTGATTTATATAACCCTTGCCAAGATGTAAAGTCTCAAGCTTTAACTTGACTAGGCTGCCTATGAGCTAGTCTTCCGGGCCATGTCATCATGAAGGGGGGGCAAAAGCCAGCAAGTGTAGGGACTCATCATTTGAGGGGGGGTGTTGAGAAATCAAATGATGTATGCCTAGAAAAGGCTTTGTATAAGAGAGATGCTCCAGAAGAGATGTCCAAAATCCCATAAGCATAGAGAGGAAGAGTGGTACTATCCCAAAAGGCTATATAAGCATGTACTTGACAATCATTTTAATGTAATGGCATTATCAATTTGATTCACTCAAGATTGTGTTTACGAGTCCAAGCTAATCTATCTTGGAACCTAATTCACTTGAGTTACAAATCTCTCATTCTTGATAATGTATCGTGTGTTCGATTTACACCCACCATAGTTAACTAGCTCTAGATCCGTGTTTATCAACACTCTAGTCATGTGTGAATAAGACTACCACAAACTTGCTTTGTTTATTAATATGCTTTTTCTTTTACGATATTTCTTTTCTTGGGTACGACAATCGAAAATGGTCTTCTTCCAAGCAAAATAGTCTTTCGCATAGACTGCGCGTGACAGTCTACTTGCTGTAAATTTGTTTAGCCAAGTTGTAGGTGGAAACAGGGGCTTACTGAAGCTTCAGAACTTGTTCGGAGTACCACAATATGAACATATGCTATGTAAAATATTGGTAGTTAAGCTCAATAGCTTAAGCAAAAAAAAAAAAATCTTAAGTAATTCGTTTGAATCAACACAGGTCGACGGTATGCGTTTGTTGGAGTCAATGTCAGTGAGTACATGCTAAAGTCCTAGTGTTAGGAGTTTTAGAGCTTAAGCTCTCTAAGCTTAAACATAAAGCTTAGCATTATCATTAATATAAATTACTTTCTTAGTCTCATCTCTAAAAATAAACGACTTGTAGAAGAGACTTCTTGAGTGGTCTTTCGTCTCTTGCGCATGGTCCTTCATGATCAAAGGGTACAACAGGGGGTTCTTTATCGCCAAGAACACGCTTGTGTCGTTAGTTCATCGCGAGACAGCCTATAGAGTCCATTCGTTCCAGGAGCTTTGCCTTTGTGTGAGATGGCAGGCGATTGGAAGCTCTTGATCTCAGCTCTACTCTAATACCATTGTTGCACAAATCAGATGGTAGATGCATGTGTAGTGAATGTTGGAAGGTCCCCAAGAACAAAGAACTCTACAAATCTTCATAATTTCAAGTAAAAAGCAAAAAGAAAATTTGCACGACATGAGAAAAAAGAGATAAATTGGGTGCAATCTCCCCCTTATGCCTTTTATGAGCACTTCATAAGGCATGCATTTATAGAATTATTTATCTTCAAGCTAAAAAATAGACCACTTGTATGCTTTTACTTTTGTGTTTGCGTTTGCCCAAATATAAAGCAGGGAATTTGAGCATCCAAAAGTCAGGGATGTGTCCAAATACAAATATGAAATAATGAAGTATTTAACCGAGTGCCTATGCACATATAAGATAATAAATGTTTTGTCAAGCGCTTTCATAAATAAGCGCACTTAAATAAATATTGGTGCCACGCCTTTAGTGATAAGGTACGTAGCCATAAAAAATAGTAATTATTCTAGGCGTTTGGATTCATGCCATCGCCCGGTGCTACCCAATGCCACTGCCGCCTGCTCTACACATCAACTGAAGCATTCACAATTGTTAGAAAATAATTAAATAAAACCCAACAAAAGTGAATACCTAGCAGCCTTTAGCTACAAAATAATTAAGTAGGTTGAAACTCTGTCCTAACCTTAATTTAATTCAACTGCGCACTCTAAACTCATAAATGTCCATTAATTTAATATGTATTTTACGAAATCACCTGCTATGGAATCACCCACATGCACATTAAATTAATTTGATGGCAAAAAAGGACAAGCGTCCCCATCAGCTTCTTGCACAAGGAATCCACCTTGTGTATGAGTCCCAGCAAATAAATAATTTTACGAAAATCATCGTGGTCACGGAATCCATCATGAAATATGCCTCTTGGCATCAAAATGACTCTTGGACCATTGTGGGATGACTAAAATGAGCCATGTAAGCCAAGGTCCATCTTATATATGTGGTAGGCCCATGATACATGGCATTATATCATTGGCTAGGATTTGTGAGATTGTTAATGTGGCAAGGTGCTCAGGGGGTATGTAAATAAAGTGGCAAGGTCTTCATACACTTTTTTACCCGATCTTGCACCTTGATTGTCCTATGCTTTTAGAGCTATTTCTGAGTCTTCCTTCTCATTTTTCATGCTTTTTCCTTTTGTTTGTTATTTAAAAGATGATAAGAAGTGAGGACAACCGTTCTCAGGCGTGCAAGTGTTTTTGGTGCCATATTGACATTGCAGAATACAAAGTGAGAACGTATTTTTGATGTGGTCGGGTTCCTCTCTTTGCATCATATCATGGACCCTCTGATGTCTGATGAAAAAGATTTTCAAGGCTCCTCGGATGTGGGCACACCAAATAGGAAAAGAAGAAGGTTATCTTTAGGATCAAGGGGCTCTATTTTTGTTGCCTTTACTCCTAAAATTTCCTCAACTTCTGCTCCATGCTCAATATTGTTGAGAATCTGCCAATCACACCTATGTATGCCCCTTTGTATGGAACAGCTAGGGTAGGGAGATGCAGTTCATTCTAGGAAGAGAGGCAGATCCCATAGGCACAGTGGATGTAGTGTGCTACCAAGAAATCCTATATAATGATGTACTTGACTATCACTTTCATATGATGATAATGCAATAGTACTTGTCTCTTTCTATCAAGTGTCTATTTCATTGTCAGTACTACACAATAATGTCTTTATGAGTCCAAGTCTCAATCTTGGAACCTAATTCACTTGTGTGATAACAGTTGTCTTCTTTGTCAATGTCATCATGAGGTCTCTCTTCATCTTCCATCCTCCATAGCTTCCACCTCTGCCATGCTCTAGATCTCGCAACTTTGACATGGTATCAGAGCCCAGATGGGCATGGCACTACTCCTTCAGCTTCATTTCACATTTATCTAGCTCAACTTGAGCTCAGTCCAACTCAAGACTTCATCTTCTACTCTTTTTTCTCACTGCCCTGTTTAGCAGCCATAGCCAAACCTGCACCTACCTGCCTTTGAGGCCTTGGATCTCCCAAAAAAAGCAATATCTCCACATGCTTCCTTCTGGAGGATTGTTCCTAAACTCCTTGCGCTTCCCTCTGTTGCATAACAGTCCCCGTCTACGATCCAGCATTGCTCAAATTCGTGGTCGCTGTTCAAATCTGCGCTGTTCCCTGTCGTACTACTGAATCTCTAGGCACAAGCTGCAATACATCCTGCACCTATAGGGCTTCTTTAGCCCTTGACATAGGCTATCTAACCACCAAGTTCCAGCCCCAATGATTGCGCCTATCTCCTACTTCAGACGAAAACACAGACATTGCCTTAGAAACCCTAACAGAGACTCCATAGCTACTTTGTGTCAAACTTCTCTTCCACTTCATTTCTCTCTCCTGCCACTTAAAGCAAGTCTAAGCCACTCTGATCAGAATCCTCCAGGAAGATTTCAACATCCAACAAGCAATCCTTGAAGATCTTGAAGACTTGGAAGGTTCGAAGCATTCAAGGACAAGCATTGTGAGATCCCACTACTTGTGTCCCTTAACACATTTGGTTGCTGATCAATCTCAGTCAAGTGAAGCCATTGTGAAACTCAGAAGATTTGGAAGATTCTTGAAGTTTTGAAAAGACCTCAAGATCAAGTTCAAGATTGAAGGACACGCATCAAGAACCATCATCAAGTTCAGCCATAGTATCTTTTGATACTACATAGGGCGTTTTCACACTGACATTGGTTGTGTCTTTTGACACATTAGATTTCAACTCTCTTGCTCGTTATTCTTAGTCATTTGCTACTGATTTCCTGTCACGGGAATGACCAATATGAAGATTTGCTATGTGGATACACTTCATGAAGAGTTACACGAACTATGTTGCTCATCTACACTACATGGAAGATTTTTTTGATCTACTTGCAGAGAGACATGGAGCTGCTCACACTAAAGTGCAATCAATGATTCCATCTAAAGTTTTTGCAGACACTCCAGCTACCTTGGCCATGAAGAATGAGATGTCTTTGCTTGAGGGGGACAAAGACATGGACATGAAGACTGAAGCTGCAAGTAAAGTCAAAGAAGAAGCAGACCAAAAAGACCATGAAGAAGAGAAGGACAAGAAGAAGATCTGCCATGAAGACCAAAATATCACATCATTCAAAGTTGAAGAACCAAAGATTAAAGACAAGAAGGTTTTCCATGATGACAAAGAAATAGTAGATGCTGAAAAAGACCACAAGGGCCTATCAGTCCTTGTCTCTCATTTTTTGTTTTAAAAAGCATTGTACCTGCCTTAATGTTCCTTTCATAAGCTTGTAAAAACTCCTCATGTAGCCTTGTACTACAACCTCTGTACACTTTGTGAGGCCCCTGTTACAGCCTCTGGATGTCCACCATGTTTATGGTACCCACACTTAGCCTTTTTTGCGATAGCCTATGGTGTTTTGCCATGTTTGTGGTATACCCACACTTTGCAGGTGTTGCTCTCACTAAAGCCTCTACACACTTTGTACTTTCAGGTTGTGATTGAGGAGGGGTGTTGAGAATCTGCCAATCACACCCTATGTATGCCCCTTTGTATGGAATAGCTAGGCTAGGGAGATGCAGTTCATTCTAGGAAGAGAGACAGATCCCATAGGCACAGTGGATGTAGTGTGCTACCAAGCAATCCTATATAATGATGTACTTGACTATCACTTTCATATTATGATAATGCAATAGTACTTGTCTCTTTCTATCAAGTGTCTGTTTCATTGTCAGTACTACACAATAATGTCTTTATGAGTCCAAGTCTCAATCTTGGAACCTAATTCACTTGTGTAATAACAGTTGTCTTCTTTGTCAATGTCATCATGAGTTCTCTCTTCATCTTCCATCCTCCATAGCTTCCGCCTCTACCATGCTCTAGATCCCACATCTTTGACAAATATCAAGTGTGAGAATGCCTAAGAAATCTCTAGGCAAAGGTTACCATTGAGGGTTTCTTGGATTGTCTCAAATCACAGAGGCTTCTCACTTAGAAAGGCTCTTAGACTTTCTTCTTCAGAATGGCATGGAGTTATCTTATTATGCAATTGCAAATGATATTTTCAACCTTCATTGGGATAGTATTGACAATGTGGTAAACTCTTGCAAAAAAGGTTTGTGTGGACGATTTTGATGAGTTTGAAAGTCTAGCTTTACTTGTGGTTGAAAAGGATACAAAGGAATATGTTCATATACCTATTGGACCTCACCTTTAGAGAATCCACTGTTCACAAGGAAGTGTGGAGCTCATTCTCTCGATAGGTTTTGTGCAACATATGTGATTTGTTGTGCTCATTCTAGGAAATGTAGGGTCAAGTCAAAAGTAGCTGCATTCATTATATATACTCTTGTTAAATATCTTATTAAATCTGATGAACAACAATTGGAGGTAGCAAAATCCTTTACCTTCTACCTTTTGATGAGGTGGTAAATGAGAAGGATGTAGAGGAATGTTTTGATCCTTAGCAAGAAGCATATATTGCTGACAAAATAGATGTGGCCCAATTCAGAGCTGATACCATTATTGAAGAAAACCATGTAAATGTAGATATTGTGTCTGATTCTCCTTCTTTCTATGTTGTTTCTTCTCTTCCAACTTTTCCTATTAAGGACAAGGAATATATACTACTATCAAACATCCAAAAGCCCTTTAATCTTAGGGAGAATTATTGTTTAGCAATCATTGCAGAGGCTTTTGATGCTGCAAACGGCATAGTTGATGTCGAAAATGAATCCAATGAAGAGTTACTTAAATTGAATTTGAAATTGCAAATGACAAGTTTATTGATGAAGGAGATACCCTTTTTCTTTATTTCAACACGGCAAAGGATGTTGAGAAAGAGTTGGAGATTATTGATAAGGAGTTTAACCCTCTTCAAGACAAACTTGGAATATCCAATTTTGGAAGAGAGCAGTCGGATTATGTTAAAGAATTATAAGATACCAATGAGACATCATCATCAATTAATCTATAGAATCCAACAAAGCTAGAGCATCATCATCAATTAATATATAGAATCCAACTACAAAAAAGATGAATATAAAATGAAAGTACTTTCATTTGATATTCATCTTTTTTGCAGTTGGAGATTAAAGATTCTGGTAACTTCTTGGGACAGGGCAAAGGGTATAGAGCTAGTGGTAGTTCATTGAGGGATGTTGCACTTGTCAAGGATTGACCCTCATGTTTTCTTAGTATTCAATTACATCTTCTCAGAGGAAGCAACATAGCCTATACTATGTATTAAGATACTTACAAGGCTACTTAGTTTCTCTGGATTACAATATAATGCACACAAGGCGATGTTTTTGGAGAAGACAATAGCAATTGGGATTTTTAGTTACAGTCTTGGTTTCTCTACTTCTAGAGTAGGATTCTTTTTGGCCCTCTCATCTTGTGCTTTGGTAGTAAATTGAATTGATATAAAATGCATAGTTGGCTACAAGAGAAGAAAATTTGGTAATGGTGATAAATCAATTGTGAGTCCATTGGACCAATGTGGGCTGATACAAGGTAGTCTAAGAATATGAAAAGGAAAATGAGATGGGTTTGGAGGCCCAAAACCCCTAAAAATACTGTTGGTTTGTTAGATGAAGGGCCAAGAATTGCACGTGGACATGCTTTCATAGATTCCCAAGAGGATGCGACTAAAGGCCATAATGTGACATGTGACAATAGGGACCGTCGCCCTGAGATGCATCTATGTGATGTGTCTAGGCTTGAAGCTCTGTCTAGTTTGACATATCTAATGGTCCAATTAGAGAAGAGTTGAATGATCATAAATCCATGATTCTCCATGTAGGAGGAGTTACTCGAAAGTTGGGACAAGCGATCTGTTTGAATGACAACCAAGGGGATGAGATACATCAACCTAATGATGTCATTCATTCAGCTCATAGTACCGAAGAAGAGATGGCCGTTATTACTGAGATATCAGTAGAAAGGCTTGGGCTAGTGGATCTACAAAGAGTGTAGATCAAGCGTTTAGTTGACTCACATGAGTAGCATGAGGTTAGTCCTCCTATTTTGTGCTATCCTGATTAGTTTGATAGGATGTGATGTATATGCCAAGGAGATCATATATTGCATGGATTAGAATGAACTATCCAGTTTAAGCCAAGAGGGCCAATTGGTTTAAGTAGTTAATGTCTTATTTCATTAGGCCAAGAGGGCCAGTTAGTTTGCAGTGAAATGTGCTATTTCTTTAGGCCAAGAGGGCCCTATCTCTGTTTGGTGCAGGTATGTTTAATGCTTTGTTGTTTTAGTGATTGCACCATACAGGTTGATGAAGTCGTTGGAGGGAGTCTTTGCTGCGAAGAAGAAGCTTCTTGTGGCCATTCCAGGTGGTTTCGTCCCCTTTTCTAGTTTTTTCCTTAAGCAATTAATGATATATGTGCGGGCGAGGGGTACTTTATTTTGTTTGTTGGGGACCGGCAATCGAGGCATGAAGTCCCAGGTTTAGGTTAGGTATGTCTGCGGGAGGTCTGAGTAGTCCTTGCATCTTGCAAGGCATTGTCAGGCATTGAAAGACCTATTTTAGATGGGAGTTCTAGTGACCTTGTTCTGCCAGCCTGCTAGGTAGCCGTTCTATGAGTTCCTGCTAATGTTGAGGTAGTTAGAGAAGCCTACTAAAATAATGATGGAAAGAGACAAAACCCTAAAGGTCTGAAAGACAATATATGAATATATGGAGGTGTGTAAAAAGGGGTTTGACCCCTATAAAAATAGATAAGGAAAGAAAGAAAAATCCTTAAGGTGTTGTTTATCACCTTGCGAAGGCCTGGTAGGTTCCTGGGGACGAGTAAGACTCGGGGCCGATGCCTTGTCTTCCTTTGGGTGACATCTTGCCATAATAGAAGAAAATACAAGAAGGTTGGAGCGAAAATAAAAGTGAGCATTAGAAAAGGATTAAGTGTCGCCTTGCGAGGGCTTGGTAGGTTCTTGGGTTTCAAGACAAGACCTGAGGCTGATGCCTTGTTCTCCTTGGGTAACTGTGCTCAACTCCCTTCTTTTTACATGCTCGAGTATGGAAAATGAGAGGTTAACAGAGTAATGTCCTAAAAGAAACTATTTCTTGATTAGGCTATAGGAGTCCTGGCCTAGGAGGAGCTCCTGGTTGCATTGTCCTTAGTTAGGTAGGTAGTTCAGACCACCACTTAGGATGACCTCTTTGATAGTTCTTTTTAGCGTGTTGCAGCAGTTGGTTAGTGACTAGCTTCAGACTTTCCATCAAATTATGCTGGGCCTACTCCTCGTGGATTTCATGCCTTGGTTTTGTCAGGGGGTAGGGTATGAGTTGTGATGTGTATTTTTTGTATCAGTTTGATGATCCTTTTTGTTGTTTATGTGCAAATCTATTCGTGGGATTTGACGGGTTGAGTTGCCCTATCCCGTGGTCGCCAATGACTGATGATTTTTGATGTCGAGAAGTGCTTAAGAATAGCCAAAAATTACGAGTATACGGGGAAAAATAGATTTCGTTGAAGGCGGCGGTGGCAATCAGTACGATTTTAAGCGGCAAGTCGCTAAAGCGCTAGTGCTTATTTTCATGGAAATCAAACGGTGGCCGATGGTCGAACTAGAGTTTTCCTAGATGTAAAATGTCGTCAGGAATCCAACGCAAGTGTCAGATCTCCGTTCCGAGGTCATTTGATCCCCCATTTAATCCCCGCAAGGTTCGGGATTGTGAAGCAGGTACTAGATCCAGAAGCCGAGAAGAGCATGACGGGGCCCATCTTTGTAGATTTCGAGACCACGGAGTCACCCGTCCAGACGGATCTCAATTCCGATGTTGTTTGCCCCGTCAAAACTGAAAAAACCACTTGCCAGAAGTGTGAATGCAAGAGGCTTGAACTAGATAAGTGGATTGGAGTTTTAAGGCTCTAATTAAAAGAGTTGAAGGGGGAAAATCCCATGAAATGAAACGATGGGGGGGTGGGGGTGTTAGTTTTTTGCGCCCCCTTCTTTATCCCATAATCATGGATTTCTGATTAGGTGAAGCAAGAAGAATGCTCCTGGGCTAGAAATGCTTCTATCTTCGCCCTCCATTGCCGTAAACCGATCGAAAAATGATGCATTGAGTGAAGAGAAAAAAAACCAGTCTTTCTCTCTCGTCCCTCTCTCTCCTGCATAGAGGCTATTCATGTGCAAGAAACCAAGAAGAAGAGGGGATGAAGAATGCTTGTTCGGCTGTTATCGGATTGCTTCAAGATGAAGAGGAGGCCGAGGAAAGAGGTTCAACACTAAAGAATGGTTGCTGGTCGATCTGTGGGCTACTCAAAATAATGATTAAAAAACCCGCAACACGCAAGACATGTGATATGCTTCAATTTTACAAAGAAATTTGATTGTTTTTGTTGTTTCATGGTCCAAATGTCGTTCATATGCAATGAAATTTTGTTTGAACCTTGTTTACATCATGATTGAGGGCTGGAATTACAGAAACATAGAACCCGTAATAATTTAGAGTCGTTATTAATTTGTTAAAACCCGTGAAATATCATTTTTAATGGAGATTAGTGGTTTTTTTCGATATTGAGTTGGAGAAAAGGGATGAAAATGGGATAAAACTAGAGAAAATGTTAAGTTTCAGTCAAAATGATAAGACAATACAAATAAATCAAAAAATACCTTTTTTAAATGAATAATAAATAGAAAAAATAGCAAAAAAGAAAAAAATTGGATTTTTTACACTAAGAAAATATGAAAAAATAAGATATATGTGTGTGAATGTTTGGTAAGGTTAAAGCATGAGGTCAAGCCTCAGTTTGGCCTTGTCCTTTGTGTTATAGTCCGTGTTTATCGCTTTTTACATACAAAAATGATATAAAACAACCATTTACATCTATGCACCGCAGCAATACCTAAATGGTGAGGGGGGAATGAAGTTTGTGCGATGATCTAATTGCTGAAAAGATACAAATTCTGATTTTCCTCTTTGTGCATAGCATTTAGGGATCGTTCCATAATTAAATATAGGTGACTAGTAGCATGGAAGATCTGGTGCTAGTCTCTAAAGCAGTGCAGCACGTAACGCTTAGTTAAAATTCATGAAAGGGCTGTTTTTCGCACCCCACATGGCTGGTTTTTTAATCATAAAATGGTTGTGCACAATTGTTATACACCTTGCATCAAGCATGCCATGTGGTATCTCCTGGAATGCATTGCACTTGTTTGATAAACTTTGACCAATGTTGAGAGTACAGGAACCCAAGTCGTTGGTTAGACGGGTGTTTCCGTTGGGGAAAGTTCTGTGAGGCAAATCAAAATCTCCTAGAAAGTTGAAATATGAAAGAGTGGAGTTTGTGCGAATGTTCTATGTGTTAGCGACGCATCTTGGGGCCAATCCCCGAGGTGTAGGAGTGTCGCAGTGGAGCCACGTCAATCAGCCGAGAGGTGCTTCCCTATGTGTGTATTACGAGGCATTATGCCTATACGTTATGGGATCTCCCTCTGATGGGAAGGGAAGATGAACGTTGGACTACATATTGAATACAAATGCAAAATCGTTATAAGCATTTAGTGCAAAGTGAGTTTTAGACGCTCTTAGCCTGCGAGGCTGTGTGGTGGGGTTGTCTGTCGTATGCATGAGGTCCCACTAGTGCTATAGCCAGTGCCAACTCATTTTAGGTCCCATCAATGGTGCGTCTGCCGGGAGCTGCCTATAAGTGGTGGTTTTCGAACCTTGGTCTTATAAGGGACGTGCTAGCTTTATTATATAGTTGATAGCCGCCTTGAAGCGGTGGATGCTAAAACAGGTGGTTTAAAGTTTCAGCCATGAGCATGATGATGAAACCAAGGAATCCTTGTACCCCTAAAGATACATTGTCCATCCTAAATGGTTTAGTGGGATAGTTGGCTAGAAATGTGGTCGATTACTTTACCCTTTGCCTTGAAAGTGACACCATGCTGGAGCTTGGATCATTATGGGGAAATACCCATGGAGTAATCATGAGAGATAGTCCATGGGAGCTAGAGGAAAGATTAGGGAGCAAAAGTGATGTTAGGATGGCATAGTCATTTGTGACCCTAAAAAGCGATAAGTTTTTGAAGGAAAAGACCGTGATGCCACTAGTCAAAGTAATATATGCCTATGACCAGGAGATACCTCCGATGCTAGGGCCTGATGCAATTGGGTTTCAAAGCGCAATTTTGTAGATCCATAAAGCATTGGATGATATCTGCATATGTGGAAAACCCTTATAAAAAAGGAAGGTTCTATTAGAGCCTACCTCCGATTCTGGGGAAAGATAGAAAATGAGGATAGAATTACTAAAATACCAACATCAAGTGATGGAGTAGACTTCTTATTGCATAGCATAGGACTCCCTAGACCACTCTGTGAGTTGGTAGAAAGGGATAGCAAGGATGATATTAACCTTACTACACCAATAAAGGTGGAAATGGAAGAGGTTGGAGACCCCAAGAAACTAGAGTTAGGTCATGATTATGAGGATTTTAATGGCCTAGTGCTGATCCCGAAGGAAAGGACTAAATGCCCTCCTCCTTATAGGGATCGCCCAGTGTTTCATGGGATGGTTAATGAGGATTCGAGGGTGCATTTACGAGAATACAGCCTAACTTGCCTTGCAAGTGGATTCAATGATATTCATCGGATGCTTGTATTCTCAAGTACCCTAAAGGGAGAGGCTAGAAAATGGTACTGGAGTCTCCCAAGTGGGTCTATTAAATCCTTTGAGGGGTTGAGTGATGGATTTTTAGATGAATATGAGAAGAAGGTGCCTATGACCCAAGTTTTAAGGCAATTGATGCAGATCAGGCAAGAGTCCTATCCTTCTATTAAAGAATACGCTAGAGTCTTTGATGATATTCTGAGGCTTTGGCCAAGAAGAGCGACTGCATTGCCATGTGATGTGCTATGTGCGCTCTTTTTGAGTGGCTTAGAGATTAACAAGCGAATCCAAGTGGGATTGGGGAATCCTAAGTCATTAAGGGAAGCAAAGATGCATGCCATTGATTACGAGGGACATATTCAGAGATGTTGGAAAAACTATTGGAGTTTTCTCCGCTCAATACAAGTGCATCCTAACTTCCAACCATTGCTACAAGGAGACAACTCACTTGTTGATACCAAGGCAGCCTATGCGAGGAATCTTGGTAGCCAAAATCTCCAAGCAGAAAATGGCAATAGTAGGGATAATATACCCCCTAGGGATAGAAAGATTCCAAGCCCAGTAAGTTCCATCAAGGCTTGCAACACTTTCATGAGAGGTAGTTTTGATGGTAGAATTGATAGAACCATTAGGTCTACAAGCTTAGATGAGCATGCTATAAGTTGCTCTAGTTGTGCTCCTAGTAAGGCTCTTGAGAGACCTTTCCAATTGATAGATGAATCATGCTTTCGAGTAGATGCTATTCCTTTTAGTAAAAGCATGGTTCCTCTGGCTAAGCAGTTGTTGCAGAGTGGACAAAGGCAAGTAAAGACATCTCGAGTAGAGAAGATGTGGCATGCCAAAGGTCCACCTATACTAAATAGAAGCCATAAGGCTATGAGGCCATCTGGTAATGGTGATAAATCCACTGTGAGTCCATTGGACCAATGTGGGCAGATATAAGGTAGTCTAAGAATATGAAAAGAAATATGAGATGGGTTTGGAGGCCCAAAACCCCTAAAAATACTGTTGGTGTGTCAGATGAAGGGCCAAGAATTGCACATGGACATGCTTTCATGGATTCCCAAGAGGATGCGACTAAAGGCCATAATGCGACATGTGACAATAGGGACCGCCGCCCTAAGATGCATCTATGTGATGGGTCTAAGCTTGAAGCTCTGTCTAGTTTGGATCGTATCATTGACATATGTAATGGTCCAATTAGAGAAGAGTTGAATGATCATAAATCCATGATTCTCCATGTAGGAGGAGTTACTTGAAAGTTGGGACAAGCGATCCGTTTGAATGATGACCAAGGGGATGAGATATATCAACCTAATGATGTCATTCATTCAGCTCATAGTACCGAAGAAGAGATGGCCATTATTACTGAGATATTAGTAGAAAGGCTTGGGCTAGTGGATCTACAAAGAGCGTAGATCAAGCTTTTAGCTGACTCACATGAGTAGCATGAGGCTAGTCCTCCTATGTTATGCTATCCTGATTAGTTTGATAGGATGTGCTGTATATGCCAAGGAGATCATATATTGCATGGATTAGAATGAACTATCCATTTTAGGCCAAGAGGGCCAGTTGCTTTAAGTAGTTAATGTCTTATTTCATTAGGCCAAGAGGGCCAGTTAGTTTGCAGTGAAATGTGCTATTTCTTTAAGCCAAGAGGGCCCTATCTCTGTTTGGTGCAGGTACATTTAATGCTTTGTTGTTTTAGTGATTGCACCATACAGGTTGATGAAGTCGTTGGAGGGAGCCTTTGTTGCGAAGAAGAAACTTCTTGTGGCCATTCCAGGTGGTTTCGTTCCCTTTTCTAGTTTTTCCCTTAAGCAATTAATGATATATGTGCGGGCGAGGGGTGCTTTATTTTGTTTGTTGGGGACCGGGAATCGAGGCATGAAGTCCTAGGTTTAGGTTAGGTATTTCTGGGGAGGTCCGAGTAGTCCTTGCCTGCAAGGCATTGTCAGGCATTGAGAGACATATTTTAGATGGGAGTTCTAGTGACCCTGTTCTGCCACCGTGCTAGGCGGCCGTTCTAAGAGTTCATGCTAGTTGTGAGGTTGCTAGAGAAGCCTACTAAAATAATGATGGAAAGAGACAAAGCCCTAAAGATCTGAAAGACAATATGTGAATATACGGAGGTGCGTAAAAAGGGGTTTGACCCCTATAAAAATAGAAAAGGAAAGAAAGAAAAATCTTTGAGGTGTTGTTTATCGCCTTGCAAAGGCCTGGTAGGTTCCTGCGGACGAGTGAGACCTAGGGCTGATGCCTTGTCTTCCTTGGGGTGACATCTTGCCATAAAAGGAGAAAATATAAGAAGGCTGGAGCGAAAATTAAAGTGAGCATTAGAAAAGGATTAAGTGTCACCTTGCGAGGGCTTGGTAGGTTCTTGGGTTCTGAGACAGGACTTGAGGCCGATGCCTTGTTCTCCTTGGGTCACTACGCTCAGATCCCTCCTTTTTACACGCCCGAGTATGGAAAATGAGAGGTTGACAGAGTAATGTGCTAAAAAAAACTATTTGTTGATTAGGCTATAGGAGTCCTCACTTAGGAAGATCTCCTGGTTGCATTGTCGTTAGTTAGGTACGTAGTTCAGACCACCACTTAGGATGACCTTGTTGATAGTTCTTTTTAGCTTGGCTGTGTTGCAGCAGTTGGTTAGTGACTAGCTTCAGACTTTCTATCAAATTATGCTGGGCCTACTCCTCGTGGATTTCATGCCTTGGTTTTGTCAAGGGGTAGGGTATGAGCTGTGATGTGTCATGTTGTGTATTTTTTGTATCAGTTTGATGCTCCTTTTTGTTGTTTATGTGTAGATCTATTCGTGGGATTCGACGGCTGAGTCACCCTATCCCGTGGTCGCCAATGACATATGATTTTTGATACCGAGAAGTGCTTAAAAATAGCCAAAAATTATGAATATACGGGGAAAAATAGACTTCATCGAAGGCAGCGGTGGCAATCAGTACAATTTTAAGCAGCAAGTCGCTAAAGCGCTAGTGCTTATTTTCATGGAAATCAAACGGTGGCGGATGGTCTAGCTGGAGTTTTCCTAGATGTAAAATGTGGTCAGGAATCCAACACAAGTGTCAGATCTCTGTTCCGAGGTCGTTTGATCCCCCATTTAATCCCCCCCAAGGTTCAGGATTGTGAAGCAAGTACTTGATCCAGAAGCCGAGAAGAGCGTGACATGGCCCAGCTTTGTAGATTTCGACTCCATGGAGTCACCCGTCTAGACGGATCTTAATTCCGATGTTGTTTGCCCCCTCAAAACTGAAAAAACTACTTGCCAAAAGTGTGAATGCAAGAGGCTTGAACTAGATAAGTGGATTGGAGTTTTAAGGCTCTAATTAAAAGAGCTTAAGGGAAAAAATCCCATGAAATGAAACGATGGGGGGGTGGGGGCGTTAGTTTTTTGCGCCCCCTTCTTCTCCCAAAATCATGGATTTCTGATCAGGTGAAGCAGGAGGAATGCTCCTGGGCCTAGAATGCTTCTATCCTTCGCCCTCCATTGCCAAAAACGGATCGAAGAATGATGCACTGAGTGAAGAGAACAAAAACTAGTATTTCTCTCTCCTCCTTCTCTCTCCTGCTTAGAGGCTATTCATGTGCAAGAAATCAAGAAGAGGGGATGAAGAATGCTTGTCCGGATGTGATCAGATTGCTTCAAGATGAAGAGGAGGCCGAGGAAAGTGGTTCAACACTGAAGAATGGTTGTTGGTTGGTCTATGGGCTACTCAGAATAATGATTAAAAAACCCACAACACGCAAGACATGTGATATGCTTCAATTTTACAAAGAAATTTGATTGTTTTTGTTGTTTCATGGTCCAAATGTTGTTCATATGCAATGAAATTTTGTTTGAACCTTGTTTACATCATGATTGAGGGTTGGAATTACAGAAACATAGAACCCGTAATGATTTAGAGTCGTTATTAATTTGTTAAAACTCGTAAAATGTCATTTTTAATGGAGATTAGTGGTTTTTTTCGATATTGAGTTGGAGAAAAGGGATGAAAATGGGATAAAATCAGAGAAAATGTTAAGTTTCAGTCAAGATGATAAGCCAATACAAATAAATTAGAAAATACCTATTTTTCATGAATAATAAATAGAAAAAATAGCAAAAATGAAAAAAATTAGGTTTTTCGCGCTAAGAAAATATGGAAAAATAAGATATATGTGTGTGAATGTTTGGTAAGGTTAAAGAATGAGGTCAAGCCTTAGTTTGGCCTTGTCCTTTGTGTTATAGTCTGTGTTTATCACTTTTTACATACAAAAATGATACAAAACAACCATTTACACCTATGCACCGCAGCAATACCTAAACGGTGAGAGGGGAATGAATTTTGTGCGATGATGTAATTGCTGAAAATATACAAATTCTGATTTCCCTATTTGTGCATAGCATTTAGGGATCGTTCCATAATTAAATATAGGCGACTAGTAGCACGGAAGATCTGGTGCTAGTCTCTAAAGCAGTGCAGCACGTAATGCTTAGTTAAAATTCATGAAAGGGCTTTTTTCCGCACCCCACATGGTTGGTTTTTTAATCATAAAATGGATGTGCATAATTGTCATACACCTTGCATCAAGCATGCCATGTGGTATCTCTTGGAATGCATTGCATTTGTTTGATAAACTTTGACCAACGCTGAGAGTACAGGAAACCCAAGTCGTTGGTTAGACGGGTGTTTCCGTTGGGGAAAGTTTTGTGAGGCAAATCAAAATCTCCTAGAACGTTGAATTATGAAAGAGTGGAGCTTGTGCGAATGTTCTATGTGTTAGGGACTCATCTTGGGGCTAATCCCCGAGGTGTAGGATAGTTGCAGTGGAGGCATGACAATCAACCGAGAGATGCTTCCCTATGTGTGTATTAGGAGGCATTATGCCTATATGCTATGGGATCTCTCTCTTAGGGGAAGGGAAGATGAACGTTGGACTACATATTGAATACAAACGCAAAATCGTTATAAGCATTTAGTGCAAAGTGAGTTTTAGACTCTCCTGGCCTATGAGACCATGTGGTGGGGTTGTCTATCATATGCATGAGGTCTGGCTAGTGCTATAGCCAGTGCCAGCCCATTTTAGGTCCCATCAGTGGTGCGTCTGCCGGGAGCTGCCTATAAGTGGTGGTTTTCGAACCTTGGTCTTATAAGGGATGTTTTAGCTTTATTATATAGTTGATAGAAGCCTTGAAGCGGTGGATGCTAAAACAGGCGGTTTTAAAGTTTCAGCTATGAGCACGATGATGAAACCAAGGAATCCCTGTAACCCTAAAGATACATTGTCCATCCTAAATGGTTTACTGGGATCTTTGGCTAGAAATGTGGCCAATTACTTTACCCTTTGCCTTGAAAGTGACACCATGTTGGAGTTTGGGTCACTATGGGGAAATACCCATGGAGTAATCATGAGAGATAGTCCATGGGAGCTAGAGGAAAGATTAGGGAGCAAAAGTGATGTTAGGATGGCATAGTCATCTGTGACCCTCAAAAGTGATAAGTTTTTGAAGGAAAAGACAGTGATGCCACTAATCAAAGTAATATATGCCTATGAGCAAGAGATACCTCCAATGCTAGGGCCTGATACAATTGGGTTCCAAAGCGCAATTTTGCAGATCCATAAAGGATGATATCTACATATGTGGAAAACCCTTATCAGAAAGGAAGGCTCTATTAGGACCTACCTCCAATTCTAGGGAAACAATAGCAAATGAGGATAGACTTACTAAAACACCAACATCAAGCGATGGAGTAGACTCCTTATTGCGTAGTATAGGACTCCCTAGACCACTCTGTGAGTTGGGAGAAAGGGATAGCAAGGATGATATTAACCTTCCTACACGAGTAAAGGTGGAAATGGAAGAGGTTGGAGACCCCAAGACATTAGAGTTAGGTCATGATTATGAGGATTTAAATGGCCCAGTGCTGATCCTGAAGGAAAGGACTAAATGTCCTCCTCCTTATACGGATCTCCAAGTGTTTCATGGGATGGTTAATGAGGATTCGATGGTGCATTTACGAGAATATGGCCTAACTTGCCTTGTAAGTGGGTTCAATGATATTCATCGGATGCTCGTATTCTCAAGTACCCTAAAGGGAGATGCTTGAAAATGGTACTAGAGCCTCCCAAGGGGGTCTATTAAATCCTTTGAGGAGTTAAGTGATGGATTTTTAGATGAATATGAGAAGAAGGTGCCTATGACCCAAGTTTTAGGGCAACTGATGTAGATTAGGCAAGAGTCCTATCCTTCTATTAAAGAATACGCTGAGCATTTGATGATATTCTGAGGCTTTGGCCAAGAAGAGCTATTACATTGCCAGGTGATGTGCTATGTGCGCTCTTTTTGAGTGGCTTAGAGATTAACATGGGAATCTAAGTGGGATTGCGGAATCCTAAGTCGTTAAGGGAAGCAAAGATGCATGCCATTGATTATGAGGGACATATTCAGAGATGTTGGGAAAACTTTTGGAGTTTTCCCCACTCAGTACAAGTGCATCCTAGCTTCCAACCATTGCTACAAGGAGACAGCTCACTTGTTGATACCAAGGCAGCCTATGTGAGGAACCTTGGTAGCCAAAATCTCCAAGTAGAAAATGGCAATAGTAGGTATAATATACCCCCTGGGGATATAAAGATTCCAAGCCCAGTAAGCCCCATCAAGGCTTGCAACACTTTCATGAGAGGTAGTTGTGATGGTGGAATTGATAGAACCATTAGGTCTACAAGCTTAGATGAGCATGCTATGAGTGGCTCTAGTTGTGCTCCTAGTAAGGCTCTTGAGAGACCTTTCCAATTTATAGATGAATCATGCTTTCGAGTAGGTGCTATTCCTTTTAGTAAAAGCATGGTTCCTCTGGCTAAGCAGTTGTTGCAGAGTGGACATAGGCAAGTAAAGACATCTCGTGTAGAGAAGATGCGGCATGCCAAAGGTCCACCTGTACTAAATAGAAGCCATAAGGCTGTGAGGCCATGTGGTAATGGTGATAAATCCACTGTGAGTCCATTGGACCAATGTTTGATACTTTGCTAGTCAGTTTTAATCATAAATTGAGATCCCATCAGATAGTGTTTCCATTGACATAAGGCTTAAATGATAGCTAGCAATTCTTTATCATAGGTGGAATAATTCAACTTACAAGGTTTAAATTTGGAACGAGAATAGGCTATGGGATGTGAATCTTGCATGAGGACAGCTTCTATTCCTGATCCGCTAGCATCAATGACTACTAGGAAGACTAAAATCAGGTAATTGCAAAATAGGTGCATGTGTTAAAGCATGTTTCAACAAATCAAAAGACTTTTACTGCTTGTCAAACCATCTATACACAACACCTTTCTCTACAATTTCGTCAAAGGCAATACAAGCAATGAAAAATTTCTCACAAATTTTCTATAAAAGTTGACAAGGCCTAAGAAAGAACATAACTCATACACATTTTTAGGGATTGGCCAATTCAAAATTGCCTCTATCTTTTTAGGATCAATACGAATACTATTAGAAGAACAATGTGGCCTAAGTATTCAATTTGAGTTTGGAAAAATTCACTCTTGTCAAGGTTAGCATACAATTGATTCTCTTTTAACAATTTGAAAACTAAAGATAGATGTTCACAATGCTCATTCTCATCCTTACTGAAAACCAATATATCATCAAAGAAAACAATCACACAATTCTGATACTTCAAAAATATACGATTTATCATATGACTAAATGTAGCTGGTGCATTGGTCAAACCGAAAGGCATAACAAGAAATTCATAATGACCAAACTGAGTTCTAAATGCAGTCTAAAAAATGTCAGGTGTATCTAAGCGTACTTGATGATATCCAGACTTGAGATCTATGTTGCTAAAAACAGTGGCCCCTTGTAGTTTATCCATGAGGTCCTAGGGATTGGATATCTATTCTTAACAGTGATTTTGTTTAGGACACAATAGTCAATGCACATCCTATAGGTATTATTTTTCTTCTTAACTAATAAGACAGGTGCACCAAAATGAGAACTATTAGGCCTAATGAGTCCTCGGTTCAATAGTTCCTCAACTTGTGTTTGGCTTTCTTTTTGTTCAATCAGATTGTGTCTATAAGGTGCTTTACGTGGTGGTTGAGAACCTGGGATTAAATCTATTTTATGGTCTTTAGGACCTGTAGGTCGTAAACCAAGTGGTAAATTAGCAGCAAAACAATCTTTAAATTGTGAAAGAAATTGTGCATGCCTAGGATGCATCTTATTTTCCTTAGCTTCAATTTCATTCACCCATAGTAAATATGATTTACTATCTTTTCTCAATGCACGTTTAGCCTTTGTGTGACTAAGCAGTGGAATTGTGCAATCCATGTAATGTGATTTAGTTTCCGTTAAAATGAATTTTCATGGAATGTGTGGAACAATCTATATCAAGGTTATATTTGTGACGCCAAGGCATTCCTATAATAATATCACTAGCTTGTAAAGGCACAACCAAATTTTTTTTGCACTCAACATAATCACCGATTTTAATCTCTAAATCATGAACTTCTTGTTTACCATTATATCTAGTGCTTAAGAATGTAGCCTTTATGCGATAATCAATTGGAACAGGAGATAAATTCAATTCTTTTACCAACTTTGCAGAAATAAAATCATGCGTGCTTCTATCATCGTGCAAAATAACCTTTTCTTGACCATGTACAAAACATTTCATTGTTAATAACGAATGAGGATTTGGCATACCTGGTAAAGTATTTGAAGCATCACTGATATCATCATCATCTTCAGTGAAGTTTGGCATATCTTCATGGTCCTCGTCATTAGTTACTCCCAAGTGATTGATTTGAATAGCTTGCTTCTTGGACTTACAATTCATTGCTAAGTGTCCAGGCTGATGACACTTGTAGCAAATCATAAGCTTTGCTTTGGAGACATTGTTGGTAAGGGCTCGAAGTTTGGGTATATTGGGATTTGGCTCTGGAGGGAAGGCTTAGGGTTTGAATTAGTAGTTGATGGTAAAGCAGGAGGTCGAGTCCAGGATTTATGAAAAGAAGAAGGAGTAAAGCGATTTTGATTGAAATTTCCAAAATCAGAATTGAATTTCTTTGTACCAAAGTTACCATTAACCAAAAATTATTGCGATCACTTTTCTCGTCTACGAATTTTATCCTCTGCATCATGCGCTAAAGAAATCGCATCCTCCAAAGTCTTTGGCTTGAACATATTCACTTCCTCATAGAAGTGACCAAGTAGACCAGACATGTACTTGCGCTTGTGGGTCACCTCTCAGGAACATCTTCAAGCATTTGAAGTTGAAGTAAGGCACTCTAGAAACGCTCAGTGTATTGCAGGATGGATTCATGATCTCTTTGTTGCAGGAGATCCCACTATTTGATAGCTTTCTCGTGGAAGGAGATTTTGCAAAAATTTCTTTTGAAAGGCTTCCCAAGTAGAGTGACAATCAACACTCTTGCGAATAACAGTCCACCATATTGATGCTCTGTCTGCTAGATGGTTAGTGACGCATTTAAGTTTATATTTTTCAACATATTGCTCTTCATGAAAATAGTTGTCAAATTGACTAATGAAAGCAAGAACAACTTTGCAATCACGTTGCTCATTAAAAGTGCAAAATTTAACATTGATTTTACTTATCTTGGCCTCTTTCCTAAGAGCTTGTGTATCGAGCGTCGCATCAATAGTACGTCAAATGATATCTTCAGGTTTTGCTTCGTCTTGCTCCACAATGGATTGTTGAAGTGCAGCCAATTGTGCTTGCAAGTTTTGACATTTCCTAATTCACTCTTCTTGAAGCTACATCATGAGTAGATTCAATTTGTGTTCCATAGTCAGCTATGGCAAATCGCCTTCACCCATAAAATCGTCCACGTTATGATCTGACATCCTAGATTTGATTAAGGATTAGTCATTCGTCCTCTATGTTGAGAAATCAAATGATGTATGCCTAGAAAAGGCTTTGTATAAGAGAGATGCTCCAGAAGAGATGTCCAAAATCCCATAAGCATAGAGAGGAAGAGTGGTACTATCCCAAAAGGCTATATAAGCATGTACTTGACAATCATTTTAATGTAATGGCATTATCAATTTGATTCACTCAAGATTGTGTTTACGAGTCCAAGCTAATCTATCTTGGAACCTAATTCACTTGAGTTACAAATCTCTCATTCTTGATAATGTATCGTGTGTTCGATTTACACCCACCATAGTTAACTAGCTCTAGATCCGTGTTTATCAACATGGTATCAGAGCCATGGCTGAGCTAGATAGCTAGTGGGTATAACTTCTTAACATTTTCTTCTTTCTTGAATATTCTAAATCAGCTCATTCTTCTCCTTGTACAAGCCTACTTCCCATCTCAAATACCTCAAGCTTCAAAAATTCTTAGAGGCCTTCCCTTTAGCACTCTTCTTTGTCTCATTAGCGTGCGCCCCCACCTCAAGAAGAAGATTGTCTGCTACTGTTTAAAGTGGTTTTTTGGTCTGTTTTTTAAAACGTTGACCTTGTTATGAGGCGGAACTAGAAGCTGTAACAGGAAGAGATAGAGAAGAAGTGATAGAGCTTTAAGCTCTAAAGCTTGGCAATGATTTGAGCCTTACTTCTCTGAAATTACAAGTAATTGAAGAAGCGCGTGAACATGGTCAGAGGGAGATCAATGAGGCAAGAGGATGAAGTGTGGCTGGATTAGTGGAAACACGTGAGCTCGTTGGACAGAGGGGCGGCAGCCGCCAGGGGAGCAGGCCAGAGGAGGACGAAGACTGGCTGGAGGGTGCGTCTGTTGCGCAGAAGGCACGCACGGGCTGGACAACAGGCACAAGTGCCAGGCGGACTCCTGTATTGAATGGGAGGAGGGACACGATTCTGAGCAAGGCCGCTATTGTGGGAGAGGCTCTGTGGAGCAGGGCTCTGCTGAGCCTGATACTCCTCCTGTGTGCGAAGCAAGCGCACGAAATTTGAGAGGTAGCCATGCTGGGTGGACTTCCAGCAACTCACGATTCAATTCTTAAAGAGCCTTATCTCTAAGGCCTCAATAAGTTGTTTTAAAATACCCTTGTTCACACCCTCACACTCTAAGCTATTCACGGCGATCATATCGATTTTCTACTCTATCAAGTTTTTTTTTAGACACTAGAATTTGGTGCCATTTCTTCAAAATCCGAAGCACTTGTACGGGATTAGACACTGCCATTGAGCAAGATTGCCAATTGGTAAGACCTTCCCGCATAAAATTATTTGCTTGCACAATTATCGAATCCCTTATCTTCTTGTAAAAAAGGATAGACACTGCCCGAGAGTTCTCGTGGTAAGACCTCCTACTAAAAATGACTGAAGTGGAACATATAGCAAAATTTAATGGTGAAGGCTTCCATGCTTGGAAGGAGAAGACCATGTACCATCTTATGCGGAAAGACTTATGGGACTTATTTGAAGATGATGCAGATAACAAGAAGGAAGATGATGAAGACGGGTTCGTTGAAGAAGACCAGTTCAAATCCAAAGAATGGAAGAAGATGAATAATAAGGCACTAGGCATCATTGCTTGGGGATTAAGTGATGATGTGCTACATCATATATCTGGCATTAGAAATGCTAAAATCGCATGGGAGGAACTTGATAAAATGTTTGGTACTCAAGCAAAGAATTCAAAGGTAAAACTTCTCATGCAGTTTTATAAACTGGATATCAAAGACAGTGCTTCTATGACCATACACATTAATAAGTTTAAGAGTTTAAAAACTCAACTTGCATCTCTTAAAAAGAATATTGAGGAAGATGAAGCAATAGCCGTAATGCTTGCAAGTGTAAACAAGGATCCATATGAAAATCTTGTGTCCACTTTGAGTAATGTTCCAAGCCTCACACTTAAAGATATTGAGCACTCACTACTTGACGAAGAAGGCAAAGTAAAAACCAAGAATGCAAAAGACAATGTCTCATCATCTAGGGAAAATCTTTTGTACACCAAAGGAGCTGCTGGACCTAAAGGAAGAGGTCGAGGATTCATCAACAACAATAACAAGGATCGGATTACATGTCACTATTGTGGTAAGACTGGCCATGTAGCCAGTGAATGTTTCCACAAGAAGAGAGCCCAACAATTGCAAAGTGATCATCACCAGAACCAATACATGGAGGAAAAAGAAGAAGAAGAATATGCTTCCACTACCATCAACAACTCTGACAGATTGTTTTGAAGAACTTTCATTGTATCTCTCATATGTTAGTGAATTTGATTTATATAACCCTTGCCAAGATGTAAAGTCTCAAGCTTTAACTTGACTAGGCTGCCTATGAGCTAGTCTTCCGGGCCATGTCATCATGAAGGGGGGGCAAAAGCCAGCAAGTGTAGGGACTCATCATTTGAGGGGGGGTGTTGAGAAATCAAATGATGTATGCCTAGAAAAGGCTTTGTATAAGAGAGATGCTCCAGAAGAGATGTCCAAAATCCCATAAGCATAGAGAGGAAGAGTGGTACTATCCCAAAAGGCTATATAAGCATGTACTTGACAATCATTTTAATGTAATGGCATTATCAATTTGATTCACTCAAGATTGTGTTTACGAGTCCAAGCTAATCTATCTTGGAACCTAATTCACTTGAGTTACAAATCTCTCATTCTTGATAATGTATCGTGTGTTCGATTTACACCCACCATAGTTAACTAGCTCTAGATCCGTGTTTATCAACACTCTAGTCATGTGTGAATAAGACTACCACAAACTTGCTTTGTTTATTAATATGCTTTTTCTTTTACGATATTTCTTTTCTTGGGTACGACAATCGAAAATGGTCTTCTTCCAAGCAAAATAGTCTTTCGCATAGACTGCGCGTGACAGTCTACTTGCTGTAAATTTGTTTAGCCAAGTTGTAGGTGGAAACAGGGGCTTACTGAAGCTTCAGAACTTGTTCGGAGTACCACAATATGAACATATGCTATGTAAAATATTGGTAGTTAAGCTCAATAGCTTAAGCAAAAAAAAAAAATCTTAAGTAATTCGTTTGAATCAACACAGGTCGACGGTATGCGTTTGTTGGAGTCAATGTCAGTGAGTACATGCTAAAGTCCTAGTGTTAGGAGTTTTAGAGCTTAAGCTCTCTAAGCTTAAACATAAAGCTTAGCATTATCATTAATATAAATTACTTTCTTAGTCTCATCTCTAAAAATAAACGACTTGTAGAAGAGACTTCTTGAGTGGTCTTTCGTCTCTTGCGCATGGTCCTTCATGATCAAAGGGTACAACAGGGGGTTCTTTATCGCCAAGAACATGCTTGTGTCGTTAGTTCATCGCGAGACAGCCTATAGAGTCCATTCGTTCCAGGAGCTTTGCCTTTGTGTGAGATGGCAGGCGATTGGAAGCTCTTGATCTCAGCTCTACTCTAATACCATTGTTGCACAAATCAGATGGTAGATGCATGTGTAGTGAATGTTGGAAGGTCCCCAAGAACAAAGAACTCTACAAATCTTCATAATTTCAAGTAAAAAGCAAAAAGAAAATTTGCACGACATGAGAAAAAAGAGATAAATTGGGTGCAATCTCCCCCTTATGCCTTTTATGAGCACTTCATAAGGCATGCATTTATAGAATTATTTATCTTCAAGCTAAAAAATAGACCACTTGTATGCTTTTACTTTTGTGTTTGCGTTTGCCCAAATATAAAGCAGGGAATTTGAGCATCCAAAAGTCAGGGATGTGTCCAAATACAAATATGAAATAATGAAGTATTTAACCGAGTGCCTATGCACATATAAGATAATAAATGTTTTGTCAAGCGCTTTCATAAATAAGCGCACTTAAATAAATATTGGTGCCACGCCTTTAGTGATAAGGTACGTAGCCATAAAAAATAGTAATTATTCTAGGCGTTTGGATTCATGCCATCGCCCGGTGCTACCCAATGCCACTGCCGCCTGCTCTACACATCAACTGAAGCATTCACAATTGTTAGAAAATAATTAAATAAAACCCAACAAAAGTGAATACCTAGCAGCCTTTAGCTACAAAATAATTAAGTAGGTTGAAACTCTGTCCTAACCTTAATTTAATTCAACTGCGCACTCTAAACTCATAAATGTCCATTAATTTAATATGTATTTTACGAAATCACCTGCTATGGAATCACCCACATGCACATTAAATTAATTTGATGGCAAAAAAGGACAAGCGTCCCCATCAGCTTCTTGCACAAGGAATCCACCTTGTGTATGAGTCCCAGCAAATAAATAATTTTACGAAAATCATCGTGGTCACGGAATCCATCATGAAATATGCCTCTTGGCATCAAAATGACTCTTGGACCATTGTGGGATGACTAAAATGAGCCATGTAAGCCAAGGTCCATCTTATATATGTGGTAGGCCCATGATACATGGCATTATATCATTGGCTAGGATTTGTGAGATTGTTAATGTGGCAAGGTGCTCAGGGGGTATGTAAATAAAGTGGCAAGGTCTTCATACACTTTTTTACCCGATCTTGCACCTTGATTGTCCTATGCTTTTAGAGCTATTTCTGAGTCTTCCTTCTCATTTTTCATGCTTTTTTCTTTTGTTTGTTATTTAAAAGATGATAAGAAGTGAGGACAACCGTTCTCAGGCGTGCAAGTGTTTTTGGTGCCATATTGACATTGCAGAATACAAAGTGAGAACGTATTTTTGATGTGGTCGGGTTCCTCTCTTTGCATCATATCATGGACCCTCTGATGTCTGATGAAAAAGATTTTCAAGGCTCCTCGGATGTGGGCACACCAAATAGGAAAAGAAGAAGGTTATCTTTAGGATCAAGGGGCTCTATTTTTGTTGCCTTTACTCCTAAAATTTCCTCAACTTCTGCTCCATGCTCAATATTGTTGAGAATCTGCCAATCACACCTATGTATGCCCCTTTGTATGGAACAGCTAGGGTAGGGAGATGCAGTTCATTCTAGGAAGAGAGGCAGATCCCATAGGCACAGTGGATGTAGTGTGCTACCAAGAAATCCTATATAATGATGTACTTGACTATCACTTTCATATGATGATAATGCAATAGTACTTGTCTCTTTCTATCAAGTGTCTATTTCATTGTCAGTACTACAGAATAATGTCTTTATGAGTCCAAGTCTCAATCTTGGAACCTAATTCACTTGTGTGATAACAGTTGTCTTCTTTGTCAATGTCATCATGAGGTCTCTCTTCATCTTCCATCCTCCATAGCTTCCACCTCTGCCATGCTCTAGATCCCGCAACTTTGACATGGTATCAGAGCCCAGATGGGCATGGCACTACTCCTTCAGCTTCATTTCACATTTATCTAGCTCAACTTGAGCTCAGTCCAACTCAAGACTTCATCTTCTACTCTTTTTTCTCACTGCCCTGTTTAGCAGCCATAGCCAAACCTGCACCTACCTGCCTTTGAGGCCTTGGATCTCCCAAAAAAAGCAATATCTCCACATGCTTCCTTCTGGAGGATTGTTCCTAAACTCCTTGCGCTTCCCTCTGTTGCATAACAGTCCCCGTCTACGATCCAGCATTGCTCAAATTCGTGGTCGCTGTTCAAATCTGCGCTGTTCCCTGTCGTACTACTGAATCTCTAGGCACAAGCTGCAATACATCCTGCACCTATAGGGCTTCTTTAGCCCTTGACATAGGCTATCTAACCACCAAGTTCCAGCCCCAATGATTGCGCCTATCTCCTACTTCAGACGAAAACACAGACATTGCCTTAGAAACCCTAACAGAGACTCCATAGCTACTTTGTGTCAAACTTCTCTTCCACTTCATTTCTCTCTCCTGCCACTTAAAGCAAGTCTAAGCCACTCTGATCAGAATCCTCCAGGAAGATTTCAACATCCAACAAGCAATCCTTGAAGATCTTGAAGACTTGGAAGGTTCGAAGCATTCAAGGACAAGCATTGTGAGATCCCACTACTTGTGTCCCTTAACACATTTGGTTGCTGATCAATCTCAGTCAAGTGAAGCCATTGTGAAACTCAGAAGATTTGGAAGATTCTTGAAGTTTTGAAAAGACCTCAAGATCAAGTTCAAGATTGAAGGACACGCATCAAGAACCATCATCAAGTTCAGCCATAGTATCTTTTGATACTACATAGGGCGTTTTCACACTGACATTGGTTGTGTCTTTTGACACATTAGATTTCAACTCTCTTGCTCGTTATTCTTAGTCATTTGCTACTGATTTCCTGTCACGGGAATGACCAATATGAAGATTTGCTATGTGGATACACTTCATGAAGAGTTACACGAACTATGTTGCTCATCTACACTACATGGAAGATTTTTTTGATCTACTTGCAGAGAGACATGGAGCTGCTCACACTAAAGTGCAATCAATGATTCCATCTAAAGTTTTTGCAGACACTCCAGCTACCTTGGCCATGAAGAATGAGATGTCTTTGCTTGAGGGGGACAAAGACATGGACATGAAGACTGAAGCTGCAAGTAAAGTCAAAGAAGAAGCAGACCAAAAAGACCATGAAGAAGAGAAGGACAAGAAGAAGATCTGCCATGAAGACCAAAATATCACATCATTCAAAGTTGAAGAACCAAAGATTAAAGACAAGAAGGTTTTCCATGATGACAAAGAAATAGTAGATGCTGAAAAAGACCACAAGGGCCTATCAGTCCTTGTCTCTCATTTTTTGTTTTAAAAAGCATTGTACCTGCCTTAATGTTCCTTTCATAAGCTTGTAAAAACTCCTCATGTAGCCTTGTACTACAACCTCTGTACACTTTGTGAGGCCCCTGTTACAGCCTCTGGATGTCCACCATGTTTATGGTACCCACACTTAGCCTTTTTTGCGATAGCCTATGGTGTTTTGCCATGTTTGTGGTATACCCACACTTTGCAGGTGTTGCTCTCACTAAAGCCTCTACACACTTTGTACTTTCAGGTTGTGATTGAGGAGGGGTGTTGAGAATCTGCCAATCACACCCTATGTATGCCCCTTTGTATGGAATAGCTAGGCTAGGGAGATGCAGTTCATTCTAGGAAGAGAGACAGATCCCATAGGCACAGTGGATGTAGTGTGCTACCAAGCAATCCTATATAATGATGTACTTGACTATCACTTTCATATTATGATAATGCAATAGTACTTGTCTCTTTCTATCAAGTGTCTGTTTCATTGTCAGTACTACACAATAATGTCTTTATGAGTCCAAGTCTCAATCTTGGAACCTAATTCACTTGTGTAATAACAGTTGTCTTCTTTGTCAATGTCATCATGAGTTCTCTCTTCATCTTCCATCCTCCATAGCTTCCGCCTCTACCATGCTCTAGATCCCACATCTTTGACAAATATCAAGTGTGAGAATGCCTAAGAAATCTCTAGGCAAAGGTTACCATTGAGGGTTTCTTGGATTGTCTCAAATCACAGAGGCTTCTCACTTAGAAAGGCTCTTAGACTTTCTTCTTCAGAATGGCATGGAGTTATCTTATTATGCAATTGCAAATGATATTTTCAACCTTCATTGGGATAGTATTGACAATGTGGTAAACTCTTGCAAAAAAGGTTTGTGTGGACGATTTTGATGAGTTTGAAAGTCTAGCTTTACTTGTGGTTGAAAAGGATACAAAGGAATATGTTCATATACCTATTGGACCTCACCTTTAGAGAATCCACTGTTCACAAGGAAGTGTGGAGCTCATTCTCTCGATAGGTTTTGTGCAACATATGTGATTTGTTGTGCTCATTCTAGGAAATGTAGGGTCAAGTCAAAAGTAGCTGCATTCATTATATATACTCTTGTTAAATATCTTATTAAATCTGATGAACAACAATTGGAGGTAGCAAAATCCTTTACCTTCTACCTTTTGATGAGGTGGTAAATGAGAAGGATGTAGAGGAATGTTTTGATCCTTAGCAAGAAGCATATATTGCTGACAAAATAGATGTGGCCCAATTCAGAGCTGATACCATTATTGAAGAAAACCATGTAAATGTAGATATTGTGTCTGATTCTCCTTCTTTCTATGTTGTTTCTTCTCTTCCAACTTTTCCTATTAAGGACAAGGAATATATACTACTATCAAACATCCAAAAGCCCTTTAATCTTAGGGAGAATTATTGTTTAGCAATCATTGCAGAGGCTTTTGATGCTGCAAACGGCATAGTTGATGTCGAAAATGAATCCAATGAAGAGTTACTTAAATTGAATTTGAAATTGCAAATGACAAGTTTATTGATGAAGGAGATACCCTTTTTCTTTATTTCAACACGGCAAAGGATGTTGAGAAAGAGTTGGAGATTATTGATAAGGAGTTTAACCCTCTTCAAGACAAACTTGGAATATCCAATTTTGGAAGAGAGCAGTCGGATTATGTTAAAGAATTATAAGATACCAATGAGACATCATCATCAATTAATCTATAGAATCCAACAAAGCTAGAGCATCATCATCAATTAATATATAGAATCCAACTACAAAAAAGATGAATATAAAATGAAAGTACTTTCATTTGATATTCATCTTTTTTGCAGTTGGAGATTAAAGATTCTGGTAACTTCTTGGGACAGGGCAAAGGGTATAGAGCTAGTGGTAGTTCATTGAGGGATGTTGCACTTGTCAAGGATTGACCCTCATGTTTTCTTAGTATTCAATTACATCTTCTCAGAGGAAGCAACATAGCCTATACTATGTATTAAGATACTTACAAGGCTACTTAGTTTCTCTGGATTACAATATAATGCACACAAGGCGATGTTTTTGGAGAAGACAATAGCAATTGGGATTTTTAGTTACAGTCTTGGTTTCTCTACTTCTAGAGTAGGATTCTTTTTGGCCCTCTCATCTTGTGCTTTGGTAGTAAATTGAATTGATATAAAATGCATAGTTGGCTACAAGAGAAGAAAATTTTTGTGTTATAGAGGAAAGATCCCTAAGAAGGAAGAATATGTGAAAGCCCTTGAGAGTTGGCTTTGTACTTTCTATCTTAAAAATACTTTTCATTATCATATTTAGTATTCATTCTTTGAAGCTATCATTGAAAAAATTAATTTAATAGCTCCTCAAGAGCATTGCTTTTTGTAACTCCTCCTTCGTGTCTTGTGCTTCAAAAGAAACTTGTAGTGAGATTTTTCCATGCCTTTGCCACTATAAGTTGCTAGGGGGCCTTGCACCACCTCCATAAAGTAAGGCCCATGGATATGAAGGATGTGCTACAATACAAGAGAGTAACAATCATTTTACACCATTGGAAAATTTATCAAAGAAAACTTGGATTAAATATTATCTCTCTCACCAAATAAAATGTGATATCCTTTCCTACCCATGTCTCCATGTCTCCCTAATTTCTTGAACAAGATTTGTAATTGAATATTTGAACTCTTTTGGATACGTGTATGTTGTCTTTTGTTGCTTGAGGAGCTTTAGAAATACATCAAGGTGTCTACAAACCTCTATCCTTAGAAATGCAAGTTGTGGTGTGCTTGCAATGTTTGCCATTATTCCACACATCTCTCTCCAATACTCCCAAGTAATGATCACATGTTTTCATGTATGGTTTCCTAACAAGTGTTTGGCTTTTAAGCCTCCCATAGAGACATCAGCCCCAAGAAATCTCTTATTTTCCCTAAAAGTGCTGGATCTTTTCTTAAGTGAACTTGATCCCCATGAAAAACCATTTTTGAGAGTAATGCCTCACGTTTGCCAATACATTCATATGATAAAGAAAATGGATTAATCGAGTATTCATAGTTTAGATACATGTAACGTGCCCACCCCTCAAATCACGGGACACATCTTAGCAGCCCATTGAGAGATCAATCTAGAAGACGCCGCCCGACACTCCCAAGGAATGACCCGCAACTAGGGTCTCTCAAGTCTGCCCCGCAACAGAACTTATCTGGCCGTTTCCACTAGGATCGACCTGAAGTCCGAGTTCCTAGCAGTCGAGTCTTCCTAACAGCCTTCTAGCGTCAATCTTCAGCCGCTCCACTTTGCGTGGATACAACTGGACCCAAGTAGACTCATACTGCACTTGGTTCAAAGAGAATGGAAAATGAGGGGGATGCATTGCTCGACCTCTCTGCCTGTAGGGCATAGTCCTATTCCAGTCTCCTAAAATGGTATGAATCAGGGTTCTAGCCAACATTGTCTAAGGTCATCGTCCGACCTTCCCTGACATTCCTTGCTAACATTTCCTTTTGAGGAAAGCTCTCGGCTAACTGAGACTACCCTTCCATAGGATAGACTCATTGGTCACATCCACCACGCTTCCCTCGGGGGTTGTTTTAGTTATCTAATTACCTACCATGTTATGTTTGACACATAGAAGCAGCTTCCTTAATTAACCCGTTAGTCATAGGTTCCTTTATGCAATTTAGGACACTGACACGAAGACAAGATAAAACAAGATCAAACACTTCCTTAATTTATCTTAAGATTAATGTTTGTCTCCTGCCCATACATGAGAATTAAGTGTTCCTTTCTGCCTCTACAGAAAAATCCTTTCGTTTCCCGGTAATAAAACCCAAAGGTTTATCCTCCCAAGATTCTGCCTTGTAACTAGTATCAAGGCCTCGAGATCCCATCTTGAGTCACGTAGAACACTTGTGTAGGGCCCGGAGGCATCGGGATTTTTGGCCAGAGCCCCCACTGGCACCCAAGCGTCCTCCTACTCCAAGTAATTTCTACGGAGAGACCTCTCGCGGCGGGTTCAGTCCACATTCCCAGTGCGGATTCATAACCCCCTTGGTTAGGGTTTGGCAGCTCGTGGGGGGTAGCTAGCTCCATCCTTCCTTAATTATTCCTTTAGGGAATGAATCGCAGCTGAAGCACCCAGCTTACAAATAATAACTAAGGAAAACATCCCTTTCATTTCCAATCAAGAAAATATCATTTTCTACATCAAGCAATCACTTTGCTTATAAACCACTTATCCTTAGTAGGATCTCCTCTTACCAATGCAAAATATCCTTTTCAAAACAACCACGCATAAGCCTTGATCAACATTCCATTTAAGGTTAGCTTACTAGCCTAGATTAAGCCTGGAGGATATCCACTTCCAATAATCTACGACAAGATCCTTAAAAACAACTCACAAGCACGTGTGTTTAATCACTCGACTTCTTTTGAATCCCTCTTCCCTTGGGTTTTTCTCCAGGGTTCCAAGTTGTGAATCCTCGATTTTCTTGCACGTTAAAAAAGAAAAAGCATACTTGGTAATGTTTAAAGCACATTAAATATATTGCATGACTTGTCATACATTCTTTCTATCCTCTCTTAGTGCGATGCTATGTAGAATTTTCTAATCAAACTTATCTCACATGCACATGGTGCATTTAGTACAACCTAAACAATCTTTAACTCTCTTCATATCTGACAATGAGTATTTGTTCCTAAAGTGCAGGGTCTCATGTGACTTGAGTTTATAAAAGTTTAAACTCAATTCACTTATCACCACTATGCTCTAACATAGGTAAAAGATAATCGTGTAATGCATAAAAATCCTTCCTTGTAAGTGATCCATGAAAGTTTAAGAACCTGTTAGTATTCTAAATGCAATTTTACCCTAATATTTCATGCGGTCTCCAAACATAAACATTGGCTATCATAGGCTAAGACAACCTATTCGTGGTATGCAAGATCAAGACCTACCTTCCGCGTGGAATGCAAGATAGATGACAAGTCCTCTATGCTTCTGTGCAGTTGCATCCTATGAATGGAAGCTAATATTTCATGTATTTATTTTAATCACAAAAGTAAACCATGAATTATAATTAACAAATCATGCACTAAACTAAGTGAAAGTCTATCATTTTATGTGATATATTATGAAAACCTTATCATTTCATGTGGTGGAATGAAATCAATAGTTCTTCCCTAGGCCAAGGAGAATCTGGTTCTGCAAGATGGGGTCTGGAGTTGTGCTAATTCCCGCGTTGGCTATACCCGATGCTCCATTAATGGCCGCAATTTCAACGGCTCCAATTGCACCATGAATTCCATCTATACTTGTCCCTTGAGCAACTAGGGTAGCTCCCACGGTCTTCACTCCTTCTTTGCGCTTGGGGGCCATGGTAAGTAGCTAGCCAAAAACTCTCACTCTTCTTCCCTTCTCTTCCTTCTCTTCTCCTCCTCTTCTCACTCTTCTCTCTCTCCCTTCCTCTTTCCTTCTCTTCCTTCTCTTCCTTCTCTTCCTTCTCTTCTCCTCCTCTTCTCTCTCTTCTCTCTCACCCTTCTTCTTCTCCTTCTCTTCCTTCTCCTTCTCTCACTCTCTTCCTTCTCTTCTCCTCTTCTCACTCTTCTCTCTCTCCCTTCCTCTTTCCTTCTCTTCCTTCTCTTCTCCTCCTCTTCTCTCTCTTCTCTCTCACCCTTCTTCTTCTCCTTCTCTTCCTTCTCCTTCTCTCACTCTCTTCCTTCTCTTCTCCTCCTCTTCTCTCTCTTCTCTCTCACCCTTCTTCTTCTCCTTCTCTTCCTTCTCCTTCTCCTCCTCTTCTTCTCTTATCTCTCACCCTTCTTCTTCCCCTTATTTCTCTTCTTTTCCCCTTAATTCTCTTCTTTCACGCGGATCACGGGGGGCCCACCGTTATCGCCAGCAGGGGTTCATTGTAATTGACGATCTAAAGGGGAAGGGGAGCTTCTTTCTACCGACGGGGGGAGGAGGGCTCTGGCATTCTGCTGTAACGCAGAGGGGGGGTGCGACTACACACCATCACGGGGGGGGGGGGGGGGGGGGGAGATTCGTTTTGCAGTGACAGGGGGGAGGGGCACTGCTGCCCAGTCGAAGGAGGCCGCCGATCTACAACGGAGGGGGGGAGGGGAAAGTTTATAGGTGGAGGGGGGGGAAAGGTGGCACGGCGGTGCCACCCACCAACTGGGGGGCTGCATGCCCCCCACTGCTTGCTACTTGCACTCTCTCTCTCTCTCCCTGCCATGTAGTCGGCAGGGGGAGAGAGAGGGGGTAAAAAAATTTGAAAATTTTTGTCATGGGGGGGGGGGGTCCTATGCAGGACATTACAATACAACCTAAAAGGTTTTTTGATTATTCTAATCTCTGCATGTAAAGTACAAATATGAACATTTTTAAGAGAAATTGAAAGAATGGGATCCCATATGTCTTCTATGTTTTTAAATTTACTCAAATCTATAGAGTCTCTAGTTGGTGCCCTTCGTGGGGTGCAAGTTGTTCCAATCTTTAGACCCAATACTTTTCATATGATAAACGCAATGATATTTTGCATTTTTCCTTATATTCCAAGCATAAATTTGATAGTTTTTAAGTCAGCACTTAAATGCCATTCCACGTTAAAATTACCAATCCCATCAACCACTAACATTTAGCCTTCACTTTGAGACTAAATAATGTTTGAAATACCTATATGAGTGAACAACCATTTCAATGTCTAATGATTCTCAATTGGTACTTGAGCTGCACCAACCCACCAAATCTTCATCTTGGACTAGAACTTATGCACTAGTGCTTGACCTCCACCATTACTGTAGTCCAATAACCTGTTCATAATGCAAATGCTGATTGTGATGGGAGTAAGAGAATATATGGATCGACCATGTGGCAAGGAACAAAATGTAATAAAGATATTGCAAGTTGATAATCCCAAGCTTGCCCCCACAGCAAAAAAAGAGAGAGAAGCCTAAAAAGTGTCCCTTTCATTAATTCTAGATTCCAAAACCTAGGGACTAGCAATGTAACTAAAAGGGATAATCATATTAACTCCATGGAGGGATCACTAATCGTAAATGTGTATTTTGCATTGCCAAGGGTTGCTAAAAAAGGGTTTATGGTTTTGAACATCGGTAGGACACTTCAATCATTCTGGCTCTCTTGATCTCTCTTGCATAAGCTCTTATCTCACTCCTACTTCATCCTTGCACTCTTGTTGTTGTAATAGAGGTATATCAGATCAAGGATCTCTTACCCAGTGATGGTAGCTGACTCTTTACGCGAGGTGCCATCCAATAATGTAGCAAGTGTGGGCTATTTTAAACTTTGTGCTATGTCTAACCAAATTGAATAGCAACTTCATACATCTAAATGCTCATCAAAGTGACATGTTTTCTCAAGGGGATGCCCTCAACAACAGTTTAGGGTAGGCTAATCCTCATAGAAAATCATCCTTTAATGTCTTTTTTCCAAGTAAGATTTTCAAAAAACCAATTGAAATCAAGGCTCATCCTAGTTTTTTAAAAAGGAATTTTAGTTATAAAATGAGCTATTTTCTCCCAAAACTAGTTGTTATTAAGTCTCTTCCTTTTTTTAAATTGGATAGGCTTGTTCATGACCCTCATGTTAAATCTACAACAGGTCACCACCCACCAAGTGACAGGTGCCTCCACTAAGTGGAGAGTCATCATATCACTCTTTGATGACCCTAATGTGGATTGAACCCTAAGCTAGCTAGTATAAAGGCAGGAAAGCCCCTCCCAGTTGTAGAGGTCTCTCATATCACTTGATGGAAACTCTCATGTGTAATGAAGCCTACACCAATCACCACCACCAATTGAGAGAGGCCTCTTTCTCTTGCAAAGAGAGCTCCATATCACTTGATAAGGTCCCCTGCATGTTGTGAGGCCCGCAAGGTCACCACCGAAAGCAAGGGGGGGACCTCCTTCCCCAATTATTGCAAAGTGAGTACGTAATGCTTAGTAGTGACCATTGTGTGTCATGAAGCCCACATGGGTCATTGACAAGTGAGAGAGGCCCCTCTCTCTTTTGAAGAGATTTGTATCACTTGTTAGCAACCCTTACATGTTGTGAAGCCCACACGGGTAACCATTGAGCAAGGGAGGACCCCCTGCTTAAAGAGAGAGCTAGTATTGCTTTTGGTGGAGACCCTCATGTGCAATAAAGTTCACATGGGTCACCACTAAGCAAGGGGAGACTTCCTCTTATGGAGAGAGTGTGCATTGCTTGATAGCATCTCTCATGTGTTGTGAAGCTTGCATGGGTCGCCACCAAGTGAGGAAAAATATCGCTCTTATGGAGAGAGTTCGTATCACTTGGTAGTAGCCCTCATGAGCTACATAGCCTGCATGGGTCACCACTAAGCGACGGAAGGCCCCCTCTTGAGAAGAGCCCGTATCACTTGGTAGTGATCCTCATGTGCTACGAAGCCCACATGGGTCACCACCAAGTAAGGGAGATCCCCCTCTTGTGGAGAAATCATGTATCACTTATTAGTAGCAACTGTCATATGCGATAAAGTCTGCATGGATCACCACCAAGTAAGAAAGTTCCCTCTCTCTTGCAAAGAGATTTTGTATCACTTGCTAGCAACTCTCACCAAGTGAGGAAGCACTCTCCCTCTTGATGCGGAGAGAGCCCTTATCACTTAGTAGTTATTCTCATGTGCTATGAAACCTCTTTCACAAAGGTCATCACCAAGCAAGGAAGACCCCTTTCTCTTGCAGAGAGACCTAGCATTGCTTGGCCACTCCCTGAGGTGTAGGAGAGCTGTAGTGGAGCCACAGTGATCAACCGAGGGGTGCTCACTTTGTGTGTGCTACGTGGTGTATAACACCAACATGTTTAGGGACTCCCTTTAAGGAGTGGGGAAAGAATTATTCGTTGGACTACAAAATTGCATAAACACAAAGTTCTTAAATGCTCCTAGCTACAAGGCTGTATGGGGTGATTTTAGGTGAGCAATAGAGACCCGACAAATGCCTTAAAGCCAGTGTCATAGCCCGTTTTAGGTCCTGATAGGTGGTGCATTTGCCGAGAGCGCTAATAAGTGGCGGTTTTCGAATCTTAGTCAATAGGGACCAGTTTGTTAGTGTATGCCAAAAGGCAATGAGATAGATCCAAAAGATCGTTAAGGCAAACTTTAGAAGCAAGAAAAGGCTAGACGGCGGGCCGAAATTATTAGAAGATATTTTGCGCAAAGGAGTGGTCCAATATCCTTGCAAGGGAGGGGTCTTAGCAACCCTAGCCTGATGGGACCTCAAATGGGCCGGCACTGGCTATGGCACTAGCCGGACCTCATGCTAATGACAGACGAACACATCCTCACGGCCTCGCGGGCCAGGAGCGTCTATCTTCTGCCAAAGGACAAACTGCCCTAAAGCCTAATCTATGCATTTATAGTTTTGTAGTCCAACGTTTCCCTTTCTATAAAATCCACAGAGGGAGAACCCATACACATTGGCAATAAATGCCACAATAATCACATACATGGGAGGCAACCTCTCGATGGAATCACTGCGGCCTCACTGCAGCTCTCCTACATCGCAGGGATTAGGCCCTTGATGCGCTGCTCAACATATAGAACAAACGAACAAACTCCACTTTTTCATTTTGAAAGTATTCCAGGAGATACCATGTGTCCTTTCCAAATAATCCCCCAAGAAACGAACGTCTATCCTACGGCTTAGGATGCATTTCCACACTCAAGCATGGGTCATTGTCATTGAAAACAGGTGCTATGCATCTAGCCATTTTTATTCTGACACCATGGTTGACATGCACATGCAAAGTGAATGATCCTAAAGTGCTCAAATATAATTTTCAATCAGACAGGTGGTGTGCACAACCAGGCTTTTCAATGCTCATTCACTAACTCGTTGCGGCGATGTAAGGATAGCACCGAGACAACACTCGTGCTACTATCCTCTTAATTCAAATACAATGGACTCTATGTCATGGTATGCATCAGAAAATCAGTAACAATCAGCACGCAAATCACACCATTCAAACATCCCAACCCCCTACGTTTAGGTATTGCTTTCATTGCATAGGTGTAGATGTTCATTTTGTCATGTTTTGATGTATAAAAAGCGGTAAATCACAAACTTTGACAAGGAGATAGGGAAAACTGAGGCTAAACCTCATGCTTTGCCACTACCATACATCCACAAAGAATCATTATATTTTTTCTTATTTTTGTAAGATGTATTTCTATTTTTCCCCTTTTTTTTCCATTTTCTTGATTTATTTGGCAATAAAAGATGCTATTTATGATTTTCCTTGTTCCAATCACTTTAGCATACTAACATTCAATTTATCTTCTATTTTTCCTCCATGGGAACACATTTCATCCACCCGAAACGGAAAAATTACAATTTTATCGCTTAAAAATCGCATTTCGGGTTTACGGGAATTAAATAGAGCATGTAAATCATTGCAAAATCAAATTTTTTTGATAAAAAACAATTTATCATAATGCAACCAACACACAAACAAATGTTCATCCAATAAGAACATAATTATCATCATAAACCATAAAAAATCCTTCATTTTCTTCATAAAAATGGTCATACCGTGTTTTTACGTAACCCGAGACACCTTGAATGACTGCATAACCAGCAAATGGAGCCTCCATTGCTCTCAATTCAATGCTGCACATCAATCTTCAGCATCTCCATCAATCTCCATCACCATTTCCTTCATTCTTCCTCCCGGTTCCTTCTTCAAGATGGTGCACATGAACAACCCATAGAAAGGAGAGAGAGGGAGGAGAGAGAAAGACTAGATTCTGATCTCTTCATCTAGACAGCCATATCTCGCGCGAAGACCGGCGATAGAGTGAGCCAAGAGGGAGAAGTTGCTGGGTAATCTCTGTTGTATGGGTTGCTTTTAGCACCGAATCATGATCCATGAGGGGGAGGGCGCAATTTCGGCCGCCTTCTTCCAAATCACGATGCCATGCTCACGCTTTTTTTTGTGGAAAAAATTGAGGGGGGGGGGAGGGGGTTAAAGTCCCAAAGGGCACCCCCCCTTTGGTCTTAAATTTGGTCCACCTTTTCAAATCTTGGCCAATTTTTGGCCCCTTTCTCATTCGGACTCTGTTTCAGCCTCTGAAAAATCCTGCACATCTGTCTCGTCATCCCGCACTGACTAGCAGCTCCTGGCATCCCGTACGGTAGTTGAAAAAATCATAAAAAATCCACAAGTGTCGCTCGAGCACCTTTTAAAAGCCATCTTTCACTTGGTGCTTAAAATCGTCCTAGCTGCAGCAGCCGCCGCCTTCAATGTGAAATATTTTTCCCCTAAATTCCAGATTTTTTGGAAAATTTTAGGCACATCCCAGGCTCAAAACTCCGCTCTCATTGGCGACCACGGGATAGGGTGACTCAGCCCGTTGAATCCCACAACAGATCTGCACAAAACAACCAAAGGAAGCATCAAGTTGATACAAAATAGATATATATTAAAACACAGCACAATGCTCACCCTACCCCCTGACAAAACCAAGGCATGACATCCAGGAGGAGTAGGCCCAGCATAATTTGATAGAAGGTCCCAAGCTAGTCACTAATCGACTGCTCCAACACGGCCAAACTAAAAAGAACTATCAAAGAGGTCGCCCTAAGTGGGGGTTTGAACTACCTACCTAACTAAGGACAACACAACCAGGAGCTCCTACTAGGCGAGGACTCCTATAGCTTGATCAAGAAGTATTTCCTTTTAGTACATTTCTTCTTTTAGGTTTTCATATTTCCATACTCGGGCATGTAAAAAGGAGGGAGCTGAGCGTAGTGAACCAAGGAGAACATGGCATCGGCCTCAGGTCCTGTCTCGGTACCCAAGAACCTACCAAGCCCTTGTGAGGCGACACTTAATCCTTTTCTGACACTCACTTTTATTTTTGCTCCAACCTTCCGTACTTTTTTCTTTTCCAGTGAGATGCCATCCCTAGGAAGACAAGGCATCGGCCTCGGGTCTGACTCGTCCCTGGGAACCTACTAGGCCTCCGCAAGGTGATGAGCAACTGCTTCTAAATTTTCATTTCATTTCTTTTCTATTTTTATAGGGGTTAGAACCCCTTTTTACACACCTTTGTATATATTTATTGTCTTTGAGATATTTAGGGTTTTTCTTCTATATCATCAGCATCATTTTTCTTCAGCAGGCTTCTCTAACTGCCTCACAACTAACAAGAACTCCTAGAACGGCTGCCTAGCAGGCTAGCAGAACAGGGTCACTAGAACTGCCTTCTAAAAGAGGTCTTTTGGTGCATGGCAATGTCTTTACAGGAGGCAACAACTACTCAGACCTCCCCCAGACATACCTAACCTAAACCTGGGACTTCATGCCTTGGACGTCGGTCCCCAACAAGAAAAGAAAATCCCCTACAAGTACACCGACACATATAACATAAGAACACATTACTCGTAAAGGAGAAATATCACCTGGATAGGGCCACAAGAAGTCTCCGTGCGACATAGGCTCCTTCCAAGCTTTTCTTTGAACCTGTCTAGCACAGGACTAAAACAAGAAACCATTAACCTCACCTGTACCAAACAGACGACTGGCCCTATTGGCCTAATGAAATAAAGCATTTCACTACAAAAACTGATCAGCCCTCTTGGCCTAATGAAATAAACCATGTAAAACCTCGGGAAACTGGCCCTCTTGGCCTAACGAAATAAAACAACATAGCACCTACACATCCCTCCCTGAAATAGTACATATATACAACAAAATGCTCCTTTCCAAGGAGGGAAAATAGGGCTCACAGCCCTAAGCTAAATGCGTAAGATTATGACCCATCCCTCTTGCATATATAGCAAGAGGCATACGCATAACATGTTGACTAATCAGCCTATGGGTCCAGGATAACAACGGTAGATGGGTCTCGGCTACTCTTTACATCACCCATATCAACCATCACCTGCCATATATTGCATGCTCTGATAACATTCCCCACAAGCGACCGGGTCCTGTCTCATTATTGATAGCAATATCCAAACTAGGACCACAGTTGAAGAAAATGTCTTATTCATAAGCAAGATTTGCCAGTGAATCCGCAAACTGATTCTAGTAACGTGGAATCAGCTGAAGAGACACTCTCTCAAACTCCTCAAGTAGGGTCATGGCAGTTCGATGATACATACAAAGGATGGGATTCTGCACTGTGTATGTCCCATCTAGCTGATTCAGGATCAACTGGGAATCCCCTTTCACTAACAACCACCAAATACCACCTTGTTTGGCAATATGCAGTCCCATAATCAAGGCTTTATACTCTGCCATGTTGTTAGTGAATCCTACCCCGAGATAAGCAGCTAACTTCATTGTAACTCTACGTCAGGGATCTCAGATTACTACTCCAACGCTCCCTTTTTTATTAGGGCCCCTAGACGCTCTGTCAAAATATAATGTGTACGTCCACAATGGGTTTACACAGCCTGCCATCACAAACTCCTCTATTCATAATTACGATAGTCAAAATTTAACATGTTTAGAGGATGAACTGACGGCTCCATCCCACCTTCTTCATTAAACTCCACAGGGATACTTGTCAACATTCGTAAGCAGTGATGGCAGAAGACTTTGATCTCCCACACAAAGGTTCCGTCTTCTTGCTCAATCACTTTGTATCCTTTGCTCCACCAGATAAGTTTCCCCTGATGGTATCTCTGCTCCAGATATAGGTGCTCCAAATAAGGGATTAACCGCCCCATCAACCAGCTTTAAGCTCTTTTGCAGGTCTCAAATCAGCCCCAGCATGGACCTGCAATGGATTGCTCCATGTTAGCATACTCAAAAATAATAAGGTTTAATCTTATTAAGATTAACCTTATTTTTAAATTCTACTCCCTGCAGATAAACTAGTAGAGCCGTAGACCTATTTTTCCCTATCCCAACAATCTTGTAGGGGCCATCCCATCTAGGTTCTAGCTTCCCTGGAAATAGCTCCCTACGCGCATCGTAGTACAGAACTAATTGCCCTTTTTTAAAGGTATACTTCTTTGCTTTAAGGTCATGCAATTGCTTCATCCGACGTTTAGCTACCTCTTGGTGTAATAAGCTCTGCAATTTTAGCTCATCTAGGTGGGCTATGGTCGTGAACCGTTCAAAGAGTGAATCCTCCTCTCCCAAAGAGTGGTTAATTGCAAACTGTTGTCAAAGGCTTTGTCACAGCAAAGCAAAGTCGTGTCTACAGAAGACCTTAACTAATTTTTGGATAGAAGATCGGCAAATATACGAAGAGGATGGGCATTTCCAGTATACGCATTCCACATTATTATTCAAAGCATTATCTTTGTTGATGTCTTATAGAGAAGAAAAGATCCCATAATACATGAAGTTACCGATCCACACAGTTGAATAGATAATCAGTTTTGAAGCTTGAGAAGATCTAGATATATTGCAATTGGAAACCCCATACCAATTTTCTGTAATGGATAATTCAACTGCATCCGGTATGCTCGAGTTTACACTCTCGCAATTAGAAGAACTGTTCTGTTTATCCAAAGAATAGCAGTTTGGCACATACACACTAATACATTTTTCAGACTGAGAAGTTTCACAGATATTATCAACTCTCTGTACAGTGCTTTCTGTTCTAAATACCTCTATCTGTTCCTGATGCTCTGCTTTAATTGTATTAGAAATTTCATTGACACTGAAACCAAAGGTTCAGACATCTGCTTGGAAGTTTTCTCACTGCATTGATCACAAAAATTCAATTCACAGCATGTTGACTCTTCTGACACATGAGTTTTTCTGTAAATGTCTGTTGACAAGCCAGCTAGAATATCCAGCACTCTGTTTATCCAGTTCAGTTGTTGCCTCTTGAGCCACAGTGCAAGCAGCTAAAGCAATTCAAGGCATGGACGCTGAGGAAAGTTTAAGGTTCAAGGCATGGTTGCATTAAAAAGAAGTGTTTGATTCTTTTTAGGGAGGTTCTTCATAACCTCTCGGATTTGCGGCTCAAAGCCCATATCAAGCATTCTATCAGAAATCTCGTCACATCGTGTCTTTCGTTCCACAAAGGCTATCGTAAGTGGAGTAGGGCGACCAGCTCGCTCTGACTGACTGGACTCCTCAACAAGAAGGACCAGTAACTGGTCTATCTTCTCGTCATCTTAGACTTTGTTTAATGCGCAGATACTCCTGAGCCAAGGCTTCAATCTCTTCCGTTTTTCCAGAGCAGACGACAATTTTTGTGAACCAATGCAGAAAAATTCCGTTGATTTTTCTTGTTGCTCCCCCTCACCATTGTTTGATTCCCTCTAATCATAATCTCTGGTATGCTGGTCTCTTCGGCAACTTTCGAAAGCTATTTGAGTTTCAGAATTGCCAAATTACCCTGCGCCTTTGAGAAAGCTTCCATCCTTGTTTCAATCACTGTCGATGGAGCAAAAACTTCAATCCTTACTTCAATCACTGTCGATGGAGCGAAAGTTTCTGCGGCGATGTATCGAAACCCCTGTCCTCCCAAAATCAAAGCTTCTACTGCAATGTATCCAAAGCCCCTTTCGAAGCTTTCCTTTTTCCCAGAGCACAAAAAGCCCCCGTTTTCCTCCTTCATAATTCTCCTCTAAAAAAAATGGACATTGATCTCCGTCTCCTTTTTTTAGCTCTTGTTCCACAGGTTCCTGCTTTTTTTTTTTATAATTCTGAAAACATTCCCCACTATAACAGAGTGCCCGATTGATCAGGTCTACCTCAGCTGAAAACATAACCAATACACTTGGAGAACTCGGCAAACAAATAAGCATAATTTAAGCATTGCCTGGGCCCATATGGATGAGATGAGCTGATGTATCGAATGATTAATGAGTAGGACCTCTAAGAATTGCTCATGTGACACTGACTTTTAAGGTTAACAGCCATCTTGCAAGCACTAATCTGAGAATAAAGGCTCCTTCCAAAAGCTCTGCTGCTGCTGAATTCCCTGTTTTCAGAACATTCATTTCATTATTCCCTTCAATGGGTTGATGGTCCATTGAAGCCTCAGCTTTGAACCTGCAAATCATATATTCTCAAGGTTCTAGGAAATCCTCTTTGGTAGTGAATTCCCTTTCATGTTACTACTATGCATGCCTGAAGGGCTATTACAAATGCCTACCTGTCTGGATCAACACCCTCTTCTAGCATCTACCAGTACAAATTCAATGCCTTCTCTCCTTGACCTCGTTCAACAAACAATGATAGCATTGCACTCCATGATACGACATTTCGAAACGGTAAGCCAATAAACATATTCTCTGCTTCTTGTATGGTCCCATGTGCTCCACACATACTCACAAGGCCACTGCCAACAAAGACATCTGAAATATAACCCCTCATACAAGCGTCATGATGCAATGTCTGGCCAATTTCCAGAAACCCAAGTAGAGGCAATTGTTCCTCCCAAACAATAGCTTCTGCATCTGCAAGTGCACCACAGGCTTGAAGGGCAATCGTGTATGTCTGCTCATCACGACTTATTTCTTCCTCTTGCTTCAAACCCCTCTTCACTATATTACCCACGTAAAATAAAAGAGCAAACATAACGACTAAGTATGTACAAAGTATCAAATCACACACACAACTTTCGGGTGGTTTTCACACCTCGAATGCGCAGCAATACGACATCCACCACCTCTAATCCTGCGCATCCTCCGGATGGGCCAACTACCCATGATCGTTATCATCAAGATCCACAAATAGATTAATCTCTTCATTATGAATTTCTGGTATATCAACAAGATTATCTGGCATATCATGTCTCTTCCATTGGAGTTGCTTCTCGTTGCTCTTCTCTTGCAAATTCTTCCAATGCATAATCTTCATCATCTCTTTTCTTGAAAATCTTGATTCTTTTTCCAGTAATAGGCACTCTAAGCACTGTCCCATCCAATTCTGTCAACTCATATGTTGCATTATCAAAAACATGTCTGACTATGTACGGCCCAAACCATCTTTTCACCATCTTCCGAAGTGCAATATACTGATTTTCAAGGCTGCTATCAAAGACTAATACCCAATCTCCCTCTTCTATTGCTCTAGGCCGCAAGCGATGCCTCCTGTCAAACCTATCCTTATTTCTTAGTCTAGCAACCTTCAACCTGTCAATAGCTGGCTGAATATCCTCTGGTCTTCTCTCCAACTGCCGAATCGGAAGAGCTAAGAGCTCCTCTCTCGTCAAATCCTCCTGCCAAGGTAAAACTGACCAAGTCAAAGCACAAGTCTCAGTCGGCATAACAGGTTTCTGACCATACATCAACTCTGCAGGCATATATCCTGTGGTAACACTATGAGTCGTACGATCAGCCCACAAAGCAAATGGTAGAAGTCTCGGCCATTCTCCAATTCGTCCTCTGCATGCTTTGGCTAATGCTTTCACTATCGGCGGATGCCCTCTTTCACTCTTCCCATTTCCCTCTGGATTATATGCTGTAGTTAGAGCCAACTTGATTCCTAGCTGAGAGAAAAACTCCCTAGCTTCATTTGCATCCAATTCACCGCGATCCGCAGTGATCTTACCCACACAGCCATACCTGCAGAAAATTTCTTCCAATAAGAACTTACACACTGCACTAGTGGTCTTCGTTCTCAAAGATCTACCCTCAACATGATTGGTAAGATCCTCTGTAGCCAAAACAATGTATCTCATCTGCCATAGACCCATAGGCATAGTAACCAAATCAACTACCCACTTATAATGAATGCATAGCGGATAGGTCGGATGAAGCTCATCTCGATGACGCACTACCGAATACATCTGGCAGTCTCTGCAAGTTTCAACAAAGTGAGAAACATCTCTATACATGCCTTTCCACCAATATTTTTCCTTGATTTTCTCATAAGTAGCCCACACTCCTCTATGACTAGCCCAAGGACTCTCATGAAACTCCCTCATCACCTGTAACTGTGTCTCTCTATTGCAGACAACCCGCAAAGGTAATCCACCTCTTTTCTTCGGATGCTTCCAAAGAAATCCGTCCTTGAGAAAATAACCATAGGCTTTCCTTCTGATCTTCTTGAACTCTTCATCTGTCCATTCATCTCTTTTGCTTAGTGTACTAAGGTACTTGCCAATCTGTAACTAATCTCCAACATAGAGTTCTTCTATGAAAGCCACAATATCATAGACATGACAAACATGATCAACCATAGTGGCTGAAATTTCTGCATCATCCTCTTCTGCAAGTAGAGTCTCCTCATCATCATATCTGGCTCTAGACAGCATATGTGCCACTGGATTATCCTTACCTGTTATGTGTTTAAATTCTGGATTTAATGACTTGATGTATGCAATCCATCTCAGCATAGCTATATCTGGAGTAGAGCAGCTCGTAATCATACCAATCAATGGCAAGCAATCTGTCTCTACCACAACTGAAGCTCCAATAAAGTACTCATTGTCACATTTGAGAGCCGTAACAATCCCCAATAACTCCCTGTTGATTTGCAGATATCTCCTCTGTCTCTCATTTAGGACTTTTGCCCCAAACCGAATAGCATACCTATTTCCATCTGCATCATCTTGACCCACAGCCCAACCTATGCCAATTGGACTAGTGTCAACTGTCAATACAATGGGCTTTCCACAATTATAATCCACTTTCCTGAGAGTAGGAGCATTCTGCAATAACTTCTTCAATTTCCGCATGGCTCTAGTGTGGCTCTCATCCCAATAGAATTTCTGCCCCTTTCGAAGCAGCTGATATAAACAATCTGCTATGTGTGCAAAATGAGGTATCCAAATCATATAAAACACACAAGCTCTAATGAATCTCCGTACCTCTGAAGTGGTAGAACAATACTCCACAATCTTGCCTATAGTATTCACCTTATCAGGTGAGGGTTTCCTGCCATAATATCCACACATATGTCCAACAATGACAACCGCATTCACTCCAAAAACAGATTTTTGCCCTGAAAGTGTCAAGTTCACTTCTTCTAACCTGGCCAAAATCTTCTCACATGTTGAAATATGATCAGCCACAAAGTATCTGCATCCCTGATCATTTAGACTCTCATTTTTCTCTTCTTCTGCACACCCCTTAATGGGCACATCATCCAAGAAAGGCATAGTAAGCTGAGATATGTAATCTCGAAGGACCTTATGCATGGCATTCATCATATGCGCAACAGAATTAGTGGCACCTTGAGGCAAGGTACACATCCTGACAAGCCCAATAGGAGTTCTCATGGTGGTTATGTCCCTGCTTTCCAAAGCCAGCTGAAACTGATCATATCCCGAATACAAATCACCTAAAGAATAGATGGCACGTCCGGCAAATGCTTCTGCAAACTCATCCACAACTGGACCTATACCAACATTCCTGATAGTAACTCTGTTTACTGGCTGTATGTCCTGAATAAATCGGAGAGTACCATTCTTCTTTGGAACTGTAAACCACCTGTTTGAGTATGGTGCAGATGAAGGCTCAAGAATTCCCATCCTGATTTTCTCATTCAATAAATCAATCAGCTTTGGCAGGTGTGCTTTAGGCACTGGAATAGGTCGGAGATTCCATGGAATATGAGGAATAGTAAAAATGACCATAGGAGCAACAATATCTGGATTCACACATCCAATCTCATGCGGAAAAAAAGCAAATCCCCTTCCATGTCGCTCAAGCATCTCCTGAAAGCATTGCTTCTCTATGGGTAACAAAAAATCACCATTTTCAATTTTCAATTCAGCAAGAGTCTCTGCTGAAAATTTATGATCAATATGCTCCGGATTCCTCAAAATTGGCTGTTTAGCAGCCCTCTCTATTTGCTGATCACTGTCAGGTGGAAGCGGTACAGCTACCGGCTTCACCTTCTTATCCACAGTTTTGTATTTCGTGTCAACCCTGGCTTCGTTATGCTCTTCTGCATTACTCAAATCTTGCTGTAAATCAGCAATTCTGCACTCTAATGGCTGAATATCCTCAGCCCTCTGCTCTATGGACTGCATAGAAACAGCCCTAAACTCTGAATGCTGAAATATTTCAGCAGTAAACTCTGTTGGCTGAAAGTTTTCAGCCCTCTGTGTCTCTGAAAGCTGATCATAACCAGCTGGAAACTCTGTTTGCTGAATTTCTTCAGCACTCAACACTTTTTGCTGAGCCACCTCAGCCTCTGACTCAATCTGTGATACAAAATTTGCAATTTCATGAAACATGTCCAGGGATTGCACTAATACATTACTGTGACAATTCTGCATATCAGTTTTCAGCATATCTTCCATCTCTTCCATCGTATCTGCACAAATCATACTGTCATACATCCCATCTATGTGCTCATCATCCTCTAAAATTCCTGCATTTTTCAAAATTTTCTCCTTCCTGCATATGTACTGCATGGCAGCTCTAGGCAACCTAGAAGTCTTCTGATAGCTCATTGAACTATTTGCTGAAATCCCAACAAAATCGGAGGAGAAAACACTGCTGCCAGGAGGCGAGAACTCCAATCTCCTCTGCTCTGTAACACTGTCGTCTTGCGAAACGGCGGTACCTAATGAAAACCCGAATCCCTCACAGTGGGCAAAGGTGAATCTCTGAGAGTATCTCTGTTTCTAACATGGTTCACACACACAGTCATAAACTGAACTGCTCTCATGCCATCTTTACTACGAATCCGTGCATAAGCAGATCCATCATCCATTACCTTTGTTTCCATGCGCATCTCTGTGATGAATGGCTATCCAAGAATTATGGGATAAGAGCATGAATCCTGCACAAAGAAATGGAAATCCTCCTCTACATCTCCAATAGAAACCCTGACACTAGGACAGGCAGCATACAAATCACCTGCAGTGTTGTTGGCGGCTCTCATACGCCACCCATGCTCTACATCCATAGGCCATCTGTTACTCTCATAAACTCCACGAACTATGAGATTAATCTCTGAACCATGATCCACCAATGCAACATAAGGCACCTGTTTCTCTCCAATTTTTACCATCGTCTCTGTAGTTGCCCTAGCCCAATGACTCCGCGAAAAGTGACTACGCGGTATCAAGACAGGCTCATCAGTTTCAGCATAATGCATAGGCTGAACTCTCTTCTCTACCTGCGGAAAAACAGAAGCATTCTCAACCATAACCTCATCCTCATCCTCATCCAACTCCCCAATCAAAACTCCCTGTGTATCAGTGGTAGGCAATGCATGTCTTTTCCTCTTCAGAACCTCCTGAAACTGATCTTGAAACTCTCTTTTTGAGATGCCCAAAACCTCAGAAATAGTGAAAGTCACCTCATTGCCAAGTATCTTGTCATTAAAGATTTTCTTCATGTCTGTAGATGTCTCAATATCGGACATCAATCTAAACCCTGGCTGCTTTCTCTCTCTAGGCTCTTGCCTCTTTTCTCTCTTTTGAGCATCTTCCATCTGTCGATCTGGCCCTGGTCTCAAAGACGGTCGTGCAGTAGGTGGAGTAACAAACTCACCCCCTCTAGTCTTTTTAGCTGCACTCGGATTTTCTTCATCCCTCTTACGCTTTTCCTCAACAAGTACATCTGCTCCCTGAGACTTAGCCAAATAAGCATAAATAGAGTACCTGTCAACAGGCGAATCCCAACCTGTCTCTGATCTAATGCTAGAGCCTGCACTAGTCAAAACAGTTTGCTGAAGTTTTCCCTTGTTTGCAGTCTCCATAGCATAAGTCCATAGTGCTGACTGAGTCTCTGATCCCTTCTCAATCTGGACTCCATATGCAGAAGCATCACCTCTAGCTGTCACATAAGATGTACGCGTAGCCATATCATCCACTAACTTCTTCATTCCACCTTTACCAAAGTTGGTAGCAAGTGGAGCTCCTGTCTCAGTCAACCAAATCTTACCATCTTGTCCCCAATATACCAAATTCTTCCTCCTTGCATCCTGAAAAGATTCACAATCCCTGCAATGCTGATGGTCCGTACTATCACACCAAATACATCTTCAATCTCTCCTAGGTGCACTAGGAGCACTCCTAGGTGCAGTAGGAGCACTAGAAGAAGTAGTAGGCGCAGTCAAAGCAAAGTGCTCTTTCAATTTTCCCACCAACTCCGCTTTAACTGACTCCAGTGTCAAATCCGTTATGCCTTTGATTATGTCATCAAGAGAGATAGGCACCGATGGAGCGGATGGTTTTGGAGCAGAAGGTGCTGGCATCAGTCGTGGAAGAGGAGGAATAGGTGGAGTCGAAACAATAGGCACTGGCATAGGCCAAGAAACTGACTGAGGAGGAGAAGAAATAACAGGGATAGAAGCAGGCATAGGAGCATATGATGGTGTAGGTGTCACGGAACCATTTTGTAGGCGAGTCTTCCATATCCTCCTCTTGGTCAAGGTCGAGACTGCATCCTAGGCATCCTGCCAATCCGTTTTAAGACCCATGGGCTTCGTGCGATCCTCAAGAAGCTCACCCAACTCTTCCTGAAGAGCAGGATCTGCAGCTTGCAAGAAAAGCTCAACTTTTTCAACATCCAATGCTCTTTGTTCAATGGCATCAAGCTGACTATACCTCTCTTCAAATTCTCGAATCAACTCTGAAGCAGCTAGACCTTTGTTTGGCATGTAGACCCACTCTTGGAATGACCGCCGAGTAGCCATACCAAAGTCCTCAAGGAAATATTCTTCTTTCAGGGCCTTCTTAAAATCTTGCCAATGTGTATTTTGAATAAAAAGATCAGTCACTTTTGCCCTCAAAGCGGGTGTGACAAGACGAAGGAAGTGCTTACTCATAAGTCCAGCTGAAACTCCAAAAAACCCCATCTTGATCTCATATGTCTTCAAATATGCTGAAACATTACAGCCATCAAATAGCTTCTTCTCATTCTCAACTGCTTCAATAGCCTTAGTCGCGCTGTTTGCATTCTCTTGCTCCGAATAGAGTTGCCTTTGCTGAGACAACTGTTGTTGATGCAATTGTTGCTGCTGCTGCATATACAATTGTGTCTATTGATTTTGGAGCTGCATATACATGGACATATTCTGCAAAATCTGCTTTAGATCCTCTGTTGAAGTACTTGACGCAGCAGTCATTGATGGAGCTGAAGTAGAGGACGCAGCTAGCATCGTGGAAGAGGGTGAAATAGAGGCTGAAGTATCTCCCATCCTGAAATTTTTGCGACGCTTTCACGTCGGGTTCACCAAAGATGTCGAAGGCTTTGTCACAGCAAAGCAAAGTCATGTCTACAGAAGACCTTAACTAATTTTTGGATAGAAGATCGGCAAATATACGAAGAGGATGGGCATTTCCAGTATACGCATTCCACATTATTATTCAAAGCATTATCTTTGTTGATGTCTTATAGAGAAGAAAAGATCCCATAATACATGAAGTTACTGATCCACACAGTTGAATAGATAATCAGTTTTGAACCTTGAGAAGATCTAGATATGTTGCAATTGGAAACCCCATACCAATTTTTTGTAATGGATAATTCAACTGCATCCGGTATGCTCGAGTTTACAATCTCGCAATTAGAAGAACTGTTCTGTTTATCCAAAGAATAGCAGTTTGGCACATACACACTAATACATTTTTCAGACTGAGAAGTTTCACAGATATTATCAACTCTCTGTACAGTGCTTTCTGTTCTAAATACCTCTATCTATTCCTGATGCTTTGCTTTAATTGTATTAGAAATTTCATTGACACTGAAACCAAAGGTTCAGACATCTGCTTGGAAGTTTTCTCACTGCATTGATCACAAAAATTCAATTCACAGGATGTTGACTCTTCTGACACATGAGTTTTTCTGTAAATGTCTGTTGACAAGCCAGCTAGAATATCCAGCACTCTGTTTATCCAGTTCAGTTGTTGCCTCTTGAGCCACAGTGCAAGCAGCTAAAGCAATTCAAGGCATGGACGCTGAGGAAAGTTTAAGGTTCAAGGCATGGTTGCATTAAAAAGAAGTGTTTGATGCTTTTTAGGGAGGTTCTTCATAACCTCTCGGATTTTATCAAGCATTCTATCTGAAATCTCGTCACATCGTGTCTTTCATTCCACAAAGGCTATCGTAAGTGGAGTAGGGCGACCAGCTCGCTTTGACTGACTGGACTCCTCAACAAGAAGGACCAGTAACTGGTCTATCTTCTCATCATCTTAGACTTTGTTTAATGCGCAGATACTCCTGAGCCAAGGCTTCAATCTCTTCCGTTTTTCCAGAGCAGACGACAATTTTTGTGAACCAATGCAGAAAAATTCCGTTGATTTTTCTTGTTGCTCCCCCTCACCATTGTTTGATTCCCTCTAATCATAATCTCTGGTATGCTGGTCTCTTCGGCAACTTTTGAAAGCTATTTGAGTTCTAGAATTGCCAAATTACCCTGCGCCTCTGAGAAAGCTTCCATCCTTGTTTCAATCACTGTCAATGGAGCAAAAGCTTCAATCCTTACTTCAATCCTTACTTCAATCACTGTCGATGGAGCGAATGTTTCTGCGGCGATGTATCGAAACCCCTGTCCTCCCAAAATCAAAGCTTCTGCTGCAATGTATCCAAACCCCCTTTCGAAGCTTTCCTTTTTCCCAGAGCACAAAAAGCCCCCGTTTTCCTCCTTCATAATTCTCCTCTAAAAAAAATGGACATTGATCTCCATCTCCTTTTTTTAGCTCTTGTTCCACAGGTTCCTGCTTTTTTTTTTATAATTCTGAAAAAATTCCCCACTATAACAGAGTGCCCGATTGATAAGGTCTACCTCGGCTGAAAACATAACCAATACACTCGGAGAACTCGGCAAACAAATAAGCATAATTTAAGCATTGCCTGGGCCCATATGGATGAGATGAGCTGATGTATTGAATGATTAATGAGTAGGACCTCTAAGAATTGCTCATGTGACACTGACTTTTAAGGTTAACAACCATCTTGCAAGCACTAATTTGAGAATAAATGCTCCTTCCAAAAGCTCTGCTGCTGCTGAATTCCCTGTTTTCAGAACATTCATTTCATTATTCCCTTCAATGGGTTGATGGTCCATTGAAGCCTCAGCTTTGAACCTGCAAATCATATATTCTCAAGGTTCTAGGAAATCCTCTTTGGTAGTGAATTCCCCTTCATGTTACTACTATGCATGCCTGAAGGGCTATTACAAATGCCTGCCTGTCTGGATTAACACCCTCTTCTAGCATCTACCAGTACAAATTCAATGCCTTCTCTCCTTGACCTCGTTCAACAAACAATGATAGCATTGCACTCCATGATACGACATTTCGAAACGGTAAGCCAATAAACATACTCTCTGCTTCTTGTATGGTCCCATGTGCTCCATACATACTCACAAGGCCACTGCCAACAAAGACATCTGAAATATAACCCCTCATACAAGCATCATGATGCAATGTCTGGCCAATTTCTAGAAACCCAAGTAGAGGCAATTGTTCCTCCCAAACAATAGCTTCTGCATTTGTAAGTGCACCACAGGCTTGAAGGGCAATCGTGTATGTCTGCTCATCACGGCTTATTTCTTCCTCTTGCTTCAAACCCCTCTTCACTATATTACCCACGTAAAATAAAAGAGCAAACATAACGACTAAGTATGTACAAAGTATCAAATCACACACACAACTTTTGGGTGGTTTTCACACCTCGAATGCGTAGCAATACAACACCGTATGGTTGGCAACTCGATTTTGAGGGGTAACACACACTCTTCCCCATAAACTAATTTAAATGGAGTATGGCCAATAGCTCACTTGAATGTTGTATTGTACGCCCATACTGCCACATACAACTTCCTGTCCCAGTCTCGTTTCTTCTCAGAGACTATTTTAGACAAGATACCCACAAGATGCTTATTAGTACTTTCGACTTGTCCGTTTGCTTGTGGATTATAGGGGGTTGTTTTATTATGCTTGATTTGCCAAGCTTCAGTCAGGCTTTTGATCAGCTTATTCAAAAAATGGGTTCCACGGTCCGACACTAGTTCCTTCGGTGGTCGGAAACGGTAGATAATCTGCTCTAAAAGAAAACTTGCAGTCTCTTTTGCATTGTCCTACCTCATCACCCGTGCTTCTGACCATTTTGTAAAATAATCAATTGCTACTATAATGTACCTCTTCTGAGTAGTAGATGACGAGGTGATAGGACCCACAAAGTCAATGCCCCACTTCTCAAATGGAAGGATAGCCATGATAGGCGTAAGTGGACGTTTTCTATTCTCTCTGCTATCATGTCTTTGATAGGTATCACACCTCTTAATGTACTCAAAGGAATCTTGGAAGATGGACGTCCACCAATATCCAGCTCTTAAAGCTTTCTGTGTCGTCAACCGTCCAACAAAGTGCCCTCCACATGCAGAGTCATGTCATTCTTCCAAGATGAAAGGAACCTCGTCAAGCATCACACATCGGCGATAGATATCATCAACACCCTGCAGATATAGTGTTCCTGCGATCAAGGAAAACTTCAAAGCCTGTTGTCAGATTTTCCTATTTTCTGATATTGATAAAACAGCTTCAGTCTCTCCCGTTGACAGGTAATGCGTGATAGCAGCATACCAAGATGGGATAGAAGCTATATCAATTTTAAACATTTCTTCAATATCACTTCCTTCAGGCAGAGTCTCTTCCGGCTCCCCGAAATCCACAAGGCATTCCACAATACCCTGCAACCTCGGTGGCTTACTCTTAATCTCATAATCGAACTCCTGCAAAGTGATTAACCACTTTGCTAGACGATCAGGCGATTGCAGCTTGTTCATAAGCAATCTAAGCCCTTCCACATTCGTATAGAAAACTACCTTCTCATAGAGGATGTAGTGCCTGAATTTTTTAGTCACAAAGACCATCACAAGGCACAACTTCTCCATGTAGGTGTAGTTAATTTCTGATATGCCCAATTTTCGACTAGCAAAAGCTATCGGATGATACCACTTTTTCTCCCAGATTTGGGCTAAATAGTAGCTGATACTATGCATGGTGGCTGCTGAAAATATGTAAAACACCTGGCCTCTTTTAAGTGCTTTTAAAACTGGTGCTTTTACTAGCTCCTATTTCACATCCTCGAAAGCTACCTTACAAGGGTCGCTCCATACAAATAGACAGCTAAAGGATAATAAGTTCATTAATGGCAACGTCCTTTCTGCCAAGGCATTTATAAACCTCCGATAGTATCCTATCGATGACAAAAAGCTATGTACCTCTTTCGGAGTGCGTGGTGGACTCATAGCGACTATAACCTTGATCTTTTCAGGGTCAGTTGTTGTGATCCCTACTGAACTGACAACATGGCCTAGCAATAGCCCATAAGGCACTCCAAAGACACACTTCCATGGGTTAAGAGTGATACAAAATTATCTGCAGCACTCAAAGCACTTTCTTAAAATAATCAACGTCCTTTCCCTTACAGTGGATGCCCCCAGGTCATCGATAAATACTTTCAACTCATCTGGGGAGATGTCACCAAAAGTCTTGTCTGCTATTCGTTGCCATGATCTAGGTGCATTGCACAATCCAAAGGCCATCACATGGTATGCAAAAGTACCAAAGACAGTAATGAAAGTCGTTTTTAACTTGTCCTCTTTTGCAATTGCCATCTGGTTGTATCCTGCAAAGCAATCCATAAACGAATATATTTCCCTACCCGCTAATTGATCCAAAATCTGGTCAATAAATGGCAACGGGTAGTAATCCTTAACCGTCTGCTTATTTAGATCTCTAAAATCTATACATAGTCGGATCTGGTTGTTTTTCTTCTTCCTGATAACAACTGGTGAACACCATTCTGTGTGTTGTACAGGGAAGATTAAACCAGCTTTCCGTAACTTCTATAACTCCTCAAAGAGACCGTCCCTCATACTTTTTGACGCACAGGATGAGTGCCTTCTTTTACAGGAATAGTATAAACAGCCAGGCTGGGAGGAATACCTCTCAGCTCATCATAACTCCAAGCAAAGATGTCGCGAAATTCTTGAATCAAGGACACATAGTCCTCCCTTTCTGCTAAACTGAGCATGGAACCTAATTTAATTGGCCGTGAATCATTCGGTGTGCCAAGGTCTAACTCAATCACATCCGCATCTCTTATCCTATCTGGTGGCTCTATCGACTCATTTAGAGTTATCTGATAAATATCCTCTGTAGTGGACCTCTCTCTAGATTCATCACTGGATGATGTCTCACTACCAGATGGATCATCTGTTGTTTCTAATTCAGTAGAGGATAAAGAAGCTCTCTCACTCTGAGGAGACTCAGGGTAAGCATCGACTATTACTCGATTAGCACCTCTACCCAAAACCACTCGACCGGCGGGTATATCAACTTGACAGTCTATTCGTAAGATCCAAGGCCTACCTAGCAAGACTCGATAGCTAGGACGTACTGCAAATCTTATTATCCTAAAGTCCAAGAAGCATTCTACACTTGCAACTATAACATGGACTTTAGTAATGCAACCTTCTGGTTGCCTTAGGCTATCATCAGCCATTCTAAGAAGGGTGGAGCTGTCTTTTTGGATGCCTAGACCCAACCTCTCCATCAACTCTGAACTCATGATATTGGAGGACCCAGTGTCTACGATAACATGCTCTACTAATATTCCATCCACGTATGCTGGAACCCTAGGGCAATTCTTTTCAGCATGATCAAACCAATCTTCCCCTACTCGTGCTATGCCCAAAGGTTCTACAATATATCCAATACACACGATCTTCTTGAATTCCTTGCATACTCCTGGAGATAATTTAATCAACTGTAAGAGGTTTACATCTGGTTTGACTTCGTAAAGAGAACTTGCTAAATCAAAATCATGATAGGTAGCCAAAGCTCTCTTTTATCACCAAACCATCCTTTCTTTTGGTCTCGGGATCGGCTTTGGTGCTTCTTTTTTAGATCTTGCCTTCTTTCTTGGCACTTCCTCATCCTTCTTAGGATCGAATTTTCTGTCAACAGGCCTTAGAGGTCCACCTTCCATGCCAGGATTCAAGACTTGCGTCTCCTTATGCCTTTGCTTAGGGTTTTCCTCGACCGGTTTTGCATTATCTTTATCACCCTCTTTAGCCTTTTGGCCTCTTGTCATGGCTCGTAGGTTAGAGATTTCAGCGCCATTGACACGTATAGCCTCAATAAGGCTGACTCCATTGCCTTGTGGCAACTCTTCTATAGTGGTCTTTCCCCTTTGCAATATTTGTCTTGGTCCATCATTTTGCTGGAGGTTACTACCTTGCGCTCTATGATTAACTGGACTTGGTTGTTTACTCCCTTGTTGGAGGGAACTAATCTTACTCCAACAGATAGCAGCTAAGTGGCCCAACTTCCCACAAATATCACATTTAACATTTGGACAGTTTCTAGGGAAATGTTGTCCGCCACACCACTTACAGCTGAATCTTGAGGGACCACCCTCTTCAGGGCATCGACTCCCTATTAGATTTTGCTACTTCTTCAGGAAATTGACGTCAACAGCTATTTGCCGATATTGTTCAGAAATCATGTCAGTGTAGTGCTTCATCATATCCTTAACTTCGCCAAGGACATTAGATGCACTCGACTCATAGCCTTGATCGTCTATCCATCGTTCCATTGGCCTAATAATTTGATTAGGCATTGGTTGTTGACTCACAGGAACCACATTCGGGTTCAAAACTTGGCCTCCAACATTTGGTGGAGCCAACTGACTAGCCATAGGCATAGTCACACTGGGAGGAGCTGGCAGCAAAGGTACATTTTGAACCATGCTTCCTCTCCCATTAGGGTTATTCATAGGCATCCCTTGACTTCCATTCATCAATGGTAAATTGCCTCTAGGTACTAGACCCGCATTAAGATTTATTCGAGAGGAGTAGGCCGTTTGTAGTCATGACTCTACTCCTTCTGCCCGCGTAATGGCAGTGTCTATATCAGCCAAAGCCACACTGCTCACGTAATGGCCGTTTCTAGTCATGACTCTACTCCTTCTGCCTGCGTAATGGTGGTGTCTATATCAGCCAAAGCCACACTGCTCAATTGTACCTGAATATTGAAATCCAATCCATGCAAGAAGTATTGCGATTGGGCAGCCGACGGAATAGGAATGTAAGTTTGTAACTTACGAAATACTTCTTTAAGCTTCTTGGCATAGGCTTTCACATTCTCATGGGGGTCTTGGTGTGTTACATTCAAAACATGCAACCAGTATTGGCCACCTCTTTTAGGGGCATATTCTCCTTGGAAAGCTGCATAAAATTGGTCAATTGTGGTTATGGTTCCAGTCTCTATGCTATGATACCATACTGTAGCCCTACCTTTTAACGTCATGTTAAAGAACATCATAAGATGTCCCTCATCTTGGATACGGTAATTAAACATTAATCTTTGGAATTCACAAATGTGAAACTCCGCATCTTCTTCAGCTAACCCATTAAAAATGGGCAAAGGCACTCCTAAAGCTGGCAGATCTGGCGTCCCTGCAGGAATTGCAATGGATTGTGCCATGATGACAATCGGATTGAAAATGGGAGTTTGGACTGATGGAATCACACCCCCACTTGAAGTGGGTTGACTTGGTGGAAGAAAGGAAGAACTTACGCTTCCTCCTGCACCTAAAGGACTATGTGCATCAGTTGGGTTACTAAGATCACTGCCTTTATGCGTATCGGGCTATTCCTTTGAGGAGATTAGAGACTTACAATCTCCAATCGCCGTCTAGCCCTCTCAGCACATTCTGCTTTTTGTATTTCGGCTTGACGGTCCTTGTCAAAGGACATAAACCAACTTTTTTTGGTCCCTAAAAACCCTAGATTCGAGAACCACCACTTGTTGGCAGCTCCCGGCAAATGGACCACTAATGGGACCTCAAATGGGCTGGCACTGGCTATGGCACTAGCCAGACCTCATGCTCATGACAGATGAACACACCCTCACGGCCTCGCGGGCTAGGAGCATCTATCTTCTGCCAAAGGACAAGCTGCCCTAAAGCCTAATCTATGTGTTTATAGTTTTGTAGTCCAATGTTTCCCTTTCTAAAAACTCCACAGAGGGAGAACCCATACACATTGGCAATAAATGCCACGATAATCACATACATGGGAGGCAACCTCTCGGTGGAATCACCCCGGCCTCAGTGCAGCTCTCCTACATCACAGGGATTAGCCCCTTGATGCGCTGCTCAACATATAGAACAAACGAACAAACTCCACTCTTTCATTTCGAAAGTATTCCAAGAGATACCATGTGTTCTTTCCAAATAATCCCCCAAGAAACGAACGTCTATCTACGGCTTAGGATGCCTTTCCACACTCAAGTGTGGGTCACTGTCATTGAAAATAGGTGCTATGCATCTAGTCATTTTTATTCTGACACCATGGTTGACATGCACATGCAAAGTGAATGATCTTAAAGTGCTCAAACATAATTTTCAATCAGACACGTGGTGTGCACAACCAGGATTTTCAATGCTCATTCATTAACTCGTTGCGGCGATGCAAGGATAGCACCGAGACAACACTCGTGCTACTATCCTTTTAATTCAAATACAATGGACTCTATGTCATGGTATGCATCAGAAAATCAGCAACAATCAGCACGCAAATCACACCATTCAAACATCCCAACCCCCTACGTTTAGGTATTGCTTTCGTTGCATAGGTGTAGAGGTTCATTTTGTCATGTTTTGATGTATAAAAAGCGGTAAATCACAAAATTTGACAAGGAGATAGGGAAAACTGAGGCTAAACCTCATGCTTTGCCACTACCATACATCCACAAAGAATCATTATATTTTTCCTTATTTTTGTAAGATGTATTTCTATTTTTCCCCTTATTTTTCCCATTTTCTTGATTTATTTGGCAATAAAATATGCTATTTTCTAATTTTTCTTGTTCCAATCACCTTAGCATACTAACATTCAATTTATCTTCCATTTCCCCCCCATGGGAACACATTTCACCCACCCGAAACGGAAAAACTACAATTTTATCGCTTAAAAACTGCATTTCGGGTTTACGAGAATTAAATAGATCATGTAAACCATTGAAAAATCAAAATTTTCTGATAAAAAGTAATTAATCATAATGCAACCAGCACACAAACAAATGTTCATCCAATAGGAACATAATTATCATCATAAACCATAAAAAATCCTTCATTTTCTTCATAAAAATGGTCATACCGTGTTTTTACGTAACTCGAAATGCCTTGAATGACTGTATAACCAGCAAATGGAGTCTCCATTACTCTCAATCCAATTCTGCACATCAATCTTCAGCATCTCCATCAATCTCCATCACCATTTCCTTCATTCTCCCTCTCGGTTCCTTCTTCAAGATGGTGCACATGAACATCCCATAGAGAGGAGAGAGAGGGCGGAGAGAGAAAGACTAGATTTTGATCTCTTCATCCAGACAGCCATATCTCATGCGAAGACCAGCGATAGAGTCAGCCAAGAGGGAGAAGTTGCCGGGTAATCTCTATTGCATGGGTTGCTTTCAACCCCGAATCATGATCCATGAGGGGGAGGGCGCAATTTTCGGCCACCTTCTTCTTGATCATGACGCCATGCTCACACTTTTGTTTTGGAAAAAATTGATGGGGGGTTAAAGTCCCAAAGGGCACCCCCCCTTTGGTCTTAAATTTGGTCCACCTTTTCAAATCTTGGCCAATTTTTGGCTCCTTTCTCGTCTGGACTCCGTTTCAGCCTCTGAAAAATCTTGCGCATCCGTCTCGTCATCCTGCACTGACTAGCAGCTCCTGGCATCCCGCATGGCAGTCGAAAAAATGATAAAAAATCCACAAGTGTCGCTCGGGCGCCTTTTAAAAGCCGTCTTTCACTTGGTGCTTAAAATCGTCCTAGCTGCAGCTGCCGCCTCGATGTTAAATATTTTTCCCCTACATTCCGGATTTTTTGGCAAAGTTTAGGCACATCCTGGGCTCAAAACTCCGCTCTCATAGCCCTATGTATAGTCCGTTAGGAGGAGGAAGTTCTAGTACTTCCCCCCTTCCAGTCAGTCCACTTCGAGTGGAGTAATAATCCTCATCATAGATGATTTTAAGAGCCAATGTATACATTCATGTCATAGAATATGTGGTGAAACTTGTATTTTAGACTTTCGAAAGTGTGGCGATTTGTTCTCTAAACCAAAGATATCCTATAATTGGTTGGCGAATATTTTTTATGAAAATCATAAAGTAATAAAAGGTTTAAAGTTTTATTTTTGAACTCAAGATGGTAAAGTTTTCTTAATAATAATGTAAAAAAACTATTGAATGAAAGATATTACAACCAATGACCGTGTTATTGCAAAGAAAATAGTACAACTAAAGCAAGGTAAATCAAGTCAATACACATTAATTAAAGCTCAACTTTCTTATGAGCAAATACCTATAAATAATGTATTGATGAGCCACAGTGCAACATTCACTTGGATTGTCTATACAAAAGCTTCACCATTCAGGATGATTACACAAAGAGTAACTTGATTATCTTAGGCTTGCCATTCATCAGTACTAGGAACTTCATCATTTTCATGTAGTTTTGTTAATGATGATGATGATGGTACTGATGTTGACCTTGTGTTGATATCCAATTGATTTCACCGAGTATTGACTGATATCCAATATGCCAAAGCTCAGTCATAGGGAAAGCTCTCTATTGAGTACTAATGGGAAACATACAATCTCATGCAAGTATCCAAGTTTGTACTTAACTTGTTGTGCACCTTGTTTTTTTAAAAATGCCATAACATGAAACATTCTTTCATCCTCCATGGATCCTAAAATCATTGTTTGAGCCAAGTCAACAAGTCAAAAATATTCATGCATAAGATCTTGGAGAATCTTTTCCATAATCGAGTAATTGCACATGATTTTGTAGGCTCTAGAAGCATTGTGATTGTTGCAAAAAGTGCATCTCAATCTATTATCAAGAAGGTTGCATTAGACCCTTGCAATTTTAACATTTTCCCAAAGTGATCTTTAAGAACATGAACTCTTTTCTTGAAATCTGCTTGAAGAGCATGCATGTCTTGTTGATGGTTCCAAAATTGTGGATAAACTATTAACATTGCCTCCAATAGTTCATCTATTGGAAACCGTTCACTTATTTCCTATGACACAGACCATGCAACGTATGCTAATGTGATTTTAACACTCTCCACTACATTATTAAAAGTTTCCATCTTTACAGGCTAAGCCATCCTTAAACTCACTTCCTAGAGACATAAAGATGTACCAACCTTGAATGTACTTTGATGCATATTGTACCATTTTTGTTTATCTTTAAAAAGCTCTTACTAGGTTCTGATTGAAAGTTCACAATCTCATACCATCTTTTGAATCTCTCCTCGTGCAAAGGATGATTCATATCTACATAAAAAGAATATAATTCCATGCATACCATCTTCTGAATATTGCTATATTCATTCATATACATTGTTCTCTTTCCAGCAAGCGTTACAAGGACATTAAGCTCCACAAGCAGAGAAACAATTCCTATAAAACAAAGATACAAAATATTAGATATCAAACTTAGAAAAAAAGGTAAAAGTAGTATATTGACTCCAAAAAAATTGAAATACCTATCAATGTAAGTAGTGTCTCTAAATCTATCAAAGCTGTTAAAAGCTCTAATGCCTTGTCAGTCTCCTTCGACTTTTGAGCTATGCCAATCTATCCATGAGTCCTACTAAAGATGGGTACTCCTCTAATAATCTCCTAGCTAGCAAGTACAAGATGATCCACCTTGTATTCACATGCTTCAATAAATTTCTACCCTCTATTAAATCCTTCGCCATCTCTTGGAACTTTAAATATTGTTTGGAACTCCTACAAAAAAAACTACTAGATGTACTGACCAACTGCTCCATCTTTGCAGCACGATCAAACTCATCAACTATTTTATAGGCCAAGTTCATTCTATGTGCCATACAATGACTTTCTAACATGAAAGGCACCATAGAAGTTTATAGGCGGACACAAATTCGTGAGCGATGGCCTTGCATAGCTGTTGCTCCATCAATTCCCACACAAATTAGTTTTTTTGCAATCTCGGCCCTTGATAATTGCAACACACTCATCAAGCTTTCTTTAACTAACAAGAATAGGTTCTCTGATGTGGTATCTTTTTGCATTTTGTTTATTATAAGAAAATATGTATGACGAACATGATTTTCCACAATATAAATAGTCATGCAAACCCAACTAGTATTATCTCTAGATGTAGCCTCATCTAGCGAGAGAGCAAAAATTTGAGAAGATTCGATTTTTCTCTCAAATCTTGCTTGACAACCTCATCTGATGCTTATGCTAAATCCCATCCACTACTGCGTGACCAATGCGATTGTGGAAAATTATCAATAGGAAATTGTGACAAGGATTCCTTATACTTGGGATGGTTCACCATTGGTCTTCCTCACCTTAAGATATAAAAAAGAGTATGTACGTAAAAAAGCCATTACAATTTGATATTACACACAATAGAAAACATATTATGAATATATTAATAATTATAAATGATAAAAAAATACATTCAATTGTAGGATTTTACTTTGCAAGGTCTTATCTTGCATTTTTTTGAACATGTTGTTAATTGATAACTTCTTACGTTGTGCTTGGTCAACCAAATGTTTCTCATATAGTCCCTCATTCTTTAGATGTAGACACTCCTCACTAGAGTTCCATCTTACTTGACTTACTTCTTGCCCATCAACAATGGTTTTTTCATATACCTTGCCTGCATGCTTCTCTATAGTGTCAATTTTGAGCTAAAGTGTGTAACCAGTTCCCTTTTTCCATGAGCAACTAATACATCGAGCCTTTTTTGGAGTAGAATCATCTGTCGGTATAACTGGCTCAATGAATGTAAATTTACTAACCCATCTAGTTGAAATGTATGCTTTGCAAGGCTCCAAATTCTTTTATTTTCTTCTCACTAGATTGTGTGCTTTTCAAGGAACTTGACATCTCTTCTTCATTTGTTTGTATAGGTTGACATGGAGCATTTTGTACAATTGGTGTAACTTGTGTTTTAACTACTCCAACAGTAGTAGTGGTAAATTTTTTTTGATCTCTTGCTATTTGATATGGTGTTTCAGTCTCATTATTTGCTTCATTTCCAAGAATAGATGTATCTGGTTGATTTGTTGATGTCTGTGATGATGAGCCAACTAATTGCGTACACATCTGACTCCTTGCTATAGGCAGAACGACACAATGGGTCATAGATTAGGTGCAATCCAAGGTCTTCTTCTCCTTTCCAACTCTCCTTTCCACCAACGCTCATCTATGAGGTGCATGGGATCATTTGGACCATCATAGTTGATTGCTGATCTTGTCATGCCAAAAATGAGCATTAGATCCCAGTCCATGATGCCAACCCTAGGGATGTTCTCTTTGGTAAAGTCTAGTACCATGATCTTAGCATGCAAGTTTGAATGGATAATGCCGGCACTATGCATGGCCTTCATCCCATCCACTAGTGCATGAATAATGTTTGATATATTATTGATAATGCCCACAATCCTAGCTTTCTCCTCTACATTGGGCACCTTGTCAAGATTGGGGTTGAATCCCATTGATGGCTTGCACAGGTGCTCGATTGTTCTTCTATATCTACATTCCTTGAAAGGACCCCACATCAATACATCATTCAATGTACCACCATTGGATAAGGAGAAGAACGTAACCCAAGGGGGACTCAAAAGTGAAGGCAATGCATCGCACAATTGATGCATTGACCTTTTGCATCCCATGCTCCACTTGAAACTATTGTAACTTGGCATTATTAGAGTCCTTGTACATTTTGGCACAAAATTTCAAATATGAAGGAAAATAGTTGATATTATCTATTGTGGCTTCCACACACTGCCCGAAGGAGCCTTCATTGATGTCTCTGTCTAGCTTGATTGCATCAAAATGAATGCCAATTGTTGGCGCACATTGGTGATTCTTGAATGTCCGCCACATAGTTCTTGCCCCTGACGGATCATCTTGCTGCCTTGTGGAACCGAGACTAGGACTTGCACCTATTGTAGTCTTCAAACGGTTTGGCAGAGAGGAGGCACCAGACAAGTTCTTCGCCCACTTTGAACATGCCACCTCCTCTCTCCACTTTGTGTTGCACAAGGCCAACTTCTCATTTGATACAAATGATAGTGCTAACTCCCTAAGATCTTCAAGCATCTTAGGTGCATTTTCAAGCAATGTGCAACAAAGATGCAAGTTCTTCTCAGGATCCATGATTGCATCGGTAACTAAGTGTGAAAGCCCTTGTTGCTACAACAAGGCATACATAGCTATACATGCTCGAATGCAAAAGTTGACAAAGGCAACATCGTTGCTATTAATGAATGATATTTGCTATTCTATACTAGACGACTCTATCAAGAAAATGCAGAGTGCTTTGGCAACATTAAGAGCCATCTCGACAAGGCCAATTCCCCTAGTCTGTGACAAAGGAAAAAACACGTATAAGCATGGCACTCAAGACCTTGCCTCCCAATCATAAGTTAGATTGTATCACTTGAATATAAGCATTTGATATACAATCCTTGATTAAAAATAAATTACATGATATCAATCTTGGGTTATATTAGTGTTGTATATAGACTTCAATTGAGTTAAAATTGCATGATATCATTTAGACATTGAACAATGAAGATGCAACATAGATTGCATCAAGTTTTTTTCTCATGAAAGCATAAATACACAAAAAGATTGCTAGAATTTTAATAGAGATCTACACATGTGAGGACACTTTATGGTCGACTGTATGACCTAAATGCCCATCCCATCAAGCAACACCAAACAACTAGTGCGTCAGGACATTACGCAGCCGAAAACATGACCAAATTTCCATCACTTATTTATTCATTTATAGCCCATCAGGACACTATCTAGCCGAATTTAGGACCAAGTGCCCATCCCTACCCAAGGGGGAAAGGAGGGTGTCACAATCAAAATGACACATCTAGGCCGGGTTCACAACACAATGCCAAGTCAATTGTGACATACTTGTCAAAAGACACTCACTTGCCGACTTCACGACTGAGTGCCTACTTGACAAGCACCTTTTAGCCCTACACACACACACACACACACACCCATCAAGAGACAAGTATCATGACATATATACGTCGAATACATGACACATGCCAATCCATGTATCTCACAAGTGATTGCAAAATACATAAGTGATTGCAAAATACATACGCACAATCCACGTATCTCACAAGTGACTACAAAATACATACACACAAAAACTCAAATATACAAATAGTGCATGGAAAGAGAACCATCTCATGACACACATACATGCCAATCAAGGACCCCTTGCCATACATGTGCGTGTGAAGAGTATACACCTTTGCATAGTGAGTGATAGGAGAGGATTGCCCTATCAGTTCTCGTGACATGCATATCCCAAATTCACGATGCATGCCAGACAAACTGCCTCTCCTATCACACACCTGGATGTGTGCACACATATATGCACACGTTGTGACAAGAAAGGACTATCTCATGACATGTGTATGCCAAATTCGTGATGCATGCCAATCAATGGGCCTCTCCTGCCACACACACCATACCATCTACTTTCTAATATTTTTTTAATGGTATTCTTGAAAACAATTGGCATGTGGTAAGGTGTCCTACTGTCAATGGTAAACACCACCTCGTAGAGACCTTACATTAGCATTATGTCCCAATCCAATCCCTATGTGGTTTGCTTCAAAATGCTTGTGTGTACTTAAAGATGTTTCAAGAATCCCTTACCTTTGAACAACCTAGAACGAATTTGTGCTAACAATACTTTTTTTATATTTTTTTCTATCTTAAATGAAATTGGTTTCCAACATAAAGCAAAAAGTGTGAGCTACAATCCACCTTAGTGAGATGCATGACTAAGTCTTTGTCTGAGTCTTTGTGTTTTAGTCTTGGTCATACATGCTATGTTTCCTGGTGCAAACCTTAAAATATCTTCACAACACCTACAACACTTGCTTCCTTTTTCTCACTTGGTTCCTCCAAAACACACCAAAGAAAACTTCATGTCCATCTACCAATTTTACACGAATGCCTTTGAGATGATACAATGTGGGTCTTCTAGAAGTGTCATGGGACACAAACATTGACTCTCAAAACTCTCTACATTGGTCTAGTTGGCCAATGAACTCATTGAATGGAAAACAAAGGAATCTAATCAAGATGATCCCAATGTGTTAACCTCTCCCTAAAGAAAGCCAATCTTCTCAATATTTTGACACCTCACATTACCAAATCCTCGAGTGTTTGTGCACTCAATTTGATTCATCACTATGCTCTCAAGTTTCCAATGAAAGAGGAAGCAAACCAAGGTCTTGCAAAGTTGGCAAATCTAGATGGAGTCGAATCCACAAAAGAGCGCAAACCGTAACAAAAGATCAATCTCGTTCTCATCTTTGCATTCATTTGCTCTAGTTACAATCTAGTTGATTCAGTAGCCCAACCTTAAAGTAACCAACCATCAAAGTGCAATTAGTGTCCTACTCATTTGACTTTTTTTTGGCTAATCAATACTTAAAACAATTCAAAATGTATTTTCACACCTTAGCAATCCAATTACAATAATAGTTTCACCCTTTAGGATAGCTATACATGTTCAAGGATAAACTTCAAATCCAAGAAACTTTGCACAAGATAGGACTAATGAAAATAGGTAGGCACACAAATTTGAAAATAGTTTTATTATTCACTTGTCACTCAAAACCATGCCACGATTATGTCATTAGTAAATGATTCAAACTTGCAAAAGTCATTTCTTGTACCTTCTCTATTGCTGATGACAATGGAGAGGCAAGCAACAGTTCTACAGGTGAGCAGGCAAGCAAATGGGCTTCCAGCTCAAAACACAAAATAGTATCTTTAAATTTCCCGTACATGACATCTCTTGTGATAGTTTCAACAACAACCACCCCAATAGTTGTATCATGAGCACCTGCTTCATTATTACCTTCTCCAGTAGTTTGAATTCATTGTTTATTGACCGAGCTCTTTGCCCAGAACTGGGTATGTCTACCTGCTTCATGATGATACACATGAGGTAGATGCTGCAGTTGCCTGACTCTCATGATGTCCTCTCCTCCTAGATCTACAACAGCCTCAAGTGTAGCTTTGGTGTACAGATCTGATAGGCTCCTCGCAAACGGATCCAAATTATTTGCTCCATGTGCCTTGATTGCTACTATTTCTCTTTGGCACACTACACCAACCTTGTAACCCGCCTCCACTAGGTGTGTCACATGGACATAAAGACAAAAGCTGGGTACAGTGGTAGTAAGGAAGTTGCAATCATTGTAAGCTAAGATGCCCAGGACCCTTGGAGCAATATCAGCATCCTCCCTTAAGATCCTGTATCTGTAGCCCACTTCTATCAACAAGAGAACATCCTTATATTTTTCCTTGAGCTCAACTACCTGTTGTTCTAGTGGGGTATACTGCTCTTTAGAAGAGGCCATGTGCTCAGCTATGAAGCAAGCTTGTCCTTGTCATTTGAAGCTAGGAGCATTTTGATGAACCTCTTATGCCTTGCTGGGTGTCAGAAGTAGTAATGTCAAAGCTCTCTTTCAGTTTCCAATATGCAGAGATGGTCAAGGAAATTGTTTCCTCTTGGGGTGGAATCTGTGGCTATTCAGATATTGACGGATGTATTTGCATCTCAAGGCATACTTCTCTCCTCCTCCTTTTACAAGTAACTGATTTAGAATGAAGGTGCTCCTTTTTATCTTGTGTTTCTTTGTCACCTAATAGGGTCACTCCATTGCAGATTTCAGGGCGCTCAAGGTCAACAGGATTTAGAAGATCTGTGTTGTCATTGCCCATGTCCACACCACCATTACCATGAAAATTGGGGCTACCATGCCAAAAGTTGTAGTTTGTGAATTCAAAGCTAGGATGTTTCCTCGATGAGTGGTGCCAGGGGGCTTATTGCTAGGGGAGTCGGTGCTAGAACTATGTTGAACCCTGTGGAGGGAGGCGGATGTCCTAGTGGGAGGCCATTGGACGATCAAAGAGCAGGGAGGCAAGCACGCAGGGGAGGCGGTGGCTAGCAAAGGCAATGGTTTGGGGGGTGAAGAAGTGTGAGATGACTTGTTGTTATTGCTTCATGATGATATGCAGCAATCTCCTGCTTTACCATGAACAACTAATAATGATAATATGAGAGAGAGAAAGAGAGAGTGCCGTCTGCTTTCATGACATTACCTCTCGCTACCTACTGTCCATGCATTTGGTGCCAAGTTTATGTCTCTCAAAAGGAATGTATGATTTATAAGATCTTTGGGCAACTCATATCCTAGCCCATGGAGGTTTTGCAGGTATGTATGATGACGAGGTTTTTGGACTCATATCCTAGCCTATGGAGGTTTTACACGTGCAGCTTAACACCGGCAGATAGAGCCCCACTCAAAAGAACATCAAGGTATCCCCTATTTGAGAATTGCTACTTCTCCACTACTATGTCACTTTTGTGAGTGACCACAACCAATGAGAGCATGATGTGCATGCAATGATTGGCCCATTGGTGTGATCTTCTTTTCTCGAGGTTGATCTTCTTCTGGAACATTAGAGATCGGATGCTATGTTGAATATTTTCAATGGTTGGTCCATGATAAAAAATTACTTTGAAGAGGCAAAGCAGATTATATTACAGTGCAAACAAAGTACTTTTATTTAAGAAGTCTTTGCATCAAAAGCCAAAGTGGGATTTTCTTGGTGTGGTTACCATATATGGATCTCTGAGTTTTTGAAGGATTAGCATTCAACTCGAGCTGGGATACATATTTTCAAATCCATGGATCGATATTGAACATTAATTGAGGTGACTATGGTAGAGTATAAACATAGTTTCCTCAATACTCCACACATAAAGCCAATCTCTAGTCCCTCTCTTCTTGTTGTGAATACACCAATGTAAAATGATTTGGATCTCCTTTCCTAGGTCATCTAATTAGAGGATTATGAGGTTTATTCATTGGTTGAAGCATTTGGGACAACACCAGTGTAAATGAATTGGATCTCCTTTCCTAGGTCATGTGATTAGAGGATTATGACGTTGGTTCATTGGTTGAAGTAGACATGAAAATTAGTAACACTTTTTACGATGTATTTAATGTGTGTTTTCATGCACCCAATTTCAAACTCTACCACGCTGAATTTAGGCATCCCAAAAAGTCAAGAAAAAAAAAGGAACAACAAGTTTAGGGCAAATAGAGAGTCACACACACACACACACACACACACACACACACACATAGATATATATATATATATATATATATATATATATAGTGCATGTGTGAGATTTTTTGAGGTGCTATGATGTGCTAGTTCTCATATCCAAAGCATGCAAGCTTTCAAAAAGTGGAGAGAACCCTCTCCTTCAAAAATCCAAGGCTTATATGTTTATCATTTCCTTAAATAGAGTTTCTTTGTTGTTTGTTGTTGAATGACATCAAATTTCTACTTGAACCATTGCAGGTCGTATGCCTTTTTGAACACTTCTGAATGTGTTTTTGAATTGCAATTTAAATGTTTTTTTGAATGGGTTTTTAGATACTCTATTAAATTCATCATGGAACATGCAACAAACCTTGTTAAACTTTGTTTGGGTTCATGAAATATTCTATTTAATGCATTGATTAACATTGGATTTAATAATGTATTTAATTCATGTTTAAACACAATAGAAACTTGTGCAAACATGTTTAGGGTTTGTTAATGCCTGACAAAAACCTGTGCAAAAGGGTTGTTAATGCCTAATGAAATGGTCTTTTTAATGTTTTTGTAATCACCCTTTTTCATGTTGTTTCTCACGCCAATTTGAATGTTGTGTCAAGCATGATTAATGAATTTGCTAAACCTACTTAAGACCATGGTTTGCTTGCTTGCTTGATACTTTTCTAGCTACTTGCTAGTCTACTATGGCAACATCACCATGTGCGTGCTTGGCTAAGACCAAGCTTTGGAAGGCTTGCTCAAGGTCATGATTGTGTAGACTTGTTTAAGACCTCTACTTTGTGCTGCCTATCTACTACTACTACATCACCACTTTCTTGCTTGTTTAAGATCAAGACAATGCTTGCTTAAGACTAAGATTGTGTATGCATTAGACCAAGACTATGTAGGCTTACTCAAGACTCACCATAGCAATGCTTACTTAAGACTACAATTACTTATCTAAGACCACAAATTGATTACTTGATTGCCTAAGACTAAGGCTTTCCTAATAGGTGGCATGGAGAAACACAAGAATTAGATTTAAGAAGTTGCAAAGAATGTTCAAAGCTATATGCACTAGAGAGCTCAATAAAAACATTGTTGGAAAGGGAAGGATTTGATTTGGTGGTTTCTTGGAGTATCGCCAAGAAACAAACAATCGAGAAAATTTGATCTTGAAGCCATTCAAGATGAAGTATGAAAGTAATCAAAATATTCCAAGGGTGTTGACTTGGCCCACTTCCTTATGCTGGCTATAAAATCCCTTTCCAACCTCTTTGGCTCCCCTTACCTTGAGATTGGCCTCTACACTTGTATGAGACTACTCCTATGAGTCATAATACTATCCATGATTTTTCCATAGCAACTACTAGCTTGGCCTTTACCTCTACCAATATTAGAGGAGAGTGCCTTTTTTGAATTGTTCTTGCTTCATGAAAAAAATGTATTTTTTGTGGTTAGAATTGCTTGTGATCCTCATCAAGGTCAATTAGTTGTGAAAAATTAGCGGAATTTTTTTTAGTAGTCTAACTCTTTATTTCTAATGTGCCTAAAATTCTCAATAATCCAATTTGGCTAGGCACAAGTAGCCTTTAGGCCCTAACAACCTCCCATTTAAAGGAGAATATGCATGAGTGTAGAGAAAACAAGAAAAATAGTGACAAAGTACAATGTATACATCGAAGTACAACAAGACAAGGAATTAATGCCATCTTATTCTACACACATGCTATGTCAGGTCTAGTAGCTAGCATAGTATACATCAAGTTGCCCACCACTACAAATGTATGCATGAACTTTGCTATCTCGGCTTTCTCATCATCTAACTGGGGATAATTTTCCTGATTGACCTTCACATGAGAAAGTAATGGGTAGCCAATCGGCTTATCACACTACATATGGAACGTCTCAAGGACTTTATGAATGTACTCCTTCTATGATAAGCAGAGAAGTCCCTTAGATCAATTACACATAATGCACATACCAAGGATGTGAGAGGCATATCCCATGTCCTTCATCTCAAAGCTCTTTTTGAGTTGAGTCTTCAAAGCATCCAAGTCATCATGAGAACTCCCAACAATTGGCATTTCATCAACATATAACACCAAAATGATAACCTTCCTTCTTCATATAAAGAAACAGATATGTATCAATATGAAAATAACTCTATAAAAGCATACAGACATCAGACTTATGATACCATTCCCTAGGCAACTACTTAAGTCCATAAATACTCTTTTTCAACTCTACCACTACCACTACCACTACCACTATAATAAACAAGAAAAGAAGAAAAAAAAGAAAAACAAAAACAACAACAACTACTACTACTACAACAATAAACAAGAAAATAAGAAAAAACTACTACTACTACTACCACCACCACCACTACTACTACTACTACTACTACAAAAAACAAGAAAACTAAACAACAATAAACAAGAAAAGAAAAAAAAAACTACTACTACTACTACTGCTACTACAAATAAGAAAACAACGACTTCTCCCTCCTCTCTCTCCCTCCCTCTCCCTCTCCCTCTCTTTCTCTCTTTTCCTATTATGTTTAATGTTTTCTCCCTCCTCTCTCATTCTTTCTTCCCTTTTCTCTCTTCCTCTCCCTCTCTCATTTCCTCTCCCTCCCTCTCCCTCTCCCTCTCCCTCTCTTTCTCTCTTTCCCTATTATATTTAATGTTTTTTCTCTTATCTCCTCTCCCTCTCTCATTTCCTTTTCTCTCTTCATCTCCCTCTCTCATTTCCTCTCCTTCCCTCACCCTCACCCTCACCCTCACCGTCACCCTCTCTTTCTCTCTTTCCCTATTATGTTTAATGTTTTTTCTCTCTCCTCTCTCTCTATCTCTCATTTCCTTTTCTCTCTTCCTCTCCCTCTCTCATTTTCTCTCCCTCCCTCACCCTCACCCTCACCCTCTCTTTCTCTCTTTCCCTATTATGTTTAATGTTTTTCTCTCTTTTTCTCTCTCCTCTCCTTCTCTCATTTCATTTTCTCTCTTCCTCTCCCTCCCTCATTTCTTCTCCCTCCCTCACCCTCTCCTTCTTTTTCTCTCTTTCCCTATTATGTTTAATGTTTTTTCTCTCATTTTTTCTCTCTCCTCTCCATCTCTCATTTCCTCTCCCTCCCTCACCCTCACCCTCTCTTTCTCTCTTTCCCTATTATGTTTAATGTTTTTTCTCTCTCCTCTCCCTCTCTCATTTCCTTTTCTCTCTTCCTCTCCCTCTCTCATTTCCTCTCCCTCCCTCTCCCTCTCCCTCTCTTTCTCTCTTTCCCTATTTTGTTTAATGTTTTTTCCTTCCTCTCCCTCTCTCTTTCCCTATTATGTTGAATGTTTCCCTCTCTTTCCTCTCCCTCTCCCTCTCCCTCTCTTTCTCCCTTTCCCTATTATGTTTAATTTTTTTCTCTCTTTCTCTCCCTCTCTCATTTCTTTTTCTCTCTCCCTCTCCCTCTCTCATTTCCTCTCCCTCCCTCTCCCTCTCTTTCTCCCTCTCCCTCTCCCTCTCTCTCCCTCTCCCTCTCCCTCTCCCTGTCCCTCTTTCTCTCTTTCCCTATTATGTTTAATGTTTCCCTCTCTCCCTCCCTCTCCCTCTCCCTCTCCCTCTCCCTCTCTCATTTCCTCTCCCTCTCCCTCCCTCTCCCTCTCCCTCTCCCTCTCCCTCTCCCTCTCTTTATCTCTCATTTCCTCTCCCTCTCTCAATACACACAAATTATATCAAAAACAAGTAAAAGAGAGAGAGAAAACACAAAAGCAAAGCAAGAATGGACAATGCGCTCACCGTAAAGGCTCGAAGAAGGGTTTGGCGGCTCCTCTTCGTGACGGTGGCTCCTCTTTGCCCTCTGTACACCTCCTCCTCTTCTTCACGAATGGCGGCAGCGGCGGTGAGAAGCCTTCTTTCTCCCTCTTTCCCTCTTTCCCTCTTTCTCTCCCTCTCCCTCTCAAATGCAAGATTTTCGCTCTCCCTTTCGCTCTCTCTTTCATGTATGCGTGCAAAATAACGCGCTGGGGTTTTAGCCCGCGTTTTTTTCGTCTGAGTACCATCGCTATTAGCGTCGCAAATAGCAATGCTGCTATTTTACGTTGCAAATCGCCATCGCTATACCTCTATATCCTTGTAGTGTGATAGACCATGCCTCAGATATAAATGTCATGGTGATGAGTATTTATGTGAATGAAAGATGGCATGTAGATATCAACCATGCTAGTAGTCAACAACTCTACACGAGACTTGTATGTTGCCTATCCAAACATGAAGATTACCATAGGAGATGTATAGGATGATCACCATTTCTTTGTGCAAGATCCTTCATCATACCCACTAATTTTAGGGTAGCCATTTATTACTATATTATGGATAGAGACTAAAGTTTTGGGTGGTGGTTTTGCCTATGCAAGAATCACGAGAAATGATAATGAAAGAGCACTGTGATTTATGACACTCTATGTCAATTATGTGAGAAACATGGGTACATTGAGGGATAATCCACTGTCTCCCAATGCCAAAGAGTTTTGGGTGCCTAGTTTTCAATAATACCAAAAGATATTGAAGTTGCAGTACAAAGAATGAAAGAGGCAAGATTAAAGAACAAAGAGAGATTTGATAGGAGACATAGATTGAGACCTAGTGCTATTACAAAGGGTGACACTAGTCTAGATAATCAACATAGTACACTCAAGAAGATATCCATGTGATGGATTGGACCATACATTGTGGCGCAAGTTTTTGACAATGCTACACATGTCTTAGGTGAACTAGACATTGTGACGCAAGTTTTTGACAATGCTACACATGTCTTAGATGAACTAAACATGACATGGCTTAGGATTCCTATTGCATGTAAAAGAAGCAAGATATTTAAGAAAAAAGAATCAAAGGAATATGAAGGGCTAGAGCTTGAAGATGAAGTGATGGTAGGATATTGAAGAAGAAAAGGATTTTGACCTTATGGAAGATGATGATGACCTCCAATATGTAGAAGAGTAAGTTGCACATGTTGGAGGATGTGTAGGTTTAGAGGGGGTAGATATCAAGACACTGCGTGTCTAAAGTGTGAAAAAAAAAGGTTCTTCAATGTTACATGATTTCAGTGATTTATTTGATTTGTCAAGAGTTAGTTAGTGAATGCCAATTTACACACAATCTAAAGTATTAGTTCATATGCCGAACATTGGCTTATTGACTAGGTTTGTTTATTTTGATTTGAGTATCATGATAACCCCATTCTAAGTTCATATGTTAAATTTATGGAAAAAATAAATATAATAAAAGTAAATTCCAAGAGTTTGAAAGGCAAAAATTATGAAAAGTAGGCATGAACTATTGTAAATGGTTATAAATACAGATCTAAGACATTGTTACAAGTCTAGACAAATAAACAAGTGATTTATTGATGTGATTAATAGGGCTCAAGTAAAAGACAAGTGATTCTATCTCTTTATAGGTTCCTTCAGCATAGAAAGACCTATTTATACGAGGTCATTTTTGGAGAGATCTAAAAATACATTATCTTACTACTATAGGTGAGGATGAAGAGTGTTTGTGTGGCTGCAATTGAAAAATTTCACAAGGTATTATCAAGAGTTTAGGGTTGAAGCAATTCCGGATTGTTATATGCATAACTTGACTAATTTGGTAGGGTATTCTACAATATTTTCAAGTGTTTCCTTTGTACATGTTGTTGTATTTTCTTTCACGAAAAAGTATCAGATAGATTTTACATAAGCTATCATCTTAGGTGTATTTATTTAGTTTGAAGGAATTTATTACAGTTGTATAGAAGAGTAATATAGTTTCTTGTTGGGTTTGTGTTCTATAGTGTATTCAAGAGTTCTTGTCTCACTATTTCTTTTTTCCATCTTTCTTCTCTTTTGTTTGACACCCAATAGATTTAGGCCAATATTTACTTAACCCTTAACACCATGGCTTCCTTATTTAGAATGAAATTTTTGAGAGACAGAAACGAAAAGAAGGCATTAAAGAATCTTGAAATGAGGGAAGTTTCACTACATATCTTCTTTCAAAAACCTAGAAGCACCTCGATAAACCACCTCATATGGTGAAGATGAGAAATTAATACTGGGATAGCTTGAAGATAGTACTCTAGCCACTTGCAAGGTTGGTTTGCATTTGTTTCATTACATTACCAACAAGAGAGACAAAGACACAGAGACAAAGAAACAAAGACAAAGAGAATATTATACATGAAAAAGCAAGCATAGCTATTATGGGAAGGTAGAAAAGATACTAGGTAATGTAGATACTCTTGTAGATAGTGAGAGCATAGGCTAGGGTACCTCTCTCCTTGACCTATGTAATTGAACCCAAGCGGCATCACTACACCCTCCTCCAACCATGCTATACAAAATATCAATAGCTCTGCTAAAAGAGGTCTTTACTCAACAAGATGTAATCATGGCTACAATAGAAAAGATGTATAGTAAAGACCACTTTAATAAGTGCCAAATGACACTAGTATAAAAGCATCTATAGATGGCCTGGAAAGGAATGCCCATGGCATTGATTTTTAGCACTTAAAAGTAGGCATTTGAGAATACTTATAATCTCAAAGAGAATCTTAATACTTGAAATGCAATTAAAAAATAAAATTAGTAATTTAGACCTACAAAAATAATTGTTTCTCTATTTAATGACATGTAGAAAGAGATTGTGGTTAAAAGCTCCAATGGCTTGAAACCACATACATGGACACACACACATACACACACTCTCTCCCCCATTCTAAGATTATGTGGACTCTTTTTTAGAGTTCTCTCTCTCTCTCTTTAGAGTTCTCTCTCTCTCTCTCTCTTGTTTTTTATGTTTATCTTTCTTTTTCTCTATCTATGTGTTCACATGCTTCTATGGATGTTGAAGTGCTTTCATCCTCTCTCTCTCTCTCTCTCTCTCTCTCTCTCTCTCTCGTTTTTTATGTTTATCTTTCTTTTTGTCTATCTTTGTGTCACATGCTCCTATGGATGTTGAAATGCTTTCATCCTCTCTCTCTCTCTCTCTCTCTCTCCCTCTCTTGTTTTTTATGTTTATCTTTCTTTTTCTCTATCTCTGTGCTCACATGCTCCTATGGATGTTGAAATACTTTCATCCTCTCTCTCTCTCTCTCTCTCTCTCTCTCTCTATTCAACAGCGAGCCGGTGGAGGTATAGATCTCAGTGGAGCCACAGTTCATATCTTACTATATGCAGATGACATTGTGTTGGTCTCAGATTCAACTCAGGGATTACAGTAGCATTTATTAGCATTGGATGATTTTTGCATACAGAGAGGCATGACAGTGAACCTTGGTAAAACCAAGGTTCTTATATTCCATACATCAGCTCAGATACGCAGACAGAGTATTTTCATGGTAGCACGAGGGAGTATTGAGGTCACTGGATCATATGTATATTTGGGAGTCACCTTTACAGCAGCTTCAGGGATTTTCTCGATGACATAGGCAGCTCGTGACCGCCTCACTAGAGGATACTCAGCATTGGCTCTTATGGAGCGACAGTGTCATCAGGCACATTTCCAGGAGCCCCGCACCAAGGGGTGGCTCTTTGATACTCTAGTCACTCCAGCACTGATGTATGGAGCAGCTATATGGGGGCCAGGCCTTGCCGATTATGTATAGACATTGATGGAGAGACCTCAAGTGATCATGATATCTAGATTGATTCGCAGCAAGGCCTCAGTCCCACATGACATTGTGCGAGCAGAGCTTGCCACACCGCCCATGCTAGTAGAGGCACTATTTCAGACAGTCTGCTTCCTACACAAATTTCAGGATATGGACAGAGATCGCATTGCATACAGAACATATATGGCATCTCAGGAGATGGCTCGAGCGGGGGATACCACATCATGGTATGCACAGACTAGAGCTTGGTTTGACAGACATGGGCTGGACATTGATAGACTCCCACCTCTTCTATATGATACTCAGGCTCCCACTTACACCCTCTCTCTCTCTGAGAGGAATGGAGTCATTAGACAGGAGATATGGCATATTTATATACAGAGGACATGGGTCAGCTCTGCACAGCCACTGCCATCGAAGATGGCACATTATTATACACAGTTCTTGAGCATATCAGAGCAGGGATTCATAGAGATTCCGAGATATATGCAGATCTATATGCCACATCGATTGAGATTTCTTATTGGACAGCTCAGGGTATCATCACATCAGCTTATGATTGAGAGTGGCAGAGCCAGTGGCATCCCACGGGAGGAGAGGATATGCCCCCTTTGCAGATCAGAGGTGGAGAGTGAGGAGCATTTTGTTCTCAGATGCCCGGCATACTCAGAGTTGAGATCTAGATACACATTGAGCAGCTCACTTCAGGGATGTATGACTGATATGGATCAGAGATCATTTGGCCGTTTTCTGGGAGAGGCATGGCACATCAGAGAGCAGAGCACACAGCAGGTCGCAGTCAGAGAGGGGCCCACCCAGACGACTATTACACAGTTCTTTCAAACAGACAGAGTGAGAGCTACTGTACCAGCCTCCAGCCAGACCTCCGGGCTCACACTACAGAGTAGGCTGAGGACCAGCGTACCCGACGCCGCACGAGGATCCATGGGTTTCGAACCCCACAGCCACACCGACAGGAGATCCGGAGGATTCTTGATCTACATCGATAGTAGACTGAGATCCGACGACACTCGACACACTGGATCTCAGACCTCCTGTTTGCTCTTTCTCCACCGTCGATGTACCACATTCTGCATCCAGGAGGGATCACCTGCTATTAGCGACTTCGACGACTGCTACTACATCCCAGGATAGTATATCTCCCTGCATCTATTACATATACACATCGCACCACTTTATCACAGCAGACAGTTGTTCCCCTATCACAGCCGACATTTGTTCCCCTTTTGTATCCATTATCTGGAGTACCAGAGCTACATACTCACATACACATACACGACACTCATCACACTCACAGCATCGTATTTTCAGTTTCCAGTTTTTAGATTTTCATTCAGCACTTTTATTTTGGATAGCTGGACCTCATCAGTTGTATCACAGTTTGTCTCATAGGCCAGTTTTGGTCTTTAGAAGACGTTTCTTTCTTTCTTTCTCTCTCTCTCTCTCTCTCTCTCTCTCTCTCTCTCTCGTGGAAGGTTGAAATGTGAGAAGCCTATGGAGGCACACAAGTGACACACATACACACACTCTCTCAATGATGTAGTCTTGGGAGGCACTCTCTTGGCTCCTCACCTACATCCTTCCTAGGGTACAACTATCTCCTATATGCATAGTCACTATTGTTGTAAATTAGTGCAATAAGTTTTCATGTTTTAATGAAAGTGAGCATCTTCTAAAGATTTTTCTTGTTGGTCTTATAGGGAATCCCTTGCAACAATGGAGCTCTCCACCACCTCTCCATCACTAACCAGGGAGGTTGAACGTCAATGAAGAGAAATAAAGGGGGAATATTGGGCTTCTCAAAAGTGAAAGCAATGAGTAGCAATGGCCAACTTGGGGATGGAATGCGATAATGGGATATTGCATGAATTAGAGAAACATAAGATATAACAAGTTATGGTAGAATACTCAAAGAAATTAACCATTGGAATGAATGCATTTGATAGAAAGGAAATGTTTGATAAAGTACATCAACATCCTTGCTTCCAAGCTATGCAAAGTAAGTTGAAAGATTTGGAAGCAATTATGTTGTGAAACGTGTGTAACTCTTTGAATCATGTGATTTAGAAGATTTCAAGATCTTCAGATGAGTTTTCTATTATGAAATGAGAAATGCTGATGTTGACAAATGGAGGAATTGGAGAACAAAGCATTGACATTAGTATACTGCAAGTTTCTAAACTCATGTTGATCCACAAAAGAGATCTATATAAAACAAGTATACAACAAAACATATCTTAACAATAACAAGTGATGTTGATGATTTTTTCCCTACATTTTTGTGTCATAAAAAAGCTAAGATAGACAAAGAATCCATGTCACTCAAACTACCAAAGTCTTATATTTCAACTTTTGATGGCCCAAAAAAAAAAGAATATTTATAGTAAGAGAATTGCTAGATGTTCATATGTAGAACATCTAGCCAACCTTATGGAGGAGCCTTAGGTGGTGAAGTAATTTATTTTGTACATTCCATTGTTTATTGGTACTACAACTTAGTTTGGGTGTTTTGATTGCACCACTTGCTAGTGGTGCAACAATGCTAACAAGATTTGAAACATTTACTATACTAGACTCCACCAATTTCAAATATAATCTTTTCTTTAGTATATCTCTACTTTTTAAGCAATGATGTTGGTGAATAGTGAAAGGGGGGCAAAGCTCTAGCATGATCATAATAGTATTGTGTGAGTGGTGAATAGAGAAAACACTACTCACAACCTGACAAAAAGAGACAAGGAGTGTTGGTGATAGTCTCATGGTTGGGTACTAGGGTTCAGATAACTTAGATTTTGGCCATAACAATCCCTTAAGCAATATTATCTCATGAAAAACCAAAATATACAAAGGATACCTTCCCTAATACAACTAGTCAAAATCCTCTACTAATATGAAATTATGTATAACAATCCATCTAAGTGGGACAATCACTAGTAATTGGTGATAGAAGTAAAAATAAGCATCACAAAGATTTGCTAGTGTGGGGGAAAAATATCAAGATCCTTTCAAGACCTCTTCTACCTCAAAGAATTCACTATATTCCTCTAATGTCAAAGAAGTAGATCACACCATAACCACTATAAATCAACCTCATGAATCATCAAAGCACCAAAGTGGTATAGGTTGTCAATCACACCTTAATCTCATCTTACCAAAGCCCAAAAGCCTCTTCTTATAAATTCTTAAACAAGCTCAAGAAATTTCCTACATAAACTATCTCAAGAAAAATAAACCATAAGGCACTAAGGAGCATCCTTCACAAGTATTCTTATCAAGGAGAGTCAAGAGGGGATAGCAACTTGTGAGCTTCTCATCATAAATTCAATACCTCTAGGTGTATCACTAAGAATCATAAGTAGAAAATATCATGATTATTTTTTCTCATGAGTGAACCATTTTACACATTATTTCTTATCCCAACATGGAGACTTGTCTTTTCCATAAGTCATTTCTAGCTTAAGTACTTTTACAAAAGAAAAGTTTGCTACCTAGACTTATGTATGTACATGTATATGCTAAGTTTGCATTATCTAGGGGCAAGATTTTCAACTTATTTGGGCACATATTTCATTTTGAAAAACATATGACATATTTAGCCCTCCCCCTAATCCACAAATATTTAGCAGTTAGCTTATATTATAAGCAAAAATAGTACCATACAGAACATGTTGTGGTGTAGTGAAGACTTTGTGACTATGTGGGTCAAACACATAGATGATGCCTTTAAGAATAGGATAAGTGTAAGCTAGAATACACTAAGCCATTCCTTACTTGAAAACCATAGGATGTGCTTCATTATCAAGTATTTACCATATTATTAACTAGCCACATTATCTTCTAGAGTAGGCTTGGCTAAACTCAAGTCTAGTCTTGTGATAGTCATGTAAATTAGACTCCTTTTACTATCCTCTTGAACATCATATTAGGGTCTTTTATCTCATATCTAACATCAGCACTCAACTTCATATTCTGCTCCAATAGCACTGAAAGAGGCTTACAGTTGTCATACCATACTTGGACAACATATCCAAGTCATACTGCCTTTGGGACCATCATCACATTTGATCACCTCAATACCAAGAAAGTACCCTACCTCACTCAAATCCTTCATCTCAAACTTATTTTTCAAAAGGCCCTTAACTTTAGTAATCCCACTATCATTGCCACCGGTAATAATCAAGTCATCCACATAGATGACTATTATAACCAAACTTGCATCTCCCTTTCTCACATAGAGTGAATGATTAGGATCAAAAACATAAAATCCAATTGACAAGGTACCCTTCGATCTTGTCAAACCATACTCTAGGTGCTTATTTAAGGCCATAGAGCGCCTTTTTTAACCTGCATACATATGTGGGATACTCTAAATCCTCATAGCCTATTGGATCTTCCATATGCATCTCTTCTTACAATTCACAATGTGAGAAGGCATTATTTACATCCATTTGTTACAAACTCCAGCCATTGGATACTATTACTAAAGCAATCACACATTTAACTTTCTTGGGCAATCATCAATATACCATTAGAGCCAAGAACAATTAAAAAAAGGCACTTGTAAGAAAATGATTAAGTTGCTAATTACTTGAGATTTTGGAAGGATAAAACCACAAAAAAAAATCTCAGATGTGATTAATAAAAGAATATTTGGTTTGTTGAAGGGGTCAGTGATTAATTGCCCTCGTCTTTTAATTAATATCAAGGTCATCTTTTCAATCATCTTTATCTTGAAACTTGAGAGATTTTGTATTTTCGAGATATTTGCACCAAAATGGCATTCGTTTGCTCCCATGTCTTCTTTTCACACACCATTCTCTTCTTTGCGCTTACTTTCTTATCACTGTTGTGAGATTCATTTGTGGTTGACTTTCTAAAATGTTTAGTAATACCTCTTCAATTGACACAAATGCAAGCACATGCAAGTACAAACTTACCATTCAACTAGATCCAATTTATACATCTTGGAGAAGTATACATTATTGAGTACTGATATATGAGACGGAGGCTGATTGCAAATACAAGGAAAAAAGCATATAGATTTGTGGGTGGATGGAATATCCCAAGGACCCTTATGTAGGTATATCTCCTCCTTTCTTTAATATTCATGACTACATATAAAGATATGTTGGATAAGGTTACAACAAGATGCTTGGCAAAGTCCTCCACACAAACCTTTTTGCAAGAGTTTACCACATGGTCACCAATCAAGGTTCAAAATACCCTTTGCAATTGCATAGTAAGATAACTCCATGCCATTCTAAAGAAGAAATTATAGGAGCCTTTCTAAGGGAGAAGCCTCTATGATTTGAGACAATCCAAGAACCCTCAATGGTTCCTTACCTTTGCCTAGAGATTTCTTAGGCATTCTCACACTTGCTGTTGAGCATGGAGAAGAAGCTAAGGAAATTTTAGGAGTCAAGGCAGCAAAAATAGAGCCCCTTGCCCCTAAAGACAACCTCCTTATTTCCCTATTTGGTGTGCCCACATTTAGGGATCCTTGAAAATCTTTTGGATCATACATCAGAGGGTCCATGATATGACACGAAGAGAGGAACCCGACCACATAGAAAATACGTTCTTACTTTGTACTGTGCAATGTCAATATGGCACACAAACAAACTTGCATGCCTAAGAATGGTTGTCCTTGCTTCTTATCATCTTTCAAATAACAAACAAAAGGAAAAAGCACAAAAAATGAGAAGGAATATTCAAAAATATCTCTAAAAGCATAGGACAATCAAGGTGCAAGATTGGGTAAAAACGTGTATGAAGGCCTTGCCACTTGTATTTATATACCACTAGGGCACCTTGCTACGTGAATGATCATTGCAAACCCTAGCCAATTATATGATTCCACGTGTCATGGGTCATACCACATATATAAGATGGGCCTTGGCTTACATGGCTCATTTTAGTTATCCCACAATGGTCCCAGAGTCATTTGTTGGTTTTTCCTCATTCCACTATATCATTAACATTCCACTTTCGGCTCCACTTTCAATCAATAGTCCCTGCCTCTAAGCTTTCTCCATGATATAGTGTGATAGAAAGTCATCCAAGGGATACATTGATCTTCCTTGCACCATATTTTATGTCAAGCATTGTGTGGTGGGTAGACTTGCTTGAGCTGTTGTGCCAAACACACACTGTATACACAAGAGGAAGCTCACTCAAGAACTCAAGAAGAGAGATGGTGGCCAAAATATTTTCTTGCTGATTTTTTCTTCTTCTTCCACACACTATACAATGTACACAAAGTATAGATAAGATACAACATAAAGGAAAGTGGCCTACTAAGTCAAACTATACATAATAGACTACACTAATCGACTGGCAAGAAATCTTTGCCAGCTATAGGTAGCTATAACAAACTAAATATAATAAGTGATAAGTCAGTGGCCATGCGAGTATCATAATGACCACCAACATGCTAAGTGTAGATGTGCGGACCCATCTAGCCAAGTGATCCATCATCAATGTCTGCATGTGTTGAGCGTGCCATCTTAACACTCCCCCTCAAACTCAACTCTATCTCTGCAACTCCAAGTAAGCTTTGGAACTTTCAAAGCTTCTCTGCACCTAATGCCTTTGTGAAAATGTTAGCTATCTAATCTTGTGTGTTGACATATACCAAGTTAATCTCTCCTGCAATTACCTTCTCTCTCACAGAGTGGTAGTGCACCTCAATGTGTTTTGTCCTAGCATGGAACACTAGATTCCTAGCTAGCTGCATGTTGCTCATGTTGTCACAAAGAATGACAACTAGATCATCTCCTTGCACATCCAAATCACTTAATAACTTTTGCAGTCATACCACCTCACATGCTGCCATAGCAGCACCTCTATACTCAGCCTCTGTACTTGATAAAGCAACTACAGGCTGCTTTTTGCTACTCCATGTAACTGCTGCACTACCAAGGGAAAACATGAATCCACTAGTAGATCTTCTGGTCTGACATGCTACCAGTCCAATTTGTATCTGTGTATCCAAAGACATGTACATCCTTACTGCCTCATAAAAAAGTTCATAATGTAAAGTGAACTTCACATACCTCAATATATGTCTAATTGCATCCAAGTGAGGCTTTCTAGGCATCTACATAAATTGACTAACAAGGCCAAAAGCATAGCTCAAGTCTGGCCTTGTGACAGTCATGTAAATCAAACTCCCTACTATCCTTCTGAACATAATAGGGTCTTCTATCTCATCCCCAACGTTAGCACTCAACTTCACATTTTGCTCCAACAGTACTGAAAGAGGCTTACATGCTGTCATACCATACTTGGATTGTCAAGATTGTGGGAGAGAAGGAAGGAGTCTCACTTGTAGCTTTCTTGCTTGCACAATGGGAGAAGACACACAAGGGTGGAGGCTGAAAACTGTTTTTCTCTTCTTAGTTGTGGAAGCCAAAAGAACTCTTATACAAAGAAATAGAAGAACCCTATATATGGGTCTCAAACCAAACTCAACTAACTAAGGTGGCATACTAACTGAGCCACGAACTAGAGTAGATAAGGATAGCTATCATGTAGCTATTATTCATGGACGGTGTACCAACCGCATCTGCAACTGACAAGTCGGTGACATAAATACACAACGGTCACCCTGGCGTATCACGAGTGGAGCTCGATATCTCAACACTCCCCCTCGAGCTCAATCCCAATTCCTGCACACCAAGCAGGACTCTGAACTTGCGCAGCTTCTCTGCGCCCAATGCCTTCGTAAATATGTCAGCTACCTGATCCTCTGTGCTGACATAAACTAGATCAATAAGACCTAGTAAAACCCTCTCTCGCACATAGTGATAATGCACCTCAATGTGCTTTGTTCTAGCATGATAGACTGGGTTATTTGCCAAGTGTATACTACTCATGTTGTCACAATAAATGACAACTGGCCCATTTGTAGGCTGATGCATATCATAAAGTAGCTTATGCAACCAAGCTACCTCACATGCAGCCATTGCTGCACCCCTGTACTCAGCCTCTGTGCTCGACAAGGCAACTGTAGGCTGTTTCTTGCTGCTCCAAGTGACTGCAGCACTCCCAAAAGAGAACACATATCCACTGGTAGATCGTCTATCAGAAATGCTACCAGCCCAATCAGCATCAGTGTATCCATGCAACTGTATCTGAACCCTAGTCTCATAAAATAGTCCATACTGCAATGTGGACTTCACATACTTGAGTATGCGTCTAGCCGCATCCAAATGCGGTTTCCTTGGAGCCTGCATAAACTGACTTACCAATCCAACAGCATAGCTCAAATCTAGCCTGGTAATAGTCATATAAATCAAACTTCCTACTATGCGTCTGTACATAGTAGGGTCTTCCAGAAGCTCACCTGCATCTGTGCTCAGCTTCACATTCTGCTCCAAAGGAACTGAAATAGGCTTACAGCCTATCATCCCATATTTGGACAGTATGTCCAATCCATACTGCCTCTGCAAGAGCTGTATCCCACTTGGTGATCTAATCACCTCAATGCCCAAGAAATAACGCAGCTCTCCCAAATCCTTCATCTCAAACTTCTGCTTCAATGGCATTTTCACATGAAGGATATCTTCATCAATGTCACCTGTCATAATCAAATCATCAACATAAATGACAAGTAGCATAATACCTTTCTCTGTTTTTCTCACATAAAGTGAGAAATCTGCCTTGGAAATCTGAAAGCCAATAGTGACAAGATACTGTCCTATCTTGTCAGACCATGCTCTAGGTGCTTGCTTCAAGCCATACAAGGCTTTCTTCAACCTACAAACAAACTCAGGATGAACAGCATGCACATAACCTGGTGGTTGCTCCATATAGACCTCTTCTTGCAAATCACCATGCAAGAAGGCATTCTTTACATCCATCTGATGTAAAGACCATCCCTTTGATGTAGCCATAGCAATGACTGCTCTTACGGTTGCCATCCTTGCAACTGGACTGAATGTTTCTTCATAGTCAATGCCATATGTTTGTGCATACCCCTTGACTACTAATCTTGCCTTGTATCTGTTCACAGAACCATCTGCATTGTGCTTCACCTTATAGACCCACTTACAGCCAATTGCATTCTTACCTTTAGGCAAAGGTACTAATTCCCATGTAGCATTTGCTTCCAAGGCATCCATTTCTTCATCCATGGCTTTCTCCCATTTTTCTTTTCCCATGGCTTGCTAAAAAGAAGTGGGTTCTGGTTCCTGTATCACTTTGACCATATATGCATAGTGAATGGCTATAAATCCATCATATTTCAGCCTATCCACAGGATACCTAGCTCTGGTAGACCTACGCAAAGTAGGCTCACTTCTAGGTGCTCTCAAAACATCCCTGGTCTTCCTTACTCCAGGTGTAACAATAGAGGGGATACCCAACTCATCATCAATGCTTTGTTCTGAGCCACTGGATTCACCATCCACATAAGAGTGACCTGCATTCACATCAAACATAGGCTGATCAACCTTCTCTTTTCCTTTTCGTGATACCCACATACCACTATCTGCATTGCTTTGAGAAGATTCTCCTGATCTCAATCTGCCTATCCATGGCGAAGAATGTGAACCACTGCTAGAGGATGCTCCAGGTCCACTAATATTTGTGACTGCTGCTGTGAATTCTGTGCAGCATTACCATTTTGTGCATCTACATCATCAATCACATTTACTGGTTTATACCAACTACTCATCTCATAAAAAACAACATCTCTGCTCACTGTAAACTTACGAGTAGAAGGGTTATAGCATCTATACCCTTTTTGCTGCAGAGAGTAACCAATAAAGATGCACTTCTCAGCTTTTGGATCCAACTTGGATCTCAACTCATCTGGCACATGTACATAGGCAATGCAACCAAAAATTTTCAAATGAGAAATACCTGGTTTCCTACCAGTATACCTCTCCTCTGGAGTCATCCCATGTATTGCTGCAGTGGGAGTCCTGTTCATTATGTAGACTGCTGTAGCAACTGCTTCAGCCCAGTAAAAATCTGGCAAGTCTTTTTCGTTGAGCATGGCACGAGATACCTCTCCAATATGCCTGTTTTTTCTTTCTGCAATTCCATTTTGTTGTGGGGGTATGACTGCATGAATATTGCTGCTTTATGCCATGCTCCTGCAGGAACCTTGCAAACTCATTTGAGAGGTACTCTCCCCCTCCATCTGACCTTAGGCATTTTATCTGCAGACCTGTTTCTTTTTCAGCCATAGCTTTAAGAGTTTTGAAATGCCCAAAAACTTCACTTTTCTTTTTCATAAAATACACCCAAACTTTTCTGCTATAGTCATCAATAAAACTGACAAAATAATGACAGCCTCCAAGAGACGTAGCTTTAGTAGTCCACACATCAGAGTGGATTAATTCCAATGGCTTCTTACTCTCTTGAACATGTCTAGGAAATGGTTTCCTTGCCTGTTTTCCAAACTGACAGGCTTCACATACCTTATGCATTTCTGCAACCTTGAATTTAGGCAATCCTGCAACAATATTTTGGGCCTGCATTGATTTAAGTCACTGTACATTAACATGACCAATGCGTTTATGCCAGATATCAATATCTGCAACTACACCGGTCCCATGTGTAAACATTGCTGCACTCAATTCAGACATATCAGCATCCAAAGTAAACATTCTGCCCTTCTTCTTTCCTTTTGCTATCAAGCGACCTTTATTTTTCATATCCTCAACAAAGCATCCATGAGGATTAAATCTGACCTGCAAGCCCTGTTCAACCATTTGACCAACAGAAACTAGATTCTTGGTGATATTCGGGACATGAAATACATCGGATAGGTATTTCTTTTTCCCATCCTACATAGACAAAGGAATTTTTCCAATCTGCACAATAGGATGTGCCGTGTCATTACTAGTCTCCACAAATCCTGGTTTTTCCATTTTCCTTGCATCTTCCATCCATTCTGCATGACCTGTCATGTGGTTTGATGCACCTGAGTCAACATACCATACATCATTGCTTTCTTCTGCACTTGTCACAGAATTGTTCATGTGCTGCACCATAAACAAATGCTCATTTCTGTCATCACCCTGTCTACTAGAAGATGCATAGTTCCCTTGTTGCAGTTTTCCATTCATGATGTCATTCTGCTTTTTATAGCAGTCTTTAGCCATATGACCCATTTTACCACAGTAATAGCATTCAACATTACTATTTGCATTTTGGCCTCTTTGCCATCCACCACGACCTCTTTGGCTCCCCCTGCCTCTAGAGTTACCACATCCTCCTCCATAGGACTGGTTTTCTTGAGTTTGCTGCATATTCTGATTTCTGCCACGGCCTCCAAATCGGCCTCCTCTACCTCTGCCTCTACCTCTTCTAGTATTTGAGTAGAAGACAGCTTCTTTTGAAGTTCCTCCTGAAGAAGATGCACCACCATTTCTCTGCTCCTCAGAAATTAGAAGAGCAATCAACTTCTCAAAATCAGAAAATCTTTCACGAACTGAAATGGATGTTCGAAACTGTGCATAATCCTTTCCTAAACCATTCAAGGTCACAGAAACTAAATCATCATCTTCCACTGGCGACCCAATGGAAGCAAGTGCATCTGCAATCTTCTTCACCTTCATGTGGTAGTCGTTGATGCTCATATTTTCTCTTTGCACATTATGCAACTCTTGCTTGAGCTGCATTTTCCGGGCTTGAGTATTTGTGCTGTACATTTTTGACAAAGTATCCCATGCCTCCTTTGGCGTACTTGCATCCTGAATATGCACAATCATAGAGTCTGAAATACTGATAGACAGCCAGTACATAACTTTCCTGGCTCTCTCATGCCATGCTTTGAATGCCTGCATTTGCTGTTGATTGGGAACATCAGGAAGAATTGGTTCTTCTTCATTTCCTGCAACAAATTCCCAATATCCTTTTCCCATAAGGAAATTCGTCATTCTAAACTTCCATGCTTGGAAGTTGTTCTTGTCAAGCTTTTCAGTTACAATTTGCAAAAGAGAATCAGACGCCATTACAGAATCCTGCAAAAAATTCTGTCACTGCAGAGAACACAGCTTCAGCCTCACAAGGGCAAATCTGCAAAACTGACGAAAGTGGTATTTAACCACACAATCACTTCCTAGTGACGATTTTGCATATATAGGAACCAAGGATGATTCTGTAACTCCCAATGTCTCTGCACACGAGCATATGATGCAATATCTGTGGTAACTTTTCACCGACCTGTAGAACAGTGGTCGCATAGCATAAAACAGGGCTTTTTCCTGAGTGCGTGCAGAAAACTTCCGCCTCCAAAACAGGCCCCGAAATGGCCTCAAATCAAAAAAACAGGGTCGCCAAGAGCTAAAGCTCTTATCCGCAGCATATACTGCCCTCTTGCTTCACCGCGAAGGGTGTCTCAACCTGAGACAATGCACTCTTGCAATTTCCGGCTGTGCTACCTGCAGAGATCTGCTCCCAAAACAGAAAATGAAAGCAACACTGCTCCTCTTACCAGAACACCATGAGCTTGGCTTACTTTCTTGAGCTCCTTACCACGAACAAGGCTCTGATACCATGTCAAGATTGTGGGAGAGAAGGAAGGAGTCTCACTTGTAGCTTTCTTGCTTGCACAATGGGGGAAGACACACAAGGGTGGAGGGTGAAAACTGTTTTTCTCTTCTTAGTTGTGGAAGCCAAAAGAACTCTTATACAAAGAAATAGAAGAACCCTATATATGGGTCTCAAACCAAACTCAACTAACTAAGGTGGCATACTAACTGAGCCACGAACTAGAGTAGATAAGGATAGCTATCATGTAGCTATTATTCATGGACGGTGTACCAACCGCATCTGCAACTGACAAGTCGGTGACATAAATACACAACGGTCACCCTGGCGTATCACGAGTGGAGCTCGATATCTCAATATGGATAACATATCCAAGCCATACTGCCTTTGTGATAGCCATATACCATCATCACATCTAATCACCTTAATACCAAGAAAGTATCTCAACTCACCCAAATCCTTCATCTCAAACTTCTTCCTCAAGAAGTCCTTAACTTTAGCAATCCCATTATCACTGTCACCTGTAATAATCAAGTCATCCACATAAATGACTATGATGATCAAACCTGCATCTCCCCTTCTCACATAAAGTGAGTAATCAGCTTTAGAAATAAAAAATCCAATATTGACAAGATACTCTTCGATCTTGTCAGACCATGCTCTAGGTCCATAGAGCACCTTCTTTAACCTGCACACATATGTGGGATGCTCTAAATCCTCATAACCTGCTAGCTGCTCCATACATACTTATTCTTGCAATTCACCATGCAAGAATGCATTCTTAACATCCATTTGCTGTAAACTACAACCTTTGGCTATTGCCAAGGAAATCACACATCTAACAATTGCCATCCTAGCAACTAGACTGAATGTCTCTTCATAATCTATGCCATATGTTTGAGCATATCCTTTTGTAACTAGCCTAGCCTTATACCTACTAACAGAACCATCTGCATTATGCTTGACTTTGTAAACCCACTTACATCCAATATCTTTCTTACCCTTAGGCAAGGTACCAAATCCCAAGTCTTATTGGCTTCTAATGCAACCATCTCTTATCCATTGATGCATCGTAATGAGCATGACCAACAGCATCCTCAAAACAAGTGGGCTCAACATCCTCAACTAGTTTCACCATATAAGTATAATGATGAGCTACATAACCTTCAAAACCAAATCTTGTAACAGGGTATCGTTGTTTAGAGTATCCTTTCTTCTCTAAAGAGTATCCAATAAAAATACATTTTTCAGCCTTTGGATCCCGTAGCTCATGTGGCACATGAACATATGCAATGCTGCCAAATACCTTTAAGTGTGATATATCAGGCTTCTTGCCAGTAAAGCGTTCTTCGAGAGTCATCCCATGAACTACAACCATGGGGGTTCTGTTCATAATATAGATAACAGTATGAATAGCTTCAAACAAAAAAAAAAAGGCATATTCTTTTCAGCCACTAATGCCCATGGAACTTCTGCAATATGCCTATTTTTTCTTTTTGCAACCCCATTTTACTATGGGGTATACCTGTAAGTAAATTACCTCTTTATCCCATGAGTCCTCAAGAAGCCACTAAACTCATTAGAGAGGTACTCTCCCCCTCCATCTGATCTCAGGCACTTCACTTGTTTTTGTTTCAACAGCTGCCTTGAAATATTTGAACTGCTCAAATGTATCACTCTTTTCCTCCATGAAATATACCCATAGCTTCCTTGAATAGTCATCAATAAATGTGACTAAGTATTTGCTGCCACCAAGAGATACATTCTATGTAGGTCCCCAAACATCTATATGCACTACATCAAGTATATTTCTGCTCACTTCTCTATCATGTGAGAAGGGTTGTCTCGCCTGCTTACTAAACTGGCATGCTTCACAGACTTTATGAAATTCTACAACTCTAAAAGAAGACCACCCTATAACCAATCCTCTGGACTGCATTGATTTTAGTCTTTACACATTTGCATGTCCAATATGTTTATGCCATATTTCAATGTCTGCAACCACTCCTTTTCCTTTAGCATACATATAGTAGCATCCATTGCAGGAATTCCAGCATCTAAAGTGAACATGCGGCCAACTCTACTTCATTTTGCGACCAACTTGCACTTATAATTAAAGTCTTCTACAAAAAAACCTTTTGCATTGAATCGAACCTACAACCCTTGCTCTGCCATTTGGCCAATAGATACTAGATTCTTCGTGATTGATGGGACATCTAATACATATGTCAAACTCTTTGTCTGGCCATCATGCAAGGACAAGGGAACCTTTTCAATGTGTAAAATTGGGTGGCATCAATCATCACCCATTTTTAGAGGGATTTTTGTCGAAAGGTCGTATCCAGTGGGATCAGAGATTGAAGGAAATAGAAATAGGAGATGGAAGAGAAGAAAAATAACAGACAAGAGGTAAACACTATTACCTTTTCTCCACATACTTTTGCCAATGCCTTCACAATAAGTGGATGACCTCTTTTACTTTTTCCATTTTCTTTAGGGTTATAGGCTGAAGTTAAAGCAAGCTTTATCCCCAACCATGCAAAGAAATCATGAGTTTCATATGCATCTAGCTCACCCCTATCTGCAGTAATTTTTCCCACACAACCATATCGACAAAAGATCTCTTCTAAGAGAAAGAGAAAAGTACACACTGCATTTGTTGTCTTAGTACATAGAGCTCTCCCTTCTACTTGATTAATTAAGTTTTCACGAGCAAGTACATGATATCTCATTTGCCAAAGACCTGTAGGTATCGTGACTAAATCCACCACCCACTTAAAATGAAGAGACAATGGATATGTGGGTTGCAATCCATCCTGATGTCTCACAGATGAATACATTTGACATGTCGTACCTATTTCCACAAAGTTAGCAACATCCTTATACATATCCTACCACCAATATATTTCTTTAATCTTTGCAAAAGTACCCCAAACACCTCTATGGCCAACCCACAAGCTTTCATGAAATTCTTGCATAACATTTACTTGTGAAGCTCTGTCACCCAAAACTCACAATGACATACCCTATGTCAGAGAGAGAACTAGGGAAAGAGAAGGAGGAGAGAGAAGACTGCAGAAGAGAGAGAAAGACTGCAGGAAGAGAGAGAAGAAGAGTGACGAGGAGAGAGAAAGACTAGATTTAGAGAGAGAAAGACAGGAAAGAAGGGGAAGCCATAGAAGCTGTGAGCAAGAAGGGAGAGAAAGTCTGTAATTGTATTAATGTGTCAAAAAGATATGAAAATTTACATCTTCTCTCCTTTTATACCAATGTCAGTGTGACATGGCATAATATCAATGTTATTAACTCTAATTTGTTATTCCCAGCTTCTTACAATCCATCCCTTCCCAAAAGTTTTTGTTCTAAAAAACAAACCTAGAAATAACTAGAAAGAAGATGGATAGAACAGAGTACTACTCTGTTTTACAGCTTTACAAATGGAAAATGAATGAAAGAAGACCACTACATGAGCTGAATTTGAAGAACGGAAGTAAGCCCCAGCTATATACATGATTTGAAATACTTCAGAAGCGAATGGAGCCATAAAGTCTTCAACAAATAATCCCAAAACAAAGTAGACAGCTTGCTGAGTAAATAGTCCCTGCTGGACCAAATCTGCTATAACTTTTGATAGAAGTGTCCAAATGGGATGTACCATATGTCAAAATGAAGCTCTTGAAGAGTACTTTAAGCCCATATAGATAGCTTGACTCTAAAAATTAGGTACGATAAAAACTGTTCTAAAACAGCTTGCTGTCCTGAACCACTCTGCATCATTACTAGCTCCATAAGCAATAGGCTTCAGCCACCAATGTCTCCCTCAAGTATGGATACTCATCCAATATAGAATCAGGTCTCTAAGAAGCCTCTTCAGATGGTAAACCTCTCCATTTTATCAAATATTCCACGATAGAACGTGATCGAAGCTTCTTTTCACGTTGACCTATAACAGCCCCTGGGATGTACTGAATAAGACCATCTTCATCAATGGGTGGCAGGTTATCAACTATATCCATTGGATCACCATAATAGGGCTTGAGCTGACTAATATGGAAGACGTTATGAATCTTTTAGAAGAGGGAAGCTCTAGTTTGTATGCCGAATCTCCAATTCGCTTGAGGATCCTGTAAGGGCCATAAAACATGTGGGCAAGCTTATTACTAGATCCATCTTTTAACGTAAAGTACTTGGATTTGGGCACCTTCAACAAAACCAGCTCTCCTTCTTGGAACTCTAAAGGCCTCCTCTTCTCATCAGCATACATCTTCATTTGATCTTGAGCCTTCCTTAGATTCACCTTGCATTGTTGAAGAAGGGTCTGCATTCTTTCCAACTCCTCCTTCCCATGAGGATTGATCTTTTCATTAAAGATGACTGTGGGTAAGGGCACCTTGTAACCATACAAAGCCTCAAAGGGTGAAACACCTATGCTCGCATGAGTGGAATTGTTATAAGCAAACTCAGCCAAGTGTAACCAAGAATCCCATGAGGTTTGGACATCATAGCAAAAATGGCGAAGATAAGTCTCCAATCATTTATTAACTCTCTCTGTCTGTCCATCAATTTGAGGATGATAAGCCGTAGATGGAGCCAATTTAGTGCCCATAGATGTAAATACCACCTGCCAAAATTTACTCATAAACTTTGAGTCTCTATCATGGACAATCACCTGCGGTAATCCATGTAGTCTAAAAATATGCTCCATAAATTGGTTGGCCACTTGAGAAGCAGTAAACTGAATCTTGGTTGGAATAAAATGAGCTGCCTTGGTGAGTTTGTCTACCACCACATAAATAATATTCAACCCCTTCTTGGAAGTAGGTAAGCTAGTAATGAAATCCATAGTAATATGAGTCCATTTACCCGTAGGAATAGGCAATGGCTGTAACAAACCTCCTGGCTTATGCGTGCTGTCCTTATTTTGCTGACAAGGCATACACTTCATAACAAAGTCCTTGACATCTTTCCACAGTCCTTTCCAATAAAAGCTTTTGCTGATCCTGTCATTGGTCTTGAAAACTCCTAAGTGTCCAGCTAGAGGCGAAGAATGTAACTCCTCCATAATTTTCCGCTTAAAAGAAGAAGTAGAGGGAGTAACAATCTTGCCTTTCCACCAAATAAGACCATTTTTAAGCTGGTAATGCGAGTTTTCTTCCATAAGACCTTGCTATAATTTTTGAAATATTTGGCTAAATTCCTCATCTAAAAGATAGGCCTCCTGTAGTTCTTCAATCTAGTCATTATGTAATTTTGTCATAGCTGAAACTTTGCAGGCCCACATACGGGAAAGAGAATCAGCCACTATGTTATCTTTGCCCCTTGTATGAGTGATGTCAAAATCATAATTCTGTAATGTAGCTACCCAACGACGTTGCTTTGGAGTGAGATTTGACTGGGTAAGGAAATACTTGAGTACCTTGTGATCACTATGTACTCTGAATCGGCTGCCATATAAGTAATGGTGCCACTTCTTGATTGCATACAGGATAGCCAACATCTCCCGGTCATAAACATTCATGGCCATTTCCTTATCTGTAAGCTTACAGCTCTCAAATGCAATTACTCCATGCTCCTGAAGCAAAACAGCCCCAATGCCACGGCCACTAGCATCACACTGTATAGTAAACTCTTTGGAGAAATCCGGGCATACTAAGATAGGAGCAGAAGTAAGGAGTTCCTTTAACTGGTTGAAGCTGCTATCTGCAAGAGCATCCCAGAAGAAAGCCTCCTTTTTCAACCTGTCAGTCAAAGGAGCTGCAATTGCCGCATAATGCTTTATAAATAGGCATAATCCATCATCCCATCTTCATTCTCATTGTGTGTCCGAGATAACATGTCTTCCATTGAAAATCTCTTCCTACAATATGCTGAAATTCAGGGTTTAAATATTTGATGTATGCAATCCACTGGAGCATAGCAATGTCCGGGGTAGCACAATTAGTAATCATACCCAATATGGGTAAACAATTGGTCTCAATGACTACATGAGTACCCATAAAATACTCATTATCACATTTAAGGGCTATCACAATTCCTTATAATTATCTTTTAACCTGTGGATTGTGATATAATTGCTCATCCAATTTCGATTGGGCTTATATAAACAGTAATAATGATAGGCTTTCCATGTAAATAGTCTACCTTTCTCAATGTAGGAGTAGATTTTAAGAGTTGCTTCAATTTCTTCATTGCTTTCTGATATGCTTCCTTTCCCAATGAAATCTCTGACCTTTCCTCAAAAGCTAATATAGAGCATTGGCTACATGTGCAAAGTGAGGAATCCATATTAAATAGAACACACATGCTCCCAAGAATCTACGCACCTCTGATACATTCATGCAAACATCTTGCATTCTATCAATCCCATCCATTTTTGTTGGTGATGGTATTTACCCATAGGGTCCACACATATGCCCAACAATCAAAACCTCTTCAACTCCAAATACAGATTTTTTTTCAAAAAGAGTTAAATGCACCTCTTCTAGACGTGTCAAAATCCTCTCACAATCCACAATATGGTCTGCAACAAACTATCTGCACCCATGAGCATCCATCTCTTCATTCTTTTCATCCATTGTACACCCTTTGATTGGAACATCATCCAAGAATGGCATTGTCAAATGTGGTATAAAATCCATGAGTACCCTATTCATAGCATTTGTCATGTGTGCCACTAAGTTTGTTGCACCCTATGGGAGACTACACATCCATACTAACCCCAAGGGAGTGTTCATGGTTGTGATATTCCTGCTTTCAATTGCAAGCTGAAACTGATCATACCCCGAGTAAAGATCACCCAAAGAATAGATCTCTTTGCCTACAAATTCATCAACAGAGGACATGCACCCACATTTCTTATGGTCACTTTATTGATTGGTTGCATGTCTTGAATAAATCTCAAAGCCCCATTCTTTTTGGGCATAGTAAACCAACGATTTGAGTACGGGGTTGAAGAGGGCTCCAAGATCTTCATGCGAGTCTTTTCATTTAGCAAATCTATTAGCTTTGGCAAGTAAGCTTTAGGCATTGGAATAGGCCTCAAGTTCCACGGTACATGTGGCACTGTAAATATTACCATAAGAAAGACAACATTTGGATCCACACAACCTATTTCAATCTATTGAAATGCAAATGCCTTTTCATGCCTAGCCAACATCTACATAAAAAAATCTCTTTTAGCAGGCAAAAGAAACCCTTCTGCACCAACTTTCAATTCCTGTAATGTTTCAGATGTAAACTGATGACCTATATCTTTAGGATCCTGTAAGCTTGGCTACCTTGACACTTTTTCATACAAACCCTCACTTTCTGGTGGAAGTGGCAAAGAAACTAGTTTCACCTTTTTGTCAACTGTCTTATACTTTGTCTCCACAAGTGCTTCAGCCCATTGTAATCCTTCCTGCTAAGCAAACAATGCTATAACATCATACATGTCCAAAGAACATACTGACAACACTTTGTTTTTAGCCTCATTTTATGCATGTATAGTTGTTGAAATTTCAGCTATAGTGTCACTAATATCCAATCCATAAAAGATGCCTGAAATGCCTTCATTTTCAGCTAATAGTCCCAATGCTCTCAGTTCCTTAGTAGCCCGTTTCATAGATATGCGTTCAGCCTTGCACAAAGCTTCCATAGGCTTAAACCAACATGAATTGTTTGCTGTAAACTAAGAATAACCAATAGTAAATACATGCTTCATTCCATCAAGAGGCGTGTACATCCGCTGAGCAGCACTACTATAGCCATGCATTACAGCAGTGCTTAATGAAAATCCAAGTCTTTGAATTCCCTTGCATTTGGAGCCAAAGGAGACTCTCGAAGCGTATCCCGATTCCTAGGATGATTAACACAAACAGTAGGAAATTGGACTACTTTCCTCCCATCGTTGCTTTTGACTCTTGTATAAGCAAAACCATCATCAAACATGTTTGTTTCCATACACACTCCTATAGTATAGGGCTGTCCCAAAATCACTGCATATGAGGAATTATCTTGCACAAAGAAGTGTTGCTCTTCTTGTACATCACCAATCATCACTTTTACATTATGACATGCAACATAGAGCTCTCTTGAATTATTTGCAACCCTCATACGCCAACCATGATCAATATCCACAGGCCATGCACCACTTTCATACAATCCACACTCAATGACATTTATCTCAGACCCATGGTCAAGTAAAGCAACACAAGGAGTTTCACATTCTCCTATTCTCACTACCATTTCAATGGTAGCTCTGGCCCAATGATTTCTTGTATAATGACTTCGAGGAATAAATCCTAGAGTCTCTTCCCCATATTTTTGCATCTTCCTTATTCCACCATGCATATTGCTACAAGAAGACAATGCATTTTCAGCCACTCTCTTCTCTTTTCCACATGTTGTCCACTAATTAGTAGCATCTTGCATAGATAATCCAGTACTTACTTCATGCTCATATTCAACCCGAATACCCAACAAACTAGTTTCATCTTCAAATTGCAGCAATGCACTAGTGGTATCACCAAGAAACTAATGCTTCCTCTTAACTATGTCAATGATCTCATTATGAAATTCTCACTTGGAAATGCCAAGCACCTCTCCCAAGGTGAATTCCACCCGACTATTTAAGATCCGTGCTTCAAGAACATTCTTAAAATCTATGGTTGTCTCAATGTCAAACTGCAACTTATATCCTGGCTGCTTGCCCTTCTTTTTGCCCTCTTGTTTGCTATCATGTTTTTGCTCTTGACTAACCTCTTCCATAACATGCTCGAGAGGTGGCTAATTTGTAGCTTTAGGCTGATCCACAGTTCTTCTTGTCACTCTTTTAGATGTCCCTACATTATCTTCATCTCTCTTTTGTTTTTCTTCCACAAGTACATCCGTGTTTTGCACCTTTGCTAAATATGCACACACTAAGTATGCATCTACTGGTGATTTCCAACCAATTATGTCATGAATGTCTTGCCCTGCATGAGACATTTCACTATCAGTAACTTTTTTCTTTTTAGCTGCATGCAAAGCATCTGTCCATATTTCAGCCTTTGGACCATCACTTAGCCATGCATTCTATCCAATTGTAGACCAAAAGTAGAAGCATATACCGTTGCATAAGCATTTCAAACAGCCAAGTGTTCCAACAACTTCTACATACCTCCCTTTCCAAAATTCAAAGTAAGAGACAATCTCATTTCTTGTGCATGGATCTTGCCATCTTTCCAAAAGATGAGCTATCGTGCTGCCAAGGCCTCTTGACAGGCAGCAAAATCCTTTCTCTCATGTTGCAAACTATCACACCACATACATCTTTTCCCTGGCTTAGGGGCTGCTGTGCCCATCCCCTTTCCTCTTGTCCTTTTTCATCCAATTTTACAACCTTCAATTGAAGATCCCGCACGCCTTTGACCAATTCATCTAATACATCTTCCCTAACATAGGGAACAATAGCAAGTATAGCCATAGGGTTAGCCACAGAAGTGAATGGCTTACTGGATACATCAACTGTCTTGCCTATAACAGTAGGCAGGCTAGAGACATGCAATCTTTCTCTTCTTCTATGCTTTTTCACAAGTGCAGTAACAGCTTCCTTGACATGTCTCCACTCTGTTTTCAAACATGTCTCTATAGTTTGATCCTCCAGCAAATCATCAAGCTTCTCTTGAAGCTCAGGATTAATTGCCTGTAGAAACAATTCAAATTTTTGACTTGCAAGATCTTGCTGTTTTGCAAGATCCAACTATTCAAGTTGACTTTGAAATTCTCTTAACAATTCTGTAGCCACAAGACCCTTATTGGGTTGTAAAACCCACTCCTAAAAAGTCTTGTGCGTAATCAAACTAGTATCTTCAATGTAAAATTCTTCCCTGAGTATCTTCTTGAAAGCTAGCCACTCAGCATCCTACATGTATAATTCAATAATTTGTGCTTTCAGTTCATGTACAATGAGCTGAACAAAATACTGGCTCCATGCAAGTTGAGTCACTCTAAATAATTCCATCTTTTGAGCATAGGTATGTACATATGCAAATTCATTCCTACCATTGAATAACTTCATCTCACACTCAACTGCTTGTAGAGCATTCATCACAATGCTTTCTGTTTGAGCAGAAGCCTACATCACCTATTTTTGTTGTTGTATCTGCATAAGCATATTCATATTTTGCACCAATTGTTGTAAAACATCACTCAAAATTGTACTCAAAGGTTCTCCCATCTTGTGTTTCCTTCTTCTGACGACCTTTCATGTCGGGTTCACCAATGTCGGAGGGGTTTTTGTCGAAAGGTTGTATCCACCGAGGAATAGAGATAGAAGAAAGTAGAGATAGGAGATGGAAGACTCGGGGGGTTCACTATATATATATTCTCTATATAACGTGCGTTCATGGCCTATTTATAAATATCCTAATCTGTGAATTTTTCTTGGATAAAACACAACCCTTTTCTATTCAATCTGTTAGTAACCCCTTTATATGACACCCTTCTGTATGTAAAAAATGTATAAAATTGGTGTTTTAAAAACCCCTTATTTTGAACTCACGTTATATATACATATATTCATGAGTGAACCCCGCCCCCCCCCCCCCCCCTCGAGATGGAAGAGAAGAAAAAGAATAGACAAGAGGTAAACATGATAAAGACAAAGCACAATGAATTGAATCAATATGTATTGACAGAACCTAAAATCCTTTGTCTGGCACTACTCAGAAGCAATCTCGAGGTATTATATCTCCTAGAGCTCCCTCGTAGACCAAAAATATGGATCAAAATAATAGCTCCTTCTATGCTGCTCTTGGAACCCAAATCTGATGGCACCGTTGGCTTCGGCAGGGGGGTAAAACCGTAGGACACCTACTCGAGGATCTCCTAATTCACTCCTTCTTCTTTCAATTCAAAGTGTAGTTTTCAACCTGTCAACAGTGATCATGACGCGCACAATTTTGCCAATCTTTCTTTTTTATGAAAAATCCCCTAACTGTCTAAAAAGGCAACTTGCTTTTTGCATCCCATCCTAATCTAGAAACTTTTCTAACTTTTTTGAATTTTTACAATTAATAATATAAAAAATAGGCTAAAATTATCTAAAAATCTAGTATTTTTTGGACCATTCATGCCACTCACCCTAGTAGTAATGACTCAGATCACATTGACTCCCTTGATCAATAAAAAGTCAGATGATGATGCACTCTAGAGTTTTTCACACTGTGTTTGCTTAGTGGCATGACACCGTCTGCACATAATCTAGATTTTGTAAGTTTTGCATCTCTCCAAACCATTCAACATGACTGGTTATATGATTAGATGCACATGAATCAACATACCATACATCACCATGTGTCCCCTTTCCTATAACTACATTCATCATATGCTGCATAACAAACAAATGCTCATTTTTGTCTTCATTCTATCGTGAAGACGATGCATAGTTTCCTTACTACAATTGACCATTGCGAATATCATCCTTCTTAGCATAACAATGGGATGCAATATGACCTGTTTTGCCACAATAATGGCAAACAATAGCAAAATTTTCGGAACCTCTATTCTGCCATCCATCTCTTTCTCTAGAGCTCCCCCTACCTCTAAAGTTTCCTCAGCCTCTTGAAACTTGCATTTCACCAAATTGTTGATTGGACCTATTTTGTTGGTTATTGCCAGCACACACTATACCACAGCCTCTCGAAGAGGATCTACCACGTCCTCTTCCTGAACTTGAGTAAAATGCTTGGACATGTTCACCATTTCTTTCAGACGAGTCAATCTACATATTAATCTCTTCGGTAATCATGAGAGAGACCAGCTCATCAAAATTTGGATATCATCCAATTGCCTTTGCTAGCTATAAACTGGGGATATCTGAAATTGATTATACTTATATGGAGAAATTGTACCTTGGAATGATTTTTACAAAGATATTTAGGCACTATATCCTCTATAAGAAGGTGGCATTTTTTACGAAGGCAGAAGGGCTTAGACTATTTATGAACAAGTTGCAACCACCTATGACCGCTTAACAAAGTGGTTAATCACTTTGCAGGAGTTTGATTATGAGATTAGTAGTAAGCCAGTGAAGCTATAGGGAATTGTGGAATGTCTTATGGATTTCGGGGAGCCAAAGGAAATTCTGGCTTTAAAAAGTGACATCGAAGGTTTATTTAAAATTGATACAGCTTTCATCCCTTCCTAATATACAACTACAAAAATCTCTTTTTGAGTAAGGATGCAAATTTCTCATGTCTTCAAGCCATGTTGCAATGGCATGAGTATCATATGATATGTAATAAGGAGCCCTTAAAGATTGGCCTCCATATCTGATCCCAAACACTCATAATGCAAACCTCTTTTCAACCAAAATTATTTTCTCTACATTCTTGGGAGGAGATAGCCTCCACAAATCTAGTTAGCACCTTCAACACAAAAGGGGGGAGCCTTGCATTGTTGAGAGAACACTCATTGTGAAAAATTACAATCTATAATGATGAACATAATGTTTATCATTTACTCAAATTTATACAATCTTTATTTACAATAAATTGCAAGGCATAGTACTTGTGTGTATGCATGTCATCTATCTTTTTACAATCCAACTTGCCAATGTATTGTGGAAGAGCCACATCTTTTTTGTGCCCTATTGACTTGAGCTACTTGCACTAATGTCATTGAGCCCCCTACAAGCATGAGTAAGGAAGTCATCACTATACACCAAGGCCTGGCTGTAAGGATGCATTCTTAGAAAAGAAAACCAAGAAGAACTATCATTGACCAAGAATAAGGAGAGCATCAACTAAATACCAATTGATTTTCATTGCCTTCAAGAAAACATGGAATCCATAATAATATTGTGCCACTTCCATCCTTGTTTGCATAGTTGATGCCTCATATTTTCCCATGTTGGCTAGGCCAAGCCTTTCAATTATTGTAACTCTTTCTTCTTTAGCAGAAAATTGCCACTACCCATAAATCTTTCCCTCCGCTTCAATGCTTTCGAATATTTGCCCGCTCATGGCAAAATTTACATATTTAATTATAGAATCGGCCAAGCAATGTAGATCTCTCATCCAATAACCACTATGAGTTAGCATCACGAAAGTGTGCTAGGGCAGTGAGACTATAGTCCTTATGAATGTCTAATGAATCCATTATATCAACCCAACAATAGTCTTGGTCATTCGATATAGTAAATGTAGGTAGGTTTGAGAAGGATATGCTTCATTCCTTATATGTGTGGACTGATTGCATAACCTCTAGGTTGTTAGGAGTAGCTCAAAGCTTTGCAAAGTAGCCTCTAATCTCTCCTCCTCTACATCAAGGGATATCATATCATCTACCTCTTTAACCTCCCTGATCATAATGGTAGGTTGTCTTCTTTCTTTAGCACAAGATCCCTGTGAAGCCCCCTTTGAGTAATTCTCATCCCCGAGAGATACAAATAGCAATGCAAAGGGGGATTGCAAAAGACCACATCTCTTTTAGTGTACTAGGCAATTCTCTGTGTCCATATGTATATTGCCAAGTAGTTTATCCAATGCCCTTGCTAGCTTTCTCCTCATGATGACTTTCTTGGTCATAAAGTCATGAGTGTGAACATATTTCTGTGCCTCTATGTTCATTGCATTGCTTGAAATCATTTTTTTGTATTTTCCCATGTACATAGTTAGCACATTCATATAAGAACACAAAACATTCTCAATAGGAAATGGGAAAGTTAATATATGGGACAACTCATGAGCACAGGAGTGAGTGCAAGGACTGTGGAGGAACATAAAAAACTTCTCATCTGGGATTTCCTTCACATCATTCTCAAACTCTAGTATTGTATCTTATTTCTTATTCATAAAAGATAGAATAACCAAAAAGGGTTACCACCAAGCAATGGTGGTTGTAGTAGTAGTAGTAGTGGTTTTCTTGTTTGTTGTTGTTGTTGTTGTTTTTGTAGTAATGGTTTTTTTTGTTTTCTTGTTTATTGTTGTCTAGTTTTCTTATTTGTTGTTATTGTTGTAGTAGTGGTAGTAATAGTAGTTTTTTTAATTTTCTTGTTTGTTGTTGTAGTAGTAGTAGTAGCAGCAACAGTAGTAGTTGTTGTAGTAGTAGTAGAGATAGATATATATTTTGTTAAAGAAAATGAGAGAGGGGGAGGAAGAGAAAAAAGAAGAAGGAATGAAAGAGAGGGAATAAACATACATCATAATAAATAAAGAGAAAGAGAGAGAGAGATGGAAGGAGAGGAAATAATGAATGGATAAAAAACAAAGAGAGAGTGGTAGCGAGGTTCGGGTGAGGTTTGGTGCAACACCACGAGACATGAAACACTCCGACATATATACATTAATTTGTGTGTGGGTGGGTGGAGACTTTACATATGCTAATTTTTGCTAAGTTACAAGAGAAGAAATCCCTTCTCAAACAATTTAAGAAAGGAAAAAAGAATGATAACAAAAACAAATTGTTTGTCGTAACGTAGACAAAATGGAAAATGATGAAGGTCTTTTTGTTCAAGATCGCGAGGCATATCTTAATCAGCATGTCCCATGTCCTTGCTCTCAATGCAAGCTGGCAATTAGACGAAAACGTCGATTATCTATAGAACACGTACGACGCTTCAACGAGTTTCAATCTGAGATCATTGATCATGCAATCTTGGATTTTTAACAAATGGTAAGAAAAGTTAATATCAATCATGCATTGTACTCGCAAGCTAATTAAATACCATATACAAGAGGATTGGGTGTGGCTAGAAAATTTTCTATCCAGGGAGGTGACGTCTTGTCCCAAGGAGGAGTGCACTCTTTGCGACCAATTAGAAGAGTTCGTGGGCGTGCGATGGATGGAGCGTATGAGCCAATCCACCACTTGGAAGGTACTACGCAATCTATACTGTCAATACCAGAGGAGATAGACAACCTTCCAGACCTACCTACAATCTTGGAGCCTGAGATGGAGGCAATGATCGATGCATTGATTCCCATGGATGTCGAGATTTCTGATCCGCTTAGAGAGGAAGCATTCATACCATTATATGATGGGTGCCGAGTATCTCGCCTAAAGACACTGCTTGCACTCCTAAGTGTGCAAGTAAAATACGGGTGGAGCGATGCGAGTGTGACCGTTGTTAAGGTACCTTGTACGTACGCTTCCTTGATTTCTTTTCGGCACTATCATTAAAAACATTTGTGCTTTTTCAAGGTGTTTTATGATTTTTTTCAGGTTACTAAAATATCATATATTACCACCTACAAATACCATTCCTGAGTCTCGTGATAATGCAAGATATGTTTTACAAAAGCTTGGCATGGACAACAACAACAACCATGCATGTATCAACGATTGCATATTGTTTCAAGGAGAATACAATACTATGGAGACATGTCCAAAGTGTGGTGCTCACAGGTATCGACAGACTTGCAAGGGCAAGCCATCCCTCAAAAAGTTCTTAGACACTTTCCGCTTATCCCCCGCATAAACCACATGTTTTGTACGTCCGGCATGGCGAGCTTGACAACGTGGCATGTGCAGAATAGGTCCATAGATGGAGTTCGAATATCAGCGGATTCACGTGCATGGAGCCACATTGACTCTACCTTCCCAGGCTTTGCTCGAGAGCCAAGGAATCTTCGGCTCCGTCTTGCAATGGATGGCATGAACCCATTCGGTCTGCGCTCAACTTCTTACAGAGTGTGGCCTATAGTCCTTGTCAACTACAATATCCCTCCATGGCTTTCTACGAAGAAAGGATATCTCATACTTAGCTTACTCATCCCCGACTGCTACAAAGTTAAAAATATGGACGTGTATCTTTGTCCATTAGTCGATGAGCTTAAGATTTTGTGGGAGGAGGGGGTCATCGTGCAAGATATGAGCAAGCAGGATGGTCAACGGTCCGCCAATATTCGAGCCATTCTCATGTGGACGATGTATGACTTTTCGGGATTCGGAGAGTGCTCAGGTAAATAGGCTTCCGTTCTCGTTGGTAATATCTATCATAGCTCGTTCAAGTTTGTATTCACTGGATAGAGGTGTTAGAACATGTCTGGTTACCTCAAGTTATCATGCATGTCCATTGTGCGGGCCAGAGTTAGACTCCTGAAGGTCATGAACCATGAAGAAGATGGTATATCAAGGATACACCACTTTCTTGCCAGCGGGTTATGAACTCAGGGAAGGTTTTCTTGGATGGCCTCCAACACGTATGAATGCCGCAAGCTGGTACGAGCTGAAAATGATCCACGTGGAGTCATATCGAAATGGAATGCGACAGTTCTCAGTTTTCTACGAGTTGCCATATTGGACCCACTTACAGATCAACCACTTATTGGATCCCATGTATATTTTCATGAATGTGGGCAGGTTGCTATGGGACCATATCAGAGGAAAGAGAGACACTATAGGGGCACGGATGGATTTGAAGGAGGTAGGCGAGATGGAGGCACTTTGGCCATAGTTAAGTGCTGTTGGTCGTGTGCAGCTACCTCGCACTTCTTGGGTTTTGTCCACTAAAGAAAAACACATTGTGGCAAATAGTCAAGTCTATCCGCACTCCGATGGGTATGATGTGCTCTCTCAGGTCTGCCTTTTCTAAAGACGACCAATTATCAGGGCTAAAATCCCATGATTGGCATAAGATATGTCAGGTTTGTACTACGAATGGATTGTAATTGGCATGCGCATTTTTCTATTTGGAGTGTAGTCATTGTTCATAATGCTTTCTCATTTGTGGAAGTTTGTACTATCGATCACGATTGCAGCAGGATGTCTTACTCTAGAAATATGCGGGGCCTTTACAGGTTGTCGACTTTAGTGCAATGGATCTCACAGAAGGAGATTAAGAAGTCCTCTATTGAATATGTGAGGCGGAGAGCAGTGGAGACGGTCTATCTCTTTGAGAAATACGTGCCTACTAAAAGGGAGCGACGGATCAAAGGTTGGACTCGAGAGCTATGGCAGGAGAGCAAGAGCAAGAAAGGGAGAGACTAGAAATGGGAACTCCAACAGTCACAATGTGTGACCAGGCCTTTCTTTATTCAAACTGTCACTAAAAGAAAAAAGAATAAAGTGATGGTGACGGGCGCTTGCCACCTGTAGTGTGCAGTAGCAGTGACTGTCAGTGTAGTAATATACGAGCGGCTAGGCAGAGGCACCTTTACCCCCAACAACCTCCCACTTAAAGGCGAATCTGCGCCAGTGAGGAGTGAAAAGAAAAAGAAAAAAGATAGTACAACATGTACACATGTAGAACAGGATGAGGAAAGACGTCATCTCATCCCACGCCCATCAACCTCCTGAGGAAGGTAAAGCGCTCTGTAGAGAGGCTTTTCTTGAGTAGATATGCAGGATTCTGGTCAGTTCGAGATCTTGACAAGATTAACAGACTTGTCCTCAACGACCCCACGTATGAAGTGATACCTCACCTCAATGTGTTTTGTCTTCGCATGGAAGACCGGATTCTTGGCTAGCTGAATAGCACTCATAGAATCTGAATGTAGTGTAGGGATAGCATCAATACCAAGGTCAGCAACTAAATGACCCAACCAAATGGCCTCCTTGCAAGCCTCAGTGGTTGCAACATACTCGACCTCTGTAGTAGAAAGGGCTGTGCATTTCTGCACCCTGGACATCCAAGAAACAACACCTCCAACATAAGTGAATACATAGCCGGAAGTGGACTTCCTACTATCTACATCCTACATAATCAGAGTCAGTGTACCCCATGACTCCTGTATCCTGGCTGCCATAGCATATGCACATATTTGCAGTGCCCTTCAGGTACCTCATGATACCCTTCACGGCATCCCAATGCTTCTTGCCAAGTGTAGCCAGATAGCGTGCCACAATACCAACTGCAAAGGCAATATCTGGACGAGTGGCTATCATGGCATACATAAGACTGCCCACTGCGGATGCATAGGAAAACTTGACCATATCGGCCTTTTGCTCTTTTGTTTGCGGACAATCAGCCTATGATACCTTCACATAAGAAGGCAATGGATAGCCAATAGGCTTTACGTCCTACATGCGAAAGCGCTCAAGGACTTTATGAATGTACTCTCTTTGTGACAATTAGAGGAGTCCCTGATGCCTGTCGCGTGTAATGCGCATACCAAGTATGTGAGCAGCCTGTCCCAGATCCTTCATCTCAAAGCTCTTCTTGAGCTGAGCCTTAAGAGCATTTAGCTCATCATGAGCTTTCCCTGCTATGTATCAAAATCAATAAAGAACCATCACGAGCTTTCTTCATGTAAAGACACGGATCCATAGCACTCCGCCTGTAGCCTTGTGACTGCAAAAGGCATCAAACTTATGATACCACTCCCTAGGTGCCTATTTCAAGCCATAAAGACTTTTCTTCAATTTGCACACTAGGTGCTCCCTGCCAGGTTTTGCAAAGCCCTTAGGCTGCTCCATATAAATCTCATCATGCAAGTCCCCATGTAAGAAAGCCGTCTTGACATCCATCTGGTATAAATCCAAGTCAAGTTGAGCAACCAAAGCCAAGACTAAGCGTAGGGTGGTCATCTTAACCGTAAGAGAAAAGACCTCGTCAAAGTCCACACCATGCTCCTGCTTAAAACCCTTTGCTACCAATCTAGCCTTGTTTTCCGGCTTGGGGTGTCCAGGGATACTTTTTAGCTTGTACACCCACTTGCATGGCAAATCCTTCTTGCCCGTAGGCAAGGAAACCAAATCCCAAGTATCATTCTGATGCAGGGAGTCTATCTCAGACTGCATAGCCCTCTCCTAGGAGTGAATGTCACCCCTGCGCATAGCCTCATCATAGGTGAAAGGCTCTCCTGCATCTATAACCAAGACATAATGCATCGAGGGTTGAAATTTATCAAGTGGACGTCTGTCTCTAGTAGACCGTCTCACAATAGTCTCTGCTACCTGCCCAGCTGCCTGTTCAATGCCCTGACCATGAGCATCTACTGCAGCTAAAGGTTGTCCAACTAGCTATTCGGGAGCTCTCGGCTCCTCTTGAAATATGACCCTGTGGATCTCAACAACTCTCTTAGGTTGCCTATGCATCTTGTCTTCATGGAAGACTACATCATGACTGCGGATGACTTTCCACGCCTGCGGATCCGAGAGACGGTAACCCATCTCGCCTGCATTCCCATAACCAAGAAAAATGAATTTGGCACTCTTGGGATCCAGCTTACTTCTCTTGTCCCTGGGCACATGGAAAAATGCCTCACATCCAAAGACACGGAGATGCGCATAAGAGGGAGGTTTTCCAGTCCATACCTCCTCTGCAACCTGGAAATCCAAACCACTAGAGGGTGATTTGTTTATGACATGCATAGCTATACTAACTTCCTCAGCCCAAAAGCTCTCTGGTAGGCCTACATGGCTAAGTATACTACGTACACGCTCCTGGATGGTTCTATTCATCCGCTCAGCCAAACCATTCTGGGGGGGGTGTAGGGGGCAGTCAACTGGCGCTTAATACCCGTCTCATCACATAACTGCTCAAAAGCACGTGAGACATAGTCACCCCCATTATCTATCCTTAGGCATTTTAGTCTATACCCAGACTGGTTCTCAACCAATGCAAGCCATCTCTGAAACATAGCCAAGACATCAGATTTCAGCTTAATGGGATAAGCCCAAAATTTCCGTGAAAAATCATCTATGAACGTAACAAAATACTTTGCACCGCCCATAGACTGACAAGGCATGGGCCCACAGATATTCGAATGTACCAATGCCAAGGGCTCATTCATGCGTGGCCTACCATACTTCTTATGCGTAGACCTAGTCTGCCTGCCATAAAGACAATGCTCACATGAATCAAAACATGCATAATCAAGGGGCAGTAAGTACTGCAAACCAGAAAGCATTTTCATTCCCTTCAAAGACATATGGCCCAAATGGGCATGCCAAAGAGATACATGTGGGATAGAACCCACAGACAAAACATGATCAAGGGAAGAAGCTGATACAATCAAGGGGTAGAGACTACCAGCCCTGGCACCTCTCACAATCACAAGTCTGCCACGAGTGATCTTCCATGTAGAGTCTCCAAAAGATACATGATATCCTGTGTCATCAAGCTGTCCAGCTGACATGAGACTGCGTGTCAAAGCAAGTACATGACGTGTATCCTACATAACAAAACTGCTGCCAGAAGGAAACTGCAGCCTAACATCACCAATGCCCACAATATCAAGAGAGCTGTTATCACCCAAGCGCACAGAACCCGAAACAGTATAGTATGAATGAAACCACTCTCGGCAAGGTGTCACATGAAAGGATGCACCTGAGTCCAAGAACAAACACTGTGCATACATAGAGTGTATCTCTGTCATCTGTGAATCACTAGAAGAGGCTGCTAGGATATAATCATCATCATCAACATTCTCAGGTTGCATAACATTGATCTCTTCAATTTTAACACTGGACTTTGCAGGCACTATGCTGCGATCAGAAGACTTATCTTGCACTTTGTCTTTCCCCTTATCTTTGTGCCTTTCATTGTGCAATTCATGGCATTGTGGCCTAATATGGCCCTTTTTCCCACAATGGTGACAAGTAACATTTGCATTCCTGCCACGAGATTTGCTATGTGACTTCCCATGAGACTTGGACCGAGATTTTTGAGAATCCCGTCCACGGCCACTGCCACTGCCATGCTTTCCATATCCATCATTCCTGCCTCTAATTGTCATAGCATGTGACACACGAGAGGCATCCAAATTCTTACGGTTAACCTCTTCTTGCAGAAGAGCACTCTCAACATCAGATAATTTTAAGGTAGCAGTAGAGGTACATAATGCAGTGCGGAATACATCCCATGACTCATTAAGAGTACCAAGCAAGAAAAGAGGAGTGACATCCTCTGCAAAAGTGATGTCCTGTAAAGTCAAGTTCTTGAGTATAGCATAGAACTAGCTCAAGTGAGCAGACATAGTCACATTCTCCTTCATGCGCAGATCCATAAGTTGCTTCAGCCACCAATACATTTGACTTGCTGGACTTTTCTTGTCATAGAGATTATTGATTTTATCCCACAACTAGCATGCACTCTGTTCTTCCTCAAATACATTGTAGTGAACCTGTTCTATGAGAGACAATACAATGGTGGACTTGCATAACTCATCAAGCTCAAGCAATTCCTCATTTGGCATAGTTGTAGGCGGATGCCCGGTTAACCTCAAAGGTTTGATGTGCGATTTCTGTACCAACACTTGCCAAATCTGGCTCTTCCAATAAAAGTAATTCGTACCATCAAGCTTAGTGATGTTGAAAATAGCATGATTAGTGGACGAACTTGCCATAATGTAGGCTGGAAGACTGTAGACATTTCAAAACTGCTTGCTGTTTACTGTAGAAAATGATAAAAAAATCACCAAAATCGAGGAAAAATGGTGAGGAAAGCGGAATCAAAGTTGCTGCTCACCAAGTACTAGTGAAACTACATCATTTCAGAGTGTTTCAGCATGAAAAATCCATGTCAGTCCATACATATATGCTTGCTGTAATAAATGTCAGATTTCAGTAAAAGAGAGCTAACAATGCCAAAATCGAATCCCAAGGCAATCAGATATTGCCAAGACCAAAGCCGACATCATGCACACATAGCATAAGCATATGACAGTTGATAAGCATGAATCCAACACCCAAGTATGTCATACAAACATCTGCCAGTGAGCAGGCACACCCCCTAGTCAACGGGGCAAAGTGTTCCTGTCACTGCCAAAACTTGACACAAGTAGGTGTCACTTCACAAAGATACGGATCCAAAACTAAGACTTAGCTCATAAGCATATAGTGAACCAAGACATATGATGTGTCATCCCAAAAGGTAAGAAGTCCCAAAGTTTCAAGTGTCTGTAACTGCTCAATGGCATGTAATGGCTCAATGCATAAAAGTACCACCTGCTCAATGTCTGATAAGCATGCAAGAATGCTCCCACTGGCAAAAAGTTGTATGTACAAGCTCAAGAGCTCAAGCCAAGGCAAGACATAGTGCCAATGACATAAGTCCAAGACAATACATCAATAGTACATCCCAAACATGTAGGCGGTAGAGCATCCGTATGTAGCATCCGTAAGCATGTAAGACATCAAATACATCCCAATCCAAACTCTGAAAAGCCAAGTAACATTCAAGACTACTCCAAAATGCATTCAAGGTTGAGCTTCAATGAGCACTCAAGCCCAATGTATGCATAGGGTAATCAACCGTGACATGAGCATCAAGCCCGTAGGCACAACGGGTATGCATAAAACCAAGAAGCATCACTGTCAAAGCATATACCAATGTCAATAAGTGTAGATTGAAATAAGCTAAAGCTTCCAAAAGCATTCGGATTCAGTGACAAGCTCAAAGTTTTCCCTCGATGATCAATACATCAGAGCATAACCCAATACATACATCCGGAACCAATAGGCATATATCAAAGCACGAAAGATAGCTTCAGTCCAAGAGTATTGAGCATGAATTTACTGTTATAAGCTGTGTATTTCCAGCCCAAAATCAGGCCAAGATCATAGCATTATATGTAGCTTCAATCCCCCAATCAATCGGGATGCAATAGGCATCAAACCAGTTATGTAGTCATGCCCAAACAAGCATAGGCATACAAATACATGTTGCCTCAGATCTGAAATCTGTTGCAAAAGATTTTGTCATCAGAATTTGGAAAATCCAACATCACCATCGCGTCCAGAGTGTGCCAAAACCCCAACTTAGACTCTTACCTTGCCTGAATCAGGTTCCGAATGCCCGAGATATGACAAAAAGAGTGATTTTTGGGCTAGATTTTGAAACATGTGCAAAAAAAACGTGAGTTGGCTGGGGGGGTTTGCTGTCCCACGTGTCAACAATGGGGCCCAAAGGGGGCACAAATGAGGGCCAAAGAAGGCCTATACCAAGCCTCAGCAAGCCTTAACAGGTTGGAAGCAAAATCCAGGTAAAAGAAGCTTCAAGAGGTGTGAGCTATGGCTGCCCACAACTTGTTTACTGCCTGTGAGACCTGACAACTAAAGTAAACCTAACGAAAATGATCAAATACCTTTGATGTAATGCCCTGAAGATGCCCAAGAATGCTGGGAAGGTGCTCGGAAAGCCGGGGAGTGATGGGAGCTCGAAGGAGTCGGAGACCCAATGCAAGTAGGGAGTCGATGGGATGCTGAGAATGCCATGAACCAAGCTCAAGAGTCAGAAAGCAAAGCTCTGATGGATACCAGTTGAAAGGGAGCGATGGATCGAAGGTTGGACTCGAGAGCTATGGTAGGAGAGCAAGAGCAAGAAAGTGAGAGACTAGAAATGGGAACTCCAACAGTCACAATGTGTGACCGAGCCTTCCTTTATTCAAACTGTCATTAAAAGAATAAAGGATAAAGTGACGGTGACAGGCGTCCACCACCTACAATGTGTAGTGGTGGTGACTGTCAGTGTAGTAATACACGGGAGGCTAGGTAGAGGCGCCTTTACCCCCAACACCTATCAGCATGTTGACGATACAAATCCACCTTCTTATGCATCTTGTAGATGAAGTGGAGATTGCTGGACCTATCCATACATGATGGATGTTCTTCTTGGAGCGCTTCATGAAAACCCTGAAAGGCTTTGTGTGACAATGAGCTCGGCCAGAAGGTAGCATGGCTGAAGGTTGGTTGGTGTCTGAGGCACTAGTGCATATTTTACAATGGCTACCAACTGTGGATCCAGACAACAATATGCTATGGTTGCTGAAGGATGATGATAGACTGATCGAAGATGTGGTGATTGGAAATGGGGTAGAAAAAAGAATGGATGCTGCAATGGAGAAGCAGGTGAATCGCTTTTGTATGTTGCACCATGCCTTTATGGAGACGTGGCTCGCCAGGTACCAACAAACTAGGCAAGATCGAGAGGAAGCGCGATCTGAATTTCGATGTAGTATGCGCCATCGACCAATTCGATATCCCAAGGGCATGGAGGAGATGCTGCGGTTCATGTCAACGCAATGGTTGGATGGAGCTTTGACTGCAGCATCTTGCGACGAAGGGGCAGAGGTCTCAACCTAGGAGTGGGAATTCTCAAGGGGATGTTGTCCAAAGGTGATGACGTGTTTAGGATTTGTCGTATCTATATTTTATATGCGACAACTAATTTGAGTGTTTCAATGTATATTACAAAATATATAGTACAGTGTGGTCACGCGAATGGCATTTTTGCATGGAGCGTATTGAAAAAATGCACTCCACAATAGACTGTGGTATCATGGCAAGGTTTGAGCAAGAGAGCCGACGATGAGCAACAGATCCAAACATAATTATAGATGAGATGGAGTATTTTGGGAACTTGCAAATTACTGTTACGGTGGATTACCGTAGCTTCTCCATGATACTATTCGATGTGCAGTGGTTCAAAAAGGTACTTGAAGGAGCTGGAGCAATAATTCGACGAGGTCCATCTAGATTTCTCAAAATAGATTTTGAAAAAAAATGGACGGATTTGCACGACACCTCTGTGTTGCCGGCCCATTGTGAACATGTGCATGAACTCATTTATTTGTTAATTGTATTACGACATGGTTTACAAACATGAGTTTACAACCCCCGACAACCTCGATGGTTTACAAACATGAGTTTGCAACCATGTGTTTACAACCCCCGACAACCTCGATGGTTTACAAACATGTAATCTTCTATCTAAACCCCCGACAACCTCGATGGTGGTATGTTATATCTTCAGCTCCCCGAAGTGCGAGAGTATATGATCAAAGCGATGTTTTGAGCATAGATGAAGACAATATGCAAATAGAGAGGTCGATATTGCAAGGGGTGGAGGCCACCGAAAGCTTGGAGCATGTAGAGAAGCCAGCATCAGGTAACAATGATGGAAATATGGGAGTCCAAGAATTCTTTGAGAACGAGGTGGACTCATTCTTTTGTGGTGACATGTCTATTGACCTTCCAGTGTATGTGGAGTTGTGTCAGGAGATTGACATGGGACCATAGAATACTTCATACTTGGAGCATCCACTTACTCAATTCGTTGACTAATCGCTTATAAGGGTACATAAGATATGCATTTTAAGTGAGATCATTTTTAAAGGATTTATATTACTGTGCTTTGTATGATCTAAATTGATTATGCTAACATTATTTTTTGTCTGTGCAGGTGACATTTGTGGATACTTAGATCATCAGCATGAGTCGAGGGATGAGCAATGAGGAGTTGCAAGATATCTTCACGTGCATGTCTCCAGATCAGATGGCGAGATTCAGAGACATGGCAGACTAGGAGCTGTCTCGGACATCATCAGGCCGCTCTATTAGATCTACTTCGGCGCGTTTAGATGCTTCAGCTTCGAGCAGACGAGGTCGATGCTCCAGACTTGGGCTAGAGGGAGGGAGTGCTTCAGGGTTAGGGGGATGCTACAGAGATACAGAGGCAGTGAGCCCGCGGTCAGCACGGGATACATGTGCTTCTCCTCGCTCTTGTGGCAGTTCCAGAGAGCATGACTCAGGTGGTTGGTGTGGAGACACAGACACGATGTCTCCGTCTCGTCGTTTTGCTAGAGTTGCGTTACCTCCAGGATTTGTCACACCTGTGGGGATGTCTACTCTAGTTACTGCAGCTTTTGCTCAGTCGTTCGCGTAGGTGGCACCCTTATGGGTGCTACACCAATAGATACTACCCCGGTCGGTACACCAGATGTACAGGGGTCTCCTGGATATGCCCAGGAGCGTGGTCGCAAGTGGGAGAGGACCCATCTTAGGCATATCCCAGAGGGGTATGCCTATCTTATCGATGATAGGTCAGGAGCCATAATCATGAATGATGAGGGGAGGAGGGTGATGGCTCGTATGAGAGAGTTGTGCCAACAAGTTTTTCGACACAACATCTTAGATCATTGGAAAAACATACCAGAGGGGAGCAATGAATACATAGTAGCATCCTTGCATGAAGAGTTTCGGGTTCTAACCACAATAGATAGGTCTTCTACGGGCTGGATGATGGAGTGTATGCGTGCATATATGTCACACAGAGGATTGGATGCACGCAAGGCACTCAAGACTGGGGCTACAAAGCTCGAGTGGCTAGACGCAGACGACTGGCGCCGACTGAGGGAGGAGGCTACAGATTCTCCAGGACATTGGAGTCAGCAGCGTGAGGCGGCGAGGGCATGACTAGAGGCCGGAGTGGTCCATCATCTTGGGAGTGGCGGCCACAGGATATATCTTGAGGACTTTGTAAGTTTTTCTTTTGTTTTTCTTGCTTATTTTTTTACAATATCCATTGTACTAACAATCATGTTTCTAACAGTTAGTATTTTATTTTCTTTGCAACACTCCATTACAAATCGCAATCCGACCAGCCTTGAGACTCGATATGTAGAGAGGCACGGTCTCATTGCATTGATCGACTGATTGTATAGACGTGGCGGTCCTGTAAGTCACTCATCTTTTTTGTCCGTAGTTACCATGTTTAATTAGAATGCATTATTGTATGGTGGATTGATGTGTAGTTGTTTCTTTTTTTTGCAAAGTCCATTCGATGCTCCTTTGTTTTTGGTCGCCTAATCTGTGTAGATATTCTCTATGTAGTAGCGATATCTTTTCATGATTGTACCAGTCACTTTCATTATGCGATCATGTATTTATTTCATGTTTCAGTGTTATGATTTAAGTACACTTTGTCTTTATTTACACGAGCATTGTACACAGTGCAGAAACTATTTTGTATGGCCCAAATAAAGCACATAGTGCTATATGTGGCAGGGCAGCTTGCTGTCCTGCCACAATTTTTTTTCCCTATTACCGTCGCTATTAGCATCGCAAATTTACATGTACGCTGTCGAAGGGTTTTCGAAAGCAAAGTCGTAACCACAGAGGTTCTTGAGAAATTCCAAGACGGAAGATCAAGCAAAGCAAATAATCAAGACAAATATGATGTCAAGTAACGATTGTATTTCTGCCAAGTTAACACTGTGAGCATAGAGAAACACCATAACAAAACCACATGTGATCTATGCAAGTGACCCATGCCATGTATACAAGCTCTTATTAGAGTCCAAGCTAATGAGAAGCAAGATTTCAAATGCACACAATTGACAACAGTTTCTGCCTGCTTTACATCATCTATATGTGATTACAACAGTTGACAAATCTGTTCCACCCTCTCATGAGCAGTATGAAAACTGAGAATAGCTCTTTAAATCAGTTTTACTCCCTTCCTGTGTGAGTTGTCTCCATTCGCAGAAGATTGTGCAATCACTTTCGTGCACTAGTTGATGCTCCTTCTCTTAGTGTTTCGTATGATTACAGCTAACACGCACTATGTTGTGCATCAACTGTGTGAAAGATCACGAAAATCTTTTTCCTTCTCTGTAGCTCACTAGCACCACACAGCACAGTTCACGAAGACCTCTTTTCCAAGGTTGACAGTTTGCTTTCTCTTCCAGTCAGCGTGATATTATTGTCATTGGCGTCGGGCAGTCCCCTTCAATTCGTAGGTCTTTGTCAATCAGTTTCCAAAGCTCTCTGCTCTAATGATCTGTGCAAACAGCCTACTTCTGGCAATTACAATTCAAGTTATAGTCGCACTAAGACCACGATTATCCTTCCCCTCTTCCTTTTCGTTCACAACCTCTGTATAGGGAGACGAAGAGGCTGATCAGGAAAATGAATTTACTACAATAACTGCTTCTCCAGATGTCAAAAAGTGAAAATTGTGAAGTCCTTATCTCCCCTTATGATCCTGATGCTTCAAACCCGCAAGGCTATTTCCTCTCCTCACTCTTGTCGCCATATTATCGATGGTAATGACTTCCCTTCAGTACTGCTGGATCATGCATCGGATTGGCTGTTGCAATTTGAGGCAATCGAGTTTACAGCTTGGGAAGTTTGGAAGCAACAACAATAGCTCACTACGATGATGCATAGGATGAGCATCAGCCAGGATAGCATCCTCTTAACTCTGCGCTTTTTCTTCTATATGAACCTTCAGACTCCATCATCATAGCCACATGTACTCCAAGATCTAGACAGTGATAGGTTCAGTGCTGTCATCATAGTTTGTCAGGGTCTCCTTGAAACCTCCACGCTGATCACTTGCGTAATGCCTTCGACATCTAGGTCGCCGTCTTACTGACCATCATCTTCTTTAAATGCATCCTCCTTTGCAGATAGACAAGTTCCCCTCGATCAAGATTACCTTCCTCTGTTCTTCCTGTCCTGAACTCTTCTTCCTAGTTATAGAGATTCCCCTTCCCCTTAATCGTCTTCAATATCTATGTATCACGATCACCTTACTGCCAGCGATCGACGGGGTTGGAATTGAAACTCAATAAGGGAATGAAGAAAAACTATTTAGAAGGTCCCTTTGGCTTACACTTGATCTACACTCTTCTCAATGTCAGACTATTGAACTCCTCTCACTGCAATGCGACCTTCCTAAAATACATAGGACGGACTGATTTCTGAGGAAGCAATAGGGGACCCCCCCATTTGTCCTCACGACTTTTTCTTCCCCCCCCTCCCCTAGGCTTGATTTTTTCTGCACTCAGAAAAGCGGCCCCTTTACTATATCAGCAGAAAGCTTTTTCAATTCTATTTTGCCCACTCCTGTGGGTCCCATAAACACAAAATTGGTGATAGGACAGTTCAGATCAGCAAGCCCAACTCGTGGCCTCCGAATTGCATCTGCCACTGCTTTCACTGCTTACCTGATCTTGTCCAACAACCCTCTTGTGAACTTCCTCATCAAAGGGAAGTATTTTTTCTCATTCAGACTGTTTCAGCTTTGACACAGAAATGCTCGTAGCTCTCGACACCAGCCCCATTCCACTAGCCAATGTCGCTGTTTCAATGACCTGTTCAACTAAAGTGACTAAGCATGACAAGCAATAACTAGGCCCTTTGTTGAAACCCAAGTGCTGCTTGATGGCTTGTGGAAATTTGAAAGGCCCTGTGGGAGTTCTCCAAACCTTACTCATGATAGATTCAAGATCAATAAAATGATAATGAGAAAACCCACTATCTTTCTCACTTAGAATACTGCCTTTAGCCTTCAAGGTATGCCATGTTTACAAATCTTTATCTAGTACATAGCCCTTTTCCCACGTATTTAGCACTTGATTTTGAAAAGCATCCCAACTTGATAAAAATGCCAAGGGAGTAAAATGTGGAGATCCATTCTTTCTTTTCGCCCGGGAATTGGAAGCCATAGAAGACATCGCATGCCCACCATTGTTGAAGGAGGATCTATCAGGTGCAACCCCAGAGTTGAAAGGAAAAACAGTAGAAGACCTCTCTCTCTACTATACTGCCCACGCAAAACAAAATGCAAACACAACTAAATATGTACAAAGTAACAAATGTCACACACACAACTTTTTGATGGATTTCACACCTCTGATGCGCAGCAATACGAGATCCACCCCTTCTAATCCTGTGCATCCTCCGGATGGGCCAACTACCCATGATCATTCTCATCAAGATCCACAAACAGATCAATCTCTTCATTGTGTATTTCTGGTATTTCAGTAAGATTATCTGTCATATCATCTGTCTCTTCTATTGAAGTTTCTTCTCGTTGCTCTTCTCTTTCAAATTCTTTGAATGCATAATCCTCACCATCTCTTTTCTTGAAAATCTTGATTCTTTTTCCTGCAATAGGCACTCTAAGCACTGTCCCATCCAATTCTGTCAACTCATATGTTCCATTACCAAAGACATGTCTGACTATGTACGGTCCAAACCATCTTTTCACCATCTTCCAAAGTGCAGTATACTGATTTTCAAGGCTGCTATCAAAGACTAATATCCAGTCTCCCTCTTCTATTGCTCTAGGCCGCAAGCAATGCCTACTGTCAAACCTGTCCTTATTTCTTAGTCTAGCAACCTTCAACCTGTCAATAGCTAGCTGAATATCCTTTGGTCTTCTCTCCAACTGCCGAATCCGAAGAACTAAGAGCTCCTCTCTCGTCAAATCCTCCTGCCAAGGTAAAATTGACCAAGTCAAAGCACAAGTCTCAGTCGGCATAACCGGTTTCTGACCATACATCAACTCTGCGGGCATATATCCTGTGGTAACACTGTGAGTCATACGATCAGCCCACAAAGCAGATGATAGAAGTCTCGGCCATTCTCCAATCCGTCCTCTACATGCTTTGGCTAATGCTTTCACTATCGGCGGATGCCCTCTTTCACTCTTCCCATTTCCTTCTAGATTGTATGATGTAGTTAGAGCCAACTTGATTCCTAGTTGAGAGAAAAACTCCCTAGCTTCATCTGCATCCAATTCACCGCGATCCGTAGTGATCCTACCCACACAGGCATACCTGCAGAAAATTTCTTCCAATAAGAACTTACACATTGCACTAGTGGTCTTCGTTCTCAAAGATCTGCCCTCAACATGATTGGTAAGATCCTCTCTAGCCAAAACAGTATATCTCATCTGCCATAGACCCATAGGCATAGTAACCAAGTCAACTACCCACTTATAATGAATGCATAGCGGATAGGTCGGATGAAGCTCATCTCGATGACGCACTATCGAATACATCTAGCAGTCTCTGCAAGTCTCTACAAAGTGAGAAACATCTCTATACATGCCTTTCCACCAATATTTCTCCTTGATTTTCTCATAAGTAGCCCACAATCCTCTATGGCCAGCCCAAGGACTCTCACGAAACTCCCTCATCACCTGTAACTATGTCTCTCTATCATAGACAACCCGCAAAGGTAATCCGCCTCTTTTCTTTGGATGCTTCCAAAGAAATCCGTCCTTGAGAAAATAACCATAGGATTTTCTTCTGATCTTCTTGAACTCTTCATCTATCCATTCATCTCTTTTCCTTAGTGTACTAAGGTACTTGCCAATCTGCAACCAATCTCCAACATAGAGTTCTTCTATGAAAGCCACAATATCATAGACATGGCAAACATGATCAACCATAGCGGCTGAAATTTTTGCATCATCCTCTTCTGCAAGTAGTATTTCCTCGTCATCATATCTGGCTCTAGACAACATATCTGCTACTGGATTATCCTTCCCTGCTATGTGTTTAAATTCTGGATTTAATGACTTGATGTATGCAATCCATCTCAGCATAGCTATATCCGGAGTAGAGCAACTCATAATCATACCTATCAATGGCAAGCAATCTGTCTCTACCACAACTGAAGCTCCAATAAAGTACTCATTGTCACATTTGAGAGCCGTAACAATCCCCAGTAACTCCCTCTTGATTTGCGGATATCTCCTCTCTCTCTCGTTTAGGACTTTTGCCCCAAACTGAATAGCATAGCTATTTCCATCGGCATCATCTTGACCCAGAGCCCAACCTATGCCAATTGGACTAGTGTCAACTGTCAATACAATAGGGCTTCCACAATTATAATCCGCTTTCCTGAGAGTAGGAGCAATCTGCAATAACTTCTTCAATTTCCGCATGGCTCTAGTGTGGCTCTCATCCCAATAAATTTTTTGCCCCTTTCGAAGCAACTGATATAAACAATCTGCTATGTGTGCGAAATGAGGTATCCAAATCATATAAAACACACAAGCTCCAATGAATCTCCGTACCTCTGAAGTGGTAGAACAATACTCTGCAATCTTGCCTATAGTATTCACCTTATCAGGTGAGGGTTTCCTGCCATAATATCCACACATATGTCCAACAATGACAACTGCATTCACTCCAAAAACAGATTTTTGCCCTGAAAGTGTCAAGTTCACTTCTTCTAACCTGGCCAAAATCTTCTCACATGCTGAAATATGATCAGCCACAAAGTATCTGCATCCTTGCTCATTTAGACTCTCATTCTTCTCTTCTTCTGCACACCCCTTAATGGGCACATCATCCAAGAAAGGCATGGTAAGCTGAGGTATATAATCACGAAGGACCTTATGCATGGCATTCATCATATGCGCAATAGAATTAGTGGCACCTTGAGGCAAGGTACACATCTTGACAAGCCCAATAGGAGTTCTCATAGTGGTTATGTCCCTGCTTTCCAAAGCCAACTGAAACTGATCATATCCCGAATACAAATCACCTAAAGAATAGATGGCACGTCCAGCAAATGCTTATGCAAACTCATCCACAACTGGACCTATACCAACACTCCTGATAGTAACTCTGTTTATTGGCTGCATATCTTGTATAATTCGGAGAGTACCATTCTTCTTTGGAACCGTAAACCACCTATTTGAGTATGGTGCAGATGAAGGCTCTAGGATTTCCATCCTGATTTTCTCATTCAACAAGTCAATCAGCTTTGGCAGGTGTGCCTTAGGCACTGGAATAGGTCGGAGGTTCCATGGAATATGAGGAATAGTAAAGATCACCATAGGAGCAACAATATCCGGATTCACACATCCAATCTCATGCGGGAAAAAAGCAAACCCCCTTCCATGTCGCTCAAGCATCTCCTAAAAGCGTTGCTTCTCTGTGGGTAGCAAGAAATCACCATTTCAAATTTTCAATTCAGCAAGAGTCTCTACTGAAAATTTATGGCCTATATGCTCCAGATTCCTCAAAATTGGCTGTTTGACAGCCCTCTCTATTTGCTGATCACTGTCAGGTGGAAGCGGTACAGCTACCGGCTTCACCTTTTTATCCACAGTCTTGTATTTCGTGTCAACCCTGGCTTCATTATGCTCTTCTGCATTACTCAAATCTTGCTGTAAATCAGCAATTCTGCATTTCAGTGGGCTGAATATCCTCAACCCTCTGCTCTATGGACTTATGCTCTTCTGCATTACTCAAATCTTGCTGTAAATCAGCAATTCTGCATTTCAGTGGGCTGAATATCCTCAACCCTCTGCTCTATGGACTGCATAGGAACAACCCTAAACTCTAGATGCTGAAATATTTCAGCAGTAAACTCTGTTGGCTGAAAGTTTTCAGCCCTCTGTGTCTCTGTAAACTGATCATATTCAGCCAGAAACTCTGTTTGCTGAATTTCTTCAGCACTCAACACTTTTTGCTGAGTCACCTCATCCTCTGACTCTATTTGTGACACAAAATCTGCAATTTCATGAAACATGTCCAGGGATTGCACTAATACATTACTGTGACAACTCTGCATATCAGTTTTTAGCATATTTTCCATCTCTATCATCATATCTGCACAAATCATACTGTCATACATCCCTTCTATATGCTCATCATCCTCTAAAATTCCTGCATTTTTCAAAATTTCTCCTTCCTGCATATGTACTGCCTGGCAGCTCTAGGCAACTTAGAAGTCTTCTGATAATTCATTGAACTATTTGTTGAAATTCCAACAAAACCAGAGGAGAAAACACTGCTGCCAGGAGGCGAGAACTCCAATCTCCTCTGCTCTGTACCACCGTCTTCTTGCGAAACGGAGGTACCTAATGAAAACCCGAATCCCTCACAGTGGGCAAAGGTGCATCTCTAAGAGTATCCCTGTTTCTAACATGGTTCACACACACAGTCATAAACTGAACTGCTCTCATGCCATCTTTACTGTGAATCTGTGCATAAGGAGATCCATCATCCATTACCTTTGTTTCCATGCGCATCTTTGTGATGAATGGCTGTCCAAGAATTATGGGATAAGAGCATGAATCCTGCACAAAGAAATGGAAATCCTCCTCTACATCTCCAATAGAAACCCTGACACTGGGACAGGCAGCATACAAATCACCTGCAGTGTTGTTGGCGGCTCTCATACGCCACCCATGCTCTACATCCATAGGCCATCTGTTACTTTCATAAACTCCACGAACTATGAGATTAATCTCTGAACCATGATCCACCAAAGCAACATAAGGCACCTGTTTCTCTCCAATTTTTACCATCGTCTCTGTAGTTGCCCTAGCCCAATGACTCCGCGAAAAGTGACTACGCGGTATCAAGACAGGCTCATTAGTTTTAGCATAATGCATAGGCTGAACCCTCTTCTCTATCTGTGGAAAAACAGAAGCATTCTCAACCATAACCTCATCCTCATCCTCATCCAACTCCCCAATCAAAACTCCCTGTGTATCAGTAGTAGGTAATGCATGTCTTTTTCTCTTCAGGACCTCTTGAAACTGATCTTGAAACTCTCTTTTCGAGATGCCCAAAACCTCAGAAATAGTAAAAGTCACATCACTGCCAAGTATCTTTTCATTAAAGATTTTCTTCATGTCTGTAGATGTCTCAATATCATACATCAATCTAAACCCTGGCTGCTTTCTCTCTCTAGGCTCTTGCCTCTTTTCTTTCTTTTGAGCATCTTCCATCTGTCGTTCTGGCCCTGGTCTCAAAGACGGTCCTGTAGTAGGTGGAGTAACAAACTCACCCCCTCTAGTCTTTTTAGCTGCACTTGGATTTTCTTCATCCCTCTTACGCTTCTCCTCAACAAATACATCTGCTCCCTGAGACTTAGCCAAGTACGCATAAATAGAGTACCTATCAACAGGCGAATCCCAACCTGTCTCAGATCTGATGCTAGAGTCTGCACTAGTCAAAACAGTTTGCTAAATTTTTCCCTTGTTTGCCGTCTCCATAGCATAAGTCCATAATGCTGACCGATTCTCTGATCCCTTCTCAATCTGGACTCCATATGCAGAAGCATCTCCTCTAGTTGCCACATAAGAAGTACGTGCAGCCATGTCATCCGCTAACTTCTTCATTCCGCCTTTCCCAAAGTTGGTAGCAAGCGGAGCTCCTGTTTCAGTCAACCAAATCTTACCATATTGTCCCCAAAATACCAAATTCTTCCTCCTTGCATCCTGAAAAGATTCACAATCCCTGCAATGCTGATGGTCCGTACTATCGCACCAAATACATCTTCGATCTCTCCTAGGTGCAGTAGGAGCACTCCCAGGTGCAGTAGGAGCACTAGAAGAAATAGTAGGCGCAGTCGAAGCAAACTGCTCTTTCAATTTTCCCACCAATTCTGCTTTAACTGACTCTAGTGTCAAATCCGTTATGCCTTTGATTATATCATCAAGAGAGGTAGGCACCGACGGAGTGGATGGTTTTGGAGCAGAAGGAGCCGGCATCGGTCTTGGAGCAGGAGGAATAGGAGGAGTAGAAACAGTAGGCATTGGCATAGGCCATGAAACTGGCTGAGGAAGAGAAGAAATAACAGGGATAGAAGCAGGCATAGAAGCAGAAGACGGCGTCGGTGTCATAGATCCATTTTGTAGGCGGGTCTTCCATATCCTCCTCTTGGTCAAAGTCGAGACTGCATCCTGGGCATCTTGCCAATCCGTCTTAAGACCCATAGGCTTCGTGCGATCCTCAAGAAGTTCTACTAATTCTTCCTGAAGAGCAGGATTTGCAGCTTGCAAGAAAATCTCAACTTTCTCAACATCCAATGCTCTTTGTTCAATGGCATCAAGCTGACTATACCTTTCTTCAAATTCTCGAATCAACTCTGAAGCAGCTAGACCTTTGTTTGGCATGTAGACCCACTCTCGGAATGACCGCCGTGTAGCCATCCCAAAGTCCTCAAGGAAATACTCTTCTTTCAGGGCCTTCTTAAAATCTTGCCAATGCGAATTTTGAATAAAAAGATCAGTCACTTTTTCCCTCAAGGCGGGTGTGACAAGACGAAGGAAATACTTACTCATAAGTCCAGCTGGAACTCCAAAAAACCCCATCTTGATCTCATATGTCTTCAAATATGCTGAAACATTACGGCCATCAAATAACTTCTTCTCATTCTCAACTGCTTCAATCGCCTTAGTCGTGCTAATTGCATTCTCCTACTCCGAATATAGTTGCCTTTGCTGAGACAACTGTTGTTGATGCAATTGCTGCTGCTGCTGCATGTACAATTGTGTCTGCTGATTTTGAAGCTGCATATACATGGACATATTCTGTAAAATCTGCTTTAGATAATCTGTTGAAGTACTTGACGCATCAGTCAATGATGGAGCTGAAGTAGAGGACACAGCAGGAATTGTAGAAGAGGCTGAAATGGATGCTGAAGTATCTCCCATCCTGAAATTTATGCGACGCTTTCACGTCGGGTTCACCAAAGATGTCGAAGGGTTTTCGAAAGCAAAGTCATAACCACAGAGGTTCTTGAGAAATTCCAAGACGGAAGATCAAGCGAAGCAAATAATCAAGACAAATATGATGTCAAGTAACGATTGTATTTTTGCCAAGTTAACACTGTGAGCATAGAGAAACACCATAACAAAACCACATGTGATCTATGCAAGTGACCCATGCCATGTATACAAGCTCTTATTAGAGTCCAAGCTTATGAGAAGCAAGATTTCAAATGCACACAATTGACAACAGTTTCTGCCTGCTTTACATCATCTATATGTGATTACAACAGTTAACAAATCTGTTCCACCCTCTCATGAGCAGTATGAAAACTGAGAATAGCTCTTTAAATCAATTTTACTCCCTTCCTGTGTGAGTTGTCTCCATTCGCAGAAGATTGTGCAATCACTTTCATGCACTAGTTGACGCTCCTTCTCTTAGTGTTTCGTATGATTACAGCTGACACACACTATGTTGTGCATCAACTATGTGAAAGATCACGAAAATCTTTTTCCTTCTCTATAGCTCACTAGCACCACACAGCACAGTTCACGAAGACCTCTTTTCCAAGGTTGACAGTTTGCTTTCTCTTCCAGTCAGCGTGATATTATTGTCATTGGCGTCGTGCAGTCCCCTTCAATTCGTAGGCCTTTGTCAATCAGTTTCCAAAGCTCTCTGCTTTAATGATCTGTGCAAACAGCCTACTTCTGGCAATTACAATTCAAGTTATAGTCTCACTAAGACCACGATTATCCTTCCCCTCTTCCTTTTCGTTCACAACCTTTGTATAGGGAGACGAAGAGGCTGATCAGGAAAATGAATTTACTACAATAACTGCTTCTCCAGATGTCAAAAAGTGAAAATTGTGAAGCCCTTATCTCCCCTTATGTCCTGATGCTTCCAACCCGCAAGGCTATTTCCTCTCCTCACTCTTGTCGCCATATTATCGATGGTAATGACTTCCCTTCAGTACTGCTGGATCATGCATCGGATTGGCTGTTGCAATTTGAGGCAATCGAGTTTACTACTTGGGAAGTTTGGAAGCAACAACAATAGCTCACTACGATGATGCATAGGATGAGCATCAGCCAGGACGGCATCCTCTTAACTCTGCGCTTTTTCTTCTATATGAACTTCAGACTCCATCATCATTGCCACCTGTACTCCAAGATCTAGATAGTGATAGGTTCAGTGCTATCGTCATAGTTTGTCAGGGTCGCCTTGAAACCTCCACGCTGATCACTTGCGTAATGCCTCCGACATCTAGGTCTCCGTCTTACTGACCATCATCTTCTTTAAATACATCCTCCTTTGTAGATAGACAAGTTCCCCTCGATCAAGATTACCTTCCTCTATTCTTCCTGTCCTGAACTCTTCTTCTTAGTTACAGAGATTCCCCTTCCCCTTAATCGTCTTCATCAATATCTATGTATCACGATCACCTCACTGCCAGCGATCGACGGGGTTGGAATTGAAACTCAATAAGGGAACGAAGAAAAACCATTTAGAAGGTCCCTTTTGCTTACACTTGATCTCCACTCTTCTCAATGTCAGACTATTGAACTCCTCTCACTGCAATGCGACCTTCCCAAAATACATAGGACGGGCTGATTCCTGAGGAAGCGATAGGGGACCCCCCCATTTGTCCTCATGGCTTTTTCTCCCCCCCCCAGGCCTGATTTTTTCTTCACTCAGAAAAGCGGCCCCTTTACTATATCAGTCGAAAGCTTTTTCAATTCTATTTTGCCCGCTCCAGTGGGTCCCATAAACATAAAATTGGTGATAGGACAGTTCAGATCAGCAAGCCCAACTCGTGGCCTCCGAATTGCATCTGCCCCACTGCTTTCACTGCTTACCTGATCTTGTCCAACAACCCTCTTGTGAACTTCCTCATCAAAGGGAAGTAATTTTTCTCGTTCAGACTGTTTCAGCTTTGACACAGAAATGCCTGCAGCTCTCGACACCAGCCCCATTCCACTAGCCAATGTCGCTGTTTCAATGACCTGTTCAACTAAAGTGACTAGGCATGACAAGCAATAACTAGGCCCTTTGTTGAAACCCAAGTGCTGCTTGATGGCTTGTGAAAATTTGAAAGGCCCTGTGGGAGTTCTCCAAACCTTACTCATGATAGATTCACGATCAATAAAATGATCATGAGAAAACCCACTGTCTTCCTCGCTCAGAATACTGCCTTTAGCCTTCAAGGTGTGCCATGTTTACAAATCTTTATCCAATATATAGCCCTTTTCCCACATATTTAGCACTTGATTTTGAAAAGCATCCCAACTTGATAAAAATGCCAAGGGAGTAAAATGTGGAGATCCATTCTTTCTTTTCGCCCGGGAATTGGAAGCCATAGAGGACATCGCATGCCCACCATTGTTGAAGGAGGATCTATCAGGTGCAACCCTAGCTGAAAGGAAAAGCAGTAGAAGACCTCTCTCTCTACTATACTGCCCACGCAAAACAAAATGCAAACACAACTAAATATGTACAAAGTAACAAATGTCACACACACAACTTTTTGATGGATTTCACACCTCTGATGCGCAGCAATACGACAATGCATTGTTATTGGCGTCGCAAAGTGTCGTTATCAGCGTCGTTATTTGCATCAGGCATATACCCAGCCAACAACACTATTCTTCTTTGTCTCTTCCTTAGTTTTGATACAACATCATGTTCATCTTTCTATTCAGTATTTGGGCCATGCTCTGTAATATCATCCTCTAATAGTTTATCTAACTCTAGCTATAGTGGAGAATGTGTATCGTGAAAAAACAAAAGGACTTTCTCTATAAGCAAAGATAATTGCTTTACACTATCCTGTTGATCAAACTTCATCTCAAGCTCTTTTTTTGAGCTTTGGAGTAAGGAGGCCCTTTTTAGGCTTATGAGTCCACTCTAAAAAGTCATGGCTGGTTACTCTATGTGCTACATGTCATGGTCTCCCCCGTCTCTCACGCAGATAGTTACTCAAAATAGTGAGCATAGTGAGATAGTAGTAGGAACAACTGCTACCACCATAAGCAAGTGTAGTGGACAAGAGCAAGTGAGGGTGGGCATGGAGGAAGAAATCGTAGTACAATAGAGTCCAAGTGAGTATACAAAGAGAGAGAGAGAGAGAGAGAGAGAGAGAGAGAGGAAAGAAGGGGAAAATGAAATACAATGTGTGGGAAATAAGTAAAGAAAGTGAATTGCCATGCTAGCTTTATTTCCCTCATGAAACTAGTTCACACTAGTGAAGCTACTATGAAGGGCCTAGCAAGATAGCGTGTATTGTTTGTTTTGACAACAAATGGGAGAAGTTACGACTTTATAACCCAAGAAGTTATTAGCTCAATAGAACATATAGTGGAAATAATGTTCTCTTTTCATGCCATTCAATTGTACAATCATAAATTTGGAGCAATAACATTACTTGTGATAGTAGGGCATTTATCTACAACTATTGTCCATGGAATAATCCACTAAGATCATTACTCTTGATTGGGATATTTAATGAATGTGCCTCACGTATTACAAACTCACAACATGTTGCCACAATGCTCTTTAATTCAAGTTTTGAAGGTAAGTGATCTCTTCAAAAACATATTGATATCAAATTTTTAAGCAAAGTCCAATAAAATGTAGTTAATATAAGCTAATGCGAGTCTCAATAGTATTTTTTTAATAGTCTCAATGGTAGTCTCTTAGCAATCCTTGCTATTCTAAACATGAATGGCACTTGAAAGTTATAACATCAATACTCATTTGGCAATGTTTATATAAATAACTTCATATTTTAGTTATTGTTGTAAATTATGATGCTTCATATCTTACAAATGATGTTAATTTTCTCAAGAAAAGTTAAAGATGCATGTTGGTTTGTAAGCATATGATATGCTAGATATTTTATTGTGTGATCCTAAAGCCAAATGTTATTAGGTAGAAAAAAGGGCATTACTTGAATTATATTAAAACATTACATTGTATAACTTATCTAAAGAATACTTCACACCTAGCCTTTGTTAAGTATCTCAAATATTACCATCCAAAGATGAGCCCATAAGTATAATAGTATGTCTTGTATTTGTGTGTGTGTGTGCACGCGCACACACACTTTTGTGCATACATGTGCAATACATAGATGTGCGTAAATTGAAAATTTGAATACACTTATGTAGAAATCCAAGACTCAATGTTAGTAAAAACTTTATCTTAACTTGTCCTTTTAGTAGTACCACTCTCTAGTGTTTCTTGACAAATTTACACAACTTATTGTATTCATAGTGTCTACAAACTTTAATGTGATATTTCTCACACAACTTATTGTATTCATAGTGTGTACAAACTTCACTGTGATATTTTAACATGATTCTTTAACTATATAGAGAAATTTCAAGGGTGCATGTGACCTCTAGGTTGAAATTTTCCATATGCAATTCCAATCGGTGTTCAGCTTAATAACAGATTTGTAAAGTTTATAACATGTTAAAATCTCAAAGTAGTTGATGTTATTGAATATAATCTTTTAATGTTAGATTTTGTTATAGTGGAAAAATATCTTTTAGCTTTGAATATGTATGCTATGGAAATAAGGGTCAAATTATGTTGGATCCTATGACTAAATACTCACACTAAGTAAGATCCCATTCTATGCATTCAATCCTGTAAAGGTATGAAAAATAATATCACTCACATCTTTGATGTACTTATGCACCCATTTGGTGAAACAATATCTTGTAACTTGGATGACTTCTTTTTTAAGTTGTTTGATAGCATTTTCAACAAGTGATTAAGAAATCATACTTCACCTTACTCAATTGATAGTGTTTTCAACAATTGATTAATAAATACCACTTCACCTTACTCAAAAAAGACAAGTTGAATTGAGAGATAGTCTAGTCTGATGTGAACAAAAAAAAATTGATAGGGAAAGTATAAAAATTTGTGCCATTTGGGGATTGGGTATTTGCCAAAAATTCTAACATGATATTTTCTAAATGTCATCTATATGTCTTACTATTCTCCATGTTGTATGTCGAGCATGTGTCACTTGTGTTTGTCCACGCACTTGCAAATTTCCCAAGCTTTTACATGACTTTGTTAAGAGAGAAATCTTTACTATAGTAGGTTATGTGGAGGATGGCGTCTTTACTCTTAGAATCATGAAAATATTCAATGTTGTTATGTGAAAATGTGATTACTAGCTAAGTCATTAAGGTTAGCATCACCTTGCATTCTTAAATTCATATTAGGCTTGTCACCTTGCAATCATGCTGGTAGGTCTTTCCATTAATGCACTTCTAATCAAATATTTTGGACCTACAATCTCTAGCACTTGTCGTCTTAGAAGGCCTGATCCCTTTTTTTTCTTGGAGGGAGAGGGGGTGTAGTGGCCTGCCTAAATAAAATATTTGGTGTCAAGTTTTTCTTGGTACTTTTATCTCATTGTCTTGATGAGGCACAAATAGCTATACTAGGACATCTTAGGTATTTATAGATGGGAAATCACAAGATAATTAAATAATTTGGTAGTTGGAAATCTTATGTCAATACCATAGCTTATTTGGAAAATATAGCAATGGCCTCATAGGGCTTCAAAACTAGAAATCATAACATTTGAAGGCTTTCTACATCTAGGATAACCAAGAAGGTGATATTGCCCAAAAGGAAAGCATACCCCATCCCAATTTAAGTAAAATTTTGCACAAAGTTTCAAAATTTTTAGCCATTTGAAACTACGAGACGAATTCTTGTATATAAAATTATGGTGAGTGACACAAATCAACTAGGTGAATTTTCATATAAAACCTTAAAGAATGTACCCTCAAGTGCCACTATATTGTCCCCTCATTGTCACTCTTTTGTGAACCATTCATTTATAGCTAGGTCTTACTAGATGAGAATATCAAGATGTTCTAAGATTTTTATTTAAGTGTCATAAAATACATGTATTTTAGTTATTAAAAAATATTAAATAACTCACTTGGGGGAAAAGAAGATCTAATGGGAAACTATTTAGATATCACTCTATTGACCCCTTTACAGTATGATGTATGATTGGAAACAACCCAACTCAGCTCCATACTAATGTTCACGATAAAGCAAAGGTTAATCTAAAAATGAAATTTGGATTACAAATTTCGAACTACCCATCTAATGCTCACAAAGCCCGAGGTTTACCACAAGATGAATTTCAAACTTCTAAAAAAGTCGTTCAAAACATAGAAGTAGTTGTTTAGATTTAAAACTTTAAATCTTCGATTTAAAGAATGGTTGGAGGTACATGTAATTGAATTAGAAAATCTCTCCTCAATTTCAAGACAAAGTTTTAATTTGTATATGCTATCGGATAAATATTTATCGTAAGCAAAGTTCATTCTGGAAGCTACATAAATTGACTCTCCAAACCAACTATGTAGTGTAGGTGATTGGGTCTTGTAGTAGTCAAATAGTACCAAGGCATGGAAGGCAAGTGGATAATAATAGTACTTGAATGGAGACAATCCGACTCAGCCCCAATCCATGCCTAGACGCTCAAGGCATAGGTAGAAAGAAAGGCACAGGTAGAAGGAGACAGGAAAGGACTAGAAAGCAAAAACACGGGGAGGGATGGGGAAAAGAGACGGGAGAAGGGGACATTTGAGGTGCTTGTTTCTCACGAGTCGTACTATATTGTTATCCTAATAATAATTTTATGGATGACGGGCGTACGGCTAGTTTGGAGATGCGATCGTAAAGAGGATGTAAACCTCACGGCTCTCTTACTATTTACTACTACTAGTTTTACATTTTCTGCGCAACTATGATTATTACAAGGATATAGAGACACATCATGGGAGAATCAATCCACAAGAAGGTAGACGACGAAGGCGACATGATCACTCACTCACTCTCACTCCCTCTCACTCCCTCACTCACTCACACACACTCTCTCTCTCTCTCTCTCCAGCGCCATCGGACATCCGCCCTCTGCTAGTTTTGTCAGATTGTCGGTTATCATCGTGTCCATACACACTTAGAGATTATAGTGATTCATTAATCATATTGCACAATTATTGACCAATAGGAAATCTAATATACTTATGGTATATATTTTCGGTCGAGAATAACAAAAGGTTGCGCAAATTCTCTCTCTCTCTCTCTCTCTCTCTCTCAGAGTATTAGAACCCTCGTTGCATCTTTGACTCGTTACAGGCCTCTGATACGTCACTGTATTAAACATGATCACGATCGTTTATATGGGCCAGCTGCTAATCTACCCTCAGATCCAAGTCCCTCAATCCTTCTCTTATTAAAGATAATTCGTGCCCTGATCAACACATATTACACATAAAAGATACAATAAATTTAGGCCATCCTCAGTATCCAAGATATACAAGCGCAAAACGAAGAATTTTTAACTGAATCTGGCTTTATATGTACAGGCCACTGTAACCTCTTCTACAGCCTATAACTAGCCTGCGAATTTACAAGGACTGCCTAAAAATCTCTTGGATCCAAAAAGAACAATGATGGGTTGGATGTACAGTAAAAGTCATTGAGGTTTTCTTCTCTGGAATTATCTGGGTTGGATTCAAAGCAATGATCTCCCTCAGGGGCATAATTGGAGATACAACAAGGGGTATCCATGCAAGTCTTAATGGAGCAGTTGCAGTTGCTACTAACTCTGTCATGCTGATTAAGCAAGGGCTTAACACACCAGAGGTCATGCTCTGAGAGGCTTTTCCAATGAGGGACACTATCCTTAAGAGGATCCTGGCCGTCCATCTCGGTCAGGATGATGTGGCAGCCATCCGCGAGTGCCACGTTGTGAGCATGCCAGCAAAGTGCCTGCAGGAGGTGCCCTGCATGGGGGCCTTGGCCGTGCAAGCCATACATGATTTGGACACCAAAGGGCTCATCAAACATGTTGGGCAATGAGGGCACAGTCAGCCATGGTATGAGCTTGTCTATCACTCTGCTAATGGCAGCATAGCCTTTCACTTTGGGAGAAACGCCCCTCATCTCAAATTTCATGATGTCATTAAGCTTCCATAAGCTCAAGACAGCCCATGACAGGCCATCCCTAACATCATCTTCATCCGAATCAATGCAATAACTCTGGCAGCTCAAGATGCCTCCTTGTTTCAAAAAATAATTAGTCCCATTCTCACTCAATTTGTCAGCTGCTGATTTCTCTGAATGATCAGAAGTCCATCTCCCATTGCAGATACCATCTAATTCAAGCTGCTTGTTGATAGAACTTCCGTTGACAGAGCTTGGATGGCTGTGGTAGACAGCAATCCATGTGCCTGCATTGAGAGGGCAGCTCAAGACTGCATCGATGTCCTCAGGGAAGAACTTATGGCTTGCTGCAAATGCAGAGCGGTAGAGCGCGGCCGCTTGCGGTGTAGGAAGCCTTGTGATGCGAATGTGGGATGGCAGGCGAACTGGCTTGGCATAGACAGGTTGGATGAGAACAGCTGGTGAGAGGAAGCGGGTGTAATGGAGCTTGTGGGTGAACAGACTAATGGAGGCTTCATTGTGGGTCTCAGTGGCGATGTAGACAAACTGGGCGCCTTGCTCTTTGCACCATTCCTCCACTCTGAGGACCAGCTGCCGTGCTATCCCGAGGCGCCTGCGGTAATCGCAATCGAAATTATGATCATATTGGATATACGATGATTATAGAGAAGAGAGATCGATCAGAGAAGAGGAGAGAGTCTATGATGAAATGATTGGATACCATGGTTATAGAGAAGACAGATCAATCAGAGAAGAGAGAACCTATTGTCGAGTCGGATATGATGATCACAGGGAAGAAAGAACAGTTACTATAGATACGATCAATCAGAGAAGAGAAAACAGTCACTACGATCAAATTGGATTGGATGATTAACATAGAGAAGAGAGAGAAGTCACTGAAGATACGATAAATTTACAGAAGAGAGAATACTTAACAAGATCAGATTGGATTATACGTATGATGATCATGGGGAAATACGATGAACCTGAGAAGAGAAAATAGTCACTGTGATCAAATTGGATAGGAAGAGAAGAGAGAATAGCAGTAAGGTACGATGAATTACACGAGAAGAATTAATAGTCATCGAGATCAAATTGGAAACGTACGATGACGAAAAGAGCAGAGACGATAGCCACTAGGATAGTACGATCATTAATCAGAGCAGAGAAAATGATCAACGATATACGATATGTATATATGAATTTGTCACCTGTACTCGCGGCTGATGCGTAGACCCGATATGCAGGCCGCCGTCACATACGACGTCGCACCTGCAGCTGAATCGGTAGTATCCAGCTGATTATAAGCATAATTTCCGAACACGGGCTTGGCGACATAATCCTCCCCCGTGTTCAGTAGTGCGTGATTATGCGTGCTAAGAAAGGTCTCTCGCGCTACCTGCTTCAGGCCCGCCCGAATTAGACCCACGATGATATTGCCGTTGTCTGATCGGGCCTCCGCTACCTAATTATGTTCACAGAACAAATCCATTCTCAATCCTCAATAATGAGATATGTATTATACACATATCACTCAAAAGAACCCAAAAGAATCTCAATTAGCAATGACGAGATACATATATCGACACGATAACATCTAATCGCCCGAAAAGACTCATCAACTGCAGCTGTATTTTACAGTAATAGATCAGCTGCTGCGGCTGCCTAACCCAACACAGTACTGCAGCATGTACTGCGGTTAATCTACAGTAATTCAGCACGCGCGCAGGGGATGAATGAGTGTATAGAGCAGCTCATATTCAGTGCAATTGCTGCAACATGGCATGATCGAAATAGCAATCACGATAATCAGTACTAAATCAGCTGCTGCCTATCCTGCACAATGATATATAAGTACTGCAAGACCTGCAGTTAATCTACAGTAAGTAATTCCGCATACGGAAAGGGGACGAATGAATGTATGGAGAGTGTCATATCTACTGCAACTGCATCATGGCACGATCGAAAGAGCGAATAGGATAAGTTTGGTGTATTGATGATCATAGAATCATCATGTTTGTTAACTATATAATATATATATAAAATATATATACATACATACATACATGTTGGCTGTACTGAAAGTATTAGGGTTGTGTAACTGAGGCATTGATGATTTTACCAGCATGCGGTATGTGGGGTAGTTCCGCACTCGACAGAGTGGGTCGCCCAGAAGGTGAGTGAACAAGGACAGGCCGGCCTCGCACCCCCTCTCAAGAGCACCCACCTGCTCTTCGTCCTTGTGCTCCTCGAACTCCCTTATGCTTATCGCTATTAGAGCCGGCTCAGCTGCAGCTGCAGCTGTTGTGGTAGTAGTAGTACCGCTCCTGCTACTGTCGATATCCTCCATTAATATACCCTCCCCCATTAGATAAGAAATTCTTCAATGTTCTGATGCCTATCTATATATCTACCTTCCAGCTGCAATCGTACCTTCTAAAGCCAACAACTATGATATCCACAAGGGAAAAAGAAAACTATAGTTACCGAAAGGAGCTAATCATAATTATCTAGTAGCTCGTCTGCGACCTTTATAAGAACCATCTAAAGTTACACATATGAGAGAGAGAGAGAGCGAGAGAGGGAGAGGGAGGGGTCATCCCCTTCCTAAGATTCCCATCACTCGAACTATAATCCAAGCTTAAGACCCTTTTAGCTCATGCTTTGTCCTTAATGGATTCTTATTGTAAGCTAAGCCTAGAATCTAGCCCTAAAATATTCCCATAGATCTTGATGTTTGCCCTTCATCTAGACGTTCACCTCACTATGCTTGGCCCCACGAACCCCCCAAAAAACAAACAAAAGATTAGAATATTCCCATGCACGAACTTTTAAAAGGCATCTCTTATTTCGTCCATGCAACAAGTGTCCACACAATAATCCCATCGGAAGCTCACGACACGACGAGTTACAAACAATTACATGTTGGATGGCTACTTACTACATATTTTAATAGGTTTGCATGCAATTTGTTGGTTGAGCCATTCATTGCTTGACCTAATAATAATAGAGACCCCCACATCCTCACTTCAACCCCATCATGGCTAAAGTGCCCTCTCACGTGAGCCTGTCCCCAAGTGCCCAAACTATGGACCCTCCCATGTATGTCAAAATGTCTTAATCTCATTGAAACCAATGAGGCTCCTTAAAAACCAATGATTGAGGAATGATATGGAAAAGTTGGGTCCTTAATCACACACTTTATTGTAGTGCTCCCTTCACATGCAAATACTCCTTTCAAGTTCCACAAGTAGTCTCCCCCCTTAGGTGTCGCCCAATGTACAAAGGTTACTCCTCCAAACAAAGTCAATGCCCATCGTCCTTCCCAGCTCATGTTTATCCATGCACATTTGCACATAGAAGTACATGAGACCATCAAGATTTTACCTTGAATGAGTCCTTCCCAGCTCATGTTTATCCATGCACATTTGCACATAGAAGTACATGAGACCATCAAGATTTTACCTTGGTCACTCATGGACATGATTGAGAATTGAGGTACATGAGACCATCAAGAATTTATCATGGTCATGTGTGGACATGATTGAGATATGAGAAATCTGAAAAGTGCAAAAGAACAAAGATCCCATACATTATGCAAAAGGTAGTGGGGGCCGCTTAAAACAACAAACATGGCACTATCTTTTTCTCTTTGGAACGTTCCTTTCAATTTTAGAACAATAATTGACATTATGGTGTCGGTCTTACTTCTTACTTCATTGTCAACAATGATATCACACAAAACCTTTCCAAAAGGGTACATTGGAGCAAACAATAGTACCTACCCTATTTTGTATACATTCTATTCTCAACATTGGTAAGAGCAATATCAAATTGGAAGGTGGGGACCATGAGTTTGAGAGGAACATCTAGGTAGACCACTTTTCATGTTGGTCTATGATGAAGGCTATAAATTCCCATAAATTTTGGTTCACTACTTATTTTGGTAAAAATGAATGCCTTTTAGATAGCCCACAGAGAGTCCACTAACATATGCAGTGGGCATGGCCTTTAAGTGGTGTATGACTCGTCACACATGTCTTCATTTGTCCTAGTGGGCTTAGACTTGCATTGCAAGTGCATTGCTAGGTCAAAATATCATATATTATTAAACCAATGGATATTCATTGTAGTGATTTCTAATGTAGTTCATCGAAGATTAGTTTATTTGAGTATATGTCATTGTTCATAGTAAACCTCCAAGTAATTTAAAAGAAATTATGTAAACTTTATTTTAACATCATTACTTAATATGATAGCATCAAACAAAGTATTTCACGAATAGAACATATGAGACACATCATTTTGTAAACTTTTCATACAAGTATGGAATGTGTTTAATTTAATATTCATCCCATAATCTACTTTAAGATACGTATTTGCTATAGTAATAAAAGTAATTTATGTTTGTACACATCATCTTCTATTATGACAATGATAATTGGGACCTTGTTTTATAAGGTGTGAAATTTATGCTTTCTAAAGTAATAAATTACAAATGATATGGATGACATATTTTATGCAATTTTTATATATATAAGAATATTTATCTATGGCTCTCTCTCTCTCTCTCTCTCTCTCTCTCTCTCTCTCTTTGTGCACACACGTGTGTCCACATGTGTGCATGTGTATACATGTGTGCATGCATGCATGCATGCATGCGTGCGTGCGTGCGTGCGTGTGTGTGTGTGTGATCACATGGTCATATCATTACAAATTTGATATAGCATTGATAGCAAATGAGCATACAAAGGGATGGTAAGGTGTGTCAACATAATTAGAGATAAGTAGGTGTGTCAACATAATTAGAGATAAGTAATGAGAGGATGCAATGGTGTCTTTTCTTATGGATTTCTCATTGATCTCTTAAGTTGATGACAATCGGGATACTATGTAGAGCAAAGAGTCATTTGAGCCAAGGGCACTACAACATTTAAAAGTAGGTGGTGAGAGTTAGTTAATGGTGTATATGGTATATTGAATGATATAAAGATTGTCCTCCTTGGCGTTGTAGAATGAGTTTTGCCACACATCGCCTAAATGGTCAGCTCATCATTCATTTAGATGCCACCTCCCAATGTGCCCCTATAGGATCAATTTGAATGACATTGCCATTAAATCACCTTCAAAGAGATCATGATGAATATGAATGTTATTGAATTTTGGTATGTACATGACCATTTGTGTAGGATCTTCAAAGTTGTAGCCCTTTGTGTGGGATCTTCAAAACCTACCATTTGTAGTGTAGAAACCCTAGGCAAAGAACTCGATGAGCCATGTTAGGAGCCCCATGGTTTTTTTATTTAGCATGAGCTTGCTAAGATAGAGACCATAAGAAGGCATTTAAAAAATCTTGAAAGGAGGGAATCTTCATTACATATCTTCTTTCACAAATCTAGAAGCACCTCAATAAGCAACCTCATATGTCAAGAATGAGAAAATAATGTTGGAATAGCTTGAAGATAGTACTTTGACCACTTGCAAGGATTTGTTTTGATTTGTTTCATGTCTATTTGCGCACACACACACACACACACACACACACACACACACACACACACACACACACACACACACACACACACACACACACACACACACACACACACACACACGCACGCACACACACAAAGAGAGAGAGAGAGAGAGAGAGAGAGAGAGAGAGAGAGAGAGAGAGAGAGAGAGAGAGAGAGAGAGAGAGAATATTGTACATGAGAAAGCAAACATAGATATTGTGAGAAGGTAGAAAAGGGACTAGGTACTGTAGCCCCTCTTGTAGATAGTGAAAGCGTAAGCCAAGGTAGACCTGTCCTTGACCTATGTAATCAAACTCAAGTGGTATCACCTACACCCTCCTCCAACCATCCCGGGGAGTCTAGTCATAAATATATGTATGTATCACGTGGGTTCAATGTAAGGGATATTTAAAATATCATATTTACACAATTTTTACATACAAAAGGGTCCCATATAAAGGGGTTACTTATAGATTGAATAGAAAAGGGTTATGTTTTATTGAGAAATTCACAGATAAGGATATTTACAAATAATCCTTGAACACACATGATATAGAGGGTATAGGTATAGTGAATTCCCCAGGCCAACCATGCACTACAAAAGATCAATGGCTTTGCTAAAAAAGGTCTTCACTCAACAAGATGCAATCATTATTGAACCATAGAAAAGTTGTATACAATAAGTATCAAATGATACTAAGATGAAAGCATGTATAGATGGCCTGAAAAGGAATGTCCAAGCCATTGCTTTTTAACATTTAAATGTAGACATTTGAAAGTACTTATAGTGTCAAAGAGAATCATAATAGTCAAATAGAATGTAAAAAACTTTAGTGATTTAGATATGCAAAAATAAGTGTTTCTTCATTTGATGACACAGAGAAAGAGATTGGCCATTAAAAGCTGGCAACCAATAATATATGATGGCTTGAAACCATTCTTTGTGTGTGTGTGTGTGTGTGTGTGTGTGTGTGTGTGTGTGTGACACACATTTTGAGATGCCATGGACTCTCTTTGAGAGTTGTCCTATAAGTGAGGTTGCTCTTGAAATTGTGCTAGCTTGTGCTTATGGCTTGATGAGATGCATTGAAGGTACCATTGGAGAAATACTCTACTTTATATTAACACTCTAGATTTTTACTGCAATTACAATGATGCATGTGATTATTATAAATGAATCAAGGAGAGTGAAGGATATATCTGTAGTTGGTAATGTTAATAATTATACATCTCAATTCACTCCATATGTTTGAGAAGTACAATAACAATACAATTTGATTAAAGTGCTACTACTTCTTGCACATTTTGCTAGCACAATAGAAAGATTGTTGGCACTACATCTAGTTCAGCAAAAAACAGAATTGATGGCTTCATAAAATAGAGAAATTACTAGCACTATATCTAATTCAGCAAACAAAATTTTTGATACTATACAACAATGAAAATGTTGGTAGTACATCCAATTCAACAAACAAAGTTTTACTAAGTATTGATGGCTTGATGTTGAATCTGCAAGAAATGCAAATTGAGATTGTACATGCAATTGTAGTTTGCACTAATTGACCCCATTGTTGGGGGTTAAGGTGTCTATGGCTATGCCACCTTGTATTTACTACACACACCTTGACCGCACACCTATACACTTGCAAGTGGTGGGCACCCATCAGTGTCACTTTATTTTTTATTCTTTCAATGACTATTGAATAAGGAAAGGCCATTGTGACTATTGGAATTCCCATATAATCTCTCTCTCTCTCTCTCTCTCTCTCTCTCTCTCCATCCACCATAGCTCTTGCTTTCACTTGTGTGCTTTCACTTGGGCTCTACCTTTCAATTAGTATTAGAGTAGGCATTTGACAAGCTTCTTAATCCTTTGCTTCAACCTAGATTCAAAGCTTTAGCTCAAGGTTTCATGGCAACCATTGTTTCTTGCTCCCAAGGTGTGCATTTGAGACTTTCCTTCTCTTGGATTGCTCTACCTGCTCCCCACTTATCTAGGAGCTTTCTAGGGTTTACTTGAGCCTTGCTGAGTGCTTATTGAGCTGATAAGTAGCCATTCTATCCATTTTGAGTGGATACAAAGCATGTTACAAAAGTCTTGGACAACTATGGTAGCTTGACAACACTTTTGTATTTTGGCCATAACTTTTGCATACGATATCGGATTTACTTGTTCTATAGCTAAAAATGAAGAGCATGATGAGAACCATAGATTTGAGTACTCACAAAGTTGATTTTGTGCAATTTTTAATCCTTTGTTTTACACAAAATAAAACAGGTTTGGATAGCAAGCATTTGATTGGTTTATGCTCTACTAATGCTTATGGGGAACGTTTGAAATGTGCAAATGATGCATTGATGCTCTAGAAAGGATTTTGGACTAAGTATAGTTTGATTAGTTAAGTTATTAACATGTTTATTACTGTAATAACAATTTGAGTAGCAAGTATACAATAGTGAGCTTTATGCTTTAAATACCTATTATGCGTACATGGTATTTCAAGTATACTACACGTCTATGGTGATGTCTAACATTGATATATAATCATGAATATTGCTATGCCATGATTTGATACTTGGATTTGAGCTACATTTGATATACTTGGGCTTTGGTATATTGCTTTGAACTTCCATGCTTACTCACTTTATGGATATTAAAGCTTTATTGGACACTTTTACTCCCATATGTATTTGTGATGTACTTGAGCTTCGTAGATGCTTTAATATATATGCCTTGAGCTTTGCTTGCTCACTTCCTATGGGAGATGCTTGTGCTTACTTGGTAGAGATCAATTCAAGTTTAAGAGAGTGGAACTCTTGGTTCATGTATATGCTCAGATGTATGCTATTGGATGCACTTACTCCCACTTATGAGCTAATTTGATTCCATATACTTTGGATACTAGCACTTACCTCTATAAATATATTGTTAGTATTGTATATACTTATGGTATATATGGTTTACTAATACTTTGAGTTCATGATAGTCTTTGGTACCAATGGTATTAGTGGGAGTTTGAGATCACTTTTTGGCCTTTTAATAGAAGGAGAGAGAGTGCACCCTACGAATGAGAAGAAGGATTTTATTAAGTAACTTATTTTTAAAAAATCATTTTGGCATTTTTAGAAAAAATTACTATTTTTTAAAAATTAATTTTAGTATTTTTAAAATTGTTAATTTTACTGAGATGGCTCATATAATTGTCACTTTCTAGTAGTAAAGCGAATCAATCATCAATTTCATTGAGGTGGGTTGGAGTGATTGTTGTTTTCCAACAGTAATATTTTTCCATCGCATTTCATCCATTTCTCTTATCGAGGAGAAAAGAAGGTGGTGGAATCCTCCTATTTGAAATCTTTCAACATTCATTTCCTTCTATCTTCCTTCCACTTTCGACAACCTTGGAAGTTCCTCTTTGTTTTCTCTCCACTCCAATGCATGTTTCTACTCTCCATTCTCATACTCCATGGAGGCATCTACTTCGTGTCAAAGGCTGAGTGCCTCCATTGAGTCCATAATAGAGGGAAGTTGAATAATCATGCGGGAATGAAAGTAGAAGAGATCCTCAAGAACCAACCCTTTCTTATCGTGTTGGAAGGACATGGAAACAAAATTTTTAGGCTCAGCGGCTTTAAGAGGATAATCAAATAAGTGCATGTGTAGCATGTTTCATGCATAAGAAGCATCACCTTGAGGCCGATGCCTTTAATCTTCCTTTGCATAGACCCAATTATTAGTGCAATCTAGGTGAGTTTACTTTCTGATATGAATGAAGGTTTATGTTTTTTATTAACTGATAAGACCATTTGATGTTAACGAACTTATATCCTTCAAGTGTCGAGGAGTGGCAGCCAGTGGAATGTGTAATAGATGTTCTAGATGTCATCCACGCCTCTGTTGGTGCGAGGAGCTTTATAAGGAGAGGACCAAAGCAACACTAGCTAAGAGGGCATATTCTTTTACGATCATTTTTACGTACTGGCACCCCCTCCAATAAGCAATGAGGAACCTTTTCCAGCCTTCCCCCTTTAGATTTTAAGAGCAAAGAGTTTTCGCTATAGCAGATTCAAGGATAAGTGAGAGTTATAAGTGTACAAATTTTCATGAGGTGCAGAAATGCCTAAAGTCCAACATTGCAAGTAGGCAAAGCAAAATATCTACATTTATGACTTTAGCCATATTTGTGGACTTCTTCTTTAGCACTAAAGTTGGGACCTCAAGAACCATCTTCCTAGTAAAGTGCATTTCCATTTTCTCGTTATAGTATAAAATTGTACAATGTGATGAATGGATGAGCCATTGCAAAATTACAAGTCGCCTCGAGGGTAGGGACCGAAAGATCGACGAGCATGTGGGCAGCTATGGCCTGTTTGGTGATATTGTCATGGGCACCACAATTAGGTTTGGGATTGGCAGCGAGGTTGGGATTGGGATTGGCAGCAAGATTAGGGCTAGGTTTGGGCTTGGGAGGATTGACATACGATGGCATTAAGGGATTTTGTTGCTAAGGATCAAACTAGACCTAGAGACCAAGTCTAGAATATATAAGACACTAAGGAAAGCATTTGAAATCTAGGGAAAAACCTATGATAAGATAGATTGAGAGGGAGGAAGAGGTTGTTTGCGTATAATTCTATTGTTCTATTAGTTTTCTTCAAGAATCAAAAGGAAGGAAAGTTAAGTAGAACATTATTACTTAACGTTTGTTTTCCTATCCTTAAAGTTATCACTTACCACTAGGCGGTATCACTGATCACATGTCTTGTTGCATTGCATTGTGGCTTAAAGCATGATAGTATAGGCTAGGCACATGATCTTCTTTGCATTCATGAGCACTAGTGTGAGGCTATGGGTCTCTTTGATTAAAGAAAGGTTTAACGGGATGGGCTAAGAGTAGTGGGTTGAGAGTAGACCCTTCATTCAACTTGAGAGGTTATAGTGAGAAGAGTATTTCTTCAAGGATACTTTTAAGATATCTATATACCTATGGCCCCTAGAGTTAGGTAGGCATTTTAAGTATTATCTTTTGTTTTAGATGTTTGGTGCAAGCCTATTACATGTTGGGTGTTCAGATGCTTGCAATGTGCTCTTTGTATATACTTGTGTGACCATACTTTTAGAATGCTATGTGGATGTGACTATCTCTCTTGGGTGTACTCAAGTGTAGACAAAATGATTATGTAGGGAATTTAATGTATACATATATATGTTTTTGGGTTTGTTGTTGCAAGTGCATAGAGTGTGTGGAATGGGCATGTTTATGGTCAATGCATGTGAAGCTAGCAAGCCCTTATCGCAAAGGCTTAAATTGGTAACTACGCTTGGCATTCATGTAGAATAGAAGGAGAAGAAGGTGTGAAGTCAAGGAGAAGCTCTTAGAGGATAATGAAGCTGATCTTGAGAATGATAGATCACTATTTTTTCTGGGTTGTTTTATGGTGTGTTGCAACTACAACTGGGGATGCTTCTAGACAACCCCAAGGGATCTCAAGAGGAGCAGTTAGATCCAAGATTGTTGTTTAGAAGATGGAATATTTGAGGTTGAGAGGAGGTATTAGACATGCTAGATCGGTCTCTATAGTGTGTTGATTTTGATTATGAAGGTGGTAAGTAGGTGTAGGGCATTGAGAGAGAGCTGATGTGCAACATACAATTTAGAGGGGCTAGACAATTTCAACACATACTACAATAAGTTTTCCTAGGGGTTACTTTTCAAAGATGCCAAGAGAATTACCATCTCCACACACAAAAACTCAACATTTTCCAAGGGAGGGCTTATTTTGGGGACTGCAATCATAACAGGTGACCAAGATATTTTGCAATAGGAGGAGTGCAATGTCTTCAAGAGCAAGGGGAGAGACTCTTTGTGAGAGGATTTAGCAATTAGAAGAGGAGGAAGCCTATACCACGGTAGTTGAGCTGGCAATACTAAGGAAATCCATGAGGAAAGGTAGCTATATCACTAGGGATTGGATGGTGAGGTTGCCCTTATGTGACAAAGCATCACAACTTCTTGAAGGTCAAAGTCAACTAGAAAGTGCATTATCATGGATCTAGTAAAACAACCTATGCAATGGCACACTAGTTTCATAGCAGTCAAGAATTAATTGAGGATGTATATCGAATATTGCTATCTAAACCAAATTTAATCTATATTTTTTTGTTGGAAAACTTTAAGTCCTTGTAGATTTTGAATTTTTAAAACATTTTGTGATATGCCAATGAGATGATAGTGTATAATATGGTTCACATGAGGTCCTTAAAGCAATGGGGATTGTATAATATGGATGTATATTCGTAAATTTACGAGTGTTTTATCTTAGATCTTTTTTCAAGGATTCTATTCTTCTAGCAGTTAAGAACTATGTCCTTAAGACTAAAGATAAGCAAGTGAGATATAAAGTCACATTCATTTCTATACTTAAAAAGTTTTGGAAGGAAAGTTAGGATAGCTAGATATGTGGTTATTACATTCACTTTGTGCTACAAAAACAAGGAGCATAATGGAACAAAGGGGCTAAATAAGTATATGCCAATAAAATGATGAGACATAATGAAGTAAACCTATAAGTTTATTCTACCCAAAGTGAATCAAGTTATGAGAGAGAGAGAGAGAGAGAGAGAGAGAGAGAGAGAGAGAGAGAGAGAGAGAGAGAGAGAGAGAGAGAGAGAGAGAGAGAGAGAGAGAGAGAGAGAGAGAGAGAGAGAGAGAGAGAGAGAGAGAGAGAGAGAGAGAGAGAGAGAGAGAGAGAGAGAGAGAGAGAGAGAGAGATCCTAAATGAATTGAGAAGAAGAAAGAATTAATATATAATAATTGAATAGTTTGCACACACACACACACACACACACACACACACACACACACACACACACACACACACACACACACACACACACACACAGAGTGTGTGTGTGTGGGGGGAGAGAGAGAGAGAGAGAGAGAGAGAGAGAGAGAGAGAGAGAGAGAGAGAGAGAGAACTTGAATCAAAGAAAATAATTTTGTCGTTCAGGGGATGATTGTAAAAAATTAAGAATGTTGAGTATATGTAAATAGAGAGACCTATAGGGATTGTCTAAGCTTAGATGTAAGAGATTTAGTGTTCTTACTTTAAAGTCATATGTTGTTGAGGAAGTTAGGTTACGGGGATGAGAACAAAGAAAGAGATGTAGTCTAAAATAAATATCGTAAAATGACTAAGGAGATCATACCTTAGATAGCATGGGGTTGTAGACCTTGAGGGTCTATCTAAAAGAGTTTATACATTGTAGCCAAGTCGTCTTAGAGTCATGTGATACTTAGTGTACCTTTTCCTTTTGGTGGCTTGTTAGGTGTTAGATCCCATCATAGAAAAGTCAACCCGAATGTCCTCCATATCATGTCATAAAGCTTCCAATATTGCCCTTGTCATTTCCACCCCATGTGGTTGTTCATTTAGTGCTTGTGACACGCTCTCCAGCCTTCCTCAATCGTTCCCATTCTTCAATGCTTGCCATGTTGGCTTCAAATTTCCATATGGATTGTGCATACTCATGCATGGTTGTTAACTAAGCTTCTTCATTCTGGCACCATGCTTGTGCTCTCTTTCTCTCTGTTTGATCTCCTTGAACCACCCCTTCCCCATGATCATATTGGGAAATAAGAGCCAAAATGAGGTGAAGGGTAGTGATCTTGAACTTTTTAACATCAAAATTTTCTTAGCTTCATATATTAATATCCTATGCTAATTTTTTTTTACAAAATGTGATATTCAATTGGCAAAAATAAGCATACATTGTAGAAACCACTCACATTTGGAAGATCAAATATAGTGTTGAGGATCAAAAATGCATTGAGACACGTTCTCACACAATTTGTGTGGTCATCATATCCACAAGGTCCTATTGATTAGTAAGAAGGGCCTCCATGCAGGTAGCAAGCTTGCATGCAATCCTAAAGACACATGCCCCAAGTTTTGTTCTTGATGACACTTTAGCACAAACTACCCTCAAAGGAGAGACGTAGATACCTATTATCTCTTCTATTGTAGCCTCTATCAATAATATTTGTAAAGTAATATATATTTTTCTCCAAATCATATAATATAAGACTCGAGTGTTCACTAGTGAATAATCAAACAAGACAAGAATTCTTGAGCACTAGCACCAAAACTAGGATAGAAGAAGCTAGTGAACACAAACAAGAAATGCTCTTGATCAAGTACTTACTACACATGATAGGAAATAAAAAGAAAGTGCATATAATTAATCCTCATGTAAGGAAAGATCCTCACAAGTGTAGGGTATGATTGTTCATAATCTCATAGGGCCCTCAATACTAGTAGATCAAGACAATATACACAATTATGTAGGGGTAGTGACAACAAAATTACAACATAGCTATAAAAAATGTGGGGTCAAAAAGGTTATTAAAGCAACATACCTAATGATATCGAGGATAAAGATATTCAAAGAATAAAAACTGAGAACACATAATTGTAGAGTAACGATGATGGTGTTGGGTAATGGCTCTTCATAAGGATGAGAAAGCACCTAAATGTCAACATCATCAATCTCAACCCATAGTAGTTGATTCTCTCTCAAGGATAAAATGGCCTTGGTGGGGCCTCTACACCCAACAACATGGCCATACAATCACCAAGGATGGTGTCTAGCTCTCTCTCAAGAACACGCCCCTTCTCCATTGAAAGTGATTGTGGTTGGTAAGCTCTACTGGGACTAGTTGTTGCTATAGTAGAGGCAGAGAATAGATACTTTGTGAAAGAGACGAGGGCTATAGCGACTAGTGGGTCTCAATTGGGGGACACTTGGAGCTAGGGCAAAGACTTGTGGGGCTAGGGCACTTGACACTTGGGTTCACACTCATGGGCTTGTTGGGCAGGGGAACTTGGGCATGGGCCTTGAGCTTAAGCTCAAGCTCATGGGGTTAGGGTTCTTGGGACTAGGAATGGGGCTTGAGCTCGAGCTTGTGGTGTAGGAGAACTTGGGCATAAGACTGGGTCTAGGGCTCATGGGGCAAGGGCATCTAGGCCTAGGGATAGCTCGCTGAGAATTGTGAGGTGAGCCTAATATCTTCTAGTGCCATGAGAGGGTCCTAGGTATGCCATGAACATTGAAACATAGACCTTAAAGAGGCACCACGAAGCCACATAGACTACTGTGTTATATTTATGGACCAATTGGTAGTGACCCTTGACGATAAGGACACTAGATAAGAGTCATCATTGAGTGATAGACAATACCCCTAGACAATGGATAGCCATGAGCCACTTGGTGGTGACCCTTGATGACAAGGACACTAGATGAGAGTCACCAGTTAGGTGATAAAGACTACCTTGGGCAAAGAGTTATGATGAACTTCTTGATGATGACCATTGAAGACCAAAACATTGGATGATGGCCCACCACCGAGCGATAGAGGCTATGTGGATAAAGTGTTGCCATACGAGCTACTTGGTAGTGACCCTCGATGATAAGGACATTGGAAAAGGGTCATCACCAAGTGATAGAGACTGCCCTTGGGTAAAGAGTAGCCACCAGCCCCTTAGTGGCAATCCTCGATGAGGACACTGGATGAAGGTCGCCATTGAGTGATAGGGATTTTCGCTTGGCAAAAGGTGGAGCCAGGAGCTATTGCTTGGTGGTGTCCCTCGATGACAAGGACATTGGATGAGGGTCCCTACCAAGCCATAGAGGTTCCCCCTAGGCAAAGGGCTACCCCAGACCACTTGATGGTGACTATCAAAGATTAGAACACTAGATGAGGGTCACCACTAGAGTGATAGAGGCTAATGATGTGCAAAGGGTTACCATGAGCTACTGGGTGGTGGCCATAGAAGATAAGGACACTAGACAAGGGTTGCCATGAAGTGATAAAGGTTATCCTTAGGCAAAGGGTATTCACAATCTGCCTGGTGGTGACCCTCGATGATAAGGAATATGGACGAGAGTTTTCACTATGATTGATAGAGGTTTCCCTTAGGCAAAGTGCAGCCATGAGATGCTTGGTGACAGCCCTGGATGACAAGGATACTAGACGAGGGTCACCACACGAGGGTCACCACCAAGTGATAGAGGTTTCCCTTGGGAAAAGGGTAGTCTCAAAGACATGAACACCAAACATGCAGTAAATAGATCATGATACAACAAAACAAGGCTTTATTAGTCAACAAGTTACAATGGGATTGGCATTGTCATCATAGAATTTCTTTCTTTGGGAACAAACTCGTAGTGTCATGGGCCCAATGGAGGGTACAAAAGTTTCAACAGATGGCTAGTGGGCTCACAACATCAACAATATTGGTGGGACCAGTGGAGGGCATGAGGGCTCTAGCTAGCTCAAAGTTAGAGCAAAGGACTAGGTGAATGCAAGAGTGAGAAAACATCCAAATGCATGCAAAGTCTAGTTTTAATGGAAAATCTCATGCATTAATCAGTTTAGGGTGTGGGGATGGAGTACTAAGTGCTTTTACATTAATAGGTTCAAGGTGAGGGGATTGACTATTAATCCCGAGGAGTCCACCTAATGTCCTTTCTTTACATGCTATAAGGCCTTAAAATGACCCCTTTTACTTTACTCAAATTATATATTTTCTTCAAATTGTAATTAAAAATCCCCTTTTGTAAATATAATCATGTAAATTTTACTAAATATAATACCCTTTCTTTTGAACTTGCATGGTATCTTACATGTTCTATAAGATGGACTCCTCAGGGTATTGATGAGCACTTTTGCACTAATAGGAGTTATTTTCAAATGATTAAAGCATTTTTAAAAGTGTTCCTCCCAGAGGGTATTGCAATGAAAGTATAGATGATGCAAATAACAATTTGTATTAAAAAGTACAAAATATAACTACTAGTATTGAAGGCCATTACATTCCATATTAGTAACATCAATTAGACTTTGTATGTATGGGAAAATCTAGGATGCATACACAAGAATCTGGGGTACTTATAAGGGAATCAAGGATGGGGGAATCTGAGATGCATATGGGGGAATTCAAGATACATATGGGAAATCCAAGATGGGGGAATTCATGATGCATATGGGGGAACCTAAGGTGCCTAGGCTAAGGGGCACACATTAGTTGCATTAGTACTAGCATCCTTGGCATGTTGGATTTGGGGTTGCCCTGAAGCTGAGATAAGAGAAACATGTACATCATCATCCCATTTGAAGTTATCATTTCCATAATATTTGGAGAGTTTATTTTGCTGAAGCCTACACAATGTTTTGAGTCTCTCCCTTTTGTTGCCAGGTTGACAGGTCTACGGTTGGAATTTTGCACATCTTGGTAGACTTGGAGGGCTTCCATGCAAGCAAAGGGCAAGGTATCCATTGGTGAAAGATCACCCCCTATTGATAAATGATCAGCATGAGATATTACTAGGAGGAATAGAGGAGAGAGACTAAATCTCATGTTGTCTACAATTCTAATATGAGTGTGTGTGATATTGGTGAAAAATTGTAGGCATCATCTCCAACAAGACATATCATTGATAGCTAAGCTTATAGAAATACCAAAGATGCAAAAACACAAAGAATAGTAGTCAAAATTAGGCATTGGTCTTCATAGGGTAAGGCCAAGAGCTTTGAGGATGCAATCAAGAGCAGTCATTTGCTACTGCCATTGTCAATATGGTGATGTGATGGGAGCAAGAGAGTAAATGGATCGGCCATGTGGCAAGGAACAAAATGCAGTAAAAAGTATTGCAAGTTGATAATCCCAAGATTCCCCCCACAAAAAAAAGAGAGAGAAGCCTAAAGAAGTGTTCCTTTCATTAATTCTAGATTCAAAACCTAGGGACTAGCAATGTAACTAAAATGGATAATCATACTAACTCCATGGAGGGACCACTAACCATACTTGTGTATTTTGCACTATCAGGGATGGCTCAAAAAGGATTTAGGGTTTTGAACATTGGTGGGACACTTTGTCCTACTACATTCATGCTCTCCCAATCTCCTTCAATCATATTGGCTCTATTATTCTCTCTTGCATTTGCTCTTGTCTAGCTTCTACTTCATCCTTGCACTCTTGTTGTTGCAATGGAGGTATAGCAGATCAAGGATCTCTGACCCAGCGATGGCAGGTGGCTCTTTACGCAATGTGCTATCCAATAATGTAGTAGGTGTGGGCTATTTTAAACTTTGTGCTATTTCTAACCAAATTGAATAAAAACGTCATACATCTAAATGCACATCAAAGGGATATATTTTCTAAAGGGGATGCCCTCCTCAACAACAGTTTAGGCTAGGATAATGCTAATAGAAAATCATCCTTTAGTGCATTTTTTCCAAGTAAGATTTTCAAAAAACCAATTGAAATCAAGGCTCTTCATCTTGAGGAAAACTAGTTTCTTTTTAAGGAATTTTAGTTATAAAATGAGCTATTTTCTCCCAAAACTAGTTGGTGTTAAGTCTTTTCCTTTTTTTTAAAATTGGATAGGCTTGTTCATGACCCTCATGTTAAATCTAAAATAGGTCACCACCCACCAAGTGATAGGTGCCTCCACTAAGTGGAGAGTCATCATATCACTCTCGGATGACCCTAGTGTGGATTGAACCCTAAGGTAGCTAGTATAAAGTTAGGAAAGCCCCTCCTAGTTGTAGAGGATTCCCATATCACTTGATGGAAACTCTCATGTGCAATGAACCCCACACCAGTCACCACCACCAATCGAGAGAGGCCCCTTCCTCTTGCAAAGAGAGCTCCATATCACTTGATAAGGCCCCCTCTATGTTGTGAAGCCCGCAAGGTCGCAACCAAGCAAGGAGGGGCCTCCTCGCTTATTGCAGAGTGAGTACGTAATGCTTACTAGTGACTATCGTGTGTTGTGAAGCCCACATGGGTCATCAAAAAGCAAGAGAGGTCCCTCCCTCTTTTGAAAAGAGCCCTCACTAACCCTTGTATGTTGTGAAGCCCACACAGGTAACCACCAAGCAAGGGAGGATCCCCCACTTATAGAAAGAGCTGGTATTGCTTGGTAGAGACCCTCATGTGTGATGAAGTCCACATGGATCACCACTAAGCGAGGGGGGCCTTCCTCTTATGGAGAGAGCATGCATCACTTGATAGCATCTCTCATGTGTTGTGAAGTGCTTGCATGGGTCACCATCAAGTGAGGAAAAATGTCCCTCCTGCACACAGAGTCTGTATCACTTGATAGTGACCCTCATGAGTTGCATATCTTGCATGGGTCACCACTAAGCGAGGGAGAGCCTCCTCTTGAAAAGAGCCCATATCGCTTGGTAGTAATCCTCATATGCTACGAAGCTCACATGGGTCACCACCAAGTAAGGGATCTCCCTTCTCTTGTGGAGAGAGCCTATATTGCTTATTAGTAGCAACCCTCGTGTGCGATAAAGTCTCAATAGATCACCACCAATTAAGAAAGACCTATCCCTCTTGCAAAGAGAATTTGTATCACTTGCTAGTGACTCTCATATATTGTGAAGCATTTATGGGTTGCCACCAAGTGAGGAAGGCCTCTCCCTCTTGAGAGCCCCTATCACTTAATAGTGACTCTCGTATGCTATGAAGCCCGTAGGGGTCACCATTAGCTTATGGAGAGAGTTTGTAACACTTCATAGTGACCCATTTGATTATTCATGTGTTGTGAAGCCCACAAAGGTCACCACTAGCTTGTGGAGAGAGCTTGTAACACTTCGTAGTGACCCTTTTGCTTATTCATGTGTTGTGAAGCCCACAAAGGTCACCGGCAAGTGAGGAAGAGCCCTTCCTCTTGCAGAGAGACCTTGCATCGCTTGGAAATAACCCTTTTTTTTAATTCTATCTTTTATGAATAAGAAACAAGATACAATACTAGAGTTTGAGAATGACATGAAGGAAATCCCAGATGAGAAACTTTGTATATTCCTCCATAGTGCGTGCACTCACACTTGTGTTCACGAGTTGTCCCATATATTTACTTTCCCATTTTCTATTGAGAATGTTTTGCATTCTTATATGAATGTGCTAGGTATGTACATGGGAGAATACCAAAAAATGACTTTAAGCAATGCAATGAACATAGAGGCACATAAATATGTTCACACTTACGACTTTACGACCAACAAAGTCATCACGGAGAGAAAGCTGGCAAGGGCATTGGATAAACTACTTGGCAATATAGACAAGGACACAGAGAACTACCTAATACACTAAAGGAGATGCCATCTTTTGTAATCACCCTTTGCATTGCTATTTGTATCTCCTAGGGGATGAGAATGACTCAAAGGGGGCTTCACAAGGATCATGTGCTAAGGACAGAAGGAAACCTACCATTATGATTAGAGAGGTTAAAAAGGTAGAGGAGATGGTATCCTTTGATGTAGAGGAGGAAAGAGGATAGAATACTTTGCAAAGCTTTGAGCTACCCCTGACAACCTAGAGGTTATGCAATCGGTCAACACATATAAGGAAGGAAGCATATCCATATCAAACCTACCTACATTTACTATATTGGATGGCCAAGACTATTGTTGGGTCGATATAATGGATTCACTAGACATTCATAAGGACTGTAGTCTCACTACCCTAGCACAATTTTGTGATGCTAACTCAAGGTGGATAGTGGATGAGACAGATCTACATCTCTTGACTGATTCTACAATTAAAGGTGTTAATTTTGCTATGAGCAAGCAAATATTCAAAAGCATTGAAGTAGAGGCCAAGACTTATGGGAAGTGGCAATTGTCTATTGAAGAAGAAAGAGTTATAATAATTGAAAGGCTTGGCCTAGCCAACATGGGAAAATATCAACTTTAAAAACAAGGAAGGGAGTGGCACAATATTATTATGGATGCCATGTTTGCTTAAAGGGGATGAAAATCAATTGGTATTTAGTTGATGATCTCCTTAATCTTGGTCAATGATAGTTCTTCTTGGGTTTCTTTTTTTCTAAGAATGCATCCTTGCAACCAAACCGCCCTAGTGTACAATGACGACTTCCTTACTCATGCAGGCGGCTTAAGGACATCAATGCAAGTAGCTCAAGTCAACAGGGCACAAAAAAGATGTGGCTCTTTCACAATACATTGGCAAGTTAGATCATACAAAGATAGATGACATACATACACACAAGTATTATGTCTTGCTCTTTTTTTATAGAAATATTGTATAAATTTGAGTAAATGATAAACATTATGTTCACCATTATATATTGTAAATTTTCACAAAGAGTTTTCTCCCAATGATTATAAACTACTAACCTCAGAGGATGAAGATGATAAAATGATACCAAAGAAGATGAAATAATTCTCTTTGAGTCCATGTAGAGAGGAATAAATATATGTATTATGTGCTCTTTAAGCCTTGTTTCTAGTCTTGCCTCTCCCTAGAGGCCAGAGAATAAGAGTGACGAGGAGAGGGAAAGACTAGATTTAGAGAGAGAAAGACAAGAAAGAAGGGGAAGCCATAGAAGCTGTGAGCAAGAAGGGAGAGAAAGACTGTAATTGTATTAATGTGTCAAAAAGATATGTAAAATTACATGTCCTCTCCTTTTATACCAATGTCAGTGTGACATGGCATAATATCAATGTTATTTACACTAATTCCTTATTCTCATCTTCTTACAATCCATCCCCACTCAAAATGAAGGTTTTTGTCCTCAAAAACAAATATCGGACTTATTGGTATAGCCAAGTGGGGGGGGGCTGCAGAGTACTACTCTGTACAGCATTACAAGTGGTAAAGGAAAAGATTACCTAATACTCAATAGTAGTACTAATCTATACAGAAGGTCAAAATCAGCCTGTAGCCACCCGGATCAAAAGGAAAAGTTGTATCATTGCCATGCATTGGATCAACTTTCATAAGATCGAAATCAAATACTGCTAGAAGCATGATCATCATGATGGTACTCACTAACGAAGTCACCATTGCATGATGATCATCCAAATCCACATGCTGTCCATAATCTGCCTTCTTGAACTAAACTTCTTGTTGTGGACTCATACCAAAATGGTCTTCAACAAGATGTTCCCCATCATTTGCATCATAATATTCAAATACCAAGAATATTTTGGCAGACTTTGCCCTGCATGTGGCTTGGTGATTACAAGATAGTGGCTTAGCACATCGATAGCATAAGCCCACATCATGCAGTTCCCATATCGTATCACTAGTAAGGTGTCTAACGCGTTTAGCCTTAGATAGCAATTTACACACCTGCTCATCACCATTGGTCAGCTCTATAATAGTTTTGACATGCCGCTCATAGTCATCTTACTGCTCATGTATAATAGATGGTTGTCCATGCTCATCATGTACAACAGATGGCTGTCCATGCTCATGACCATATTGCTCATGCTGTCCATACTGCATATGGTGATAATAGCCCTGCTGCACATTAGAGGGACAGTTTGGTTGAGCATATGCATTTGCTTCTATTGATGTTTGCTGCTCATATACATAAGCATGCTGCCTTTGATCATTAGTCCCACAGAATTGGTCATAATCACTTGCTTGCTGTTGATCAAAGCTAGAAGTGCACTGATAAACATAACCATTTCTGTCACATCCATAAGAACTGGGCTGGTCAACCAAGAGAGCTTCACAAGTATAATCATAACTATTTTGCTGAAGAGATGGATGCTCATAAGCATAAGCATGTTGACCATAATAACCATTCTGCTGCCAAGGTTCAATGGAATGATACTCTGCATTATGATATGGTACATCATATTTATAAGCATTAACATGCTGTCCAGATGTACTTGCATACTGCTCATATTCATTTACATGTTGTTGCTGTTCATATTCATAAGATGCATGTAGATCATAGTGTGTACCATCAACACATACATGTTGTCCATAAGCATAAGCATTTGATTCAAGTGTACCATCAGCATATAGATGTTGTCCATAAGCATAAGCATTTGATTCAAGTGTACCATCAGCATATAGATGTTGTCCATAAGCATAAGCATTTGATTCAGGTCTTGCTGTTTTTTCCATAACCGCCTTTATAAGAGCAATACACTGATCAACCAAAACTCCAAGTTTGTCAATTCTAGCCTATGTTTGAAGCCAACCTTGTCCAAGTTTGTCAATATTAGCCTGTGTTTGAAGCCAACCTTGTTCACTAGATCTGGAGCTACTAATCTCAGCTGCCATTGCATTCAAGCTGAAGAGATATGTTGTTCCTTTAAAAATATAAGTCCAAATAAGGTGTATGATAGCTTGACTCAAAGATTAGGATGTCTAGTATCAAGTAGAAATCCTGGTTTGAATTTAGGAGTAGCAATACCCCTCTCTATTTAAGAATTTCCAGAACTGTCCACAGTGAACTGTTAGTGAACTGCCAGTACCAAATAGGCTCTAGCTCGAGAAATATGTGTCCAAATGAGACGTTTGATGGCTCCACTCGAAGCTTATGATGTCTAGTATCACTTCCAGTTGTTTCTTTGTCGTTAGAATGATGCTACCAATTTGTGTAGCAACTTTCCCAAATCTGTCCCTGTTTGGATTGTACCCTGTTTAGCACTGTAATGACCCTATTTTGCCTCGTAATCATTATCTTTCATCTAGGGAAAGTTGTAAGCACTTAAGATCAGTAAAAACACTGATTAGACATGCACAAACCCTGCAAATACATCCTTGATACATCCAAGAAGTGCTCTAAAAATAGCCCAACTGATCCTTACTACATACTCTCAACCACTTGATCAAGCAAAACCTATAAGCATTGAGAACTCCAATAGTTGCTTCGAAATGGAGCTAACCAAGAAACAAACTCCAATATAGCTTGAGTTGGTTGCAAGCTTCAAAGTCCCCAATGAATTGAATCATACCAAGTAGATTCAAAGGTGAGAAGATACCCAATTACTTGAGCTTGCTTGATGAACTCCTCAAAGCCAATCTTGTAGTAAAACGCTTGAACCAAAATAGTAGTATATCCCAGCATTATACTCTACTCAATAATGCTCCAATGGTTCTCCATGAACCATAGCTTGTTGAAGAAGAACCAAATGGCACAAGACTTTGTTGAATCTTCAAGAGAAGTGTTGATGAGCCTTCCAAGAAATGGTCTAATACCTTCAATGTTGATGAAGATCCTTCAAATATTGGTGACTCTTTCAACACATCTGTTTCCTACTTGCATTTCTCTCAAGGACTAGAGGCTTTCCCCAAGAAGGCTTCACACAACTTCTTTCTCACAAGACCTTCGTCCAAGACAAAGCTCTCCTGGTGAGTCAAATACAACTCACTAAGCATTTAGTTGCATTTGAAATTGTTGATGGACAGTTGATGCCTTTGCAAAGTTAAGCCCAAATGTAGCAGCCCTTGCCCTGGTACAATCTATCTGAAGGAGGTAACATCTAGATCCAGTGATGTGAGGCACACTAACCAGTTAGTTCAGCTGATCAAGACGTTGAGGCACCCGGTTCTTGCATATGATGATGGCTGCTATTCATATTGTAGCTGGTACATATGGTCGTTCCAATAAGTACATTGTTGCTGCTTCTCAAATTGTTATTTGGCGCTTGCATCATACACGAATTGATGACTTTCGAGCGCGCATCAGGAAGAGTATGGCATCAACGAATTCTGTTTCCGCCACTGCTACTGATGTTCCTTCAGGAAACAAATCTGGTGGTAGAAGGGATCTCAAAACACGATGATAAGAAAGTGACAGAATTGAAGAGATGCCAGCTATCGTGCCATCGATGCTTGATATATTTGGGAGACCTTGCTCGTTACAAAGAGTATTATGGTGATGGAGATGCAACAAATCACGATTGGTCAATTGCTGCCGGGTTTTATGTCAAAGCTGCTTCATTATGGCTAGCCAGTGGAAATCCTCATAATCAGTTGGCAATGCTTGCAACATAAGTTGGGGATGAGTTGTTGGCCATCTATCATTATTTTCGCAGTCTGGTAGAGCTGAAACTCCATTTCTTACTGCAAAGGACAATTTGGTAGTTCTCTTTGAAAAGAATCGACATAGCTACATGCGCTTAGTTGCCTCATTTGAAAAAGAAAAATCTCAAATTATGTATTCTTTGAGAAACCATGTCTCCCCTTTGAATCTTTGACACGTTTGCCTTCATCTGTTTGCTGGTCAAGGCTTTGGAGCTCCTGAATGTTTAGGAGATACTAGCATCTCAGTTGGTTTGCAACATCATACCTCCCCTACTGCATCATATCAAGGCAATTGCTGTGAATCTCCCCTGTTGTGGTACAAACCCTGTGGACCGCTTATGGCAGTAGTAGCTGGCAGCTTCATAAAAAATATTGCTCTTTATGACATCCGAGATGGTGATATGGTATTGCATTGGGATACAAACCGGCCAATAGCAGCCTTAAATTATTGCAGTCCTTTACAATGGAGGAACAGAGGCAAGCTGGTTTTGGCTGTTTTGTTCAAGCTTGTTGTCATCACAGTGTTGGTTATTGCTGAATCAGAAATTCAAAAGCTGGTGGACCTGTATGAGGACCTTATCAAGTGCTGCGTTGGAGATGCCATGAGTGAGGTCCGCTCCACAGCAAGAATGTGTTATCATGTTTGTGCCAAGTGCTGGCCTGATAGAGCTCGTCTACTGTTTGCAAGATTTGATCCTGTTATTCAGAGACTAATAAATGAAGAGGAGGGTGGCCTCCATAAAAGGTATGCATCTCCCTCCCTTCGTGATCGCAATCCACCCAGCTATGACATGCCACCACAATTTCTGCAGGGACTCAGTCTGCTTCAGCGGGGAGCCAATTGGTTTCATTTGAGACAACACCTATTGTTGCTATGGACCGAACTGGGAATCTGCTTGCGAATCAAAAGGCACCATCTGAAAGAAGCCTTGTTCTGATTTATAGCTTCTGTTGCACTCCTTTGCACTCGAGACAGCGGGGCGGAAGAAGAGCTTCTTCCTATGATCATGCCATTTATAGCTTCTGTTACACTCCTTTGAACTCGAAATAGCGGGGCGGAAGAAGAGCTTCTTCCTATGATCATGCCTGTGTCAGCCTTTTTGTTTGCATTGCACTGCAAAGAAAAGTCGATTTCCTTTGCTTTCAAAGAAACAGTCCTCCATGGATCTGCAGGTCGGCGAAGAGATCTTCACCCTTTCCATCTCTTGTCTGACAGGGCCGATCTCCTCCCGAAACTGCAGGAAGCTTCTGTCGTCGTGCACCATGTCGGCCATCTCTGTTTCTCCTCCTGCCTCAATGTCTCTGACTTTGTCCTTACACAGATTCACATAGCTCATCCCACTTGATCTGAGCGGAAGCGATGAAAGCCCTAAGGCACCGCATGGACCACCATCGAACAAGTCCTACGCAGCGCTAAGCTTATCAAAGCTCACCTCAAGGCGCTCGACCAAGCCAACCTCAAAAACCGTAGGATCCCTGGCTGTAAGGAAGGAACCTCTGTGGATCGGATGCGCATGTCAGTAATGGTGGGATTGAGGTACACTTTGAAGAGCCTAATGGATGAGTTCTAGTCTGTGAGGCAGAGGATGATGGTGGAGTATAGAGAGACTGTGGAGAGGAGGTGTTTCACCATGACAGGCAAACATGTAAGGAGACCATTGATCAGATGATCGACACCGGCGGAGTGAGACCTTCTTGCAGGAGGCTGTTGCAAGAGGCTATTGAGTCCTAAAGAAGCACAAAGAGGGAGAGAGACCTTTCTGGCAGCAGCTCCTTGTGTTATCCTTCCTCTTCTTCTGTTGATGATGACAAAGATAAAGGATGATCCTTTTTCTATCTGTTGTTGCAAATGGTGGCACACGGAGAGAATGGACTGATCTCCTCCATGAAATCTTGAGAGAAATACTAAAAGAAAGAGAGAGAAAGACTGCTTCTAAAAAAGTAACCAGAACTTTCCCCCCTTTTGCTCCATTTACCATTGTCTCTTAAGAGAATACCTTCAAAATTGGCATGAGCTTGCAAAACGAGCTACCATCTTTGTCTGTCTGCCTCCATTTTTGGTCCAAGCTCCATTATGACTCCAAGAAAGGCTGCCATGGTCTATGTGGTCTTCAAGAAAGCTGCCATGTCTAGTACTTGACTGTTGTGGTTCTTCAATGCTGTACCTGTGCACAGTAAGGTTTCCTGAAACTGACAAGAAACTAAATGTAAAGAAGGAGAGAGAAAGGAAGGATCTGAAAACTAAGCTCTGATACCACTTGTCAGAGAGAGAACTAGGGAGAGAGAAAGAGGAGAGAGAAGACAGAGAAGACTGCAGAGGAGAGAGAAAGACTGCAGGAAGAGAGAGAATAAGAGTGACGAGGAGAGAGAAAGACTAGATTTAGAGAGAGAAAGACAAGAAAGAAGGGGAAGCCATAGAAGCTGTGAGCAAGAAGGGAGAGAAAGACTGTAATTGTATTAATGTGTCAAAAAGATATGTAAAATTACATGTCCTCTCCTTTTATACCAATGTCAGTGTGACATGGCATAATATCAATGTTATTTACACTAATTCCTTATTCTCATATTCTTACAAGAACACAAAGGAATGCTCCATTTTGAATGGAAATCATCACATAGTGTTCATCTTCAATAGCTTTTTAGTCTTCACAATCTCTCTCATGATCTCTCACTCATAAATACATTGTTTTGCACAAAAAATTGGCTAACTCTCACTCTCACTCACTCTCTCACATGCTCTCTCTCAATAGTACATTGGAATATGAAGAATAATAATCCATAACCCCTATTTGGTCGTGTATACCCCTCCCAAGAGGTATGTCTGATATGAAGGGTCACCAAAGCCACTACAGTGTCCTCTTGTACCTCAATAGTGTCAATGTCACTTCAGTCTTCACTTGAGTCTTTAGCAACTACTTCCTCCACTTCTTTGAGCTATTTTGAACTTTTATTCATCTCTTTCCAAGATTAGAAAACTTGCCCAAGCTACACATTCATCCAACAAAACACTTACAGAGGCATATAGAATAGAAACATAACAAAGGTAGAGGCTCTACAGAAGCTTAATAGAAATAATTTAGCTCAACTAAAACCATTCAAAACCATAAAAGATTATTCAATAAGCCTCCAATCATTGTTAAACTCCATCAATCATCATTACAACTTCTCGTACAAAAGAAAAATAGAACAAATAGAACTAATCAGAACCTATCAAACACTCAACAGAACATTTTAGCACATCATATCTCCCTTGAAAAACATCATTAGCTTCTCAAACCTATTCAACCTTATCCAAAACACTCTCAAACATTTCCAAACCAATCAATTAGCATTCAAATTATACAAAAATCACCTAAAAATAGAGGGAAAAAAAGCCAAAAACATAGTCATATTAACCCTCAACATATCCCCATGCTTAATTGAGAAGCATCCTCGCGACCTTAGAAAAAAAGAAAAAAGGATCAAATAATAGCTTAGCTTGATCTTCCATAGCAACTTTGGGAAAAACCATCCAAGCACGACCCCAACTTATAACTATATCTAATAAAGAATTGTGATGAAAGGAAAACACCTTTATCCATTCACACAACTTAGAAACAGAAAAGCATGACAAACTTTTATCATCTTCAACTCCACGCAAGAAGGATAAAACACCACATATACATCATAGAATATACACAAAATTCACATAGATACAAGATAATGTAGTCTAAATGGCACATACTTCCAATAAATGGAGAGAAAAGAGAAAGATTTTCATTAAAAAGACCAGTATAACCAAGAGAGTATCTAGAGGCTATATTGTATGATGAAGATATTTTTTCTTGAACTTCAAACTCAGACTGAGACGTTCCAAACTCTTATTCTCATCCACAAAATATAGAGGTACATTCTGGAGAAACTATAAACAATACATCCTTTCCAACAAGATAATAAACTTGGTAGGAAAAGCTTGTGCAGAATAATACATGACATCCATCTAAACAACAGTCACATCCTCATTAGGATTAATAATCAAGTTTGAAATACTCTTTTGAGTATTCAGATGAGACTGCTAATGCATAAAAGCAAGATACCAACAAAAATAAGACGCCAAGTGTATCGAGGTATCCTCAGAATGAGCATCTACTCTAGCAAATTGAAGATAAAAAGTAGAATATTGTGTAGAAGTGTCCCAGGACCTAGAATGATAGGCCAATTAAACATTGGTATCAAACAATCATTCAATGTCCACTACCTGATCGATGAGGGATATCACTGTCATACCTAGGAGTATCCATCACTAATTGTGAACTCGAGGGGTTCACTTTATATATATTCTCTATATAACGTGCGTTCATGGCCTATTTATAAATATCCTAATCTGTGAATTTTTCTTGAATAAAACCCTTTTCTATTAAATCTGTAAGTAACCCCTTTATATGACACCCTTTTGTATGTGGAAAATGTATAACAATGGTATTTTAAAAAACCCTTATTTTGAACTCACGTTATATATACATATATTCATGAGTGACCCCCCCCCCCCCCCCCCCCCCCCTCGAGATTGTGAAGGAAGGTTAATATAGTCAGATGGAGATGGTAAGGAAGGAAGAGGGGAGGTGGGTAAGATAAATCATAAAATGAAGATATTTGAAGGGATAATGATGATAGGAAAGAAAGTATATATTTTTGAAGGGATTTTGCTAGAAAAATAGAGGGAATAGATGGGACAATAAGAGTAGGTTCAATAGGAGTAGGCGAAGATGTAGGATCAGCAAAATAAACGGGCAAGTAGTAAAAACTGGAATTTGGAGGAAACTACAGGAGTAAATGATAAGAGAGGGATACTATCTAGATAAGAAGTGAGGATGGCAATCTACAAGGGTAATCCATAAGATATTAGGGAATAAGATAGGATATCATGAGGATCATATGGGTAGATGGAACATCGAAAATCAAAAGTTGAAAAGAAATCCTCAGTAAACAATGGATTGTTAGCAATATGGTTCATCACTTGGGATCACAATGACTGAATATTCAACTTATGAAAGACATCTATCGATGGTGAGGATCTAGAATATCAATCTCCAAAGGAGGATGCCAAGCATAGCCTCTACACCACAATGTCTGCCTGATGATAATTCTTCAAGCCATTGACCAAAGTAATCTTAGCCAGTAGAATGTACATACATGACTACCTGTAGAATCACATCCATTGAAACAGGCACAAAAAAAACGTAATCTAATTGTGGGGCCTGCTGGTTATGTTGAGGATAAGGGGGCAAATGGGGGCATACAAGGTGCCCAATGAAGCCAAGGAACAAAAATCATATGAGGGCCGGGGAGAGTGGGAGATGAAATCTTACCTCGAGGGGAAGAAACCATGGCTGGCATTGAAGCTCCAAGCTCTAGGTCTTCAATCCGACTGGACCAAGCTCCATGATCAAGCTCTAATCCAAAGCTCTAATACCAGTTGAAAGGTGAGAAGGATCAAAGCTTACTTGGAAGTGAGCTATGGCGGAGAGCAAGAGAAAGAAGAAAGAGAGACACAAATGGGAACTCCAACAGTCACAATGTGTGACCGGGCCTTCCTTTATTCAAACTGTCACTAAAAGAATAAAGAACAAAGTGAGGGTGATGGGCGCTCACCACCTGCAGTGTGCAGTGGTGGGTGGCTAGGCAGAGGCACCTTTACCCCCAACAAATATTTACTGTGCCACATGTACCATGGAATTTGAGGCCTATTCCAATGCCTAAAGCTTACTTGCCAAAGCTAATGGATTTGCTAAATGAAAAGATTCCACGAAGATCTTGGAGCCCTCTTCAGCCTCGTACTCAAATCATTGGTTTACTGTGCCAAAAAAGAATGGGGCTTTGAGATTTATTCAAGACATGCAACCGTGGTCAATAAAGTGACCATAAGAAATGTGGGTGCAGGTCCTGTGGTTAATGAATTTGCAGAGGCTTTTGCAAGGAAAGCCATCTATTCTTTGGGTGATCTTTACTCAGGGTATGATCAGTTTCATCTTGCAATTGAGAGTAAGGATATCACAACCATGAAGACTCCTTTGGAGTTAGTTCGGATGTGTGCTCTCTCGTAGGGTGCAACAAACTCAATGACACACATGACAAATGCTATGAATAGGGTACTCATGGATTTTATACCACAATTGACAATGCCCTTCTAGGATGATGTTCCAAATCAAAGGGTGTGTAGTGGATGAAAATAATGAAGAGATGGATGCTCATGGATATAGACAGTTTGTTGCAGACCATATTGTGGATTGTGAGAGGATTTTGACACGTCTAGAAGAGATACATTTAACTCTTTCTAGCTATCTTTGGAGTTGAAGAGGTTTTGATTGTTGGGCATATGTGTGGGCCCTATGGGTGTAGACCATCACCAACAAAAATAGATGGGATTGATAGAATGCAAGATGTATGCATGAATGTATCAGAGGTGCGTAGATTCTTGGGTACATGTGTGTTCTATTTGATATGGATTCCTCACTTTGCACATGTAGGTGATGCTCTATATCAGTATCTGAGGAAAGGTTAGAGATTTCATTGGGAAAGGAAGCATTAGAAAGCAATGAAGAAATTGAAGTAGCTCTTAAAATTTTCTCCTACATTGAGAAAGGCTGACTATTCACATGGAAAGCCTATCATTATTATTATTGATACAAGCCCACCAATCGGGATTGGATGGGAAATTGGGCAAGATGATGAGGAAGGGAAAAGATATGCAATACGCTTCAGTGCTAAAGTATTGGCTGAACAACAGAGAAGGTATCCATAGGTAAAAAGAGAATTATGGGGAATTGTGACAGCCCTTAAATGTGATAAGGAGTATTTTATGGATGCTCGTGTAGTCATTGAGACTGATTGTTTGTTGGTATTGGATATGATTTCTAGTTGTGCTACCTCAGACATTGCTATGCTCCAGTGGATTGCATACATCAAATCTTTGAACCCCAAATTTCAGCATATTGAAGGAAGAGATAACCTAGTGGTAGACATGTTATCTTGAGCACACTATGAGAATGAATATGGGATGATGGATGAGGAGGAAGAATATGACTTTCTTGCAGCTGAAAATGATGTTGTAAGAGTGAATTTAGCAATGCAAGGTGTTGCTACAACATTAACAGAAGCTTGGACAACAAAGAGAAGACACTTTAAATGTTTTGCATCTTGTGTAGAAGTGTTTTTGGAAGACAAATATGCAGGAGAGTGGCTGAGAATTGGTCAATATCTCAGTACATTAACAAAGAGAGATGAATGGTCAAATGAGGAGTTTAAGAAGATCAAGAGGAGAGCCTCTGGGTTTTTCTTAAAAGATGGATACTTATGGAAACATGCCAAAAAGAAATAGAGTAAGCCATCGCGAGTTTTGAATGATAGAGCTTCACAAGTAACTGTTATGCAAGAATGTCATGAAAGCTTTTGGGCTGGCCATAGAGGTGTTTGGGGTACTTTTGCAAAGATCAAAGAAAGATATTGGTGGCAGGGTATGTATAAAGATGTTTCTCACTTTGTGGAAAGATGTACGACATGTCAAATGTATTCATATGTGAGACATCAGGATAGATTATAGCCCACATATCCATTGTCTCTACATTTTAAGTGGGTGGTGGATTTAGTCACAATGCCTACAAGTCTTTGGAAAATGAGATATCTTGTGCTTGCCCGTGAAGACTTGACTAATCAAGTGGAAGGGAGAGCTCTACGTACTAAGACAACAAATGCTATATGTACTTTTCTCTTAAAAGAGATCTTTTGTCGATATGGCTGTGTGGGGAAAATTACTACAAATAAGGGTGAGCTGAATGCAGATGAAGCTCATGATTTCTTTGCATGGTTAGGAATAAAGCTTGCTTTAGCTTCAGCCTATAACCCTGAAGGAAATGGCAAAAGTGAAAGAGGTCATTCACCTATTGTGAAGGCATTGACAAAAGCATGTAGAGAGAAGGTAAAAGAGTGGCCACGATTGCTCCCTTATGCCTTGTGGGCTGACAGAACAACTCAGTGCTGTTATAGGATATATGCCTGCAGAATTGATGTATGGTAAAAAACCTATCATGCCGATAGAAGAGATGACAGTCACATGGAGTGTGCTACCTTGGGAGGAGGAGTTGAATCAAGAGGAGTTGTTGGCCTTACTCATTAGACAGTTGGTCAGATGACATAGATGCAACAATTGCAAAGTTAAGGGCAGCAAGGATATAGAACAATAAATGGTTTGATAAAAGTCATAGATTGAGGCCAAGAACCATACAAGATGGGGATTGGGTATTGGTTAATGATAGTAGTTTAGACAACTAGCATAGTGCCATGCATAAAGTTTTCAAAAGATGGTTTGGACCCTATGTGGTAAGACAGGTGTTTGATAATGCTACTTATGCATTACATGAGCTGAATGGGATAGCCATAAAACTTCCAGTAGCAGGGAAAAGAATTAAATTATTCAAGAGGTGGGAATCTAATGCCTATGAGTTGCCAGAATTGGAAGAAAATACTGGCCATGATATAGGGGCTAGCCAGAAAGATATGGAAGATGAAGAAGTAAAGGATATGGTTGTGCAGAGGATGAGGAGGACTCAAAGTTAGGTGACAACTAAGATTTTGGCACATATCAGAGAATGTGCAAATTCAGAGGGGGTGGATGTCATGCCACTATTCGGACACGGTGTGAAAAACTCTGGAGTGCATCATCATCCAACTTTCTTATTAATGTAGAGACAATGTGATCTTAGTCATTAGTGCTAGTGTTCATGGCATGGATTATCCAAAAATACTAGATTTTTGGATAAATTAAGACTGTTTTTGATATTATTTATTGTAAAAATCTAAAAAAGAAAAAAAAACTTCTAGATTAGGATGACATGCAAAAAAAGCAGGTTACTTTTTCAGCCAATTATTGGATTTTTCATAAAAAGGAAAGCTGGGCGAAATCATGCGCGCTGCGATCGCTGTTGACAGGCTAAAAACTGCACTTTGAACTGGAAGAAGAAGGAGTGATCTGGGAGATCCCTGACCAGGCGTCCTAGGGTTCTACCCCCCTTTTGAAGCCAACCGATCCATCGGATTTGGGCTGTGAGCAGTAGAGAAGGAGATGTTATTTTGATCCACGTTTTTGGTCTACGAAGAAGCTCCAAGAGATCTAATGCCTGGAGATTGTTTTTGAGTAGTGCCAAACAAAAGAATTCAGGTTCTGTCAATACATATTGATTCAATTCATTGTGCTTTGTCTTTGTAGTGTTTACATATTGTCTATTCTTTTTCTTCTCTTCCATCTCCTATCTCTACTTCCACCTCTGATCCTTGGTGGATATGACCTTTCAACAAAAACCCCTTCGACAACTGCAAATATGTGCATTAGAAAGAGGGACCATTAAAAAAAGTTTCTATGAAAAGAGAAGGATCATGGCTATTATATCGAAGGGTAGTTCCGATGTAAAAAGGCATGTTCACATGAAAATACGTCCTAAGTGTATAAAATTCTTCAAAAATTAATAACTCATGAACCTTTGCTCGGAATCGAGGGCCGTAAAAAAAAAGTGGCTACTTCAAAGGGACAAATAGGACAGTAGGATCATATTACAGTTTTGGTAAACATAGGATATATTTAATGGAGGATAAGAAAAATGATAAAACAACCAAAAAGCAAGAAAAGATCATAGAAACGGGCTAAAATAGGGTGGGTGATTGAGGAAAGGACCTCCATAGGTCATAAGGAAAACATGGTATCATGTAATGATCAATTAATAGGGTGTTCACAAATGTATGCAACCAAGACACATAGGGACACATCCCCACACTTAAGACATGAATAGATAGGGTTGACCAATCAACAGGGACCTAATACTTGACCACAAACCATACCCATATGTCCCCACACTTAAAACATGGCATACACATGAACATAAGAGGTAGGCTTAGAAACAATTGGCCGATTCAGTGGGTTGATGTACATTATTGATAGGCATTGCTGGGGAGTCAAAGTCATCCACAGGAGGTACCAAGGTTCACCTTAGCACGATTGTATCATGGTAGAGACCATGTAGTAGTACCCAGGTCGGTAGGATTGTTGATGAAGATGCGATAAGACGTCAATAGCGAGCTACACATCACTCAATCTCAATAGTCACTCATGCTAAAATGATAGATTAGTCACTCACCCCATCACTCACATCGCTTGGAGAAGGATGGAAACCCATATCTCACATCTAGTTTAGAAATCAACAAGAGGGATTATTCAAAAGGAGTATGCTGGCATGCACAGTTGATAGTGTGTCAATGCATCCCAATCCATCTAGCATAGGGGCAAGAAGGAAGGCCAGGGAGCCTTGTAGTGTAGTGCACTGATGAACGAAGCGATGTGTGTGTAATAATGGTGGAGGCCTATCCCATTGTGCATAAGAAAATGAAAATGTATCTAATACCAATTTTTGTAACATCCCTCAACCCACATCTCTTAGGTGATGAAAGGAAAAATCAATCATGCTCAGTCCCCTTGTCTCTTGCTCTGTTGATAAATATACAAGGGCAACATAGTTCCTCTCACCCATTGATGTAATACTTATGGCCACTTGTGCGAAGGTTGTATTACTTGTGCACAATTGATGGTATACACACCCATTGATGTAATACACTCATGGCCACTTGTGCAAAGGTTGTATGCCTTGTATACAATAATTGATGGTCTAACAATGCATCCCACCCTATACTAGCATATAGTGCAAGAAGGAAGGTCAGGGAGCCTTATAGTGGTGTGTACAGTAATAGATTGTGCATTGTGCATTGAGAGGCCTAGCCCATGCATGCAACATTCCATTCACACATCACACCTCTCTGTTGGATTTAATGGGCAAAGATTGGTCACTCATCCCATCCTCTGTTTCACACTTTTCTGAGAAATATAGAGGGCAACCCATACTCACATGCGCATCCAATTAGGATGACAACTCATGTCACTAAGGGATTGTCGATGAAGAGTGGCTTCATCCAGTTGATGATGTCCACTTGTATCGGTTGATAAAGAGGTGTACCTAGGGAGATAGCCAACAAATCTAGAACTTTGATTGCAGGTGAAAGATGTCATCTACTGCAGGAGTTAGATCCATTGATGGAGTTGTAGGAAACAATGCGCCAAGGGAGGTAGCTTTGGAACTGCATCCTCCTGGAAGGTCGTTTGAAGGATCAATTGATCTAGTTCTGCAGGGTGTCACCACCTTTTCCACAGCTAGCTTTCCATCCAAGGGTGTCTACCATCTTTTCTTGGAATGAGGCTTGTTATGACATGAAATTTCTTCCTTTTCTCCCATAACATTTTTGATATTTTTTATCTTCTTTTTTCCCTACTCCCAAGGGTGTTTCCATCTTTTCTCAAAGAAGAGGTTGGTATGATAGGGGCCAAAGTCCTTTTCTCCCGTGACTGATATATATTTAGATTTTTTTATTTTTTTTGCAAGAACACCATGTATGAAAACCATCCTCACCACCTTTATTGGATCAGACAAGAAGGGAGCAAGGTAGGGGTGGAGGTGGCTGTGAGGGGCTAGAAGGACGTGGCTACCTCATCAAAATAAGCAAGAGGGCATAATAGGCAAAGGCTTACAAATTTGATGTGTAAAGGATGAACGGGCAATGCGTGGTGATTGTCAGGATCCCTAGGGAGGGTAATACTTCTTTAGGCGATAGCCATTAATAAGGAAGAGATCATCAAATGCATTGATGACCTATACTGGGACATAGTTGTTAGGGTTGATAGCAAGTACCTTATAGGGGCCCATCCAGCACTATTGCAGCTTTCCTAGAAACTTGCCAAATCTCAAGTCATATGCCAGGACTAAGTCACATTCCTCAAATTTCTTATGCTTGATGAAGCTGATGTGATAAGCCTTTTCTTGAACCTGTATGGCTCCATATACTGTAGGGCCATCTTGTGAGTTTCGTCTAAACATTCCAAGTGTAGGAGATAGTGCTACATGGACTCATCATCACCTAGGTATTCTTTGATAGCCACTCACAAAGAGGATAGATCTAACTCGACAATGAAAACGGCTTCTGTACCTTACACCAACTGGAAAGGTATCTATCCTATAATATCCTTATAGGAGGTTCTATATGCCCAGAGAGGGCCTCTGTAAATCGATTGTCCCAATCACGACAATGTGCAACAATTATCCTTGTCATAATCAAACAAAGGATGCAATTGGTAACTTTGACTTGGCAATTGGCTCTAGGATAGTAGGGTGTGGACTTGCGATGGTGGATCTTATATAGCTCTGTCAATTTTTCATAATCTCATTGAGGAAGTGAGTACCTCTATCACTTACTAGCTCTAAGAGACTACCAAAAAAGGTGATAATATTCTTGTACAAAAATAGGGCCACACTATTGCTATCATCCTGCTTTAAAGCTTTGGCTTCACACCACTTAGTGACGTAATCAATATATATCAAAATAAATCTGCTATGCTTCCTTTTGGTTGGAGGATCGATGGAGCCAATGAAGTTATTTTTCCACTTCTTGAACGGCTTTAGGAGAAAGACGGGCTGTAGTGGCATAGCACTAGTGTCACAATGTTTGCAATAGTTATAAGCATCCTTGTGGAGTGTTGGCCACTAGTATGCTAAGGCAAAGCCTTTCTGGTTGTTGCGTCTCTTGCAAAGTGTCCTCCATAGGGCTTGTCATGGCATGCTTTTAGAACTATCCCAATCTTGACTCCTGCCACACATCTTTGCAGTACTTTATCTTTGCCTCTCTTGTACAGAGCACCGCCTAACAAAGTATAAGGGGATAATTCCAATAGAAGCTTCTTCTTCCCTCTGTTGGAGATACTAGGAGGATACTATTGAGTTACCAAAAGGTTGGCAATGTCTACATACCATGGGGTTACAGTTTTAACCAGAAAGAGGAAAGCATCAGGGAGGTCTGGATCATCCTGCTCCACTTCATCACTCTGAGGGATTCACAATAGATGACCAGCCTACACATGGGAGCGACCAAGCTTGGTAACCACTTCAAAGTCTAACTCCTAGAATAGAAGGAGCCATCTCATCATTCTTCCCTTCACATCTACTTTATTCATTAGGAAGGACAAGGCCTCATGGTCCACAGAAAATGTAAATTGCTTCATCACTGTGTAGTTTCTTTCTTAATAAGTTACTTTTTGACTTGTGTAGTAGACAGATTGATCTAACTTTGAGGAGATTTTTTGACATAAGACTGCACCTAAACATTCCACTGATGCATCAGTGTACACATGGAATTCTTTTGTCCAATCGAGAGGTTGCAAGATGGGTGCTTCAATTAGACACTACTTCAAAGTGTTGAATGCTTTGTCACAATCAATAGTCCACGTAAACTTTGCATCTTTCCTTAGGAGCTTATACAAGGGGTTGTCTTTTTTTGCAAAGTGTACAATTAACCATCTGTAATAGCTCACACGGCGGAGGAATCCCCTAATTTTTTTGAGGTTTTGTTGTCACTGTTACAGCTGCAATCTTCTTGATCTCGATAGGGTCTGTTGCTATCCCTTGTGTAGAGACAATGTGGCCCAAAAGAAATCTTGAAGAGACTTCGAAGACACATTTGTCGAGGTTGAGAGAGATCAAATACTCTTGACATTTGTCAAAGCACTAATCTAGGTGTCCCCAATGCTCACGGATTAGGCTATAGACACAAAAGTCATCTAGGTATACCTCAATGAAATCATGTAGATGGTTTTGGAATGCAGCCATAATCACTTGTTGGAAGGTAGCATGAGCATTATAAAGCCCAAACGGAATTACTTTGTAAGCATAGGTTTTCCATTCTATTATGAAAATTGTTTTGGATTGATCTTCTTCTGTGATCTAGACTTGGTTATATCCATTGAATCCATCCAAGAGGGAATAGAGTTCATGTCTAGCCATTGTGTCCAATAGTTGGTCTCTGAAAGGGATAGGGAAATGATGTTTCTTTGTCTTAGAGTTTAAATTTCATAAATACACACATATTCATAGCTTCCCATTCTTCTTGGGTACTACCACAATGGGCAAAGCCCATTTACTATTGGCCATTGGATAGATAAAGTTAGCTTCAAGGAGCTTCAACGATTCGGCTTTCATGAGGGCTGAGTAATTTGGATTCATATGCCTATATCTTTGCCTCATAGGCTTGGCATCAAGCTCTAGGTTGATGTGATGCTAACATACAGTGGGATCAATCCACTTTAGATTTTTATATGACCATGCAAACATGTTCAAATTCTCCTTTTGAAGGTCACACAAGATTGACATCTCTTCTTCTGGAAGATTGATACCCACCTTCAAGTGACATTCAATACCATCTGCATTCACGAAAGTTAATTCCTTTTCACCTTCCACTTCATGGATGAAGGTCTCACAAACTGCTTTTGGATATAGATTTGGCTTCCTCAAGGGATTAGTCTCCTCTTTTGATGCTCCACTAGAATCGACTTCCTCTTTCCACAAGGATTCTGCTTGCTCCTTGGGATGTTGAAAGGATATAAAGGCAGTTTTGGGTTTGGTTTGGGAATTAATTATGTCTTGGCTTGAGGACTCATCTTTTGAGGATGACTTTAGGAACATCACACAACAAGAACCATCTGAGTTCTACTTGGGCTGTAGGACTAGTGATTGTTGGCAAGGTGCATTGTCATCATTCTCTCTTAAGAAGAGTAAATTAAGGCTAATGAGTAAATTTCTTATGGATATTTTATATATGATGTGACTCATTAGCTAGTCCAAAGGGTACTAGAGTCATTCTATCTAATAGCATGGAATCTTGAGCGTTTAGAACCTTTTGGAATTCACACTCATTTATATCCTCTTTAGACTGGATGGATCCTTCCAATCTGCTTCCATAATCTTCTTATGTATTATCATCATCATCCTCTTCAGATTCTATCTTTGCCTTTATAGGGGATATGTAAGAGAAGAATAGATTCTTTGTTGTATCCTCTGCTTCTGCTTTTGTGTCTATCTTTGCTCTTGTGTCTGTCTCTGTCTTTACTCTTATCTCTAGCTCTGTATGGCCATATAATAGGGAGAATAGTACATCCATGTCTCTATCTCATTGTCAGAGGTGATTTTTGAAGTCATTTCGGGTTCAAGCATGAGATATTCACCCATCAACAAGGACTTTACTTCTTCTGGGAGTCAGGGACCGTGTCTCTATTTTCTTGGGAAAGATCTATTTGGTAGCTTCTTCATCTCGCGATGCCCCACCCATAACTTCATTGGAGAATTCAATGGAAGTGGATCCATTACCTTTTTGCAAACCATACAACTTTAGCATCACTTTTTGGGTCCTCTAGCTAGGGTTAAGGTTCCTTTGAACCAATCCATCTGTGCCCTTGCTTCAAAAAGCCATGGTCTTCCCAGTGCAACAGAGGATATGAGGTCCTGTAGGAAATTACCACCAGATAGATTAGCCAATAGTCTTTTCTTGTGAGGGTCACCTTCACATATGGGAGAATACTCAAAGTCTTAATTTTGTTTTGGTCTACCAATCTGATAAGCCATTGCGTACAGGAGAAGTGACAACTAAAAAGGCTTTGCTCTCAGGATACTGGTGGCCTACATTACACAAAGATACCTATGACTACTGTAAACATTGTGATGCTTGTCAATGGGTGGATGGAAAAGCCTACTAAAACTAGTGTTATGCCACTTCAGCTCATCCTTTTCCTAAAGCGGTTTGAGTAGTGGAGCATTGATTTTGTTGGCCTCATTGATCTGCCAATTAGAAGGAAGTAGAACAAGTACATTTTGGTTTGTACAAACTCCGTGACAAAGTGGTGTGAAGCTAAAGCTCTCAAATGAGATGATAGCAATAGCCTGGCCCTATTTTTGTATGAGAATATCATCACTCGCTTTGGTAGTCCATTAGAGATGGTAAGTGATAGAGGCACTCACTTTCTAAACAAGATTATGGAAGGACTAATAGAGCTTTATAAGATGCACCATTGCAAGTCCATATCCTATTATTCCAGAGCCAATGGCCAAGTTGAAGTTACCAATCATATCTTCTGCTTAATCTTGACAAGGATGATTACTGCCCATCATCGTGATTGGGCTCATCGACTTGCAGAGGCCCTTTGGGCTTATAAAACCTCTTACAAGGCTACTACAAGAGACACATTTTCAGCTAGCGTACAATACATAAGTGGTCTTCCCTTTCGAGTTAGAGCTATCCTTTTGCAAGGGGCTATCACCAAGTGCTTGGGAGATGCTGATTCACTACAGTGTCATCTTCTACACTTGGAATGTTTAAACAAAATATGTCGAATGGACTTACAATATATGGAACCTATAGAGGCTCGGTGGAAGGCTTACCATAACAGCTTCATCAAGCATAAGGAATTCAAAGAAGGTGACCTAGTCCTCGCCTATGATTCGTGCTTTGGCAAGTTTCCAGGAAAGCTTCAATAGCACTAGATAGAACCCTACAAGATACTTCCTGCCAACCCTAATGACTTTGTGCAGCTATAGACTTGATGCCTCTGAAGATCCTTTCCTAATCAATGGTTATCGCCTATGGAAATACTTTTCTCCATGGGGATCCTGGCAATCATAGTTGGTAGTTTCTCTCCCTCTGAGGCGTCACTCCTTCCTACTTCCTGTGCCGCTCTATTGATATCTATCATTCTCAGCCTAACAGGGCGGCACCATTCTATTAGCCCCTCACCTCCATCTTTGCCTTTTGTTTGATTACCTTCCTATTCAATCCAACTAACATGGTGTAAATGGTTCTGCTAAGTAATGTTCCAGCCTTGTGAACACAAAGAAGAAAAAAATTTAAAAAATAAAAAAAAAATTGATTAGGGGAGAAAATGACTTTGATCCCTAATATGCCGACCTACTCTTCAAGAAAAGGTGAAACACCCTTGGGAATAGGGAAAAAAAAAGAGAATAAAAGAAAAGGAAGAGATTCCATGTCATAACAGGCCTTGCTCCAAGAAAAGGTGACAAACACCCTTAGATGGGAAGTTGGCTGTAGAAGAGGTAGTAACACCTTGCACTTTAGACTAGTTGATTCCTCAGTTAAACTTCCAAGACCCAATTCCCAAGTCACCTCCCTTGGTGCATTATGTCTTATATCTTTACAAAGCATCTGTCTTCTTTAGTAGATGACATATTTTTATATTCCAACATAAGTCTAATATCCCTCATTGCGGCAGGGCAATAGGAACCACCACCCCTTTTTAATAGATTTAATTGAAAATTTTTTAATCACCCCCTTTCCGTCATCGAACAGGTGGTGGGGAGGGAAGGAAGAAGTGGATGATGACAAAACTGAGGAGGGAGGAAAGGAAGCCCGTGATGATGACATGGAGGGAGACAAAGGAGACAATGATGACATGGAGGAGGAAGATAATGACATTGATGAAGCTAAAGTGGAAGAAGAAGTTGATGATGATGTTGATGGAGGGGGAGGCCACGTGGCCAAACACCCCCTCGGACATAATGGCCAGTCCGAGCAGCTAGCTGGGGACTCCCCACCACCATGCAATACCACCCCTCCCTCTATAAAATCACCCCCCCTCCCATGAGGAAGGATACCACTTCCTTTCCCATCCCCCTTGCTGGAGAGAGAGAGAGAGAGAGAGAGAGAGAGAGAGAGAGAGAGAGAGAGAGAGAGGGGGAGGGGGAGAGGGAGTGGGAGTGTTGGGATATCGAGCTCCACTCGTGATATGTCAGGGTGACCGTTGTGCATTTATGTCACCTACTTGTTAGTTGCAGATGCGGTTGGTACACCGCCCATGAATAATAGCTAGATGACAGCTATCCTTATCTACTCTAGTTCATGGCTCAGTTAGTATGCCACCTTAGTTAGTTGAGTTTGGTTTAAGACCCATATATAGGATTCTTCTATTTCTATGTGCTTGAGTTCTTTTGGCTTACACAACTAAGAAGAGGAAAACTGTTTTCAGCCTCCACCTTTGTGTGTATTCCCCCATTGTGCAAGCAAGAAAGCTACAAGTGAGACTCCTTCCTTCTCTCCCACAATCTTGACATGGAGACGCCCTTCGAGGTGTGCATTGTCTCAGATTGAGACGCCCTTCGCGGTGTAGCAAGAGGGCAGTATCTGCTGCGGGAGAAAGATTTAGCCCTTGGTTGCTCTATTTTCTTGATTTGAGGCCATTTCGGGGCCTGTTTTGGAGGCGGAAGTTTTCTGCACGCACTCAAAAAAAGGCCCTATTTTATGCTGTGCGACCACTGTTCTACAGGTCGGTGAAAAGTTACTGTAGAAATTGCATCGTATGCCTGTGCGCAGAGACATTGGGAGTTACAGAATCATCCTTGTTGCCTGTTGATACAAAATTGTCACTAGGAAGTGACTGTGTGGTCAAATACCAATTTCGTCAGTTTTGCAGATTTGCCCTTGTGAGGCTGAAGCTGTGTTCTTTGCAGTGACATAATTTTTTTGCAGTGTTCTGTAATGGCGTCTGATTCTCTTTCACAGATTGTCACTGAAAAGCTTTACAAGAACAACTTCCAAGCATGGAAGTTCAGAATGACGAATTTCCTTATGGGAAAAGGATATTGGGAATTCGTTGCAGGAAATGAAGAAGAACTAGTTCTTCCTGATGTTTCCAATCAACAGCAAATGCAGGCATTTAAAGCATGGCATGAGAGAGCCAGGAAAGTTATGTACTGGCTGTCTATCAGCATTTCAGACTCTATGATTGTGCATATTCAAGATGCAAGTAGGCCAAAGGAGGCATGGGATACTTTGTCAAAAATGTATAGCACAAATACGCAAGCCACGAAAATGCAGCTCAAGCAAGAGTTGCACAATGTGCAAAGAGAAAGTATGAGCATCAATGACTACCACATGAAGGTGAAGAAGTTTGCAGATGCACTTGCTTCCATTGGGTCGCCAGTGGAAGATGATGATTTAGTTTCTGTGACCTTGAATGGTCTAGGAAAGGATTATGCACAGTTCCGAACATCCATTTCTGTCCGTGAAAGATTTCCTGATTTTGAGGAGTTGATTGCTTTTCTAATTTCTGAGGAGCAGAGAAATGGTGGTGCATCTTCTTCAGGAGGAACTTCAAAAGAAGCTGTCTTCTACTCAAATGCTGGAAGAGGTAGAGGCAGAGGTAGAGGAGGCCGATCTGGAGGCCATGGCAGAAATCAGAATATGCAGCAAACTCAAGAAAACCAGTCCTATGGAGGAGGACGTGGTAACTCTAGAGGCAGGGGGAGCCAAAGAGGTCGTGGTGGATGGCAAAGAGGCCAAAATGCAAACAGCAATGTTGAATGCTACTACTGTGGTAAAATGGGTCACATGGCTAAAGACTGCTATAAAAAGCAGAATGACATCATGAATGGAAAATTGCAACAAGGGAATTATGCCTCTTCTAGTAGACAGGGTGATGACAGAAATGAGCATTTGTTTATGGTGCAGCACATGACCAATTCTGTGACAAGTGCAGAAGAAAGCAACGATGTGTGGTATGTTGACTCAGGTGCATCAAACCACATGACATGTCATACAGAATGGATGCAGGATGCAAGGAAAATGGAAAAACAAGGATTTAGAGATTGGTGATGATACTGCACATCCTATTGTGCAGATTGGAAAAATTCCTTTGTCTATGCAGGATGGGAAAAAGAAATACCTGTCGGATGTATTTCATGTCCCGAATATCACCAAGAACCTGGTTTCTGTTGGTCAAATGGTTGAGCAGGGCTTGCAGGTCAGATTTAAATCTCATGGATGCTTTGTTGAGGATATGAAAAATAAAGGTTGCTTGATAGCAAAAGGAAAGAAGAAGGGCAGAATGTTTACGTTGGATGTAGACATGCCTGAATTGAGTGCAGCAATGTTTGCACATGGGACCGGTGTAGTTGCAGATATTGATATCTGGCATAAACGCATTGGTCATGTTAATGTACATCGACTTAAATCAATGCAAGCCCAAAATATTGTTGCAGGATTACCTAAATTCAAGGTTGCAGAAATGCATAAGGTATGTGAAGCCTGTTAGTTTGGAAAACAGGCAAGGAAACCATTTCCTAGACATGTTCAAGAGAGTAAGAAGCCATTGGAATTAATCCACTCTGATGTGTGGACTACTAAAGCTGCATCTCTTGGAGGCTGTCATTATTTTGTTACTTTTATTGATGACTATAGCAGAAAAGTTTGGGTGTATTTTATGAAAAAGAAAAGTGAAGTTTTTGGGCATTTCAAAACTCTTAAAGCTATGGTTGAAAAAGAAATAGGCCTGCAAATAAAATGCCTAAGGTCAGATGGAGGGGGAGAGTACCTCTCAAATGAGTTTGCAAGGTTCCTACAGGAGCATGGCATAAAGCAGCAATATTCATGCAGTCATACCCCACAACAAAATGGAATTGCAGAAAGGAAAAACATGCATATTGGAGAGGTATCTCGTGCCATGCTCAATGAAAAAGACTTGCCAGATTTTTACTGGGCTGAAGCAGTTGCTACATCAGTCTACATAATGAATAGGACTCCCACTGCAGCAATACATGGGATGACTCCAAAGGAGAGGTATACTGGCAGGAAACCAGATATTTCTCATTTGAAGATTTTTGGTTGCATTGCCTATGTTCATGTGCCAGATGAGTTGAGATCCAAGTTGGATCCAAAAGCTAAGAAGTGCATCTTTATTGGTTATTCTCTACAGCAAAAAGGGTATAGATGCTATAACCCTTCTACTCGTAAGTTTACAGTGAGCAGAGATGTTATTTTTGATGAGATGAGTAGCTGGTATAAACCAGTAAATGTGATTGATAATGTACAAAATGGTAATGCTGCACAGAATTCACAGCAGCAGTCACAAGATATTAGTGGACTTGGAGCGTCCTCTAGCAGTGGTTCACATTCTTTGCCATGGACAGGCAGATTGAGATCAGGAGAATCTTCTCAAAGCAATGCAGATAGTGGTATGCAGGTATCACGAAAAGGAAAAGAGAAGGTAGATCAGTCCATGTTTGATGTGAATGTAGGTCACTCTTATGTTGATGGTGAATCCAGTGGCTCAGAACAGAGCATTGATGATGAGTTGGGTATTCCTTCTATTGTTACACTTGGAGTAAGGAAGACCAAGGATGTTTTGAGAGCACCTGGGAAATTGTGCAGGTCTACCAAAGCTAGGTATCCTGTGGGTAGGCTGAAATATGATGGATTTACAGCCATTCACTATGCGTATATAGTCAAAGTGATACAGGAACCAGAACCCATTTCTTTTGAGCAAGCCATGGGAAAAGAAAAATGGGAGAAAGCCATGGATGAAGAAATGGGTGCCTTGGAAGCAAATGCTACATGGGAATTGGTATCTTTGCCTAAAGATAAGAATGCAATTGGTTGTAAGTGGGTTTATAAGGTGAAACACAATGCAGATGGTTCTGTGAATAGATACAAGGCAAGATTAGTAGTCAAGGGGTATGCACAAATATATGGCATTGATTATGAAGAAACATTCAGTCCGGTTGCAAGGATGGCAACCGTAAGAGCAGTCATTGCTATGGCTGCAACAAAGGGATGGTCTTTACATCAGATGGATGTAAAGAATGCCTTCTTGCATGGTGATTTGCAAGAAGAGGTATATATGGAGCAGCCACCAGGTTATGTGCATAATGTTCATCCTGAGTTTGTTTGCAGGTTGAAGAAAGCCTTGTATGGCTTGAAGCAAGTACCTAGAGCATGGTCTGACAAGATAGGACAGTATCTTGTCACTATTGGCTTTCAGATTTCCAAGGCAGATTTCTCACTTTATGTAAGAAAAATAGAGAAAGGTATTATGCTACTTGTCATTTATGTTGATGATTTGATTACAGGTGACAGTGATGAAGATATCCTTCATGTGAAAATGCTATTGAAGCAGAAGTTTGAGATGAAGGATTTGGGAGAGCTACGTTATTTCTTGGGCATTGAGGTGATTAGATCACCAAGTGGGATAAGGCTCTTGCAGAGGCAGAATGGATTGGACATGCTGTCCAAATATGGGATGACAGGCTCTAAGCCTATTTCAGTTCCTTTGGAGCAGAATGTGAAGTTGAGCACAGATGCAAGTGAGCTTCTCGAAGACCCTACTGTACAGACGCATAGTAGGAAGTTTGATTTATATGACTATTACCAGGCCAGATTTGAGCTATGCTGTTGGATTGGTAAGTCAGTTTATGCAGGCTCCAAGGAAACCACATTTGGATGCGGCTAGACGCATACTCAGGTATGTGAAGTTCACATTGCAGTATGGACTAGTTTATGAGACTGGGGTTCAGATACAGTTGCATGGATACACTGATGCTGATTGGGCTGGTAGTATTTCTGATAGACGATCTACTAGTGGATATGTGTTCTCTTTTGGGAGTGCTGCAGTCACTTGGAGTAGCAAGAAACAGCCTATAATTGCATTGTCGAGCACAGAGGCTGAGTACAGGGGTGCAACAATGGCTGCATGTGAGGTAGCTTGGTTGCATAAGCTACTTTATGATATGCATCAGTCTACAGATGGGCCAGTTGTCATTTATTGTGACAACATGAGTAGTATACACTTGGCAAACAATCCAGTCTATCATGCTAGAACAAAGCACATTGAGGTGCATTATCACTATGTGCGGGAGAGGGTTTTACTAGATCTTATTGATCTAGTTTATGTCAGCATAGAGGATCTGGTAGCAGACATATTCACGAAGGCATTGGGTGCAGAGAAGCTGTGCAAGTTCAGAGACCTGCTTGGTGTGCAGGAATTGGGATTGAGGTCGAGGGGGAGTATTGAGATATCGAGCTCCACTCGTGATATGCCAAGGTGACCGTTGTGCATTTATGTCACCTACTTATTAGTTGTCAGATGCGGTTGGTACACTGGCCATGAATAATAGCTAGATGACAGCTATCCTTATCTACTCTAGTTCGTGGCTCAATTAGTATGCCACCTTAGTTAGTTGAGTTTGGTTTAAGACCCATGAATTTCAAAGTTGATGACTATGTTTGGTTGAGAATACAAAAACGTAGATTACAAAGTGTAGATAGACACCCAGTTATCAAATTAGCACCTAGATTCTATGGACCATTTAAGATCATTCACAAAATTAATGACAATGCATTTAAGTTAGAATTACCACCTCACTGGAAAATTCATAATATATTTCACATTAGTTTATTACGACCCTTTAGAGGCCAATTACATGTACATCCTATTTATGAAAACCCACCTTTATTAGAGGAAGAGACTGAAATACTTGAATCTGAAGCTATTATAGATACTGACTTTATGACCACTAGAACATGCCGAAGATATTCTAGATATCTAGTCAAGTTTAAGAACCATCCTGTAGAAGAAGCCCAATGGATGCACTCTAGAGACTTACATGCTTTCCCCACTCTGCTAGCTCCACATTGAGCTAATAGCAATTGAGGTCAATTGCTATCCCACCCCGGGGTATGATGCCAGGAGGCATATTTCACGGTGGATTCTGTGAGATTTTACGATGGATTCCGTAAACTTTGTTAACCGGGGCTCATACACAAAGTGGATTCTTTGTGCGAGAAGTTGATGGGGACGCCTATCCTTTTCGGGCGTTTCATTAATTTAGTGTGTACATGGGTGATTCCATAGCGGGTGATTCCGCAAAATGCATATTAAATTAAGAAACGTTTATGAGTTTAGAGTGCGCACTCGTAATAAATTAAGGTTAGGATTGATTTCTAACCAGTTGATTTATTTATGTAGCTGAAGACTGCTAGGTATTCACTTTTGTCGGTTTAATTGTATTATTTTACTAACGATTGTGAATGCTTCAGTTGATGTGTGTAGAGATAGCAGCAGTGGCGGAGGAAAGCATTAGAGGAAAGCGAGTATTCGATTTATCATTTATATTTTGATGGGTGCATACCTTAGGCATGGCGCCTATATTTTGTCGCGCCTATTTATTGAGGCATTGGATATTTGTTTATTATTTTGTATGCGCATGGGCGCACGATTATGATATTTGTACTTGGACATTGTATTGGGTATGCCAGACTCTTTGGGCACCGCCCATTACCTTTATTTCTATTTTGTGCTAAAGCAAACTCAAAAGCCAAAAGCTTGCTATTTTGTAATTTGGGCTATTATTTGAGCTTGAAGATGATTAATACATAAAATACATGCTTTGTGGAGCGCTCACACAAGGCATGGGGGGAGATTGTATCCAATTGGTCTCTTGTTCATGTCGTGCATGCTTTTTACCTTGAGTTTTGTGCAAAAAGTAGAGTTCTTTTGTTCTTGGGGACCTTCCGGCATTCACTACGCGAGTGTACAACATCCGATCTACGCACCAGTTATGGGACGAGTGACTAATTTATCATCCCATTATGAGTGACTGTCAAGATTGAATGTTGCATTCTTCGCCATCGATGGCTTACCACATTTTCATCAATGCTGCTATCTCCTTGGGTACTATTGCATGGTCCCTAGCATGCTGGATGCATACTATGGGAAACCATGGTACCTCTTGTGGATGACTTTGATTCCTAGCATGTCGACGACATCTACGCGGACCAACTGAATGGGTCAGGTTTTTCTAACCCTATCTCTTACATTTATTTATGTGTATGTCATGTCTTAAGTGTAGGAACGCCAAGGTACGGGTCATGGTCATGTATTTGGCTCCTGTTGATTAGTCAAACCGATTTGTTCACGTTTTAAGTGTGGGGACATGTCCTTGCATGTCTTGTCTGCATACATTTATGAATACACTGCTTTATGATCATTACATGATGAAATGCCTGTTTTATGCCATGTTTAGGTCCCTTTATCATCCATCCTCCCTATTCTAACTTGTTTTCGCAGTCTTCTCTTTGGCCCTTCTAGTTGTTTTATCATTTTGTTGATCCTCCATATATGAATACACCATACGTTCACTGAAATTGCAATCTAACTTTACAGTCTTATTCATTCCTTTGAATTGGTCCTTTCCCTTTTTACTACCCTTTGTTTCGAGAAACGGTTTATCATCTATTAATTTTTGAAGAAGTTTATGTGAATTGGACGTATTTCCATGCGAACATGCCTTCTTTGTGCTGAAACTACAGTTTGATATGATTACCCTAATCTTTCTGCTTTCATGGATATTTTTCTTTTTGCAATCCATATTTTCAATGCAAGAAATGACCATTATTTATTTTTGTGTGTTTGTGGGTTTATTTTTACTCGATTTTTGCTATTTTTCCATGTGAACATGCACTTTTCTCATTGAAATGGCATTTTGTTTGGATAGCTCAAGCTGTTAGTCCCCCAAATTTTTTTCATTTTTTAACTTCCTCATTTTGTCCTATCGATTTTTTAAAATTATTTTTTAATTGTGTTTTCCTAAATGTTTTTGCCCCTTTTTCCATGTGTGAATGTACCTTTCTTCCATCGGAATCATGTTTTGACCTGATAGCCCTATTGATCACCATTCCTCAGATACTTTCCCTATTTGTTACCCCTGGTTTTGCCTGATGGATGGTCTCAAAGTAATTTTTATTTTTTTTGCCCCTTTTTCCATGTGTGAATGCATCTTTCTTCCATCGGAATCATGTTTTGACCTGATAGCTCTATTGATCACCATTCCTCGGATATTTTCCCTATTTGTTACCCCTGGTTTTGCCTGATGGATTGTCTCAAAGTAATTTTTATTTAGATTTTTATGTGGATTTTTTTTCTATGTGAACCACCCTATTTGTCATTGGAACCATGTTTCCACTTGACAATCCTATCCATCTCATTAACCTAAACATTTTTTGTTCTCACTACATTCCATTCTGACTTTCTAATTTTTTGTTATTAATTTTCGATAATGTTTTGAGTTTTATTTTTTCATTTTTTTCGTGGTGAACGCACCCTAATCGTGTCGAAACTGTGTTTTGATTTGACAAGCCCATGTGGTACCTTTGCTCACATTTATCTTTCTTTTTGCGCTTTGTTTTAATTATCAAATTTATTATTATTAAAATTTTCATGCAGTTTTATACATGTTTTCTTCCTTTTTCCATGTGATTGTCCATTTTTGTATCGTACTGCACTTTTTTCCTTTTTCCATGTGATTGCCGGCTTTCATTGTGGGAAATTTTTTTACCCCTGCCTCGCATAGGTGCGCAAGACGGGGATGCATTTATTTTCCTAATTCTTTACTTATCTCTAAAAAGAAAAACAAACAACTAAAAAAATAAAAGAACCCCCCTCCCCCCAACCATTCCCTCCCATACCCTCCCCTCCCTCCTCTCACTTCATCTCTTGCTCTGTCCTCCCTCTCTTCCCTCCTATCTCTCCATCTCCCACTCCCTCCTTCCTCTCCTCCTCCTCCTCCCTCTCTTTCTCCTCCTCGGCTCTACGCTTTCCCTCTCCCTACCTTTCCCACCAATCCTCCACACCCACCCAACATTGCCTATCCCTTACCCTCCCTCCCTGCATGTCTGCTTGCCTGCCTGCCTGGCCCCCCCTCCCCCCCACCCCACCCAACACCGCCTATCCCCCACCCTCCCTCCAAACCCCCCCTCCCAAAAAAAAAAAGGCCTATGCCCCCTATAAATTTGACCACCCCCACCCGAACTTTAGTCCCTCTCCACATTTTGGCTCTTTCCCCACCTCGTTTTCTTGTCCCCCCCCCCCCCCCCATCATGTCGCGTTGTGCCCATTCGTGGATGAAGGGATCGACAGGTCGGGGTTTTTCTTCATGCTGTGTTTGTGTTTGTGCGTGCCCTCATTTGTGCATGCAACTTTTCTACATCATTCGCAATCCATGGTCGCTTGCATGTAGATTTTTTAGTTTGTGCGTGTGTGTCGTCTAAGCCCTCGTTTATGCACGAGGACGGGTGTGTGGTCTTGCCCCAACAGTGGATTTGCTATTGTTCACATATAGCCTGCCATTCATATGCTTTGTCATCGTCGATACTCACCTTTTACTTGCATAGTTATTTATTATTTTTAAAAAAAGAACAAAAAAAACCAACAAAGACACATTAAACTTCATACAAAATTCAAATAAAATGGAACAAATTGTTAAAAATTTACACAAAAAATCAAAAAATTCTAAAAATTGGGACAAATTATTTCAAGTGAAAATTTACATTAAAAATTCAAGAAAAAAAGTGAAATTTTTTAATTAAAACTAGTAAACTCATGAAACATTTGTAAAAGTTCATAAAAATAAGTGAAAATTTTCCTAAAAATTCTAACACACCCATATACATAAATTCCAATCATTTTTAATTTCTTTTTACTGACATGAAATCATCATTAAAAAAGTAAAACAAATATCAATTCTGCAATTCCATTTTGTTGTGGGATATGACTACATGAATATTGCTGTTTTATGCCATGCTCCTGCAAGAACCTTGCAAACTCATTTGAGAGGTACTCTTCCCCTCCATCTGACCTTAGGCATTTTATTTGCAGGCCTGTTTCTTTTTCAACCACAGCTTTAAAAGCTTTGAAATGCCCAAAAACTTCACTTTTCTTTTTCATAAAATACACCCAAACTTTTCTGTTATAGTCATCAATAAAAGTGACAAAATAATGACAGCCTCCAAGAGATGTAGCTTTAGTAGTCCACACATCAGAGTGGATTAATTCCAATGGCTTCTTACTCTCTTGAACATGTCTAGGAAATGGTTTCCTTGCCTGTTTTTCAAATTGGCAGGCTTCACATACCTTATGCATTTCTGCAACCTTGAATTTAGGCAATCCTGCAACAGTATTTTGGGCCTGCATTGATTTAAGTCGTTGTACATTAACATGACCAATGCGTTTATGCCAGATATCAATATCTGCAACTACACTGGTCCCATGTGCAAACATTGCTGCACTCAATTCAGGCATGTCTGCATCCAACGTAAACATTCTGCCCTTCTTCTTTCCTTTTGCTATCAAGCGACCTTTATTTTTCATATCCTCAACAAAGCATCCATGAGGATTAAATCTGACCTGCAAGCCCTGCTCAACCATTTGACCAACAGAAACTAGATTCTTGGTGATATTCGGGACATGAAATACATCGGACAGGTATTTCTTTTTCCCATCCTGCATAGACAAAGGAAATTTTCCAATCTGCACAATAGGATGTGCAGTATCATCACCAGTCTCCACAAATCCTGGTTTTTCCATTTTCCTTGCATCCTCCATCCATTCTGCATGACCTGTCATGTGGTTTGATGCACCTGAGTCAACATACCATACATCATTGCTTTCTTCTGCACTTGTCACAGAATTATTCATGTGCTGCACCATAAACAAATGCTCATTTCTGTCATCACCCTATCGACTAGAAGATGCATAATTCCCTTGTTGCAGTTTTCCATTCATGATGTCATTCTGCTTTTTATAGCAGTCTTTAGCCATATGACCCATTTTACCACAGTAGTAGCATTCAACATTACTGTTTGCATTTTGGCCTCTTTGCCATCCACCACGACCTCTTTGGCTCCCCCTACCTCTAGAGTTACCACGTTCTCCTCCATAGGACTGGTTTTCTTGAGTTTGCTGCATATTCTGATTTCTATCACGGCCTCCAAATCGGCCTCCTCTACCTCTGCCTCTACCTCTTCCAGCATTTGAGTAGAAGACAGCTTCTTTTGAAGTTCCTCCTAAAGAAGATGCACCATCATTTCTCTGCTCCTCAGAAATTAGAAGAGCAATCAACTCCTCAAAATCAGAAAATCTTTCACGGACGGAAATGGATGTTCGGAACTATGCATAATCCTTTCCTAGACCATTTAAGGTCACTGAGACTAAATCATCGTCTTCCACTGGTGACCCAATGGAAGCAAGTGCATCTGCAATCTTCTTCACCTTCATGTGGTAGTCACTGATGCTCATACTTTCTCTTTGCACATTGTGCAACTCTTGCTTGAGCTGCATTTTCCTGGCTTGCGTATTTATGCTATACATTTTTGACAAAGTATCCCATGCCTCCTTTGGCGTACTTGCATCCTGAATATGCACAATCATAGAGTCTGAAATGCTGATAGACAGCCAATACATAACTTTCCTGGCTCTCTCATGCCATACTTTAAATGCCTGCATTTGCTGTTGATTGGGAACATCAGGAAGAACTGGTTCTTCTTAATTTCCTGCAACACAAATTCCCAATATCCTTTTCCCATAAGGAAATTTGTCATTGTAAACTTCCATGCTTGGAAGTTGTTCTTGTCAAGCTTTTCAGTTACAATCTGTGAAAGAGAATCAGACGCCATTACAGAACACTGCAAAAAATTCTGTCACTGCAAAAAACACAGCTTCACCCTCACAAGGGCAAATCTGCAAAACTGGCGAAAGTGGTATTTGACCACACAGTCACTTCCTAGTGACGATTTTGCATAAACAGGAGCCAAGGATGATTCTGTAACTCCCAATGTCTCTGCACACAAGCATACGATGCAATTTCCGTGGTAACTTTTCACCGACCTGTAGAACAGTGGTCGCACAACATAAAATAGGGCCTTTTCCTGAGTGCGTGCAGAAAACTTTCGCCTCCAAAACAAGCCCCGAAATGGCCTCAAATCAAAGAAATAGGGTCACCAGGGGCCAAATCCCTCTCCCGCAGCATATATTGCCCTCTTGCTTCACCACGAAGGGCATCTCAACCTGAGACAATGCACTCCTGCACTTTCCGGCTATGCTACCTGCAGAGACTTGCTCCCAAAACAGAAGAATGAAAGCAACACTGTTCCTCTTACCAAAACACCGCGAACTTGGCTTGCTTTCTTGAGCTCCTTACCACGAACAAGGCTCTGATACATGTCAAGATTGTGGGAGAGAAGGAAGGAGTCTCACTTGTAGCTTTCTTGGTTGCACAATGGGGGAATACACACAAGGGTGGAAGCTGAAAATAGTTTTCCTCTTATTAGTTGTGTAAGCCAAAAGAACTCTCATGCAAAGAAATAGAAGAACCCCATATATGGGTCTCAAACCAAACTCAACTAACTAAGGTGGCATACTAACTGAGCCACGAACTAGAGTAGATAAGGATAGCTATCATCTAGCTATTATTCATGGGCGGTGTACCAACCGCATCTGCAACTGACAAGTCGGTGACATAAATGCACAACGGTCACCCTGGCATATCACGAGTGGAGCTCGATATCTGAACATAAGGTTATCACTAGTTCAAGAGTATGAGTGGCACATATTTCTGTTGAGATATCGAGCTCCACTCGTGATATGCCAGGGTGACCGTTGTGCATTTATGTCACCGACTTGTCAGTTTGCAGATGCGGTTGATACACCGCCCATGAATAATAGCTAGATGACATCTATCCTTATCTACTCTAGTTCGTGGCTCAATTAGTATGCCACCTTAGTTAGTTGAGTTTGGTTTGAGACCCATATATAGGGTTCTTCTATTTCTATGTACTTGAGTTCTTTTGGCTTACACAACTAAGAAGAGAAAAACTGTTTTCAGCCTCCACCTGTGTGTGTATTCCCCCATTGTGCAAGCAAGAAAGCTACAAGTGAGACTCCTTCCTTCTCTCCCACAATCTTGACATGGTATTAGAGCCTGTTCGTGGTAAGGAGCTCAAGAAAGCAAGCCAAGTTTGCGGTGGTCAGGTAAGAGGACCAGTGTTGCTTTCATTCTTCTGTTTTGGGAGCAAGTCTTTGCAGGTAGCACAGCCGGAAAGTGCAAGAGTGCATTGTCTCAGGTTGAGACGCCCTTCGCGGTGAAGCAAGAGGGTAGTATATGCTACGGGAAAGGGATTTAGCCCTTGGTGACCTTGTATTTTTTATTCGAGGCCATTTCGGGGCCTGTTTTGGAGGCAGAATTTTTCTGCACGCACTCAGAAAAAGGCCCAGTTTTATGCTGTGCGACCACTGTTCTACAGGTCGGTGAAAAGTTACTGTAGAAATTGCATCGTATGCCTGTGCGCAGAGACATTGGGAGTAACAGAATCATCCTTGTTGCATATTGATGCAAAATCGTTACTAGGAAGTGATTGTGTGGTCAAATACCACTTTCGTCAGTTTTGCAGATTTGCCCTTGTGAGGCTGAAGGTGTGTTCTTTGCAGTGACAGAATTTTTTGCAGTGTTCTGTAATGGCGTCTGATTCTCTTTCAGAGATTGTCACTGAAAAGCTTGACAAGAACAACTTCCAAGCATGGAAGTTTAGAATGACGAATTTCCTTATGGGAAAAGGATATTGGGAATTTGTTGCAGGAAATGAAGAAGAACCAGTTCTTCCTGATGTTCCCAATCAACAGCAAATGCAGGCATTTAAAGCATGGCATGAGAGAGCCAGGAAAGTTATGTACTGGCTGTCTATTAGTATTTTAGACTCTATGATTGTGCATATTCAAGATGCAAGTACGCCAAAGGAGGCATGGGATACTTTGTCAAAAATGTATAGTACAAATACGCAAGCCAGGAAAATGCAGCTCAAGCAAGAGTTGCATAATGTGCAAAGAGAAAATATGAGCATCAATGACTACCACATGAAGGTGAAGAAGATTGCAGATGCACTTGCTTCCATTGGGTCGCCAGTGGAAGATGATGATTTAGTTTCTGTGACCTTGAATGGTCTAGGAAAGGATTATGCACAGTTCCGAACATCCATTTCCGTCCGTGAAAGATTTCCTGATTTTGAGGAATTGATTGCTCTTCTAATTTCTGAGGAGCAGAGAAATGGTGGTGCATCTTCTTCAGGAGGAACTTCAAAAGAAGCTGTCTTCTACTCAAATGCTGGAAGAGGTAGAGGCAGAGGTAGAGGAGGCCGATCTGGAGGCCGTGGTAGAAATCAGAATATGCAGCAAACTCAAGAAAACCAGTCCTATGGAGGAGGACGTGGTAACTCTAGAGGCAGGGGGAGCCAAAGAGGTCGTGGTGGATGGCAAAGAGGCCAAAATGCAAACAACAATGTTGAATGCTACTACTGTGGTAAAATGGGTCATATGGCTAAAGACTGCTATAAAAAGCAGAATGACATCATGAATGGAAAATTGCAACAAGGGAATTATGCGTCTTCTAGTAGACAGGGTGATGACAGAAATGAGCATTTGTTTATGGTGCAGCACATGACCAATTCTGTGACAAGTACAGAAGAAAGAAACAATGTGTGGTATGTTGACTCAGGTGCATCAAACCACATGACAGGTCATGCAGAATGGATGTAGGATGCAAGGAAAATCGAAAAACCAGGATTTGTGGAGACTGGTGATGATACTGCACATCCTATTATGCAGATTGGAAAAATTCCTTTCTCTATGCAAGATGGGAAAAAGAAATACCTATCGGATGTATTTCATGTCCCGAATATCACCAAGAACCTAGTTTTTGTTGGTCAAATGGTTGAGCAGGGCTTGTAGGTCAGATTTAACTCTCATGGATGCTTTGTTGAGGATATGAAAAATAAAGGTCGCTTGATAGCAAAAGGAAAGAAGAAGGGCAGAATGTTTACGTTGGATGCAGACATGTCTGAATTGAGTGCAGCAATGTTTGCACATGGGACCGGTGTAGTTGCAGATATTGATATCTGGAATAAACGCATTGGTCATATTAATGTACAGTGACTTAAATCAATGCAGGCCCAAAATATTGTTGCAGGATTGCCTAAATTCAAGGTTGCAGAAATGCATAAGGTATGTGAAGCCTGCCAATTTGGAAAACATGCAAGGAAACCATTTCCTAGACATGTTCAAGAGAGTAAGAAGCCATTGGAATTAATCCACTCTGATGTGTGGACTACTAAAGCTGCATCTCTTGGAGGCTGTCATTATTTTGTCACTTTTATTGATGACTATAGCAGAAAATTTTGGGTGTATTTTATGAAAAAGAAAAGTGAAGTTTTTGGGCATTTCAAAACTCTTAAAGCTATGGTTGAAAAAGAAACATGCCTGCAAATAAAATGCGTAAGGTCAGATGGAGGGGGAGAGTACCTCTCAAATGAGTTTGCAAGGTTCTTGCAGGAGCATGGCATAAAGCAGCAATATTCATGTAGTCATACCCCACAACAAAATGGAATTGCAGAAAGAATAAACAGGCATATTGGAGAGGTATCTCGTGCCATGCTCAATGAAAAAGACCTGCCAGATTTTTATTAGACTGAGGCAGTTGCTACAGCAGTCTACATAATGAACATGACTCCCACTGCAACAATACATGGGATGACTCCAGAGGAGAGGTATACTGGTAGGAAACTAGATATTTCTCATTTGAAATTTTTTGGTTGCATTGCCTATGTTCATGTGCCATATGAGTTGAGATCCAAGTTGGATCCAAAAGCTGAGAAGTGCATGTTTATTGGTTACTCTCTGCACAGCAGAAAGGGTATAGATGCTATAACCCTTCTACTCGTAAGTTTACAGTGAGCAGAGATGTTGTTTTTGATGAGATGAGTAGCTGGTATAAACCAGTAAATGTGATTGATAATGTAGATGCACAAAATGGTAATGCTGCACAGAATTCACATCAGCAGTCACAAGATATTAGTGGACCTGGAGCATCCTCTAGCAGTGGTTCACTTTCTTCGCCATGGACAGGCAGATTGAGATCAGGAGAATCTTCTCAAAGCAATGCAGATAGTGGTATGCAGGTATCACGAAAAGGAAAAGAGAAGGTAGATCAGCCCATGTTTGATGTGAATCCAGGTCACTCTTATGTGGATGGTGAATCCAGTGGCTCAGAACAGAGCATTGATGATGAGTTGGGTATTCCTTCTATTGTTACACCTGGAGTAAGGAAGACCAGGGATGGTTTTGAGAGCACCTGGGAGTGAACCTACTTTGCGCAGGTCTACCAGAGCTAGGTATCCTGTGGATAGGTTGAAATATGATGGATTTACATCCATTCACTATGCATATATGGTCAAAGTGATACAGGAACCGGAACCCACTTCTTTTGAGCAAGCCATGGGAAAAGAAAATGCAGTTCTCCTTGAGAGGATTGGATGTTATAATCCAACTGCACTTGAGTGGTACCGTTCTAAAAGGTATAGATGTATTTGTATTAAGAGTAGAGAGAGTGGAGTCTAGAATCTAAGTTGCCTATGCAATAAGAGGGAAAGCCCTCTTAGTTACTAGAATGGTGCCATATGTGGTGCTAACTAGTTACAATTCATTTCCTGCATTACCCAATAACTCTATGAGTTAAAGTCAAAGGGCTCTAAATCACCAATTACCTATCCTTGTGATGCCAAATGTCATGTAGCCAATGTGCCTATGACATGTACGAGTCATGGATAGGCTCCTATGGTACATTAAGGGTTTTTATAGTTACCATCACATTTATAAATTATGAAACCTAATGTGAGGATGGATTTTGAGGCCGTTTGAGAGTGGGATTTTAAGTTGGAAAGAGAGCCAGAGATGTGAGTAATATGTCATTTTAAAGAGGAAATGGAAGCTCATTGAAAGAAAAAGACACAACTTTGACAATTTTAATTGGCCGTGGAAGACATGAATTCAAAGGACTTCAAAAGACAGACCTTCACAATAGTTACAGATTTTTCATACTTTTTTCAAGTGTCGGATCAAAGCAAGACAAGTTCCTGGTAGTTTAGGACTTCAAGACGGGCGTGTAAAAATTTTTAGATGTAGAATCGGCACCGAAAATGGAGGGAAATGGAGGCCGACTTGGGCGTTCAAAATAAGTGCAAGATTTGAAAGGGCATGGCCCTGGGGGCCCATTGGCCCCCAAAATTTCATGATTATGGGAGGGGATTGTTTTTTTTAGGCGCATGATGAGAGGGAAGATTGGGGCTAAAGAACAACCCATGGATCTGATGCTACATACAAACTTCTCCAAATTTTTACTCTCTATCACCGATCTTTGTGTGATTAATGGCTGCCTGGTTGTGGAGGCCCAAATTCAATCTTTCTTTCTCCTCCAAGAGAGCACTCATGCGGGCAATAGAAAGAGAAGAACATGATGAAGAATGCTTGTCCAATATGCATCAGATTGAGGCAAGATTGAGAGAATGCTAAGAAGTGATGTCAAGTGCTGTGTGGAGATTGATGGTGGGTCGATGGTTGTCCATGCATTCAATTTTCATGACCCAAAACATGCAATTTAGTAGCATGTCCATTCTATGAAGAAAAATTACTTGTTTTTGATAATTTATGGTCCAAATGAAGGGCATATGGTATGAAAATTTGTATGAACCTTGATTGACAGGTCTTTGAGGATTTGTGAGTGATAATATGTAAAAATTGTACTTAAATGTGGTCGTTATTAGTAATTTTGAAGCCTAAAATGTTAATGCATCAAAGATCGCATTGATTTTGTGACTGCAAGACAAATCGCAAAAGCCTTAATCAATAGACAAAGAATATGCAAGAACGAGCATGATATTGAGTAAGTTAAGTATCAAAGAGTATGTCATGACTTTATAAACTAGATAAGACATGAGGTAACTTGGCCAAAAACCACCAGATGAAGTCGTTTTAAAGAAAAAAATATATTTTTAAAAAAATTGGCCAAAAATCATGACTTTTTTATGCCTCGAGGGCGAGAAAGCATTTTAAAATTATCCCCATGTCACCATCCAACACGTAGGCAATCAAAAAAACTTTTTTTATAAATATTACTTAGCTCTTGACAATTAAGTGGAAAAATAAGAGGTTTTTCTGTTTTTTGGGTGGAGAAATCATGTTCTTATGGGATTAAATGAAAGATAATGATGAATTTCAATAATTTTGATCATGTTGAATTAAAAAATAAAAAAATACTAGCTCTTTATTAGTGAATCAATATAAAAAAATAAAAAATGGATTTTAAATATAAAAAATAGATTTTATGTGCCAAAAAATAACCAAAAAATATAAATGTATTTGTGGATCTATAGTGGGCCTTAAGACATGAGGTTTTTAGCCCCATTTTTGTGTTATAGTATGTGATTTATTGCTTTTCTGTAACGTGTCCACCTATCAGCTGTCCAGGCACATTTTTAACGGTCCATCGAGAGATGAATCTAAGCGTCGCCGCCCTGCACTCCCATGGAATGTTACGAGTTTTGTCACCCAAGGTCTCCCGAGTCCGTCTCGCAACGGAACGTTCATGGCCGAACCCACTAGGATCGATCTGAAATCTCGGTTTCTAGTGGACAAGGTCTCTTGACAGCCTTCTAACATCAAGTCTTGGATATCCTACTTTACTCAAAGATACCCAAGTCGAAGCAGACCCATGCCGCAATTGGTTCAAAAAGAATGGGAAACGAGAGGGATGCGCCTCTTAACCTCTCTGCCCATAGGGCGTAGTCCCATTTCGGTCCCCTAAAACGGCATGAATCGGGTTCTAACCTAGCAATGCCTGAGGTGGATTGATGGTAAAACCTTGTGAGAAGCCTAGCAGTTCTCTGGGACCACCCTACCATAGGATGGACCTGTCGGGGGTTCTTCCCACCTACTTCCCTTGATAACTTTAGTTTTCTAATTAGGTCCTATCACATTTATAAGTGACATTCAAAACCAGCTTTCTTAATTAGACCTTTTAGGAAATAGGATTCGTTCACGTAACTTATAGCACTGACATGAAAACAGAGCAAGCAGTCCTTTTGACAAACAAGTTTAAAACAAGTTCCTTAACTTATCTTCAAGTTAATCTTTGTCTCCTGCCCATACAGGAGAAATTATATATTCCCTTCTGTCCAAAAGAAGTATCCCTTCTGCCCTGCAAAAGTAACTAGTCTAAATCACATGGCACCACAAATTCCATCCTTTATCTAGAATAGGATCTTCCAATGCCATAAGCATTGGGCTCATAGCAGTCTCTAGCTCCCCGCCCCAGACTCAGAAAGGGGTGTCTAGAACTCCACTGACCCCAATCGATCTAGGAGTGAGACACAATTTTCGTGGATGGACTGTCAAGAATTGCGTGGTGGGGGGACTTGCTCAAGGTGCTGCGCCGAACACACACAGAATGCACAAGGAGAAGCTCACTCAAGAGACAAGAAGAGAGATGGAGGCCAAAACGTTTTCTTGCTAGTTTCTTCTTCTTCTTGCATGCTCTTTACAATGTACACAAAGTATAGATAAGATACAACATAAAGGAAAGTGGCCTACTAAGTCAAACAATGCATAACCGACTACACTAGTTGACTGGCGCTATAACTATGCCAGCTGTAAATAGGTGTAACAACCTGAATATAATAAGTAATGAGTCAGTGGCCATGTGTGAGTCATAATGACCACTGACGTGCTGAGTGTAGACGTGTGGACCCATCTAACCAGGCGGTCCATCATCAATGTCCGCATGTGTTGAGCTTGTCATCTCAACACTCCCCCTCAAGCTCAACTACATCTCTGCAACTCCAAGTAAGCTTTGAAACTTTTGAAACTTCTCTGTACCCAATGCCTTCGTGAAGATGTCAACTATTTGATCCTGTGTGCTGACATACACCAAGTCAATCTCACCTGCTAGTACCTTCTCTCTCACAAAGTGGTAGTGTACCTCAATATGTTTTGTCCTGGCATGGAACACAAGGTTTCTAGCCAACTGTATACTGCTCATGTTGTCACAATAAATGACAACTGGACCTTCCACCTGCACATCTAAATCAACCAATAACTTTTGCAGCCATACTACCTCACATGCTGCAACAGCAGCACCTCTATACTCAGCCTCTGTACTCGACAAAGCAACTGTAGATTGCTTTTTGCTGCTCCAAGCAACTACTGCACTACCAAGAGAGAACATGTATCTGCTGGTAGATCTTCTATCAGACATACTACCAGCCCAATCTACATCTGTGTATCCAAACACCTGTACATCTGTACCTGCCTCATAGAAAAGTCCATAATGTAATGTGGACTTCACATATCTCAATATGTGTTTGATTGCATCCAAATGTGGCTTTCTAGGTACTTGCATAAACTGGCTCATAAGACCAACACCGTAGCTCAAGTCTGGCCTTGTAATGGTCATGTAGATCAAACTCCCTACTATCCTCCTGAACATAGTAGGGTCTTCTATCTCATCCCCAACATCAGCACTCAACTTTACATTCTGCTCCAATGGGACTGAAAGTGGTTTGCATGCTGTCATACCATACTTGGACAACATATACAAGCCATACTGTCTTTGGGACAGCCATATACCATCATCACATCTGATTACCTCAATGCCAAGGAAGTACCTTAGCTCACCTAAATCCTTCATCTCAAACTTCTTCTTCAAATTGCCCTTGACTTCAGCAATCCCACTATCACTATCACCTGTAATAATCAAGTCATCCACATAGATGACTATGATGACCAAACCTGCATCTCCCTTTCTCACATAAAGTAAGTGATCAGCATCAGAAACATAAAAGCCAATATTGACAAGATACTCTCTGATCTTGTCAGACCATGCTCTAGGTGCTTGCTTGAGCCCATAGAGTGCCTTCTTCAACCTGCACACATATGTGGGATGCTCTAAATCTTCATAACCTAATAGCTGATCCATATACACTTCTTCCTGCAAATCACCATGCAAGAAGGCATTCTTCACATCCATTTGCTATGCAACCTCCAACCTTTGGCTGCTGCCAAAGCAATCACACATCTGACAGTTGCCATCCTAGCAACTGGACTGAAGGTTTCATCATAATCTATGCCATATGTCTGGGCATAGCCTTTTGCAACCAGCCTAGCTTTGTACCTACTAATAGAACCATCTGCATTGTGCTTAATCTTATAAACCCACTTACATCCAATAGCTTTCTTTCCCTTCGGCAATGATACTAGATCCCAAGTCTTATTGGCCTCTAATGCAGCCATCTCCTCATCCATTGCTGCATCCCAATGAGTATGACCAACAACATTCTCAAAATAAGTGGGCTCAACATCCTCAACTAGTTTCACCATATAAGCATAATGGAGAGCTGCATAACCTTCAAAACCAAATCTTTTAACAGGGTATCTGACCCTGCTAGATCTGTGTACCACCGAATCACTCAATGGAGTCTTTGCATTAACGCGTGCTCTCTGCACACCTGGAGTCCTCACTGAAGGAATGCCAAGCTCATCATCCAAGCTCTCTGAGCCACTGGAGTCTCCATCAATAACTGTATCAATGCCTTCTGACACTTTATTCTTTCGTTTGTCTTTACTTGTAGTGCTACTAGATGCACCTGAAGATGTAGAGGTACTCCTTAGTCTCCCAGACCAAGGACTACCAGATGATGTCTCTGGTCCACTAAGAGTCCGTGATTCTTGCTTTTCAACCTGCACATGAGTGTCATGATCATCATCATCATCATCCAATGCATCACCACTAGATGCATACCAACTGCTCATTTCATCAAAGATGACATCCCTGCTCTCTCTGAACTTACATGTGATAGGGTTATAATAGCGATACCCTTTCTGCTCTAAAGAGTATCCAATAAAGACACACTTTTCAGCCTTTGGATCTAGTTTCTTCCGCAACTCATCTGGCACATGAACATACGCAATGCAGCCAAACACTTTCAAGTGCGATACATCAGGCTTCTTGACAGTAAAGCATTCTTCAGGAGTCATACCATGAACTGTAGCTGTGGGGGTTCTGTTCATAATATAAACAGTAGTATGAACAGTCTCAGACCAAAAATGCTTAGGCATATTCTTTTCAGCCATCAAGGCACGTGCAACTTCTGCAATATGCCTGTTTTTCCTTTCTGCAACCCCATTTTGCTGTGGGGTATATCTACATGTGAACTGTCTCTTTATCCCATGAGACCTCAAAAAATCACTGAACTCATTCGAGAGGTACTCTCCCCCTCATCTGACCTCAAGCACTTTACTTTCAAGCCTGCTTCTCTTTCAACTGCAGCCTTGAAAGTTCTAAAGTGCTCAAATGCTTCACTCTTTTCCTTCATAAAATATACCCACAGCTTTCTAGAACAATCATCAATGAATGTAACAAAGTATGAACTGCCTCCAAGGGATACATTTTGTGTAGGCCCCCAAATGTTTGTATGCACAACATCAAGGATATTTCTGCTTACATCCATGTCATGTGAAAAGGGTTGTCTTGCCTGCTTACCAAACTGACATGCTTCGTATACCCTAATGAAATTCTGCAACTCTAAATGTAGGCAAACTTGTAACCAACCCTTTGGACTACATTAATTTCAGCCTTTGTACATTTGCATGTCCTATGCGTTTGTGCCAAATTTCAATATCTGCAACAACACCTTTTCCTTTAGCATACATAGCAACATTCATAGTAGGAATTCCAGCATCCAGAGTAAACATACGTCCAACTCTACTTCCCTTTGCAACTAACCTGCACTTGTCATTGAAGTCTTCTACAAAGCAGCCCTTTGCATTAAATCTCACCTGCAGCCCCTGCTCTACCATTTGATCCACTGACACCAAGTTGTTTGTAATAGATAGCACATGTAATACATCTGAAAGACTCTTTGTCTTACCATCATGCAAGGACAAGGAAACTTTTCCAACATGTGAAATTGGGTGGCATGAATCATCAGCCGTCTGCACATAACTTGCATTTTGTAAATCCTGCATCTCTCCAAACCATTCTGCATGGCTGGTCATATGATTGGATGCACCTGAATCAACATACCAAACATCATCATGTGTTCCCTTTCCTGTAACAGGATTCAACATATGCTGCATAACAAACAGACGTTCATTTTTGTCTTCATTCTGTCGTGAAGACGATGCATAGTTTCCTTGCTACAACTTACCACTGCGGATATCATCTTTCTTAGCATAACATTGGGCTACAATATGACCTATTTTGCCACAGTAGTGATACACAATACCAGAGTTGTTAAAACCTCTGTTCTGCCATCCACCTCTTCCTCTAAAGCTCCCCCTGCCTCTAAAGTTACCACGACCTCCTGAAAGCTGCATATCGCCAAATTGCTGATTCAATATGTTTTGTTGGTTGTCACTACCACGTCCTATATCACGGCCTCTTGAAGAGAACCTGCCACGTCCCCTTCCTGAACTGGAGTAGAAAGCCTGGACGTGTTCACCACTTCTTTCAGATGTCTCACTCTGCATGTTGATCTCTTCAATGATCATAAGAGAGACCAACTCATCGAAATCTGGGAATGGCTTTCTGACATATACGGAAGTTACAAAAGACTTCAAGCCTTTTCATTGTTAAGTCCACCCAAGGTAGACGACACCAAATCATCATCATCAGGCATTGCATCAATCGCTGCCAATGCATCTGCAATGCTCCTTACCTTCAGTGCATACTCATTGATAGACATCTTCCCTTTCTTCAATGTATTCAACTTTTGCTTGAGTTGAATCTTTCATGCCTTTGTATTTACAGAAAACATACTTTCAAGTATGGTCCAAGCTGCATATGAATTCTCTACATTTCTAATGTGTCCCAGTATATTATTATCAATTACTGCAGACAACCAATACATAACCTTCTTATCTTTTTCATTCCATTCCTTCCGTGCCTTTGTCTCTTCTGCAGTTGAAGGATCACTCACCTCCGGCTCCTTTTCTTCTCCTGAAACAAACTCGTAGAGGCCTTTTCCAATAAGGAAGTTCGTGACACGGAACTTCCATGAAGGGTAGTTGTTCTTGTCGAGCTTCTCAATGATGGGGCTTCCACTGTTCTCTGCCATTATCACAAAACTAATACAAAACAACAAGAAAATCTTCTGCAACCTCGACCTGTAGTGCACAGTAATACACCAGACAGCCTTTTTCACTGTCTGATCAACAATACATGCAATCTGCAACCAGTTTGTAGATAAACCTTGTGTTCACTTGTTGGTAAACACCTTTGCACTTACAGATCTGAAATCTGTAACCTGTGCACCCACTTTCGGTCAATACAGTCGAAATCACAGTGTACCCAGAAACTGCTGTCCACAACCTTGTGGCTCTAAAACGGGACCTGAAACGGCCTCAGATGCCCAAAATAACTGTGGACAAGGCCTAAAGGGCTTTTTTGTAGAATACACAGTGCTCTTTGCACACACCAAATCTCACTGCAATCTAAGATTTTTGCTCGACCCTGCTTCCAGTGCCTCCACAAGCACTATCCAAGAGAGAGTGGAAAAATAGGAGAGCTTCTTACCCGTGGCTTGCTTGCTCGAACCTTGCTTCTTCTCCTTCGCTTCAGCCTTCAAAATCAGCCTCTCTCAGTGGCACGGCTCTGATACCATGTCAAGAATCGCGTGGTGGGGGGAGTTGCTCAAGATGCTGCATCGAACACACACAGAATGCACAAGGAGAAGCTCACTCAAGAGACAAGAAGAGAGATGGAGGCCAAAACGTTTTCTTGCTAGTTTCTTCTTCTTCTTGCACACTCTTTACAATGTACACAAAGTATAGATAAGATACAACATAAAGGAAAGTGACCTACTAAGTCAAACAATGCATAACCGACTACACTAGTCGATTGGCGCTATAACTATGCCAGCTGTAAATAGGTGTAACAACCTGAATATAATAAGTAATGAGTCAGTGGCCATGTGTGAGTCATAATGACCATCGATGTACTAAGTGTAGACGTGTGGACCCATCTAACTAGGCGGTCCATCATCAATGTCTGCATGTGTTGAGCTTGTCATCTCAACATGGACTCGACTTTCGGCCCATGAATCGAGCAGTGCCCTCTTGGGTTGAAACACGGCGTGACTTTGGAGATGCTCCACCCACGCAAAATAGCCTTCCTTAATTAATCTAATTAAGAATTAAACACAATCAAGGCAATCAACCTAATATTATCTTCCAAGAAAACATTCATTTATTCCCCATGGCAACTTGTCATTATTGACCCCTGCCATGCATTTACCATCAAACACAAACACTTGGAATAATTATCCAAATCACATCCCACAATCAGCTTAATGCAAAGCATTTAGGATATTATTTGATCAAACACAAAAATAATGGTATCCTTTTCCAAACATTGCAGGAATAGATGCGATAACCTTCCCGTCGCGTATTTGCTCTCCCCCTTGGGACCATGAGCAGTTCCATGTAAAATTTACTTAACACACCCTTCTTTCGACTAAGTCATATGTTAGGGTTTTAAACACTCTACAAGACATAGGTTCTATTAATCACTTACATTGATCGATAACCCAACCTTCTTCCCAACAAGTACAAAATCATTGATCTTTCCTTCGACTTAGGATTTCCTAATCCTTGAGCTCTTTGCTTGCCCTAGAATAGAGTTGTTATTGCATCTAGCCCAACCCCGAATAGGACTGATAAATATAGTTGCTATTGGACGGGTCTCAAGGCATCTTAATTCTAATCCTTATGATCATTGTTTGTGTTAATTACACATTTGAGTTTTGAGATTACATTACCTCTAGGATAGATTACTTACCATGTGATCTGTCAAGTGTGTAAGCTCAATGTACTTTCAGAGTGGTAAAATACATAACTATTATTTTCCAAAGAAAGAGAGTTGACAACACCTTGGAACCTTGTATGTCGTTCATCATGAATGGATTTGTTGCATAGCATCTAGATGCACTTTGCAAACTCCACCTTTCAAATACGTGAAATGAAATTTATCATTTTTGAAGAGCTATTCTTGTGTAGCATAGTATGGGGCCTAATGTGCTTCATGCAAGAATCAAAGCAAGTGTTCATCAATTTGGAAATATGTTACTTATGATCTACACTGTGGTTGGATGGGCAGTGATGTCCTTGGCTGAGGCTTTGTTGTGCGTTGTGGGGTTTCCATCTGCGCCCATCATTTTCTGCTTGGGGGCTATTCTCAATGTTTGCAAGTGGCACAATAATTTTGCACCTTATACCTGATTAGTGGGGCCGATTGGGGAGAGAATTGATGTTGTGAGTGGTGGATAATCTCGTGAGACAGGTATAGGTTCGTGGAAATGGGGGGAAAAAGATGCATGTGGCCACCCTCTTTGGAGGGGAAGAGAAAGAGTTCCTCTGCCTCTCTCTTCCTTTCATTCCCTCTTCTTCTTCTTTCTCTCTCTCTCTCTCTCTCCCTCTTCTTCTTCTTCTTGTCTCTCTATCTTCTCACCTCTCCCTTTCTCTCCCTCTCTCCCTCTCTCCCTCTTCTCTCTCTCTCTCTCTCTCTCTCTCTCTCTCTCTCTCTCACTCACCCTCTCTCTCTCTCTCTCTCTCTCTCTCTCTCTCCCCTTGTGTCATCTCATAGTAGCCAAGGGGGAAAGTGGTGGTAAATCCCTCTTTATGATGGGGGGGGATTTATATAGGTATTTGGGGGGGGGGATGTGTGATGGGCGTGGTTTGGACTGGCCCTCTCTCTCCCTCTCTTTGCCATGTTTCCTACATGGCAGCCATGCCAGCGGCCACCTGGCAGTCTTGGGGAGATAGTTGATGCCTTCAAGGCTTCGTCATCCTCCACTTCTACTCCTTGTCATCCTAAACTTTTCCTTCTCTCACTGCATCATTGCTTGCATCATCTTTCTTCCCTCTCACGTCGTCTGTCGTTTCCTTCTTCCTGTTGACACCATCACGCTGTCCCCCTTCGTCCTTTTCCCCTCAACCCCCTCGCCACCTTCATCGGTGACAACAGGGGGGAATTTTTTCGATGAATTTCTAAGGGGGGATTCGTATGCGGGGGTGGGCGGGGACATTACATCCTCTCCCCCTTAGAGAACTCGAGATGTCCTCATCTCGAAAGAAACTGGGGAAGACAAGCATTAGTGGGGCATAAGGCCTATGGGTTAGGACCCACAATGCGTTTGCTGCACTACTCTAATCACTCATAAGCATGCGATCATTTGAAACACAACTTATTGTATTAGATCTATCTGAGTCTGGATTATAAGATAGGTTTTTATTGTAGTTACATCTCTTGGATATCTTCTAGGTTTTTCCTAAGTATCTGGTGTATTCTGGATCACTGGAGCTTGTACAACTTCATTCCTTGTAAGTTCAAGTTCTCCTTGAGTCATGTTGGGACAATTGATGTGGTTATGTCCAATGTTGTGGCACTCGGGGCATCGGTGTTTAGGGTGCTTTGGACATTTCCTTTTGAAATGACCTAGATCCTTGCAATAAAAATAGCGCAAAGCTTGATCACTTGGAGTCACAAGATTCCTAGTTGTCCTTGGTAGGATTTTCTTCTTTAAACCAAATTGTCCTAGGATCCTTTTAGCAGACTAAAGTGGTCCTTTATCGTAGAAACTTTGTTTTTGAATTGTCCTCTTTTTAGATCTGGACTGAGGTCCATGGTCAATCAGCTTTTCTTGTAATATTAAAGAGTACTCCCAAACTTCGACATTTTGGCAAGACCCAATCTATATTAACTGAGAAGAACACTTAAGGAAAATTCATTGCAAGTTATAATTGTTACTCCTTGCTAGAGTATCTCTAATCATTTGTAAGTTCTAGGCCCGAAATAGATGGAACTCATATTACTTGGGTTAACTGTAGGTACAAGAGTAAAGTTTATTCTAATACAAGTTGGGTTACATGTCTATAGAACTTCTACGGATGTTCCCTATCTCACTGCATGTGTGGCACCTCTTATTCAGATCTCAAGAATCATCTTTGTCACAATTGTCCAAATTAAGTTCTTGGACGATTGGCTTTGCTCAAAGTAACGCATCTTGCAAGTCTGTTGAATGCATTGGTTCTAGATGGTGGTCCAAAGGAGTGTTCAGGCCATAGTAAAACTTGGATACTTGCTATGCAATATCCAAAGGTGGTGCATATTTTAGTAGGGTTACAAACTTCGAGTAGTAGACTTCCAAGGTTAATTCCAACTGCTTGAGCTTGAAGAATTCATTCATCCTCAAAGTCTAGTAGGTTGAAGAAAGGTATCGTCTGCGTACAACATCTTTCAGTTGATCCCAAGTAAGAGGAGCTTCAGAAATACTTTGATCCTTGCACCATTGCTTCCACCATAACTGAGCATGGCCAAATAATTTAAGTTTGGTTATCGTTTCCTGATTGATAGAGGCAGTTCTTGCAGCGGAGAAATAGTCATCCATCGACTCAATCCATATCTCCACCTCCGTTGTGATGTCTATCCCTTCTCCATAAAACTCTGGTGCCTTAATTTTTGCTTAATTTACTTGAGAAGGAATGTCTTCTCTTGCACGTCAGCATTCATGGGTGCAAAAGGTGCTTGACAATCAAGCCATACCACTTAGATTACTCTGTTTAAAGTATGCCTGTGGACCATACATTAACCAATCATGTAGAATTATGGAAGTTTTGCTCTGATACCAATTGTAACATGTCTATCCAGGCACGTTTCTAGCGGTCTATTGAGAGATGAATATAAGCATTGCCGCCTGGCACTCCCATGGAATGTTATGGGTTTTGTCACCTAGGGTCTCCCAAGTCCTCCTCCACAACGGAACGTTCATGGCCAAACCCACTAGGATCGACCTAAAATCTAGGTTTCTAGTGGACAAGGTTTCTTAATAGCCTTGTAGTATCGGGTCTGGGATATCCTACTTTACACAAAGATACCCAAGCCGAAGCAGACCCATGCCGCACTTGGTTCAAAGAGAATGGGAAATGAGAGGGATGCGCCTCTCAACCTCTCTGCCCGTAGGGGCGTAGTCCCATTCTGGTCCCCTAAAATAGCATGAATCTGATTCTAACCTAGCAATGCCTAAGGTTGATCGATGGTAAAACCTTGTGAGAAGCCTCCCACTTCTCTAGGACCACCTTATCGTAGGACAGACTCGTTAGAGGTTCCACCCACCCGCTTCCCTTGATAGCTTTAGTTTTCTAATTAGATCCTATCACGTTTATGTGTGACATTCAAAATCAGTTTCCTTAGTTAGTCCTTTTAGGGAATGGGGTTCGTTCGTGTAACTTAGATAGCACTGACACGAAAATAGAGCGAGCAGTCCTTTTGACAAACAAGTTCAAAACAAGTTCCTTAACTTATCTTCAAGTTAATATTTGTCTCTTGCCCATACAGGAGAAATTATATATTCCCCTCTGTCCAACAAAAGGACCCCGTCTGCCTTGCAGAAGTAACTGGTCCAAATCACATGGCACCACAAATTCCATCCTTTATCTAGAATAGGATCTCCTAATGCCACAGATGTTGGGCTCACAGCTCACGGCAATCTCCAGCTCCATCCGGACTCGGCAAGGGGTGTCCCGAGCTCCATTGACCCCAAGCAATCTAGGAGTGAGACACAATTTCCATGGATGGCCTTTTCACCACTCGACCTTCAGCCCGTGAATCGAGCAGTGCCCTCTTGGGTTGAAACGCGGTGTGACTTTGGAGATGATCCACCTGCAAAAAATATCATTTCTTAATTAATCCGATTAAGAATTAAGCACAATGAAGGCAATCAACCTAATATCATCTTCCAAGAAAACCTTCATGTATTCCCCATGGCAACTTGTCATTACTGACCCCTACCAAGCATTTACCATCAAACACAAACACTTGAAATAATCATCCAAATCACATCCCACAATCAGTTTAATGCAAAGCATTTAGGACGTTATTCGATCAATCACAAAAACAATGGTATCCTTTTCCAAACATTGTAGGAATAGACGCGATAACTTTCCCATCGTGTATTTTCTCTCCCCCTTGGGACCAGGAGCGGTCCCATGTAAAATTTACTTAACACACCCTTCTTTCGAATAAGGTATATGTTAGGGTTTCAAAAATTGTACAAGACATAAGTTCTATTAATCACTTATGTTGATCGATAACCTAGCCTTCTTCCCAACAAGTACAAAAGCATCGGTCTTTTCTTCGACTTAGGGTTTCCTAATCCTTGAGCTCTTCGCTTGCCTTAGAATAGAGTTGTTGCATCTAGCCAAACCGCGAATAGGGTTGATAAACATAGTCGCTATTGGATGGGTCTCAAGGTGTCTTCATTCTAATCCTTATGATCGTTGTTTGTGTTAACTACGCATTAGAGTTTTGAGATTACATTGTGATCTGTCAAGCGTGCAAGCTCAATGTACTTTCATTGTGGTAAAATACATAACTATTATTTTCCAGAGAGAGTGAGTCAACAGCACCTTGGAACCTTGTATGTCATTCATGATAGGTATGGATTTGTCACATAGCATCTAGATACACTTTGCAAACTCCACCTTTCAAATACGTGAAATGAATTTTATCCTTTTTGAAGACCTATTCTCATGTAGCATAGTATGGAGACTAATGTACTTCATGCAAGAATCAAAGCAAGTGTTCATCAATTTGGAAATATGTTACTTACGATCGGTACTGCAGTTGGATGGGTAGTGATGTCCTCGCCCGAGGCTTCTTTGCTCATTGTGGGGTTTCCAACCACACGCATCATTTTCTGCTTGGGGGCCATCTTCGATCTTTGCGAGTCGCACAAGACTTTCGCACCTTATGCATGATTAGTGGGGCCAATTCAGGAGAGAATTGAGGTTGCGAGTGGTGGATAATCTCGTGAGACAGGTATAGGTTCTCGGAAATGGAGGGAAAAATATGCATGTGGCCACCCTCTTGGAATGGGAAGAGAAAGAGTCCATCTGCCTCTCTCTTTCTCTCTCTTCCTTTCTTTCCATCTTCTTCTTCTTTCTCTCTCTCTCTCTCTCTCTCTCTCTCTCTCCCTCTTCTTCTTCTTCTTCTTCTTCTTCTTCTTCTTCTTCTTCTTCTTTGTGTCTCTCTACCTTCTCACCTCTCTCTTTCTCTTCCTCTCTCCCTCTCCTCTCTCTCTCTCTCTCTCTCTCTCTCTCTCTCTCTCTCTCTCTCTCTCTCTCTCTCTCTCTCTCTCTCTCTCTCTCTCTCTCTCTCTCTCTCTCTCTCTCTCTCTCTCTCTCTCTCTCTCTCATCGCACAACAGCCAAGGGGGAAAGAGGTGGTAAATCCCTCTTTATGATGGGGGGGGGTTTATATAGGTGTTTGGGGGGGGTATTATTGGGGGGGGGGGACGTGTGAAGAGCATGGTATGGACTGGCCCTCTCTCTCCCTCTCTTCACCATGTTTTCTACATGGCGGCCATACCAGCGGCCACTTGGCAGTCTCAGGGAGATGGTCGATGCCTTCAAGGCTCCATCATCCTCCACTTCTAATCCTTGTCATTGTTAAATTTTCCTTCTTTTGTTGCGTCATTGATTGCATCGTCTTCCTTTCCTCTCACGTCGTCTGTCGTTTCCTTCTTTCCATTGACCTCATCACTCTGTCCTGCTTCATCCTTTTCCCCTCCCCCCCTCACCACTTTTCATTGGCAACGACATGGGGGGGAATTTTTTTTAATTAAATTTGTAAGGGGCATTCGTATGCGGGATCATGCATGTACATTACATTTTTAGACAAAAAAATGATACGAAACACTCTTTATGCCTACCACCAGAAGCATAACATTAAACAATAGGGAGAGAAGGGGATTTACGAGTACTAATCGTGGTTTAAAACTGATTTATTCTTTGCATTTTGCGGATAGATTCTAATTGATTCAAAAGTTAAAGGGTTCAGTAGTAGCAGAAGTATACTTAGTGCTATCTCTATGCAAAGCAAGTATTCCTAGTAGTATAAAATCATGAAAAGAATTGGTTGTGCATATCCACATTGCCAATTTGATTAAAGTATACTTAGTAGTATAAAATCATGAAAAGAATTGGTTGTGCATATCCATGTTTCCAATTTGATTTAAATGTTAAAGGGTTCAGAGTAGCAGAAGTATACTTAGTGTTATCCCTATGCAAAGAAAGTATTCCTAGTAGTATAAAATCATGAAAAGAATTGGTTGTGCATATCCACGTTGCCAATTTTATTAAATAAATTGTTTGTGCACTTATGGGCATTCAGTTTTTCACTACATATATATGGTATCAAACAAGTATCAGCTCCTGGATTGCATAGCACTTGGTTTCATAAATTTTGACCACCTTGAGAGTGTGAGAAGTCCCAAGCTATAGGGTTAGTATGTTCATTTCTTTATGTCCTCCATTGTTGATGGGACCTAAACTGGGTCGGCACTAGCTCATGCACTAGCCGAACCTCTATCATGCACTCAACAATCCCACGGCCTCACGGCCAGGAGCGTGGATGACACATACATCATCTTCCTAAACATCTTACGTTTGTATCACGTCTCGTAGTCCAACTCTAACCCAATTAACACTCCTCAGAGGGAGTCCCAGCACATTGCCAAATAGCACGAAGTACAAACATAGGAGGTCCTCCCACGGCTGACTGCCGCTACCTCACTGAGACTCTCCTACACCTTGGGGATTGGCCCCTCGATGCGTCGCTAAACATAAAACACAATATCACACACATTTCCACTCAAGGTATCAATTGATCGTATCCAGGAATGTACCTTACCTCACTTTCTTTCCCCTTAGACCCAATGCCTAGCGTGCAGCTCGGACAACCTTACTCACTCAACATTGGTCATATTCCTCTAGAAAGAAATTGCCATACATCCAGGAGGTATTGTCTAATACCTTTTATCATTTCATGCTTCATGAAAATGGTGAATGTCCACGTACTCAAACAATTAAGAAAATCAGCATTTGTGTTTAGTGCAAAAGCATTCTTTCAATGAATTTGACTATTGCTCGTATGCGGCGTTGCATGAACCTAGCACCAAGAAACCCTCGTGCTACTAGGTTCTTAATTTTTAATTATCGACCAGCCTAAATGGTATGTATAAAAACCAGCAAGATTTTCATCATTTCATTCAGCATTTAAACACCTTTTATACACTCTACGCCCTCATCCGTTTAGGTTGTGCATGGTGCATAGGTTTAGGGTTCATTTTTCACATTTTTATTGTATGAAAAACAATAAAAACTCACTAAAACATAAAGGTAGGGCTGAACTGAGGCTAAACCTCATAATTCAGACCCCCCATACATCCACAAATATGGTTCTTATTTTTCCTTAATTTTCGGCACTCAAAATCCATTTTCCCCTTATTTTTATCCATTTTTCCTATTTTTCTTGTATTTTTCGCAATATTAAATAATTGAAAATACAAAATGAATTGTGGGCTATGGCCCTTGGGTTCATTTTCAGAAAAAACACAAATTTAGTTGGTGTGTCTTATTATATTTTCCATTTATATATCCAAAACACCCAATTTCTCCATATTTCGCGTGTTTTACGAGTATTACACTATTAATTTCAGTCACAACACTTATGATTTTTTGATTTTCTGAGCATAAACTGATCAAACTCATAGCAAGAAATATTATAATGCATAATCATCCCATGGGAACAAATATTCATGAAGCAAATTGCATGAAACTCCTTTGTAAAAATGAGATTACCGTTCTTTGCGGGTTGCGGGTTTTTATTTGTCATATCTTGGGACTAATTTCCACTAGCCATTAATGCTCATGACAGTCCACAATCAGCAATCTTCCTTCCTCTTGAACCACGGAGCAATCCGGGCTTCATTGGACAAGCATCCCTCATCCATTCTTCTTCTTCTTCTTCACCACATGAATCTGCCTTTAGGGGAGAGAGAGGGAGGAGAGAGAAAGACTGAAATCAGAATTCTTCATAGAGACCGCCATTGGAGGAGCGAAGACCAGCGATAAGACCAGCAGAGAGAGAGGATTCAAGCCCCATAATCGATTGGGGGGGTTATTCACAGCCAGCCATCACCCTCTCCATCCCATGAAGCGCAAATTTCGGGCGCTCCCTGGCGTCGTTTTCTTCTTCTCCAAGATGCCATGATTTGTTGCTAACTTTCATGTTGCATAAAATGCCCAACGTCCCCCCAAAGGTCACTTACCATTTGGCCCCCAACTCATGTCCACCTTTTCAAATCTTGCCCAGTTTGTGGCCATTTCCCCGTCCAGACTCCGAATTGAGCTCTGAAAAATCCTGGGCATCTAGCTTGGCATCCCGCATTGGCCGCTAACTCTTGTCAACCCGCACGATAGTCTGAAAAATTATGAAAAATCAACAAGTGTCGCTTGGGTGCCTTTAAAGCACTTTGGCGCTTAAAATCGTCCTAGATCAAGCCGCCGCCTTCGACGTTGAATATTTTTCCCTTGATATTCATAATTTTTAGCTATTTTTAAGCACTTCTTGGCATCAAAATTCCGCTCTCATTGGCGACCACGGGATAGGGCGACTCAGCCCATCGAATCCCACACCAGATCTGCACAAAACAACCAAAGGAAGCATCAAGCTGATACAAAATAAATACATATTAAACACAGCACAATGCTCACCGTACCCCCTGACAGAACCAAGGCATGACATCCACAAGGAGTAGGCCTAGCATAGTCTAATAAAAAGTCCGAAGCTAGTCACTAACCGACTGCTCCAACACGGCCAAACTAAAAAGTAGTATCAAAGAAGTTGCCCTAAGTGGTGGTCTGAACTACCTACCTAACTAAGGACAACACAACCAGGAGCTCCTACTAGGCGAGGACTCCTATAGCCTGATCAAGAAGTATTTTCTTGTAGCACATTTCTTCTTTAAGGGTTTTATTTTATTGACATACTCGGGTATGTAAAAAGGAGGGAGCTGAGCGTAGTGACCCAAGGAGAACAGGGCATCGGCCTCAGGACCTGTCTCGGTACCCAAGATCCTACCAAGCCCTCGCAAGGCGACACTTAATCCTTTTCTGATGCTCACTTTTATTTTCGCTCCAACCTTCCTTCATTTTCTTCCTTCTTCAGCAAGAAGCCACCCCTAGGAAGACAAGGCATCGGCCCCAGGTCTGACTCATCCCCAAGAACCTACCAGGCCTTTGCAAGGCTATGATCAACTGCTTATAAATTCTTCTTTCTTTTCTTTGCTTTGATAGGGGTAGAACCCCTTTTTACACACCTTCGTATATATTTATTGTCTTGAAGATATTCAGGGGTTTCTTTTTATCATCATTCTTTTCCTTTTGGCAGGCTTCTCTAACTGCCTCACAACTAACAAGAATGCCTAGAATGACTGCCTAGCAGGCTAGCAGAACAGGGTCACTAGGACTCCCTTCTAAGACAGGTCTTTTAATGCCTGACAATGTCGTTACAGGAGGCCACGACCACTCACACCTCCCTCAGACATACTAAACCTAAACCTCGGGACTTCATACCTTGGACGCCGGTCCCCAATAAGAAACAAAAAACCCCCCTTAACAAGTACACAAACACATATATCATGAAAACCACAGTACTCATAAAGGAAAGATATCACCTGGATAGGGCCACAAGAAGCGTCGATGCCGCGACAAAGGATCCCTCCAGCTCCACGGAATCTGTCAAGCACAAGACTCAAACAAGAAACCATTAACCGCACCTGCACTAAACAGACAACTGGCCCTCTTGGCCTAATGAAATAAAGCACTTCACTACAAAACTAAATCGGCCCTCTTGGCCTAACAAAATAAAGCATTCAAAACCTCGCAACACTGGCCCTCTTGGCCTAACGAGATCAAACAAAGTAGCACCTACACACCCTTCCCTGGAAGAGCACAGATATACAATAAGAGGCTCCCTCCAAGGAGGAAAAACAGGCTCATATCCCTAAACTAAATGTATAAGGTTATGACCCATCCCTCCTGCATAGATAGCAAGAGGCGTACGCATAATATGTTGTCTAATCAACCTATGGGTCCCAGATAATAACGGTAAATTGGTCTCGGCCACTCTTTGCATCACCCATATCAACCATCGTCTGCCATATATTGCATGTTTTGATAACATCCCCCACAAGCGATCGGGTCTTGTTTCATCATCGATAACAATATCCAGACTAGGACCACAATTAAAGAAGAGGTCTTCTTCATAAGCAAGATTTGCAAATGAATCCGCAAACTGATTCCAGTAACATGGAATTAGCTGAAAATACACTCTCTCAAACTCCTCTAGTAGGGTCATCGCAGTCCGATTATACATACAAAGAATGGGATTCCGCACTGTGTATGTCCCATCTAGCTGATTCAGGATCAACTGGGAATCCCCTTTTACTAACAATCAACGAATACCACCTTGTTTGGCAATATACAGTCCCATAATCAAGGCTTTATACTCTGCCATATTGTTAGTGAATCCTACCCCGAGATAAGCAGCTAACTTCATCGTCACTCTACGTCGGGGGTCTCGAATTACTACTCCAACACTCCCTTTTTTATTAGGGCCCCTAGATGCTCCGTCAAAATATAATGTATATGTCCACAATGGGTTTACACAGCCGGCCATCACGAACTCCTCTATTCGTAATTATGGTAATCAAAGTTTAGCATATTGAGAGGATGAACAGACGGCTCCATCCCAACTTCTTCATTGAACTCAACAGGGATACTCGTCAAGAGCCGTAAGTAGTGATGGCAGAAGACTTTAATCTCCCACACAAAGGTTCCCTCTTCTTACTCAATCACTTTATATCCTTTGCTCCACCAGATGAGTTTCCCCTAATGGTATCTTTGCTCCAGATATGGGTGCTCCAAATAAGGGATTAACCGACCCATCAACCGTCTTTTAAACTCTTTCGCAGGTCTTAGATCATTCCTAGCATGGACCTGCAATACATTTTCTTTGTATTAGCATACTTAGAAATAATAAGGTTTAATCTTATTAAGATTAACCTTATTCTTAAACTCTACTCCCTATAGATCAGCTAATAGGGCCGTAGACCTATTCTTCCCTAACCTGACAATCTTGTAGGGGCCATCCCATTTAGGTTCCAGCTTCCCTGGAAACAGCTCCCTACGCGCATCATAATATAAAACCAGTTGTCCTTTCTTAAAGGTATACTTCTTTACTTTCAGGTCATGCAACTGTTTCATGCGACGTTTAGCCACCTCTTGGTGTAATAGACTTTGCAACTTAATTTCATCTAGGTGTGCTAAGGTCGTAAATCGCTCTAATAGGGCGTCTTCATTACCCAAAGAATGGTTTATTGCGAATCTAATGGTTGGCAACTCAATTTCTAAGGGTAAAACACACTCTTCATCATAAACTAGTTTGAACGGCGTGTGGCCAGTGGCTCGCTTGAACATGGTATTATATGCCCATACTGCCACATATAGCTTCTTATCCCAATCGCATTTCTTTTCAGATATGACTTTCGATAGGATACCCACAAGTTGCTTGTTGGTACTTTCAACCTGCCCATTTGCCTGTGGATTATAAGGAGTCGTTTTATTGTGCTTGATTTGCCAAGCCTCAGTCAAGCTTTTGATAACCTTGTTCAAGAAATGGGTTCCACGGTCCGACACTAATTCTTTCGGTGGACCAAAATGGCATATTATCTGCTCTAAAAGGAAACTAGCAGTTTCTTTAGCATCGTCTTTCCTTGTTGCACGTGCTTTTGACCACTTTGTGAAGTAGTCAGTTGCTACAATAATATACCTCTTTTGCGCAGTCGACGACGGAGTAATAGGACCCACAAAATCTATTCCCCACTTCTCAAATGGAAGTATCCCCATAATAGGGGTGAGTGGTCTTTTCCTATTCTCTCGACTATCATGTCGTTGACAAATATCGCATCTCTTAACATACGCGAACGCATCCTGGAAGATGGCATGCCACCAGTAACCTGCTCTTAAAGCCTTTTGTGCTGTAAGCCGTCTAGCAAAATGACCTCCGCAAGCGGAATCACGGCACTCTTCCAGAATGAATGGCACCTCGTCAGACATTACACATCGATGATAGATGTCATCAACCCCTTGTCGATATAATGTACCTGCGATCAAAGCAAACTTTAATACCTGCTGCTTAATTTTCCTTCTCTCAGCTTTAGATAGTTCGGATCCAGCCTCTCATGTCGATAAATAATGCGTTATTGTAGCATACCAGGAGGGAATAGACGCCGTATCTATCTTAAATAATGACTCCATGTCACTACCTTCAGCCCACAGATTCTTTCGGCTCCCCAAAGTCCACAAGGCATTCCACAATACCCTGTAACCTTGGTGGCTTACTTCTAATTTCATAATTAAACTCCTGCAAAGTGATTAACCACTTCGCTAGACGATCAAGCGGCTGCAGCTTATTCATCAATAATCGAAGCCCCTCCGCCTTCGTATAAAGCACAACTTTCTCATAGAGGATATAGTGCCTAAATTTCTTGGTCCCAAAGACCATCGCAAGACACAACTTCTCCATGTAGGTATAATTTATCTCGGATACCCCCAGCTTCCGGCTAGCAAAAGCAATCGGGTGATACCACTTTTCTTCCCAAATTTGGGCTAAACAGCACAACTGATACTATGCATGGTGGCTGCTGAAAATATATAGAACACCCCGCCTCTTTTAGGTGCTTTTAAAACAGGAGCTTTTACTAGCTCCTGTTTCACATCCTCGAAAGCTACCTTACAAGGGTCACTCCATACAAACAACAGCTAAAGGACAATAGATTTGTAAGCGGCAACGTTCTTTCTGCCAAGGCGTTTACGAATCTACGGTAATAACCAACCGAATTCAGAAAGCTATGAACTTCTTTCGGAGTGCATGGTGGACCCATGGCAACCATGACTTTTACCTTCTCGGGATCTGTCGCAATACCTACCGAACTAACCACATGGCCCAGCAATAGCCCATAAGGTACACCAAAAACACACTTTCGTGGGTTTAGAGCGATACAAAATTGTCTGCAGCGCTCAAAGCATTTTCTTAAAATGATCAATTGCCTTTCTCTCACGGTGGCGGCCCCTAAGTCATCAATAAACACCTTCAACTCTTCAGGGGATATGTCACTGAATGTCTTATCTGTTGTCCGTTGCCACGAACCAGGCGCATTGCATAAACCAAAGGCCATCACATGGTATGCAAAAGTACCAAAGATAGTAATAAAAGTTGTTTTCAACTTGTCCTCTTCTTCAATTGCCATCTGGTTATATCCTGCAAAGCAATCCATAAACGAATATATCTCCCTACCCGCTAATTGATCCAAAATCTGGTCAATAAATGGCAACAGGTAGTAATCCTTAACCGTCTGCTTATTCATCTCTCTAAAATCTACACATAATCGGATTTGATTATTTTTCTTCTTTCTGATCACAACTGGTGAACACCATTCTGTGTGTTGAACAGGAAAAATCAAACCTGCTTTCTGAAGCTTCTGTAACTCTTCAAACAGTCCGTTCCTCAGTTTGAAAGGCAAACGCCTTACTTTCTGTCGTACAGGGCGGCTTCCTTCCTTCAAAGGAATTGTATGAACAGCCAGGCTGGGAGGAATTCCTCTCAGCTCATCATAACTCCAAGCAAAAATGTCGCGGAATTCTTGAATCAAGGACACATAGTCCTCCCTTTCTGCTGAGCTGAGCATAGAACCTAATTTAATTGGCCGCGAATCATTTGGCATGCCAAGGTCTAGCTCGATAACATCTGCATCTCTTATACGATCTTGGGCCTCTATCGGCTCGTTCAAAGTGATATGATAGATGTCTTCCGTGGTGGATTTCTCTTTGGACTCATCACTCGATGATGTCTCACTGGCGGATAAATCCTCTAATGTCTCCAATTCTGTGGAAGATAGAGGAGCTCTCTCACTCTGCGAGGACTCAGGATAGGCATCAATCACCACGCGCTGAGCACCTCTGCCGAATATCAGCCGACCGGCGGGTATATCCACTTGACAGTCCGCTTGCAAGATCCAAGGTCGTCCAAGTAATACTTGGTAACTTGGATGCCCTGCAAAACGAATCACCCTAAAGTCCAACAGGCATTCTACATTTGCAACAGTGACATGGACCTTAGTAATGCAGCCTTTCGGCTGTCTCAAACTATCATCCGCCATTCTGAGAATTGTGGAGGTATCTTTCTGGATCGCAAGACCCAACCTTTCCATCAGTTCAGAACTCATAATGTTAACAGACGATCCCGTGTCGACAATGGCATAATCTACTAATATCCCATCGACATAGGCTGCAACCCTTGGGCAATGCTTCTCAGCATGCTCGAACTAGTCATCACCAACTCGCACAATACCCAAAGGTTCTATGATATATTCGGTATGCAGGATCTTCCTAAATTCCTTGCGTACTCCTGGGGAAAGCTTAATAAGTTGTAAAAGGTTCACATCTGGCTTGACTTCGCAAAGAGAGCTCGCCAAATCGAATTCATGATAGTTCGACAGAGTTCACTTTTCACGCCAAACCATCCGCTCTTTAGGTCGCTGAACCGGCTTTATTGCTTCTTTTTTAACTTTCACCTTCTTTCTCAGTGGTTCCTTATCCTTCTTAGTATCGGCTTTACTCTCCATGAGCGTCAGAGGTCCCCCTTCCATGGCAGGATCCAGAACTTGCGTTCCTTTGTTGCCCTGTTTAGGGTTTTCGTCGACAAGCTTATCATTGTCGGCCTCTCTACCCTTTTGACCTCTTGTAAGGACAGCTCGCAGATTAGAGGTTTCAGTGTCATTAACGTGCACAGCCTCAATCAAACTAACCCCAGTACCACTAGGCAGCTCCTCCACTGTAGTCTTTGGTCATTGGAGTATTTGTTTAGGTCCATCTTCTTGTTGGGAATCATTTCCTTGCGCACGATGATTAACAGGCCCTGGTTGCCGACTACCTCGCTGGAGGGAACTAATCTTACTCCAGCAAGTGGCTGCTAAATGGCCGGATTTTCCACAGATGTCGCACTTGACATTTGGGCAATTTCGTGGATAATGTTGCCCACCACACCATTTACAGCTAAACCTTGAAGGTGCACCCTCATCCGGGTATCTACTTCCTATCAAATTTTGTTGTTTTTTAAGAAAATTGACATCAACAGCTATTTGTCGATACTGCTCCGTAATCATGTCGATATAATGCTTCATCATGTCCTTAACCTCGGCAAGAACATTGGAAGCGCTCGACTCGTAGCCTTAATCATTACCCTGTCGTTCCATTGGCCTAACAATTCGATTAGGCACTGGTTGTTGAACAGAGTCATGGTATTAGGATTAACTGCCTGGCCTCCACCATTTGGAGCCATTTGACTACCCTTAGGCATCGTCATGCTAGGGGGAGCTAGTAATAAAGGCACATTCTGCATCATGTACCCTCTCCCATTAGGATTAGCCATCGCTATCCCTGGGCTACTACTGCCATTGGCCGTCGCCATATTATTTCCCAATGCTAGACCCATATTCGGATTTCCTCGAGAGGCATAGGCTGCTTGTAGTCGGGATTCCACTTCTTGTGCTCGTGTAATGGCAGTATCTATATCCCCCAAAGGGACACTACTCAACTACAACTGAATATTAAAGTCCAAACCATGCAAAAAATATTGCAATTGGGCAGTTGCAGGGATAGGAATAGAGGTGTCCAACTTATGGAAAACCTCTTTTAGTTTCTTCGCATAAGTACGAATATCCTCGTGTGGTTCATGGCAGGTTACGTTAAGTACACGCAACCAATATTGCCCACCCCTTTCAGGGGCAAACTCCCTTCAAAAAGCTCCATAAAATTAATCAATATTCAATATGGTTCTGGCTTCTAAACCATGATACCACATGGCAGCTCTTTCTTTGAGAGTCATGTTGAAGAACATCATTAAATGTCCTTCTTCTTGGATGCGACAGTTAAACATCAGCTTTTGAAACTCCCTAATATGGAGTTCTGCTTCTTCCTCAACTAGCCCATTAAAAATGGGTAGTGGGTAACCTAGAGCCGGCAAATCCGTCGTTCCTGCAGGAATTGTAATGGGCTGCGCCATGATGAAAATTGGATTTGCACTAGAAATAGGGGACAGTGGGGTTACACCTCCTGCACTTGATGTAGACTGCCTTATGAAAGAAAGGGGAGCACTAGAGCTTCCACCTTCTCCTAACTTATTGCTTGTGGCACCAAGACCACTAGATCCACTCCCTCGTAAGGGTTCAGCACCGCTACGCTTAGGGGAATACCTCCTAAAAATTTCAGCATGTCGCCTAGCTCTTTCGTCTCTCTCTTGCTTTTGGATTTCGGCTAGACGATGCTTATCGATGAATAACGGGTCAAACTCAGTATCCTTTGGCATAAACTACTAACTGGTCCCTAGACAACCAAGATTCAAGGACTGCCACTTCTAAGTGACTCCCGACAGACACACCACTAATGGGACCTAAACCGGGCCGGCACTGGCTCATGCACTAGCCGGACCTCTATCATGCGTTCAATAACCCCACGGCCTCTCGGCCAGGAGCATGGATGACACATACATCATCTTCCTAAACATCTTGCATTTGTATCATGTTTCGTAGTCCAACTCTAACCCAATTAACACTCCTCAGAGGCAGTCCCAGCACATTGCCAAATAGCACGAAGTACAAACATAGGAGGTCCTCCCATGGCTGACTGCCGCTACCTCACTGAGACTCTCCTACACCTTGGGGATTGGCCCCTCCATGCGTCGCTAAACATAAAACACAATATCACACACATTTCCACTCAAGGTACCAATTGATCGTATCTAGGAATGTACCTTACCTCACTTTCTTTCCCCTTAGACCCAACGCCTAGCGTGCAGCTCGGACAACCTTACTCACTCAACGTTGGTCATATTCCTCTAGAAAGAAATTGCCATGCATCTAGGAGGTATTGTCTAATACCTTTTATCATTTCATGCTTCATGCAAATGGTGAATGTCCACGTGCTCAAACAATTAAGAAAATCAGCATTTGTGTTTAGTGCAAAAGCATTCTTTCAATGAATTTGACTATTGCTCGTATGCGGTGTTGCATGAACCTAGCACCGAGAAACCCTCGTGCTACTAGGTTCTTAATTTTTAATTATCGACCAACCTAAATGGTATGGATAAAAACCAGCAAGCTTTTCATCATTTCATTTAGCATTTAAACACCTTTTATACACTCTACCCCCTCACCCGTTTAGGTTGTGCATGGTGCATAGGTTTAGGGTTCATTTTTCACATTTTTATTGTATGAGAAGCAATAAAAACTCATTAAAACATAAAGGTAGGGTTGAACTGAGGCTAAACCTCATACTTTAGACCCCCCATACATCCACAAACATGGTTCTTATTTTTTCTTAATTTTCGGCACTCAAAATCCATTTTTTCCTTATTTTTATCTATTTTCCCTATTTTTCTTGTATTTTTCACAATATTAAATAACTAAAAATACAAAATAAGTTGTGGGCTGTGGCCCTTAGGTTCATTTGCAAAGAAAACACAAATTTAGTTGGTGTGTCTTATTATATTTTCCATTTATATATCCAAAACACCCAATTTCCCCATATTTCGTGTGTTTTACTGGTTTTATACTATTAATTTCAGACACAACACTTATGATTTTCTGATTTTCTGAGCATAAACTGATCAAACTCATAGCAAGCAATATTATAATGCGTAATCATCCCATGGAAACAAATATTCATGAAGCAAATTGCATAAAACATCAATTTCCTTTGTAAAAATGAGATTACCGTTCTTTGCGGGTTGCGGGTTTTTATTTGTCATATCTCGGGACTGATTTCTAGCAGCCATTAATGCTCATGACAGTCCACAATCAGCAATTTTCCTTCCTCTTGAACCACGGAGCTATCCGGGCTTCATTGGACAAGCATCCGTCATCCATTCTTCTTCTTCTTCTTCTTCACCACATGAATCTGCCTTTAGGGGAGAGAGAGGGAGGAGAGAGAAAGACTGAAATCAGAATTCTTCATAGAGACCGCCATTGGAGGAGCGAAAACCGGCAATAAGACCAGCAGAGAGAGAGGATTCAAGCCCCATGGAGCCCCGAGAGGAACACCAAGGAAAAGGGAATTCTCTTGCAAGAAAATCTATCTTGTAACATCAACAAGCTTGTTTATCATGTTTCATATGATCACAATGAAGAAAAGAACACCAGGCACAACAAATCTTCATGCAGCATTATGTAGATCTCCCACGGATTTTAATAGAATCAACCATATTCTTCAACATCTTCACAAAATCCATCAATAGAACAAAGAAAGCAAAGAATACACCATCTTAGAATGGAAATACATCACATAGTATTCATCTTCAATATCTTCATAGTCTTCTCTCAATCTCTCATATACAATCACTCTGTTTGAGTAGAATTGGCTATCTCTGACTCTCTCTCTCACACTCTATCAATAATACATCATATCCTCACTACAATCTCTCAAAATTACACTCAATAATCACTCTTAGGTCGTGGATACCCCTCCCAAGAGGTATGTCTGATATGAAGGGTCACCAGAGCCACTACAGTGTCTCTTCACAGCTCACTACTGTCACTTCACTCTAGTCTTCACTTGAGTCTTTAGCAGCTACTTCTTCCACTTCTTTCAGCTCTTTTGCACTTGTATTCACCTCTTTCCAAGGCTAGAAAACTTTTCCAAAAGTCACACATACATTCCACAGAACACTTACAGAAGCATACAGAACAGTCTACAGAACAGTACCAGAACAGCTACAGTACAGAAACAGAACAGAAACAGAACAGAAACAGAAGCTCTACAGAAGACCTACAGAAGGTTACAGAAGGTTATCAAAACTTCATAACTCATTCTCAAATCATTCCAAATTCTCACAAACCATTCAATAAGCTTTCACAATATCTCATTCTTCATCAATCAATACTTCATCCCTCCTTACAGAAGACAATCAGAACAAAACAGACCAAAACAGAGCAAAACAGAAGGTATACAGAACCATTCAGAACCTATCAGAACATCACAGAACCATCAACAAACATCATGATCTTCCAAAACACAATCAATATCATCCAAAACACTCTCAAACCACTTCTAAATTAACCAATCATCCCATAAAATCAACCATTCAGCTCTCAAAAACAACAAAAATCAGCCAAAAAACAAGTCATTTCAACACTCAATATATCCCCACACTTAATAAGGAAGCATCCTCGCGACCCAGGAAAAAGGGAATACAAGTTCAAGGAAAAGCTCAACTTTGATCTTCAATATCTTTTTACAAAGAATCCATCCACCACGACCCCATCTTATAACCTGTTTCTGATATAAAAAATATAAAGAAAGGAAAACTCTATTGAAATTAACACCTCTTATCAAACTAAAAATCACCACAAATTTGTAAAGGATATAAGAGTTTGCTTCTTCTTCATCAGCATCAGCTTCAACTCTCCAACCACGACCCCATCTCGACAAATCTTCAAAACATAGCTCGTACACAAAATCCAATAGGAAACCACCACGTTCGTTTGGCATACATGAACTCACAACACAAACACTAATACACAACACAACCATCTGAATGACTTCCTCAAAAAAGAGAGTTGTTCATTAAAAGCTTCCACTATACATTGGAAAGGCATCAATGAAGATGATCCCTCTTAAAAGATTGATGTTGTCGGAATCGATCCATAGATAAGGATTCATCTACAAAGTTTTTAGGAGGATTTTGAAAAAATTGGAGACAGCACATCCTTTCCAATAGGACCAAGTATCTGCTAGGCAAACAGAGGGCATGAAAATACAGTATCTCCAGCTGTTGGGAATCAATGCTAACATTGACATTCATGCACAACTTTGGAATAGGCTTTGAATCAGTATGAGAGTGCCTATGCATATACACCAGGTACCAAGCAAAGTGAGCAGTTAATCTCACTGAGGGATCTGCAGACTGTGAATATTGTTGGGCAAAATGAACATAGTTTTGATAAGCTTGACTTGAAACTGTCCATTCCCCTGGAATTACTGGCCAATTAATCTGCGGTCCTGTAAGGCAATCATCCGAACTCCATCCCCTTCTTCTGGAAATCTGATTATCAAAACCGTCACAGTCACTAACCAACTGAGGTGGTTGAGATATGGAAGTGTTAGGAGAGGGTAATGGAATAAGGGAAAGTGGATGTAGGGAAGGATAGGAAAAATCATAAAAGGAAGAAAAGGTTAAAGAAGGAGTGGCAGAAATTTGGAAGGAATCACTAAGGAACGGTGTTAACTGATAAATAGGAAATGTGGAGGGTACATTAATGAGGGGTGAAGGACAAGGTGGAGAAGGGGAAAATACCCTATCCTCAATAAAGGAACAGTAAGTGAAAATAGGAATTTGAGGGAAACTAGAAGGTTGGAAAAGAAGTGGTAAAATTACTGTGGAATTAGTTTGACAAAGGGAAAAATATATAGCATAGCGGTGAGCCAATTGTTGGTAATATAGGAGAGTAGGAACAAAAGGTCCCAAGAGAGATCGTCTATGATAGGCATCAAAGAAGGTAGCATCAAATGGATTATGTTTGGAAAGATAGGTTAAGAGATCCTCCTCAGTTGGTTAGTACTCTGGACAAAGGTAGGAGCTGTGTTTTGTCTTTGATTTAGGACCACCGAATCAATCATGGGATGCCACGAATTATCCTGACAATCAGCTACTTTGGAGGAATAACTCTGAAACATATCAGCTATGCGCAACTCCAAATGATTGACATATAGAACAGCCTGTAAGACCACATCCCCCACATACCATGCCATATCTACCTCATCTGGAATTAACAAATCTCCTCGGAGATACATGTATGACATCAACATGGTATCTGGCGTGACAGAATCTTCAAAAACCATTCTGACTACCTCTGTCAACAACTCAGCAGACCAAGCCCCACTCCAGCCATCCTCTGGAAAAGGTAAATCCATCGTGGAAAGCTTCATATAGAAGACCAACTTCTGCAAGTGGTAGTGGACAAAGAAAGAATGGTCTGGTAAGACATATTCCTGAAACTGCTCAAAGGTAGACCATAACAAGTCCATTCTGGACTGCAATCTTTCCACTTTGTCTTAGAATAGAGGGCACAAAGTAGCCTGTCTCTGTAAGGCAGCCAAGTCCTGCTGTAAAAGAGAAGGAATCAATGGAACAGGAGGGCTTGGAGGAACAGAGCGGGACTTTGCAAGCTGATCTTGCAACTGCTGGATTTGGGAGGCTTGGTTGGCCACTGTGTCATTAGCAGTCTGTAAAGCTGAAAGCTTGTCATCTAAAAAAACTTGGAATTCTTTCGCTTCGCTGGAAATCCTCTCCTTCTCTGCTGAAAGGCTAGTAACCTGTGACTGAGCCTCGAGTAACTGGGTCTTCAATGAAGAAATCTCATCGCTTTGAGTGGTAACCAGTTGGATTTGCTGTTCCATTTGCTTAAATAGATCTGCTAGGGTATCCTTAGCAGAAGCTAACTCAGATGTTGCCTTATGCAACTGGTCTTTGGACTGCATGAGCTCCTCATAGAAAGATGCGTACAGCTGTTGAACACAGGCTGTCACTGACAACTCAATGGAACTTTGAATATCCTTGCAGAGGAAAGGAATGGCATCTCCTGAGACTAGACTGTTCAGGGAGGGAACTGAGATCTCCAAGGATCTTTCTCGATATGCACGGAACAGGTTATTGCAAGTGAGATACCCAGGGAGTTCACTGCCAGAAGTAGCAGGGATAGACACTGAGGGAAGTACAGCAGGGGCTTTATCCGCTACCCGCTTCAAGCGTTTGCGCTGTATGACCAGGGGAGGCGGAGAATCATCATCCTCAATGTCAATGGGTGCTGACTCTTCTGAAGGTGGAGGAGGAGGTACTGGATCTGATGGAGGAGGTGGAGGTACAGTCTTTTGTAAACCAGAATAGGTCAAGAAGGCAGACAAATATGATCCATAGGTAACATTGGTAACATTACCCCTGGTGACTTTAACAAAATGCTGATCCATTTTAGTAAGGAGTAAGTGCTCCAATCAATAGCAACTCCTTTCAGCACCATCCTGGAAGCTGTGAAAAGCTCTTTGGACAAATAGTGGGATGGCGTTTTGGCAGGCATAAACCTGTCCTGAAGGAACTGACACATCGTCTTCCATACGGGATCAGTGATCATAGAAAACGAAACTCCTGAAGAGTTTATCACTTTCTTAACATCAAGGACTTCCCTTGTCTGCTTCTGCAACAGCTTGAGAATCTCTTCATTAGAGAAGAGCTGACGAGTGGTCACAAAAGGTTCTCCTTTGAAGGGTAAAGACAGAGCCTTCCCTAAGCCTCGAGACGTCAATGTCATAGACATGCCTTGGACTACGCCTGTCTTCTTGCTGTAAGAGGCCAGGAACTCATCACATACGGACGGATCCTCTGGAAGTAATGGAAAAGGAGTGGCCACAAAAGCAGCAAGTCCTGCCTTCGTGAGGGGCTCAAAAGTAAGTAGGGACGAGTAATCCCTACTAACTAGTGGGACGTACTGGATAGGGGGAGGAGCATGAGAAGGCGCCATTTAGATGGTTACACACACACCACAAACACAGACAATCAAGGAGAATGCCTGCAAAGCAACAGACAAAAACCAAGGATAAGAGAATTACCAATCAAAACGTGACACGACCTACTAACCCCAAGCAAACCACATCCTAGAAAAAATTTGACATGACCTTGAGACAAATGCGACCGAAAGCTTCATGCGATGCATCAGACAAACACCCTGAACCCCGTATCAGGCAATAAAAGAAAAAAAAAACGGCATACCGTACCCGTAACCGTAACAAAGACAGGAAACCAAAACCATACCATATCCGACACATATCAATACGACATCTGTGATAGAACCAAGACTGGACCATGGAAAATAACACTAAGAACTGCGTATACCCATCCCTCGAAACGGGTCATTAAAAAGGGAATTAAGTGCAGTGAGGGGGGAATTAATTTAATGAAGGGTTGATTTTAATCAATTATTAAAAATGGGTGAATTTTTATTAGGTGATAAACCTTAATAAGAAAACGGCGGTTCCTTATTATAAATTTAATTACCAATTATTAGGTTAAGCGGTGCAGTTATTCGATTCCCGGACTTCGATTCCCGACTGGGTCTCTAAATGCAATTCATTGATTATAATTTAAGGTGATGTGGAGCGCTTTTTTGCCAGTGCGTGCTCATGTGACGGCTGGTTAATTTTAATTAAAATTTTAAAGTGCCTCTGTAGCGCACGTAGCGCGTGCTAAGTGAACGGCTGGTTGATTTTAATTTAAAAAAAATGTGTGTTTAGCGCGAATGCGCGTGGAAACTGTGGGTGAATTAAAGGGTTCATTTTAACAATTAATTTGTGATTAAGGGGGAAAATAAATAAATAAAGCACATAAAATAAATACCTAGAAGGGGTGTGTATGTAATGCAGGAATGGGCACGGAAGAGTCCACCAAAAGAAGGGAATCCAGTAAAGGAAAAGTAAAGATCACTGATGAAACAACAATGACAGCACCTTAGCAGATGTGTTGATTTGGTTTGCGTTGGTTTTGTTTATTATTATTATTATTATTATTATTATTATAAATTTTTAATTGTGATTATTTATGGTTGAATAAATGGAAAATGATGAAGGGAGGTGAGGGGAAATTTTTAGAATGTTTTTAGAATTTTTTAGAATTTGTTGCAATTTTTTAAATGAATTTTCTACATTTTTTTGCAATTTAGGGGTAAATTTAGGAAATATGGAATTTTCAGAAATTATAGGGTAGGCAATTCCCAGCAGACAAATTTCCAAAAATTGATAACTGGCAAAAGGAATTTTTAGAAATTTTTCTGAATTTTTTTTTAATGGAAAAATTAATGTAGTGATTAATTAAGTCACCTAAATCACATTAATCACATAAGTCAATTAAACATAAGTCAATTAAGTCTGATTAGTGGGGGTAAGTCAGGTTAGTCTACCTAAGTCTAGTCAGGTAGTCAAGGTTGATTAGGTTAGTCTACCTAAGTCTAGGGTGGACTAAGTCAATTAGGTTAGCCTGGGATCAATCTAGGTTAGTTAAGTTAGTCTAGGTAAGTTCTAACTAACCTAGGTGAGACTAACTAACCTAGGTGAGACTAACTAACCTAGGGTTAGTTAGTGGGGGAAAAGACTAACCTGAGGTAGGTTAGTGGACTAACTATAGTTAGGTTAGAGTTAACCTAACCCTAGTTAAGTTAGTTTTTAACCTAAGCCTAGTTAAGTTAGTTTATTAACCTAAGGTAGGTTAAAGGTTGACTTAGGTTAGTGTTTAATCTAACTTAGGTTAGTGTTTAATCTAACCTAAGGTTAGAGTCTAACCTGGGGCAGGTGAAAGGGTGGGAGGAGGTGGCAGAGGGGGAGGAGGTGGTGGAAAAGGGAGCCGCTGGGGGGCGGGGCGGTGGAAGAGGGAGCCGCTGGGGGGCGGGGCAGGAGGAGGGAGTCGGAGCTGCGGGGCGGGGCGGTGGAAGAGGGAGCCGCTGGGGGGCGGGGCGGTGGAAGAGGGAGCCGCTGGGGGGCGGGGCAGGAGGAGGGAGTCGGAGCTGCGGGGCGGTGGAAGAGGGAGTCGGAGCTGCGGGGCGGGGCGATGGAAGAGGGAGCCGCTGGGGGGCGGGGCGGTGGAAGAGGGAGTCGGAGCTGCGGGGCGGGGCGGTGGAAGACGAGGAAGAAGGGAGGCGCTGGGGACTGGGGAAGAAGAAGAGGGCGCAGGGAGGAGGAAACGAAGGAGTGGGGGGAGGGAGAAGAAGGAGAGGAGAAGGAGGAGGAGGTCGGGGGAGGAGGTTGGAGATGGCAGGGAGGTAGAGGACGCAGGAGGAGAGAGAGAAAGAAAGAGAGAGAAAGAAAGAAAGAGAGAGAGAGAGAAGGGCCGTTGGGGAAGGGATGGGCAGTTGGGGGGAAGGGGTGGGGGGGAAAGGGTGGGTGCCCATGGGGGGCCATGGGATGGGGACAAAGGCAGATACCCCCGTCCCGCGCTCGTGCGCGGGGCGGGGTAAAAAAATTTGCCGTGACGGGATTGAAATGGCGCGAGGAAGACGGTACGGGTTTCTCGGACACGACCGAGGCGCGTGGAGATTCGTAAAATCGAAAAAAGGCGCGTTCACGCGCAAAACGAGCGCGAGAAAAACGAAAAAAATAAAGAAAAATTAATAACTCCCAATCCGGACGTTCAAAACGAAATATCGTAAAAACGAAAAGTGGGCAGGACGACAGGGGGGAAACAAGAAAAATACGGGACGGGGGTTCCGGGAGGGATAAAGGGCGGTCACGTGCAAAAAACACAAAAAACGAATCAAAAACGCAATTTAAAAATTAATATCGAAAGATCCGTGCATCGGAATGAAGTGCAGAAAAAAGGAAAACTGTGCAGAAAGATGTGCCCGACAATCCTATCACGTCAAAACATAATTCCGACTAAGGTAAGACGCGTTCACATGGGAAAAACCCAAAAAACAAACTCGAAAATGGGATCGGAAATTAATATCGGACGAACCGTTCACCGGAAAGACAGGCAGTAAGAAGGAAAAATGTCCGCAGGAAGGAGTGGCACAGGGTGATCACGTTAAACCGCAGTTCCGACGGGAATAGGAGGGGTTCACATGTGAAAAATGCCAAAAATACTCCCGAAAACTCATTTAAAAATTAATAAGTAAAAATCCGAACGTCGAAAAAGGGTGGAGGAAAAAGGAAAAAGGTAGGGGAAGGCACAGGGGACACGGTTGTCAAATCAAATTGGAATTCCGATGCAAATAGGGCAGGTTCACATGGAAAAATGTCAAAAATACGCACGAAAAAGTCTTAAAAACCCGGAAAATTAATAACGGACAAACCATGTATCGAAATGATGCGGAATAAAAAGGAAAAATGTTAGGGGAAAAGCAGTTGTCAGGGCTATGACGTCAGATCACGGTTTCGAAGCAAGAAAAGTGCGTTCACATGGAAAACCGACGAAAGTGCGCAAAATGTTTCAAAAATTAATAACTCGAAAACCGTGCACCGGAATAGGGGTAGGTAAAAAGGAAAAATGAGCAGTTCGAAGGGAGGAACAGGGCTATAAGGTTGGATTTGGATTTTGGTGAACGTAGGATGCATTCACAGGACAGGACCGCAAAATCAGGGAATGAAGGAAAACTGCAAGGAAATAGCCCCAAGGGTGGGTGGAACATAACCGGGTGGGTGGGAAGGTATCCCATGAGGGTAAAAGCAAGGCAAGGCATTCATGCATGAACAGGGTAAGGCATATGCAAAGGATATGCAATGTAGACGCGCAGGGACGCGTCCCCACACTTAAGACCTTAACGGATAGGGTTAACCGAACAACAGGGACCTAGGACCACCCCACAGACCATCCACTAACTTCCCCACACTTAAAACATGACCGGCACAAAGAAACCAAAGTGTAGGGTTAAAAAAACTTGGCCCGTTTCGTCCAGAATCAAGGTTGAGTGTCGATGGCACGTCGAGTGTGGTTGTCGGCGCTGGAGGGACCAAGGCCTCTTCTTGGCATACGTCCGCGTCATGGCAGGGACCACGCGGCAGCACCCAGGGAGGTAGCTGACTCCAAGTGTCGCAACGTCCCTCAATCTCACCTCTCAGTAATTGATTGAAGAAACTCCAGTCACACTCAGCCCACCCTCTGTCTCACGCTCTGTGGATAGATACAGGAGGGCAGCCTTTTCCTGAAACCCATTGATGTAATCCTCACAGTCGCTTGTGCAAAGGGTGTATGCCTTGTGCGCATTTGATGGTGCAACTGTGCATCCCGCCCTGTGCCGGCATACGGTGCGAGAAGGAAGGCCAGGGAGCCTTATAGTGCAGTGCACAGAACAAATCGTGCGTTGTGCATTGAGAGGCCCATCCCGTGCGTGCAACTCTTAATTCATACTTCTCACCTCTCATTTGATTTGAAGGGAAAAGACTGGTCTCTCGGCCCACCCTCTGTCTCACTCTCTATTGATAGATACAGAGGGCAACCATACTCACTTCCCCATCCGGTTAGGATGAAAGCTCACATCACTCAAGGGGTTGTCGATGAAGATCGCTTCGTCAATTGTTGAAGAGGCGTACCCAGGGAGGTAGCCATCAAATCGAACATTGTGTTGGATAGGAATATGTTGTCTGCTAGAGGACAGATAGTCACTTTGCAAAGAGACCCATGACACAGCGTACCAAGGGAGGTAGCTTCGGAATTGGATCCGAGGGATATCAATCAATGAATCCGCTTTCTGGACTGCTGGGTGTTACCACCTTTTCCACAGCCAGCTTCTCGCCCAAGGGTGTTTACCACCTTTTCTCGGCACGAGGCCTGCTATGACAGGGAATTGCTTCCTTTTCTCTCATAACAGATTTTTTTTTTTTCTTCTTCTTTGTTTTTTTTTCTTTTTGTTTTCTTATTTTCCCCTATTCCCGAGGGTATTTCCACCTTTTCTCGAAGAACAGGTCGGCATGACAGGGACTAAGTCCTTTTCTCCCATGACCGATATGTTTTGTTTTGTTTTGTTTTGTTTTTTTTTTCTTTTTTTTTTCTCTCTTTTTTTTTTTGTTTCAAATTGAGCAAGGGAATGGTAGAAAGACCATGTATCAAGACCAACCTCGCCACTGTCGCTGATGGAAAATAGAGGATAAGAGATCAAGGCTGGAAGGGGGGTTTGAGGGGACAGAGGGTTGCATCCACTTCAGCAGGAGTGATTGAAGAACGGCTATCAGAAGTAGCATCATAAGAAGTATAGTGCCGCGCCAACGAGGGAAAAGATCAAGTGTCCGTAATTGTCAAGATCCCCAAGGAGGGAAGTACTTCTTGAGGCGATATCCATTGATCAGAAAGGGATCATCAGAGGCATCAACGGTCTGCACTTGGACAGAGCCATTAGGGTTGACTGCAAGTACTTTATAGGGGCCCATCCACCGCTGCTGGAGCTTGCCAGGAAACTTGCCAAATCGTGAATCATAGGCTAGGACCAAATCACCTTCTTGGAACTCCTTGTGCTTGATGAAGCTGTCATGGTAAGCCTTACGTCGAGCTTGCGTGGCTTCCATGCACTGTAGAGCCATCCGACGAATTTCGTCCAAACATTCCAAGTGCAGGAGACGGCGTTGCAGTGAATCGTCATCCCCCAAACGCTCTTTGATCGCCACTCTCAAAGAGGGTAGTTCCAGTTCAACAGGAAAAACAGCTTCGGTACCATACACCAACTGGAAGGGTGTCTGTCCCGTTGCTGCTTTATGGGAGGTTCTGTACGCCCAGAGGGCCTCTGTAAGTCGATCGTCCCAATCACGACGATGTGCGGCAATTGTTCTTGTCAGAATCGAGCAGAGGATACGATTGGTGACTTTGACTTGGCCGTTGGCTCTAGGGTAATAAGGAGTGGACTTGCGATGGCGGATCTTATACAACTCTGTCAACTCTTCCATGACTTTGTTAAGGAAATGAGTGCCTCTGTCACTTACCAACTCTAAGGGACTGCCAAAACGAGTGATGATATTCTCGTACATGAACAGGGCCACGCTGTTACCATCATCCCGCTTTAGGGCTTTAGCTTCACACCACTTTGTAACATAATCCGTACATACGAGGATGTATCGGTTCTGTTTCCTTCTGGTAGGAGGATCGATTGGACCTATGAAGTCAATGCCCCACTTCTCAAACGGCTTCAAAGGAAGGATAGGTTGCAGTGGCATGGCACTTGTCTTGGTGGGTTTCCCCATTCTTTGACAAGCATCACATCTTTTACAGTAATCATAGGAATCTTTGTGGATGGTAGGCCACCAATATCCTGCTAGCAGAGCCTTCCTAGCTGTAGCTTCTCCTGCAAAGTGACCTCCACATGGCTCGTCGTGGCAAGCCTTCAGAACAATCCCAATCTCATCTCCTGCAACACATCTTCTGAGTACTTCATCTTTGCCTTTCTTGTACAGTGCACCGCCTAGCAGGGTGTATGGGGCTGATTCTAGCATGAGCTTCTTCCTTTCCCGACTAGAAATACCAGGAGGATACTGCTGGGTTGCCAGCAGATTGGCAATGTCTGCATACCAAGGAGTAACAGTTTCTACCAAGAATAGGGAAGCATTAGGGAGGTCTGGATCATCCTGCTCCTCGTCTGCAGTTTGTGGGATACGCGACAGATGATCAGCGAGAACATGGGAACGACCAGGCTTAGTAATCACCTCAAAGTCGAACTCCTGGAATAAAAGGAGCCATCTCATCAATTGTCCTTTCACATCTGCTTTGTTCATTAGGAAGGATAGGGCCTCATGATCCACATAAAATTTAAAGTGGGTAGATAGGAGGTAATGGCGAAACTTCTCCAGGGCAAACACCATTGCCAAGCACTCCAGCTCGGTCACTGTATAGTTTCGTTCCCTATCAGTGACTTTTCGGCTTGCAGAATAGATCGGTTGATCCAACTTCGAGGAGCCCTTTTGGCAGAGGACAGCACCTAAGCCTTCAATTGATGCATCAGTGTGTACATGGAACTCTTTCGTCCAATCAGGAGGTTGCAGAATGGGTGCCTCTATCAGACACTGCTTCAGAGTGTGGAAGGCTTTGTCACATTCTTCCGTCCAAGTAAACTCTGCATCTTTCCTCAGGAGCTTGTGCAAAGAAGTTGCCTTTGTCGCAAAATGGGCTATGAACCTTCTGTAGTAACCCACATGGCCTAGGAATCCCCTCAATTGTTTGAGGTTGGTGGGTGCTGTCAGAGCTGCGATCTTTTCGATCTTTGCAGGGTCTGTTGATATCCCTTGTGCTGAGACAATGTGGCCCAACAGAACTCCAGAAGAGACCCCAAAGATGCATTTGTCGGGGTTGAGGGAAATCCCATACTCCCGGCATCGGTCAAAGCATTGTTCCAAATGTCCCTAGTGTTCACTGATCAAACTATAGACACAGAAGTCATCCAAATATACCTCAATGAAGTCGTGCAGATGATTTTGAAATGCAGCCATCATGACTCGTTGGAAAGTAGCAAGGCATTGCAGAGCCCAAATGGCATCACTCGGTAAGCGTAGGTCCCCCATTCTGTGGTGAAGGTTGTTTTGGACTGGTCTTCTTCTGCGATTTGGACTTGGTTGTATCCGCTGAATCCATCCAGAAGAGAATAAAGTTCATGTCCTGCCACCATGTCCTACAGTTGGTCTGTGAAAGGAATTGGAAAGTGATCCTTCTTTGTCTTGGAATTAAGCTTTCGGAAATCCACACATATTCGCAATTTGCCATTCTTCTTGGGTACAACCACGATGGGTGAAACCCATTCACTATTTGCCACTGGATAAATGAACTCGGCTTCTAGAAGCTTGAGCAGCTCCGCTTTCACCAATGTGGAATAATTCGGGTTCATTCGCCTCTGTCGTTGCCGTACTGGCTTGGCATCAGGCTCCAAGTCAATATGATGTTGACATATTGTGGGATCAATCCCCTTTAGGTCTTTGTAAGACCATGCAAACACGTCCAAATTTTCTTTCAACAAATTGTACAAAGTTGACAACTCCTCTTCTGGGAGACTGCTACCCACCTTCAAGTGGCATTCAGTGCCATCTGCATCCACAAAGGTTAACTGGCTTTCACCTTCTACTTCATGGATAAAGGTCCCGCCGACTGCTTCTGGGTACAGATCCGACTCCTTCAAGGGAGTGATGTCCTCTTCTGATGTCCCACTAGAACCAACTTCTTCTTTTGGTGGAGACTTAGGTTGCTCCTTAAGACGTTGGAATGGGATTAGAGCTGTTTCGGGTTTGGTTTCAAAATTAATTACCTCTTGGCTTGAAGACTCATCTTCTAATGATACATCCAGGAACGTCACATAACAGGGACCTACTGATGCCTGTTGGGTTTGTCGGACTGGTGCTTGTTGGCACGGTGCATCATCATCATCTTTCTTTGGCAAGGATGGGGTAGGACGGCAGGAGCCACACTTAAAAGACGGCTTGCTCTTCTTAATCCATTTCTTATAAAGGTTTTGCATAGAAGATCCATTTACCAGACCAAATGGTACCATCATCATTCTGTCCCATAGCATGAGCTCATCGGCTTCTGATGCTTCTGGAACTTCTTCCTCAAATGTATCCTCTTCAGGTGGGATAGATTCTTCTGGCTCACTTTCATAATCTTCTTCGTCCATATCATATCCATCCTCTTCTGTCTCTGTCTCTGTCTCTGCGTCTGCTTCTGTCTCTGCTTCTGCTTCTGCTCCTGCTTCTGCTTCTGTCTCTGTAGGAGCTCTGTAACAGAAGAACAGATTCTCTGTTTCCTCTCCTGCCTCTGTCTCTGCTTCTGCTTCTGCTGTGACCATATAACAGGGAGAGCAGTACATCCATGCTTCTATCTCACTGTCAGAAGTGATTTCAGAAGGCATTCCTGATTCAGGCAGGAAGTATTCACCCATTGATAATGGCTTTGCATCTTTTGGAAGTCGGCTTACAGTATCCACTGTTAAGGAATGTGCCATTATTTTTTTGGGAAGGATCTGTTTGACAGCATCTTCGTCTGCTGATGTTCCATCCGTAACCTCATTAGGGGAGTCAGAAGATAATTCCAAGGAGGTGGATCCATGTCCTTTTTGAGAACCATACAGTTTCAGCACCACTTTGTTGGGTCCTCTGCCCAAGGTCAAGGTTCCTTTGAACCAATCCGTCCTTGCTCTGGCTTCAAAAAGCCATGGTCTACCCAGTAACAGAGGATAGGATGTACCATAAGAGTTTGGCTTCACCACCAGATAGGTTAGCCAATAATCTTTTCCAGCCACTGTAGTCTTCACATATGGAAGAATGCCCAACGGCTTGATTCTACTCTGATCCGCCAGTCTGATGAGCCATTGGGTGGGTTGCACACCTTGTAAGCCTAGATCCTTCATTGTCACATCCGTCATAATGTTTACTGATGAACCTCCATCAATCAGTGCATTTGCAATGAAGCAGCCTTCTATCCACACACCAGTCTCTGGAGTACCCGGATCTAGAAAAGCATTAGCCATATCCACTTCTTTTACAGGCTGTGGAGCCTTGTTGGACTTTGTCACTGTTGAGGGAGCAATCCTTAAACCACGTCTTTTTGTCAGTATACTTTTGAATCTTTTCCGGCAACTGGGAGACAACAACAATAATTGTCGGAATGTGAGGTTTGGTTTAAAGGTATCTAGATCTCTAACCAGATCGTATTCCTTAATAGGATCCACTGGCTTCTCTAATCGGTTAGGGAATGGGGCAACACCCATTTTCATTTTCCCTCTTTCTTCCATCAGAGGAATTACAGGAACTTCTTCTGCCACTTGTGGCACTTCCTCCTCTTCTGTATCCTGGACCTCTGGTCCTGTCTCTGTAACTGTCTCTGTAACTGTCTGTGGCACTGTAGGGCTCTGTACGGCACTGTTAGGCTCTGTTCTGTTCTGTTCTTCTGGTGGAAGATTGAACTTCACTGTTCTGGCAGGAGGGTTATTTTCTTTCTGGATAGGTGGTTCCTTCTGCTTTGCACGCGTGATGGCAGCAACTTCCAATTCCACCAAATTGGAGGTAGGCTCTTGGGCCTTGGACGGACTATCAGTAGCACTGTTTTTCACTGGGGCTGGGCTTGGACAGTCTTTTGCAGTGTGGCCTTCTCCTTTGCATCGACTGCATAAGGGCTTGTAATCCACTGACCTTCGAGGATTTGGACAATTTGGTGAGATGTGGCCCTTTTCTCCGCATCTGTAACACTCCACTTCTGATCTCTGACCATCGCCAGACTGTCTTCCTCTGTAACTTTGAGAGGGAAATCTTCTGGGTCCGAAATTAGGACCAAACTCTCTAGGCTTGGGTCCAATATCTTGTGTTGTCATTTTGGATTCCAGCAGGTTGAATCTTGCATCTTCTTCCTTTCTTCTCCTATCATGCATCTCCTTCAGAGAGCAAATGTCCTCTGTATGATTCTTCCGCAAACAGTAGGAACAGAAGGCTCCAGGGATGGTTGGTTTCCGTGTACATTCAGTGGCTAAATGGCCTGCTTGATGACACTTACCACACCAAGTATTTGACCGCATCACATCTCTTCCTGCTCCTGCAACATTGGATATGCTAGCGGTATTCACTTTCAGCGTCTGTAGTTGTTCTGTAATCACATCCATCAACTCCTTTTTTATGTTTGCTACTGAGTTGGATAAATAATCCTTCAAGCTTTCTCCTCCGGACGTACTGGCAGGAGGGTTTTGAGGAGTCTCTGTAATTACTGCATAAACGGGTTGGGCTGGTACAGAGGGGTCTCTGTTCTGGTTCTGATTCAGAACTCCTGTTTGAACTGTTGGCTGTTGACTCTAGTTGGTAGGGTTCCACTGTTGCTGCTGATTTGGCATTGAGGAAATTGGTTGAGACCATGGTTGTTGTGGTTGAGCCATCATTTGAGGCATGGATTGTGGCCACTGTGGATTTGGTGCACTGTACTGTGATACTGAGGGCATCTGTTGGTAGGGATAGGGAACAGTCCCTGGAACTGCATTTGGTGGGTACATCATTCCTGGCATCAGAGGAGGTAAGACTCCTCTTCCTGTATTCATTGCTAATCTAGCTTCCACTTCATCGTACAGTCTTGCACCTTCTGTTGCAGCTTGCAGGGTGGCTGGTCTTTGTAGCTCCACAAACTTACGGACTTCTGGTTGTAATCCTCTGAGAAACACTCCCTTCTGAATGCCATCATCTAGATTATGGTTAGTCCATCTCTTCAGGATGGATTCCATTCGTGAGACATAAGCTTCCACTCTTTCTCCAGAGAACTGACTTAGGTTCATAAATTCCTCTCTCATCCGCTCTTCAAAACCTTCACGCCTGAATTTAGTGAGGAATGCCAACTTCAGGTCGTCCCATGTGCCAAAAGTTCCTGCTACTTGTCTCTCATACCACTGAAACGCCGCGCCCTTGAAAGTGGCGGGGAATATTGCTAACCAATGCTCAGGGGTTCTGGCATTGTTAGCTACACACGCTACCATAAACTCTGCTACATGAAGATCGGGGTCTTCATTGTACTCTCCCTTAAAAACTGGCAATGGGACTACATTCGCTGGCCTGTCATCAATATTTCCAGGACGGATCTGGCTTGGAAGTGGACCTCCAGCAGGAGGAGGAAGGGCTTGATGTGCCATTGGGACTTCTGTAAAGAATTCCGCAAGGGCGTCAAAGGCGGCTTCTGCTGCGAGCTTGCTCTCGGCTCTGATTCGTGCTTTCTCTCTTCTAACGTACCTCTGGACTCGTTCTAATGCTTGCCTCTTTATTGCGTCATTCATCAGGGGGTTGGCTCCACTTATGTTGTTAGTGCTCCACAGAGGGTTAACAGAAGACTTCAGTCTCTGTAGGACTCTCTTGCCAACATTTCTTCTACTTCTTTCTTTTCAACGTCCCTGAATTCTGCTTTCATGCCACTACACAGGGGAAGGTATTCGGTTCTGAAGGTGTCAAAATGCATTCGTCTGAGCATGGTGGTGGTGCCATCATCATAGTAATGCCAACTTCTGATGGTTTCAACAGTGTATGTTGTGAAAAACACTCTGTCTACCAGCTTCCAGTGGGTTGCTAATTGAACAAACAGAAGATTATCAGTACACCAAGCATCCCATGTATCTTGCTGTTGAGCGTCCACGAACAAATTCCAACTCTTTTCCTTCTTGTCTTTGTGAACCTCTACAGACCAAGACTCCTGAAGCTTCTTCACAATCTCCCACTTGATGTTGTCTGGAAACTTTTCAATGAATGCCAAATCTTCCATGGATGGTCATTCTCTCTGTTTCTGCTCTTCAGTTCGTTCCCAAACAGTTTGCCACCAAGATGCAAGTTTCTGCTGCTTCAATAGGAAGAGGAAACTGTCCACCACATAGAGCATGCATCATGATGGTGATGTGTTTCCGCCATTGTGGGATGAACTTTTTGTGGAAAGTGGCTTTGATTATGAGAAATTCCAACTCTTCAGTGGAAGAAGGAATTTTACAAACATCCATTAAATTCTTCTCTTCTTGGCAATGCCATTTCCTTCATTTTCAGCCTCTTTTGGTGCTTGTTGATGGCAAGTTCCCCGGCTGCGCACCAAAAACATGGAGCCCCGAGAGGAACACCAAGGAAAAGGGAATTCTCTTGCAAGAAAATCTATCTTGTAACATCAACAAGCTTGTTTATCATGTTTCATATGATCACAATGAAGAAAAGAACACCAGGCACAACAAATCTTCATGCAGTATTATGTAGATCTCCCACGGATTTTAATAGAATCAACCATATTCTTCAACATCTTCACAAAATCCATCAATAGAACAAAGAAAGCAAAGAATACACCATCTTAGAATGGAAATACATCACATAGTATTCATCTTCAATATCTTCATAGTCTTCTCTCAATCTCTCATATACAATCACTCTGTTTGAGTAGAATTGGCTATCTCTGACTCTCTCTCACACACTCTATCAATAATACATCATATCCTCACTACAATCTCTCAAAATTACACTCAATAATCACTCTTAGGTCGTGGATACCCCTCCCAAGAGGTATGTCTGATATGAAGGGTCACCAGAGCCACTACAGTGTCTCTTCACAGCTCACTACTGTCACTTCACTCTAGTCTTCACTTGAGTCTTTAGCAGCTACTTCTTCCACTTCTTTCAGCTCTTTTGCACTTGTATTCACCTCTTTCCAAGGCTAGAAAACTTTCCCAAAAGTCACACATACATTCCACAGAACACTTACAGAAGCATACAGAACAGTCTACAGAACAGCTACAGTACAGAAACAGAACAGAAACAGAACAGAAACAGAAGCTCTACAGAAGACCTACAGAAGGTTACAGAAGGTTATCAAAACTTCATAACTCATTCTCAAATCATTCCAAATTCTCACAAACCATTCAATAAGCTTTCACAATATCTCATTCTTCATCAATCAATACTTCATCCCTCCTTACAGAAGACAATCAGAACAAAACAGATCAAAACAGAGCAAAACAGAAGGTATACAGAACCATTCAGAACCTATCAGAACATCACAGAACCATCAACAAACATCATGATCTTCCAAAACACAATCAATATCATCCAAAACACTCTCAAACCACTTCTAAATCAACCAATCATCCCATAAAATCAACCATTCAGCTCTCAAAAACAACAAAAATCAGCCAAAAAACAAGTCATTTCAACACTCAACACCCCATAATCGATTGGGGGGTTATTCACAGCCAGCCATCACCCTCTCCATCCCATGAAGCGCAAATTTCGGGTGCTCCCTTGCATCATTTTCTTCTTCTCAAGATGCCAAGATTTGTTGCTAAGTTTCATGTTGCATAAAATGCCCAACTTCCCCCTAAAGGTCACTTACCATTTGGCCCAACTCATGTCCACCTTTTCAAATCTTGCCCACTTTGTGGCCATTTCCCCGTCCGGACTCCGAATTGAGCTCTGAAAAATCCTGGGCATCCGACTTGGCATCCCGCATTGGCCGATAACTCTTGTCAACCCGCACAACAGTCTGAAAATTTATGAAAAATCAACAAGTGTCGCTCGGGCGCCTTTAAAGCACTTTGGCGCTTAAAATCGTCCTAGATCGAGCCGCCGCCTTCGACGTTGAATATTTTTCCCTTGATATTCGTAATTTTTAGCTATTTTTAAGCACTTCTCGACATCAAAATTCCGCTCTCAATTGTAGGCATGATTAAATCTATAAGCATGATTTATCACATGAAATGAAAGGAATTTCTAATCTATTCCCGCATGGGATGCAAACTTATTAAGGCTTAGTACGAGTCATATAATGTTCAGTTGAGGTTATGACATAGTTTGCATCCTAAATAAGTTTATAATCAATATCAAAATCGCTCTCTTAAACATCTAAGTTGTCCTATACTATGATGTATCCATTTAGGAATCTAATACATACTTAAGAAATTTCCTACGATTCAATAGTTGTTGCGATATATGTTTACCTTTGCAAACACCCGCACAAGGAGGATACACTAGGGTCTAGAGGTTATCAATGCATGAACTTCTCATTGCATATCACTTTAATGGGGCTAATAGAGTGGAAAGGTGATAGGAGTGGCTTTTGCATGAGGAGTGAATGTGACTAGAAAAATTCTGCATAGTATCACACTTAACGATGGAAGGTTAGAGGTTGTGCATTCAACTGTTTGTTGATGTGGTTTTGATGCTAATCCAAGTTGTTGTGATTGATGATTGCATGGCCGGGTCTGAGTTGACTGATTGCCATGGGATGTTTTCCCTAGTGATTGTTATTAAGATGGTTGCTTCAGCTGTGGTTGATTTCCTAAAGGGATAATGGATGGCGCTAGCTACCCCCCGCGAACCGCCAAACCCTAACTAAGGGGGTTATGCATCCGCGCTAGGAATGTGGACCAAACCCACCGCGAGAGGTCTCTCCGTGGAAATCACTTGGCATAGGAGGACTCTTGGGTGCCAGTGGGGGCTCTGGCCATAAATCCCAATGCCTCCGGGCCCTACACAAGTGTTCTACGTGACTGGAGCTGGGATCTCGGGGTCTTGATACTAGTTACGAGGCGGAATCTTGGAAGGATTAACCTTTGGGTTTTATTGCCAAAAGACGGAAGGATTTTCCTGCGGAGGCAGAAAGGAGCACTTAATTCTCCTGTATGGGTAGGAGACACACATTAATCCGAAGATACGTTAAGGAAGTGTTTGATCTTGTTTTAACCTATCTTCATGTCTGTGGCCTAAATTACGTAAAGGAACCTGTGACTAACAGGTTAATTAAGAAAGCTACTTTTATGTGTCAAGTATAACGTGGTAGGTAGTTAGATAACTAAAACAACCCTCGAGGGAAGCGTGGTGGATATGACCAATGGGTCTATCCTACAGAAGGGTGGTCTCGGTTAGCCGAGAGCTTTCCAAAGGAGATGTTAACAGGAAATGTTAGGAAAAAGTGGTCTATGACCTTAGAAAATGTTGACTAGGAACCCGAACTTCAGGTGGATCCTAGTGGGAACAGCCGAATTAGTTCCATTGTGGGGCAAACTTGAGATACCCTAGTTGGCAAACCCCGTGTCATTCCTTGGGAGTGCCAGGCGGCGTCTTCTAGATATATCTCTCGATGGACTACTAAGACGTGTCCCGCGATTTGAGGAGCGGGCACTCGAGTTTGACGGTAAGGGAAGGACTGTTCAAGCTGATGCTGAGATCTAGATTGAGTCCATGGAGGACTATTTTGAGGCAGCAGGAACTGCACCTGCTAACCAAGCCATGCTCGCCAAACTTAAGCTTACAGGTGAAGCGATACTTTGGTGGAAACAGTGGTGCAGAGACCAAGCGATCTTGGAGGGGACTGTCACCTAGAATAAGCTTAAGGAAGCTATGCGAGGGAGGTATCTGCCACCTTCCTACCACACACAAAAGATGAATGAATTCTACGACTTGAAGCAGCTAGGATTATCCCTTGAAGCATATTATTCAAAGTTCATTTCACTCCTAAAGTATGCTTATACAATTTTTAATGTCATTCTTTTTACTATTATGCCATTCATAACCCCTCATTGATTCTTCCTTGTAATTGCTCTATCAATGACTAAGTCATATGCAACTAGGTGCAATTAACTTCCCTTGATACATGCACACTTTGCAAGCTCAATCTTTTGAATATATGAGATGAAATTTATCCTTTTCGATGACCTATTATACTCGTGCATCATAGTATGGGGCCTAGGCATCTATCAATGTGAAAATACATTACTTACGATCGGTACTATAGTTGGATTGACAGTGATGTCTTCGCTCGAAGCTCCGAAGCTTCGTTATTGCTAGTTGTAGGATTTCATCCGTATGTGACATTCTTCACTTGGGGGCCATCTTCCATAAATAGATTCGAGAGATAAGAATGAGGAATGGATTTTGAGATGGAAGAGCATAAGAGAAGGTGGTTTAGTCAAAGACCAAGATAGGGGGAATTGAGCTAACTCTCTCCCTTGTAGCCTCTTGTTGGGGTAACTCCTCTCTCTCTCTCTCTCTCTCTCTCTCTCTCTCTCTCTCTCTCAAGCTCCTTCTCACAATCTCTTGGAGGGGTATCATTCTACCTTTCTTTTGTAGCCTCTCCGGGTCTCCTTGTGCTCCCTTGTGCCTCCCATGCCTCATATTTATAGCTAAACAAGAGAAGAAGGGTTGTGGCTGAGAGGAAGAGCTCTTTGTGGAGGGGATCTTGGAAAAATCAGTGATCTGATGCTCAAATCATAAATCTAATGGTTCCATTGGCTCCAAAAGGAGGGTCCCCCAAGATACTTAGTAAGAAATCTTTTATACCACTCCTTCTTTTTCTCCTTGTTTGAAGTGTTGTCTACTACCTACAAATTGTGATCACGGCGCATGCAATTTCACCAATCTCTTTTTTAAAAAAATAAATATCCAAAACTAGCTAAAATATCACTTGCCTTTTTTTAAATGACATCCAGTTCTAGAAATCTCCATATCTTTTTAGGGTACTATCTAAAATATGCTAGTTTTACCCAAAATCTAATATTTTTGGACCATCCATACTATACACATTAATATTAGTGATTAATATGGCTCATTACTCTCGTTCACATTGTAACTTTCATGAAGGGTGGCTACGGTCCTTATCAATCCGAGAAAAGTGTCGAATTACGACTCTCGATTTTTTTTAAATTATATTTTTAATTAAATAAAAATCGTTAGTTATTAATGTTAGTTAGTTTTTACTTTAGTTAGTCTTTAGTTAGTAATCTTACTAACTTATTAATTGACTAACGAACTTTTAAATTAACCAACTTTTAATTGCTTGGAAATATTACAAAAAAATAATCATTCTTTTATGTACTAAACCTAATTATCTCCGTTCTGCCATCCATCGTGATCACGATTTATGGCTGCATCCTTGATTTGTTGTGGGATGGCGGGTTCTTCGGTTTGAATTGATTCAGCGTTAACCTCCGCTTGTGCTTCAATATTGTGTTGAGTTACCTCAGCAGCAGTGGCTACTTCTTCGCGTTGGGGAGCTCTTTGAGCGTGACCTCGCTCAACATCTCAGCATATCTTGGGAGCCATGGAAGAAGCTGATGGATTCGAGCAACGCTCTCGCATAGGTGTGGAGAGAGAGAGAGGTTTGGCTGGTTGCAGTAGAGCTTCGTCCCGTCAACCAGTAGAGAGACTTTTGCATGGGTTGTTGTTGTGTCTGTGTGTGGTCCTGACATGATACTCTATCCCTATTTATATAGTAATCGCGGGGTGAAAAGATGATGTTTGCTTTTTAGCATTTTTTATGACGTCATCAATGATAAAGAGGGAACACTTTCTTTTAGCATTTTTTGATGACGTCATCGATGATATCAGGGAGGAGCTCCATTTTTGTAGCGCGAGGATACAAATTTAATGAATATATGGGCGATCACTACATGTCTTGTTGTTGGGCGGCATCACTCCAAGGCTCATGACTAAGTCGGCGATTAAGGCGGTGACCAATCCATAGACCTTGGCATCTTGGCCTTGGCATACTTGGAAAAGGGTTACGAAGGCTTCGTTGGCACTGTTGGCTACGGGTGAGAAGCTCCCACTAGTTTGTAGGAAAATCTTCTCGGGGAGGTCACCCATCCTAGCAATGTTGTCACCCAAGTGCACTTAACTGCCAAGTGACTATCCACTAGGCTAGTTCTTTTTGTTGTTGTATACTACAAACATAGTCTTAATAAGATAGTCTTGGGATGGTCTCCCAAGTTTTTCTTCCATGAATTGGCATATAATACCTCATTAATAATAAAAATTATCTTTATACTGAGAGTTAGTTTCATAATTAGAGTTACTTTGTAAAAATGTGCAACATAAATCAATTTTCTTTGGAATGTATATGCACATTAAAATAAACTAAGTAATGGGGACATTACATTCTTCCCTCAGAGAAATCGAGATATCCTCATCTCGAGAGAAACTGGGGGTATTCTATTATAAGGGTTACCTCATCGATCCAAGTGGCATCCTCTTCAGGATAATCCTTCCATTGTACTAGGTATTCTCTTAGGATTCGACTTCTTAGAGGTTTCTCCCTTGTATCTAGAATCTTCTTGGGTTGCATTTTCAAAATTCCTTGGGTAGGCATAACTATTTGTTCGTCATTAAGCACATGATTGGGGTTTGGTACATAAGGTTTCAATAGGCTTACATAAAATACATTGCGAATCTTGAGATGGGGTGGCAATTTAAGCTTGTAGGCTTGCCTTCCCATTACTTTGATTACTTTATATGGTCCATAGTACCTTCGACTAAGGTTTTTGTATTTCCCTAATGATAATGAGCTCTTGTTGAGCCTTAACACTATGCCACCTTCCTTGAATGTTCTTATGGATCTTTCAAGATCTACATAGGACTTTTGCCAATCTTGAGTATCTTGGATGTCATGTTGGATCAATTGGATTTGTTGGTCCATCTCTTCAAGCATGGCCTTAGAAGCCTCTACCTTGAGAGTGAGATTTGAGAAGTTTAGAAGTGTATGACATTCTTGCCCATATAAGGCTTGAAATGGTGACATATTGATTGTTTGTTGAAAGGCAGTGTTATAAGAAAACTCCACCAAAGGTAAATGTTCCATCCACCGTTTCGGTTCTTTGCTACAATAAGACCTTAGAGGTGAACCTAGAGTCTCAGTCACTGTTTATGCTATTTGAAAATCCATGTAACCTAAATACTTCTTTGATAAAGACTCGAGCAATGTCAGATGACTTATAGGTTGTTTTGACTGGGATCAAGTGTACAACTTTTGTCAATCTATCAACCACTACTATGATGGAATCATATCCACCAGCAACAGTAGGTAATCCAACAACAAACCCCATACTTATTGACTCCCATTTTATTTGTGGAATGCCCAAGGGTTGTAACTCTCCAGGCATCTTGATCCTTTCCACCTTGACTCTTTGACAAGTCAAGCACTGAGTTACGTACTTTAATACATCCCTTTTTTTAACTTGACCTAGTGATAGCTCTTATGAACTGCATTGAGTGTCTTGGTATACCCCAGATGTTGTGCAATGGGGCTGTCATGTGCTTCCCATAAGATCTTGGTCTTCACTTCTTGTCCTTTTGGGACACAAAGGTGATCATGGTAATATAGAAAACCATTGCTAGCATGATAATCCTTAATCTTAGACCTTTCTTTGTCAAAGCTTTCTCCTTGAAGTACCTTAGCCATGAGTCCTTCATATTCCTTATCTTGAGAAATAGATTAGCATACAAGCTCAAGTATAGGATTATCAGGTATGAATATGGTTCTTAAGCTTCAAACTTCTACAATGCTATTAAGAAAGGCTTTTCAGCTTAAGGCATCTACAAACAACATTGTCCTTCCTTGGACGATATTTGATTTTAAAATAAAATTCTTGCAGTATCTCTATCCATCTTCCTTGCCTCATGTTTAGGTCAACTTGGGTGAAGATCCACTTAAGACTTTTATGATTTGTCACTAAAGTGAATTCCCTTCCCAATAAATAGTGTCTCCATAGTATCAAGGCATGGATTACTGTGAGTAACTCAAGGTCATGAGTGGCATAGTTGGACTCATAGAGTTTCAATTTTCTGGAAATTTTTTGGAAGTATAGGCCACTGGTCTTCCTTCTTGTACTAGCACCCCACCGATTGCAAGCCCACTTGCACCAATGATCACCTCAAATGGTTTACTAAAGTCGGGAGTTTTAATAGAGGTGCAGTGGTTACAACATCTTTAAGCTTATCAAAGCTTTCTTGATTCTCATTGGTCCAAATGATTATTGTATTTTTCTTCAAAAGATTTGTCAAGGGTGCATCAATGAGGGAATAATCCTTGATGAAGAATTGGTACCATCCTGTTAGTCCCAAAAATCCTCGGATTTCTTTTACTATATTAGGTATTGGTCATTCGAGGATATCTTTCACTTTGGTAAGGTCTATAGAGATTCCATTAGTGGAAACAATGTATCCAAGATATTCAATCCTGTAAGTGAGAAATATGCATTTACTCATCTTGGCATAAAGTTGATTTTCACGGAGTGTTACGAGGGTGATCTTTAAGTGACCTTCATGTTCCTCTATTGATTTGGAGTATACTAGTATATCATCAAAGAATACTAGCATCAAATCATCTAGATATGGTCAAAAGATGTCTTGCATTAGACAATTGAATGTAGCTGGGGAATTAGTCAATCCAAATGGCATGACTAAAAATTCATAATGACCATACCTAGTGCTGAAGGCAGTCTTTGGGATATCTTGTTCCTTGATTTGAATTTGATGTATCCAGAACTTAGATCAATCTTGGAAAAAACCCTGGCTCCGTATAGGCGATCTAAAAGTTCATCTATCTTGGGTATGGGGTACTAATTTTTAACCTGATTTAGTCCTTTGAAGTCAATGCATAGTCTAAGTGTTCCATCCTTCTTTTTCTAGAAGAGGATAGACGCTCCCCAAGGTGAATTACTTGGGTGGATAAATCCTTGCTCTATCAGTTGCCTCAATTGTTCCTTAAGCTCAATAGCTTCAGCAATAGACATTTTGTACGGTCGTTTTAACATTGGGTCGGCTCTAGGAATCAATTTTATTTCATGAGATCAACCTCACGATTTGGAGGCAGTTGAGTCAGTTCTTCTAGAAAGGCATCCTCAAAGTCATTGATCCAGGAAGGTAGAGTGCCTTCATTAGTCTTTTTGACATTATTCAACCAGATCATGTAGATTGGTTGACCTTTCAATCCCTTCTTGAGTCGACTTGCCTTGGCTAGTTGGACTCTAGTTCTTCCAGCATTCTCATATGCCTTTACGGTTTCTCTTTCCAACTCTTGAAAAATTATTTTCTCTTTGGCACATAGAATCTGGGCTTTGTTCTTCTTGAGCCCATCCATTCCCAGAATGCAATCATGGCATCCTAGTGGTAGGATTAGAAATTTTGCTTCAGTTATATGGCTATCTAACTCAAATTGAAGTTTCCCTACAGAGCGCCTGGCTCTCACTTGTGCAAATTGTAAAGGTAGATGGGCGGTAGGAAGGAAGCTAGTAATATAGGAGAACAATGGAAAAAAGGATTGCCAGCCATGTAAAAAGGGGATGACCACCCAAGGGAAAGAGGGTTTTGTATATAAAGTTCAAAAAGTGAATGAGAGCTCATTCTTTGGCGTGTGGCAAAGTGGACTCTTCTTCTTCTCTTCTTCTCTTCTCTTCTCTTCTCTTGCTTGCTTGCTTGTTAGTGCTTGAGGGAGGAAGTGAGAGTGAGTGAGGGAGAGAGTGTGTGAGGGTGAGAGATCTTAGAGGTGAAGCCCTCCACCATCTCTTCTTCTTCTCTTCTTCTCTTCTCTTCTCCCATCTCGCACATGGCTATGGAGGATGGAGCTTGAAGGAAGAGGCTTGAGGATGCTTGAGCATGTATCAAAATCATGGAGCTATTGGAGTGCTTGAGAGAGGAAGCAACTCAATCGAGTATTAAGGTAAGCTTACTACACTCGTAGAGAGGGATAGCGTGTTGGGTATGTGAGAGATAGCCATTAGTGCTCACTTGAAACACTTGAACAATAAGCGGTCCGTGGGTCTTGATGGTTGGGAGCTCACTTCTACATTTTGGTTCCGTTGTCGGGACCAATGGATTCAAGCTTGAGCGCTTGCGTGCTTCAAATCCAGCATCAAAGTAAGGGTTTCAATCCCGAACCAGAGCTTGAGATAAATAGGAGGTTTTGGGTTTTTTAATCTGTGCTACAAGTAAGTATTTTTGGTTTTTGGTGATTGATTGAGTAGGAGTAATCAATTCAGTACTTTGCTTTTGATTTTTGTCGCATTTAGAGTAGGATAGGAGGGAGAAATTAGAGTGGGAAGCGTAAGGTTCACTGCTGTAAAATAGTCATGAACAGGGAAAAATGGAAAAAAAAAAGTGCTCAGATGCCTCAGAGTTGCAAGTGGAGTGATTGATAAGGCTAAGGTGCTAGCCAGCAAAGGTTTAAGGTCTTTAGTGACCGGGGAAGACCTCATTTGAAATCTTGGATTTGAGAGAGAGAGAGAGAGAGAGAGAGAGAGAGAGAGAGAGAGAGAGAGAGAGAGAGAGAGAGAGAGAGAGAGAGAGAGAGAGAGAGAGAGAGCTTGCAGGTCACGAGACTACGTCAAATTGATCAGAGCATATTCACTATGGAATGGGGCATCTTTACCTACATAGTCATGCCTTTTGGGTTGACTAACATGCCAGCCACCTTCCAACGACTAATGTGTAAAATATTCAAGGACATGCTGAGGAAGGAGTTAGAGGTCTTCATGGACAACTTGTGTGTTCTTTCTACTTAATGAGACCACTTACACAGACTCTATGTGGTCTTTGAACGATGTCGACTATACCGTCTCTCCTTGAACCCCTTGAAGTGCCAGTTTTGGGTGAAGCCTAGATGTATCCTAGGACACATGGTGTCAAAGAATGGCATTGCCATAGAATTCTCGAAGATCAAGGTCATTGTCAATCTTCCATCCCCAACTAATTTCAAGGGTGTTCAGTGCTTCTTAGGACACACATGATATTATCAACGGTTCGTGTTGAAGTATGCATTGATTGCTAGATCGAGGAATGCCAATGTACGTATGAGGAATTGAAAAAGGATCTGACCACAACACCAATTCTACGAACCCTAGACTGGACACTCACCTTTCATGTGCACATCAATGCTTCAAAATTCACCATAGGAGCTGTGTTATGCCAACCTGGTGATGAACACAACCTGGATTACCTAGCGAGCTTTCCTAGCAAACAACTCACTGAGACTGAAATAAATTACTCAACAACAGAGAGAGAGGGCTTGGCCATAGTGTTTTCTATAAAGGAATTTTGACATTATCTTTTGGCTACACCTTTTACTTTCTTTGTTGACAATCAAGCCTTGTTGTATCTTGTTAACAAACCATGTGCTACTAGACGCATCACTAGATGGCTTCTTCTACTTTTGGAGTTTGACTTCTCCATGATGGTGCGTAAAGCAGCATTACATGGTTGACCATCTGTCTCATATTCCCACAGGAGAAGTGGTTAGACAAGGCATTGTGGATGAACTGCTAGACACGCATTTATTCCGCTTATCCAGTGAAAAAGATTTGTTTAAAGTTGACATGATGCAGTATTAGGCAGATGACATAGTTCAAGTGCTTGAGCATGGACTGCGAGAATGACCAATAGAAAAAGCCAGACTTAGCCGCTCATCTTAAAGATCCAACCATATCAATTCATAGCAGGCTAACTTTACAGGTTGGGTCAAGATGGGTTACTGCGCAGATGTGTGTATGAGCATGAGATGGATGATGTACTAACAGAGGCACACTACGGAATCATAGGAGGACATTTCAGTGGAGATGTGACAGCCTACAAAGTGCTACAATCCCAGTTGTGGTGGCCTATCCTCTTCTGAGATGCGACATGGTTTGTGAAGCATTGTGATGAGTGCCAACAGGCTAAAGTTCTAATTTGTAAGAATCACATGGAGCTAACCCCAATTATTGCATGACAACCCTTCGAGAAATGGGGGATTGACTTCATCAAACCCATTAGTCATGTGCATAGTATTCACAAGCCAAATACATCATTGTGGCCACCGATTATCTAACAAAATGGGCAGAAGCACGAGCTACGAGAAAGAATGATGCTAGAACCACTGCTAAGTTCTTATGGGAGCAAGTGATCTCATGATTTGGCTGCCCCATTGAACTAGTTAGCGACCAAGGCACACACTTCATCAACGAAGTGATAGCTCACCTCCTGTCCTCCTTTCTAATCATCCATCGGAAATCCTCGCCTTACTACCCTCAAGCAAATGGTCAAGCCGAATCCACAAATAAAATCTTGATAAATGTCCTAGCCAAAGTCATCTCTGCTTCACACAGTGATTGGGATAACAAGCTGATGGCAACCTTGTGGGTCTACCACACAGCTTACAAGACGGTTGTAGGACAGACATATGGTACATAGGCCATCCTTCCCTTGTAATTCTTCGTACCAAGCCTCAAGATAGCCCTTCGAGAGAGATGGGATGGGAAGGAAGCATAGGCATAATGCTTGATTGAGCTCAAACGCTTATTGGAAACCTGACTTCTAGCCATCCATGTGCTAATATGCAAAAAGGCAAGACACAAACACTGGTTTGACAAGCATGTCAAGCAACACAATTTTGAATAGGGAGACTTAGTGTTGTTATACTCAATCAAAGGACATAAGAAGAAATTGAAGTTTCAAGGGCTAGGTCCCTTCAGGTTTGAACCACCAGCCGAAATTGGCAATGTAGAGCTTGGAACCCTGGAAGGTGAGGGCATAGGCTTTTTCAATGGAAGCCACATAAAGAGGTACTTCCCCCCCTACGCACCCATTGCATGAGCCCCCAATGCTCACACAAGAGTAGCCACTATCACTGAGATGGATGATGGGGATGAGGAACCAATAGAACTAGCTTACGTAAGCATGATGATCACTACTAAGCACATATGCATCATTAATGCTTTGATAAATGAGGGAGCTGATTTTAATGTCTTAAACCATGACCATTGGACCCAAATTGGCAAACCGCGATTGCAACCCAGTAATGCTAAGCTCATCCCTTATGGAGACCAACCTTACACACTTTTGGGAAAGTGCAAGGTTGCTATTTCTATCGAATCTGAAAGCATGTTGGTAATCTTCTATGTGCTACCCAACACTAAAAATGTAGGCATGACATTGTTGTTAGGACGAACCTTTAAGAAGCAAGCTCATTGCAACAACGTATCCACTTAGCCGTGGGCAACGTCCGCATAGTTATGGCTTTCAACAAGGGCAGCATTACCCCTTCCAAGTCCACAAAGCCACCCATAGAGAAACCCACTATCAAGTCTAAGGAGGGGAGTTGTGACTCGTCACAACCTCCTAAGCCTCAATGCCAACACGCCACTGAAACCAATGTTGAAGCCCATGAACCCCAGTTCAAATGTGTACCTAAATAGCAAGTTCCACCTAGGAATAGAAACCCACCGCCTCACAAGGCTAATGACCCAGACTCGAAACCCAAGAAGCCAAGACGAAACCATGAACATTGATGTATGATCAACCGCGATGGGTCCCCAAGACTTATTGTAAGTGCAAGGTTATTATACGGGTAACAACTGGATTTGGCTACCTAAATCCCAAACAACCAAGGGCCCTACTCAAACGCCATCCTCAATGTTGAGAGTGGAAAAAATACTGAATTTTTGACTGATTTTTGTTGTTTTTGAGGCCTGAATGGTTATTTTTGATGGATTTTAAGTGATGTTTAGTTTTTTTGGAAGTGTTTAAGAGTGTTTTGGATGATATTGATTATGTTTTGGAAGCTCATGATGATTCTCAGTACAAATATGAGGCTTTATGATTTTGTTGAGGTTCTGATTGGTTATGATACCTTCTGTATAGCTTTTGTTTTGTTCAAACTTTCTTTTATATGAAGTATGGATTGATGATTGATGAAGGTTTAACTTTTTTGAAAGATTATTGAGTAGTTTTTGATAGTTTGGAATGGTTTTGGTATGAGTTATGTGGATCTACTGTTCTCTGATGACCTTCTGGTAACCCTGTGTAGACCTTCTGTAGAGCCTCTGTCTCTGCTCTATTCTTGTTCTGTTCTGTTCTGTAGATCTTTTGTAAGTGTTCTGTAGAATGTGTGTGACTTTGGAAAAATTTTCTATCTTTTGGAAAGGATGAATCTAAGTTAAAAAGAGCTAAAACAAATGGAATAAGTAGCTGCTGAAGACTGAAGTAACAGTGACAATAGTGAGCTATGAAGAGACACTGTAGTGGCTCTGGTGCCCTTTCATACCTCCCATACCTCTTCCAAGGTGCATCCACGACCTAAGAATGATTATTAAGTTCCATTCTTGAGTATTGTAGTGAGGAGATGATGTACTATTGATGGAGAGAGAAAGAGAGAGAGAGAGAGAGAGAGAGAGAGAGAGCCAAAGATAGTCAATTCTATCAAAATAATGTATTTATCTATGAGAGATTGAGAGAGAAAACTATGAAGACATTGAAGATGAATAATATGTGATTTATTTCCATTCAAAAGTGGTGTATTCTTTTATGTTCTTATTTTTTATGATGGATTCTATAAAGATGTTGAAGATTATGGTTGATTCTATCAAATCCGTAGGAGATATCTACTATGATGCTATGTGAAGATTTACTGTTTTCCTTGTTTTGGTCATCAAAAGAATGAAATAATAGCTTGTTGATGTTACAAGATAGATTTTCTTGCAGTAGAATCCCCTTTTCCTTGGTGTTCCTCTTGGGGCTCCATGTTTTTGGTGTGCAACCAGGGAAACTTACCATCAACAAGCATCAAAAGAAAGGCTGAAAATGAAAGAAATGGCATTGTCAAGAAGAGAAGAATTCAATGGATATTTGCAAAGTTCCTTCTTCCATTGAAGAGTTAGAGATTCTTATTGCCAAATCCACTTTCCACAAGAAGTTCATCCCACAATGGCGGAAACATATTACCATCATGATGCATGCTCTATGTGGTGGACTATTTCCTCTTCCTGTTGAAGCAACAGAGACGTGCATCTTGATGGAAAATTGTTTGGGAACAAACTAAAGAGAGTGGTTTGAAAGCTAAATTCAGAGATGTTGAAAAGAAAGAAGTAGAAGAGATGTTGGCCAGAGAATCCTCTAGAGACTAAAGCCCCACTCTGATTCTATTCTATGACCAACTGGTTGGAGCCAACCCCCTGATGAATGATGCAATTAAGAGGCAAGCATTAGAACAAGTCCAGAGGTACGTGAGAAGAGAGAAGGCAAGAATCAAGGCTGAGAACGAGCTTGCAGCAGAAGCCTCCTTTGATGTCCTAAAAGCACTCTTTACAAAAGTCCCCATGGTGACTCAAGGTCCCCTTCCTAGTCAAATTCATCCTGGAAATATTGATGATAGGCCAGCAAATGTAGTCCGATTGCCAATTTTTAAGGGAGAGTACAATGAAGACCCCGATCTTCATGTAGTAGAACATGAGAAGAGAGAAGTCAAGAATCAAGGCTGAGAACAAGCTTGTAGTAGAAGCCTCCTTTGACACCCTAAAAGCACTCTTTACAGAAGTCCCCATGGCAACTCAAGGTCCCCTTCCTAGTCAAATTCATCCTAGAAATATTGATGATAGGCCAGCAAATATGGTCCCATTGCCAATTTTTAAGGGAGAGTACAATGAAGACCTCGATCTTCATGTAGCAGAATTTATGGTAGCATGTGTGGCTAACAATGCCAAAACCCTTGAGCATTGGTTAGCGATGTTCCCTGCCACTTTCAAGGGCGCGGCGTTTCAATGGTATGAGAGACAAGCAGTAGGAACTTTTGGCACATGGGATGACCTGAAGTTGGCCTTCCTCACTAAATTCAAGCATAAAGGTTTTGAAGAGCGGATGCGAGAGGAGTTCATGAACCTAAGTCAGTCCTCTGGAGAAAGAGTAGAAGCTTATGTCTCGCGAATGGAATCCATCCTGAAGAGATGGACTAACTATCATTTGGATAAAGGTATCCAGAAAGGAGTGTTCCTCAGAGGCCTACAACCAGAAGTTTGCAAGTTCGTGGAATTGAGAAGACCAGTGAATCTGCAAGCTGCAGTGGAAGGTGCAAGATTGTATGACAAAGTTGAAGCAAGGTTTTCAATGACTCTAGGAAGAGGAGTCTTACCTCCTCTCATGCTAGGAATGGTATACCCACCAAATGTAGTCCTAGGGACAGTTCCCTACCCCTATCCCAAGATGCAAACAATGCCGCAAGATAGTGCACCTAATCCACTGTGGTCGCCATAGATGATAGTGCCTCAAATGATGGTTCAACCGCAACAACAGTGGCCTCAAACAATTCCTTCAATAGTGACTCAAAAACAGTGGAACTAGCTGGAATCAACAACCCCAAGTCTCAACAGGAGCTTTGAATCAGAACCAGAATAGAGGACCCTCTGGATCAACTCAACTAGTGTATGCAGTAATTACAGAAGCTTCCCAAAACCCTACTACAAGTACTTCAAGAAGTGAAAATATGAAGGAATACTTATCCAACTCAGTCGCAAGTATCAAGAAAGAGCTTATGGATGTGATTATAGAGCAACTATAGACGCTGAAGGTGAATACCACCAATATATCCACTCCTGCGGGAGCTGGGAGAGATGTGATGCATTCTAATACATGGTGTAGAAAGTGCCATCAAGCGGGACATTTAGCCACTGAATGTACTCGAAAACCAACCATTCCTGGAGCCTTATGTTCCTATTATTTGTGCAAGAACCATACAGAGGATATTTGCTCTTTGAAAGAGATTCATAAACGAAGACAGAAAGATGAAAACATAAGATTCAACTTGTTATGATCCAAAATGACAATGCAGGATATTGGACCAAAGCCTAGGGAGTTTGGTCCTAATTTTTGTCCAAGGAGGTTTCCCTTTCAAAGTTACAAACGACGACAGTCCTGGTGGTGGTCAGAGATCAGAGGTGGAATGTTACAGATTTGGAGAAAAGGGTCATATCTCCCCGAATTGTCCAAACCCTAAAAGATCAGTGGATTACAAGCCCATATGCAGCCGATGTAAAGGAGAAGGCCACACTACAAAGGACTGTCCAAGTCTAGCTCCTGTCAAGGCCAATGCCAATGATAGCTAGCAGAAGGCACAATATCCTGCCTCCAATTTGGTAGAGTTGGAAGTTTCCTCTATCATGCACGCCAAGAAGAAGGAACTAGTTGTCCAAAAAGAGAATAACTCCCCTACCAAGACTATGAAGTTCAACCTACCAATAGAGGGATAGAGCAGTACAAGAGAGAACAATGTAGTACAGAGCATTGCAATGCCACAAAGAGTCAGGACCAGAGGTCTAAGAGATAGACGATACAAAAGCACCTCCAGAAATAGAAGAAGTGTCGATGCTGCCATTGCTAGAAGAAAAAGGAAAGATGAAAATGGGTGTAGCCCCATTCCTCAGCAGGCTAGAGAAGCCCGTGGATCCTATCAAAGATTATGACTTGGTCAAAGACCTAGACACCTTTTAACCCAACCTAACATTCCGGCAGTTGCTGATGCTTTCTCTCAGTTGTCAAAAGAAATTCAAAAGCATCTTGACAAGAAGACACAGACTAAGGATTGCTCCCCCAATAACAACAAAGTCTAATAGAGCCTCAAAGCTTGTAAAGGAATTAGATGTGGCTAATGCCTTCCTAGATCCTGGAATCCCAGAGATTAGTGTATGGATAGAAGGATGCTTTATTTCAGATGCATTGATTGATGGAGACTCATCAATAAATATAATGCTGGATGTGACAATGAAGGATCTAGGTTTGCAAGGAATTCAACCTACACAGTGGCTTATCAAATTGGCTGATCAAAGCAGAATTAAATCATTGGGCATCCTCCCATATGTAAAAACAACCCTTGCAGGAAGAGACTATTGGCTGACATATTTGGTGGTCAAACCAAATTCCTATGGGACTTCATACCCTCTGCTGTTGGGAAGACCTTGGCTTTTCGAAGCAAGAGCCAGGACGGACTGGTTCAAAGGAACCCTAACCCTAGGCAGAGGACCCAATAAAGTGGTGTTGAAATTTTATGGATCGCAAAAAGGCAATGGATCCACATCCATCGAAGTCATAACCGACTCCTCCAATGAAATAACAGATGGTACATCAGGAGATGAAGAGGCTATTAAACAAGGAAGCAAAGTCTTTATCCATGGGAGAATACCTCCTACCTCAACTTGAATTGACTTCTGCAATCACCTCTGACAGCGAGATAGAAGCATGGATGTATTGTTCTCCCTATTACATGGCAGTCACAGAGACAGAAGCAAAGACAGTAGAGCAGAGACAGAGCCAGAGACAGAAGTAGAAGCAGAAGTAGACGTAGAGACGAAAGATCTGTTCTTCTCCTACAAAGCCTTTATAGAAGCAGAGACAGAGCCTCCAGAGGAAGAGGATGAAAATGATGAGGAAGAAAATGAAGCAAAGGCCGAGGATCTAGGGGTGTTGGATGAAAGACCATGGTTCCGTTTGGGTTGACCAATGAACCACAAAGTATGTAGAATTTGCATAAGAAATGGATCAAAGATATAAAAATTAACTTCATGAGTAGCTCTTTTCGCCCTGGCCAGTCATTTTGGAGAAAAGATGATGATAATTCCCCTTGTCAACAGAAGCCAAAGCCATCAGAGCTATGGCTTATAGAAGGTGCATGCTATGTGACATTCCTGGACGCATCCTCTGAAGATGAATCCCTAAGTCCAGATGAAATCACCAATCACACAAGCAAATAAAGCTCTGATACCTTTCCAGCGATCTCAACAGACAAATGAGTCATCTGTTCAGAAGGAGGACACTAGTTCTAGTGGAACATCAGACGATGACACTACTCCCTTGAAAGAGTCAGACCTCTATCCAGAAGCAATCCATGGGACATTTATCCGTGAAGTGGAAGGTGAAAGGAAAGTGACGTTCTTGGATACTGATGGTACTGAACGTCACCTGAAAGTGGGTCTCAATATTCCAGAAGAAGAACTAGTGGTCCTGCGAGATTTACTAAAGGAGAACTTAGATGTGTTTACTTGGTCGTATAAAGGCCTAAAGGGAATTGATCCCACAGTATGCCAACATCACATTGACCTAGACCCTGATACCAAACCTGTGAGGCAAAGACAAAGGCGTATGAATCCTAATTATTCTGCTCTGGTGAAGGTTGAATTATTGAAGCTCCTTGAAGCAGAGTTCATTTATCCCATGGCTAACAATGAATGGGTTTCATCCATTGTGGTAGTACCCAAGAAGAATGGAAAACTTTGAATATGTGTGGACTTTTGAAAGCTCAACTCGAAGATGAAGAATGATCATTTTCCTATCCCTTTCATAGATCAATTGTTGGACACAGTGGCAAGCCATGAGCTGCATTCCCTCTTGGATGGATTCAATGGATATAAGCAAGTCCAAATCGTAGAGGAGGACCAATCCAAAACAACCTTCACCACAGAATGGGGAACCAATGCCTATAGAGTGATGCCGTTTTTGGGCTCTGTATGCTCTTGCCACCTTCCAATGAGTAATGATGGCTACCTTCCAGAATCATATGCATGATTTCATTGAGGTGTATCTCAATGACTTCTATGTCTATAGCTTAATCCGTGAGCATTGGGAACACCTAGAGAAATGTTTTGACAGATGCTGAGAGTATGGGATTTCTCTCAACCCTAATAAATGTGTCTTTGGCGTCTCATCAGGAGTTCTTCTGGGCCATATTGTCTCTGCACAAGGGATTGCAATAGACCCGGCGAAGATTGAGAAGATTGCCGCCTTGACAGCACCACAAACCTTAAGCAACTTAGAGGATTTCTTAGCCATGTGGGCTACTATAGAAGATTTATTGCACATTTTGCCACCAAGGCAGCTCCTCTGCACAAGCTCCTAAGGAAAGATGCGAATTTCCTTAGGATTGATGACTGTGAAGAAGCCTTTAATACCCTAAAACAGTGCCTTATCCAAGCACCTATCTTGTAGCCTCCTGACTGGATGTGCCTTATCCAAGCACCTATCTTGCAGCCTCCTGACTGGACGGAGTTTCATGCGCACACATATGCATCAGTTGAAGGGCTAGGTGCTGTCTTATGTCAAAAGGGCCCCTCTAAATTAGATCAACCAATATATTATGCAAGCCGAAAGGTCACTGATAGGAAATGGAACTACACAGTGATGATAGAGCTTGAGTGCTTAGCAATGGTGTTTGCACTGGAGAAGTTTCGACACTATCTACTATCAACGCATTTCAAGTTCTACGTGGATCATGAAGCCCTGTCCTTCCTAATGAACAAAGCAGATGTTAAAGGACGAGTGATGAGATGGTTGCTCCTGTTCTAGGAGTTCGATTTTGAAGTGGTCACTAAGCCCGAGCATTCCCATGTCCTAGCTGATCATCTGTCACGGATCCCTTAAACTGCAGAAGAGGAACATGATGATCCAAACCTTCCTGATGCTTTCTTGTTTCTAGTTGAAATAGTTACTCGCTGGTATGCAGACATAGCCAACCTCCTGGCAACTCAACAATATCCTCTTGGTATCCCAAGCTATGAAAAGAAGAAGCTTCTGTTAGAATCAGCCCCCTACACCTTGCTAGGCAATGCACTGTACAAGAGAGGCAAAGATGAAGAGTTGAGCAGATGTGTTGTAGGAGACAAAATCGGCATAGTATTGAAAGCATGCCATGACGAACCATGTGGTGGACACTTCGTAGGACAAGTGATAGCCAGAAAAGCTCTGTTAGTAGGATACTGGTAGCCCTCCACAAGGATGCATATGACTACTTCAAGAAATGTGATGCTTGTCAGCGAATGGGGAAACCCACCAAAACAAGTGCCATGCTACTACAATCTATTCTTCCCCTAAAGCTGTTCGAGAAGTGGGGGATTGATTTCATGGGTCCCATTGATCCTTCTACCAGATGGAAGCGGAACATATACATCCTGGTATATAGGGACTATGACACAAAGTGGTGTGAAGCTAAAGCTCTGAAGCGGGACGATGGTAACAGCGTAGCCTTGTTCATGTACAAGAATATTATTACCCGTTTTGGTAGTCCCCTTGAGCTGGTAAGTGACAAAGGTACTCATTTCCTTAACAAAATCATGGAGGAGCTCATAGAGCTATATAAGATCCGCCATCGCAAGTCCACTCCTTACTACCCTAGAGCCAACGGCCAAGTTGAAGTCACCTATAATATCCCTGTACCCCATAGGAACCCCCCCTTTTTTTATTTTTCTTTCAATTTTTTTTCCTCTCCCTTTCCCCCCGACAGTACGTCGGGGAGAGAGAGAGAGGGAGTGAGTAGGGAAAGGGAGGGGCATGCCACCCAGGTGGCGGCATACAGCTGCGCCCCCCCTATAAGACCACCCCTCCTCCTTATCGTCCACAAGCCCCCCCCCCCCATTTGCTGCAGGCAGCCCCCTGGCCCCTCTAACTGACGTTGCAGCCCCGCTGCTGACGTACAGGCCCCCCCTCTTTCGGTTGACGACTGCGGGCCCCGTGGACAGTGAAAGAAGAGAAGAAGTGAAGAAGGAGAGAGAAAGAAGGAGTGGGGGAGGGAAGAGAAGAGGGAGAGAAGAGAGAAGAAGGAGAAGAAGGAGAAGAAGAGGGAGAGAGAGAAGGTGAAGGAGAGAAGAGGGAGAGAGAAGAGAAGTGAAGAAGGAGCAGAGAGAAGAGAAGAAGTGAAGAAGAAGAAGAGAGAAGGAAGGAGTGGGAGAGGGAAGAGAAGAGGGAGAGAAGAGAGGAGAAGGAGAAGAAGAGGGAGAGAGGGAAGGTGAAGAAGGAGGAAAGGTGAAGAAGGAGGGAAGAGGGAGTGAAGAGATAAGGAGGAGAAGAGGGAAGAGAGAGAATAGAGAGAAGAGGGAAGGAAGAAGAGAAGAGGGAGAGAGAGGAGAAGAAGAAGAGGAAGTATGCCTCAGTCGATCATCAGTGATCGAGACCCTTGGATGATCAGTCTATTCTAGAAGGGGTTGTTTGAAAATATGGGTACCACACTGAAATTTTCATCATCCTTCCATCCGCAGATAGATGGGTGAAAAGAAGAAGACTAAGGGAGAAAAAGAAGAGAGAGAAGTGGGAGAGAGAAGGAGGAGAAGAGGGAAGAGAGAGAAGAGGGAAGGAAGAAGAGAAGAGGGAGAGAAGAGAGGAGAAGGAGAAGAAGGAAGAGGGAGAGAGAGGAGAAGAAGAAGAGGAAGTGAGAAGAAGAAGAGTAAGGGAGAAAAAGAAGAGAGAGAAGTGGGAGAGAGAAGGAGGAGAAGAGGGAAGAGAGAGAAGAGGGAAGGAAGAAGAGAAGGAGAGAGGGAAGAGAGGAAGGGAAGGAGAAGAGGGAAGAGAGAGAAGTAGTGGAAGAAGAAGGAGAAGAAGAGGTAGTAAGAGGAGAAGAAGAGAAGGAGAGAGAGAGAGAGAGTAGGAGAATAAGAGAAAAGAAGAAGAAGTGGAGGAGAGAGAGAAAGAGTAGGGAGATAGTAGAAAAGAAGAGTAAGAGAGAGGGAGAGAGAAAGAAGGAGAGGGAGTGGGAGTTGGTGGGTAACTGCAAGGAGCCACACCCAAACCACCCTCTCGGTGAAGGGCCCCATCTAGCTATCTTTCCTAACCGAACGTGTCGACCTGAAAACCGTTAAGGTGCAGACTGCCCAATCTCCGTGAGGAAAATGGCTCCCAAGAAGAAAGTCGTGGGAAGAGTAGGTGCCCAAGCTACCGGTAATGCTGGAGAGGCGAGTGGAGCGACCAACGTAACAAACACGAATCAAACCCAGATTCTAAGCTTTAAAATTAATTAGCTATTAGAGATGAAAGGATTGGGAACGTACATGGAACAAGAACGATTCTTAGGGTTCTGTTTACTCTAAGTACTAAGTTGCATGCACAAAATGGTAGAGTTTGGAATTCGCACAAGACTTTAGGCATGAAATGATAGCTTTTACACACATAAAATGATAAGGTTATCGCCTTACTTCACATAAAATGATGGCTTTTTAACTAGTTTAGTGCATGAATAGTCATTTCGAATTCGCGTTTTGCAATCACGGTTAAAAGAAACACATGAAATGATAATTTCTGCTCATGAGATACGCTTGCATCGTTAGACAAAACCCTAGGCTTTCATAGACGCAAGCCACATGTGATTCGGTGCATTAGGAATAAGTATAATTGCCTGCGAATTGTTTTATTGATCTTGTTGTGGACTATCGCAAATGGATACGCTCCTAGCTTAGTTGAAGTTGGTGACCTAACCCTAAATGGATTGTTGACCCAAGTTATGCTTGGTTGTTTGAAAAGGTTGTAAATCCCTTGAGCAAGTGTTTTGATACATCCAAGTTAAATTCTGATTGTGCATGCAATGGGATTGCGATGCCTTCAAGCAAGAGGTTGTGCATTTAATTGTTTATTAATGTGGTTTTGATGATAACCCAAGTGGGGTGTGTTTGATGATTGCATGGACGGGTCTGAGATGACTGATTTCCATGAAAAAAAAAGGGATGTTTTCCCTAATGATTGCTTTTAAGATGGGTGCTTCAATTGTGATTGATTTCCTAAATGAATAATTAAGAAAGGATAGCGCTAGCTACCCCCCGCGAACCGCCAAACCCTACCCAAGGGGGTTGTGAATCCACACTAGGAATGTGGACCGAACCCGTCGCGAGAGATATCTTCGTGAAAATCACTTGGCGTAGGAGGACGCTTGGGTGCCAGTGGGGGCACTGGCCATAAATCCCAATGCCTCTGAGCCCTAGACAAGTGTTCTACATGACTCAAGATGGGATCTCGAGGCCTTAATACTAGTTACAAGGCAGAATCTTGGTAAGGTAAACCTTCGGGATTTGTTGCAGGGAGACAGAAGGATTTTTCTGCGGAGGCAAAAAGGAACACTTAATTCTCCTGTATGGGCAGGAGACAAACATTAATCCGAAGATAAGTTAAGGAAGTGTTTAATCTTGTTTTATCTTGTCTTCATGTCTGTGCCCTAAATTACATAAAGAAACCTATGACTAACGAGTTAATTAAGGAGGCTGCTTTTATGTATCAAACATAACATGGTAGGTAATTAGATAACTAAAACAACCATCAAGGGAAGCGTGGTGGATGTGACCAATGGGTCTATCCTACGGAAGAGTGGTCTCGGTTAGCCGAGAGCTTTCCTCAAAGGAAATGTTAGGAAAAAGTCGGGTCTATGAATTTAGACAATGTTGACCAGGAACCCGAACTTCTGGTTGATCCTAGTGGAAATGATTGGATAAGTTCCGTTGCGGGGCAAACTCGAGAGACCCTAGTTGGCAAACCCTGTGTCATTCCTTGGGAGTTCCGAGTGGCATCTTCTAGATATATCTCTCGATGGACTGCTAAGACGTGTCCCGCGATTTGAGGAGCGGACACATTACATCACCAATCGCATCCTCTACTGCTCGATCCTAACAAGAGCGATTGCCACACATTGTCGCGACTAGGACGATCGACTTACAAAGTCCCTCTTGGCATACAGAACCTCCCATAAGGCAGCTACAGGACAGACCCCTTTCCAGCTAGTGTATGGTACTGAAGTCGTCTTCCCTGTTGAGCTAGAATTGCCCTCTTTGTGAGTGGCAACTAAAGAATGCTTGGGAGATGATGAGTCACTACAACGCCGCCTCCTGCACTTGGAATGTTTGGATGAGATTCAGCAGATGGCCCTACAATGTATGGAAACCACTCAAGTGCGACGCAAGGCCTATCATGATAGTTTCATCAAGCACAAGGAGTTAAAGAAGGTGATCTTGTCCTAGCCTATGATTCGAGATTTGGCAAGTTTCTTGGCAAGCTTCAACAATGGTGGATGGGCCCTTACAAGGTACTCACTGTCAATCCTAATGGCTCTATCCAAGTGCAAGCTATCGACGCTTCTGAGGATCCCTTTCTGATAAATGGCTATCACCTAAAGAAGTACTTCCCTCCCTGGGGATCTTGACAATCACAGTCGACTCACCCTTTCCCTTTTGAGTGTCGCATTGTCATTCTCTTCGTGCTCCTGATAACCCTTATGATCTTCCTCATGAGGCGGTCTCATTCTACTAGCCCCTCACAGATACCTCTCAACCGTACCTTGTTCTCTTCTCGTCTGATTGAGCAACGGTGGCGAGGTTGGTCCTAACACATGGTATTTCTACCATTCTCTTTATTAGTGAAAAAAAAGGGAAAAAAAACCAAAAAGAAACAAACAAACTGTTATGGGAGAAAAGGAAGAAATTCCCTGTCATAGCAGGCCTCGTTCCAAGAAAAGGTGGAAACATTCTTGGGCGAGAAGCTGACTGCGGAAAAGGTGGTAACACCCCGCAATTCAGGATAGCTGATTCATTAGTAGAATCTTTCCGCAAGCAAGTTGACACCACCTCCTTGGTGCGCTGTCTCTGCAATATCAGTCCGTCTGCCCTCCTTAATAGACGACCTTTCTTACAAATCATTGAAGTACCAGACTTGTTGGCTGCCTCCCTAGGTACGCCTCGTCTTCAACATCCTGATGACAACAACAGATAAAGCGATCTTCATCATCAACCCCTTGAGTGATGCGAGATTTCATCCTAGCAAGATGGGGACGTGAGTATGGGCTGCCCTTTATATCTTTCAACAGAGTGTGAAATAGAGGGTGGGGTGACTGATCGGTCTTTCCCTTCAAATCAAATGAGATGCAAGATGTGTGAATGAAGTGTTGCACGCAAGGGTTGGGCCTCTCAATGCACAAAGCACAATCTGTTCTTATGCACTGCACCATAAGGCTCCTTGGCCTTCCTTCTTACACTGTATGCCGGCACAAGATAGGATGCACAATTGCACCATCAAATACGCACAAGGCATACAACCTTTGCACAAGTGACAGCGAGGATTACATCAATGGGTTTCAAGAACATGTTTCCCTCCTGTATCTTTCAACAGAGAGTGAGACAGAGGGTGGGTTGAGTGTGACTAGTGTTTCTTCAATCAAGTATTGAGAGGTGAGGATTGAGGGACGTTATGACAATTGGAGTCAGGTACGTTCTCGTTTCCCTATGCACCCATGGGATGGGTCTCTCCCATTGTCACAGGACACGCCACTCTATTCTATACGCTGCACTACAAGGCTCCTTGGCTTTCCTGATTGCACCTATGCCAGATGGATTGGACGCACTAATGCACCATCAACTGTGCACCGTGGCATACTCCCTCTACGTCATTCCCTTGTCGATTCCTAAATAGGGTGTGAGATCTGGATTTTCATCAATATTCACTCGTGTGATGTAAATTATGGAGCGAGTGACTGTTCTCTCATCTCATCTAAGTGCACGTGAGTTGAGTGACTCTTCTTCGTCAACGACACCTACCCGATGGGTTTTTTTCAACCAGCTACCTCCCTGGGTGCTACTGCATAGTCCCTGCCATGCTTGCTAAATGCTGGAGCGAGCCGCGATACTTCCTATAGCTGACTCTAACCCTTCTGTAGTAACAGTGTGACGGTTCCTTTGACCATATGCACAACGGGCCCACTTTTTCTAACCCTATCCTTATGATTGCACGTGTACGTTATGTTTTAAGTGTGGGGATGCCAGAGTCTAATCAATTGATGAGTCCTAGGCTGTGTTGCTACATCTAACCCTGTTCGTTAAGGTTTTTAGTGTGGGGATGAGTCCCTGCGTGTCTATGATGGATACCCCCTGTCTATGCCTCAATTTAATCCTACATGTATGCCATGACCTAATTTTACCCTGATGGGGTCCCTTCCCCACCCACCCGTCCATGTTCACCCCACCCTTGGGGCCATTCCTTCTTTTTTTCCCTTTATCCCTTGTTATGATGTTTTTCCATGTGAACGTATCCTACGTTTACCGAAACCCACATCCAACCCTACGGCCCTATTTTTCCCTTTGAATGGTACACTTTTTCTTTTTACCAACCCTTGTTCTGACCACCGGTTCTTGAGTTATTAATTTTTGAAGTATTTTTTGTAAATTGGACGGTTTTCCATGTGAACGCATCCTACGTTCACTGAAACCCACATCCAACCTTATGGCCACTTGTACAAAGCCACAAATTGGTTGTCCATGGGTACGGCCTCAATCCCCAATGTCACATTAACTACTCATTGTTTAGACCTCTTCTAAATGCTACCACACATCATCCTTTTATACATTTTGCATTTTGCATTGCTCAACATATATGGCTCTCAAATCTCATGTCTCACTTGTTGGTCTTGTGTATAGGGGTTGGTTAATTAGTTAACAAGTGGTGGTAAGGATTTTGATTGTGGTGATGTCAAGTCCTAAGGGACACCAAAATTTTAAGCTTTATTGTTAATGCCTTTCCTATGAAGTGTGGTTCTAGTGATGGTGGCAACGGGATGGGTAATTTGTTAGCTATGGTAGTGCAATTACGCAACGTTGATTCTAGTTGGACCCTTAGAATTAGGTTGTAGGGGTTCATAAACTTGCAAGTATATTTTTGTACAATACACAATATGACTGCATAAGACGATGTATGTGTGTACAATGGGTTTATGCGATTGCACCACATGTTTGATTACGCATTGATGATGTGATCATGAAGAATTATACTCACAACAAGACTTGGCTCGAATAGGATCCCATGAGAATTAGATACGACAACACTTGAAACTTATGGCCATGCATGCCATGGTCCATGCAAGACTTGCACTTGCCCTATGCGTTGGAGTAAATTCGGGACTCACACCACTTAGGGAGGATGTCTGCGAAAATAAGTAAATAATGGATTGATGACTTAAGGAGTCATGATAAACATAAACTCTCAATGTTTGCTAAAAATATTAATACTATGCATGTTTAGTTAGATGCTTTGAAGAAAAGCTTATTAACTTTGCAAACAAAAAAACAAAAAACACACCCACAAAAACCAAACAAAAAAAAAGGAAGAATTTTTTTAAAAAAAACAAAAAACCAAAAACAACCAACCAAACACAATAATAACAATAATTTTAAAAAAACAAAAAAAAAACCCAAACAGACCCGACACACACCACCACAAAAAAAAACCAAAAAAAAAACTCATTACCTATCTATCGACGTCGCGCGGCCTCCCTCCTTCTCTCCCTCTCCCACCATCTCGCGGCCTCCCTCCTCCTCTCCCTCTCCCACATGCTGCGCCTCCCTCCTCTCCCACCCATCCTCCCCTTCCTCCCTCCACCTTCGGCATCGCCCTCCCCCCTCACCTTGGGCCCCCCCAGCCTGCAGCCCCTTCACTGCTGCCTCCTCCTCTTCCTCGCCTTCACCCTTGCCTTGGGCCTCATCGCCTTGGGCCCCTTCACTGTCGCCCGCTTCCTCCCCTTCCACGCCTCCCCCATCGCCTGCCTCCCTCGTCGCCTTGGGCCCCTTCACTGCCGCCCATCTCCTCCCCTTCCACCCCCTTCCACCTTCACTGCTGCCCACCTTCTCCCCTTCCACGCCTCCCCCCTCGCCTTGGGCCCTGCCACCCTGTCCTCCTCCTTCTTTTTCTTCATCTTCTCTTATCTCCCCTTCCCACCCTCCCACCTCCCACCCCTCCTGTCAGTCACCTCCAAACCTCCCCTCCCAAACCTAACCAAACCCCCCCCCCCAAACCTACCCCCAGACGTAACCAAAAACCCCCCCCAAACCTACCTCAAAACCCCCCCGCCCCCCCAAACCTAGCCAAACCCCCCACAATCCTAACCATACTCCCAACCAAATCCAAACCCCCCCAATCCTAGTTTCCCACCCCCGCCCAGTTACCCACACCATAGCCCCCTTTCCCACCCCCACCCAGTTACTCCCACCATAGCTCCCTTTCCCACCACCCCCACCTGCAGCAAACATGCAGTCACCCAAATTCCTCAAAAAAACAACAAAACCCCCCCACACATAGGCCCCCTTTCTTGCCCGGTGGTTCCATGTGCTCATGTTTCGTGTGTGTATACGAATGTGCTTGTGATCGTGTTCATGAGCTGCCAGCAGGTGTTCACGCACAAGGATGCACGTTCGAACTTGTCCGTGTGGTGGTGCATGCTCAACCATTTCCACGCAGCTGTTCACACGCAGCCCGGAGTACATATTTTTAAATTTCAAAATCTGCTTAAAAACTCGAGAAAACACTAAAAAACCTAAAAATTTCTTAAAAAATCATAAAATTTTCAATGAAAAACCAAAAAAATATTTGACAAATCCTTTACCCAGTTGGAAAATTTTTTGGTTTATTTTCTTGGTTAAAATGTAGCAAATAATTTTTAGATAAATTATAAGTATTAAAAATCCTTTAAAATCCATTGAAAATTGAATAAAATTCAATAAAAAATCATTTATTTTTTTAAAAAAATCCACCAACTCATTTGAATATTTTTAGAATGTTTCACATGCTGAAAATGCTTTGTCAAATGGTCAAAATATTATTTTAAGGCAAAAATGCTAAACTCAATACCTAAATTCATGGAAAAATCATTTTTAGTTCCGAAAATAAACTGAAAAATACTAGATAAATCCAGAAACATTGTTGAAATTTGATGGTCTAGTTTTTATTCATGGTGGATTGCTGAAATCTCACCATCAAAATTTACAATATATTCATGTGTCTCATTTATTTTATTTTAATCATATTTTTAAAAAATAAACAAATAAACACATAAAAAATACTTTAAAAATAAATAATAACTTAATAACACAATCAATAAAAATAAAATAAAATAAATCACGCACACCAAACAAATATACTTCCACTAACCTTGCCTTGACGTGTCATATCATTTTCAGTTCGTGTTTTTTTTTTCATTTTTGGACTAGTGACTTGCATCTTGGGATTGAAACGTGCACATTCCATTTCATTACATACACACATACCCACTTCCAAGTTTTTTTTTTCTCCTTATTTTTTATTTTTCTCTACCCCAAAATTTACGATTAATTCTTAAAATGAATCCTAAAAACCACCATGGCACGCGCACTTATGCCAAACATACATTTTTCTAATAAATTAAAAATAAACATGTCATTCACTTTGCACACACTACATGCGCTTCAGAGGCATCTTAATTTTAAATAAAAACGAACCAGCCGTCACAAAAATGCACGCGCTGAAAAAGAAGAGCGCTTTAGACACATTAAATTTTTAATCAATGAATATGCATTTAGAGACCTGATTCTGGGTATCGAAGTCGGAGATTCGTTAAAGGCACCGTTTCACATTAATAAATTGTAATTAACAATTTAAAAATGAACTACCGTTTTTTAATTAAGGTTTACAACCTAATAAAATTTCAACCATTGTTAATAATTTATTAAAACGAACCCTTCACTAAAATCATTCCCATCCTGCACTTTTTCCCCTTTCTCAATAAATAGGCTTCATGGGATGGGCACCTGCAGTCCTTTAAGCTGTTATTGCTTATAGAAGTTTTGGTTATGTCCCGTGAGGATTATTGAGGTATTATGGTTTGATTGTATGATACAATTATGGGTGCGGTCTATAGTTTTCTTTTCTGCTTGTTGATACAGGGTCTTAGGTGCTTGTTTGTTGCATAACATGAAGCTTTCAGTCACATACGTGTAGGGGTCATGCCAAATATTTTCTAGGATGTGGATTGTTTGGGGTGGTCAGTTGGTTAGTCACGTCTGTGTATGTTTATTCTGATCGATTTATTTTTCATAGATATTATGTTGTTTTGTAGGCATTCACTGTGATTGTCTATGTGTGTGGTGTGTGTGTATATTCCATCTGAATGGCACCTTAAGCTCCTCCTCATGTTCAATATGTCCCATTGATCAGTAGGGATTATTCTTCCCTACTGACTTTTGAGCCTATTGTGAAAGCTGGCCTTGCATCTTTTGTGGTTGCTTCACTCCCTCTGATTCCAGGCGATCCAGTACTTTGTGATGAGTTTCTCACATCATACAATAAGAAATCAGGCTTGGTTCATGGTACTTCCATGGTCCTAACACCTAGAGGGTTAGGAGAGGCTTTGTCTCTTCCTTACAAAGGAGAACCCTTTGTCACAGCCAGACAATTATGCTCAAATGAGGAGATCCTCAAGCTGTTATAGAAGCAGACTAAAGAGGTCCTCGATGTCAAGAAGGTGATTAACACTTCAGGAGTGTCTTTCTCAATGATCACTGATCCTCTCTGAAAGCTAGTCTGCCAATTTCTCTAGGACAGGTTCATGCCTACCAAGACACCATCTCACTATTTGTCCAAGGAGCTCTTCAGAGCCTCCAGGATGGTTCTAAAAGGGGTTGCCATTGACTGGAGTACTTTACCTTCTTACGAAGGTGGACCAGTATTTTGTCAAAGTGACTAGAGGAAATGTTACCAGTGTAACCTATGGTTCATATTTATATGCTTTCTTGACATATTTCGGACTTAAGAAGGGTGCTTTACCTCCTCCTCCATCTGATCCAGTCCCTCCCTCTCCATCTTCAAAAGATTCAAAACCCATTGACATAGAGGATACTGACTCCCCTCCTCCATTGGTCATTCAATGGAAGTGCTTGAAGCGCGTAGCAGAGAAAATTCCACCAGTCATTCCTTCAGTGTCAGATCCTGCTACCTCTGGAAGTGACCTCCCTCCCTACTTCACATGCAACAACTTATTCAGGGCACATCGAGAGGGTTCTTTGGAAATATCAGTTCCTTCATTGAACAGCTTAGTGTCAGAGGATGCTATTCCTTTCCTTTGTGACGACATTTAGAGTTCTATTGAACTCTCAGTGGACAGCTTGTGTTCAACAGTTATATGCTTCTTTCTATGAAGAATTGATGCAATCCAAAGAACAGATGCATAAGGCAACCACAGAGTTAGCCTCTGCTAAAGACACTCTTGCCGATCTGTTTAAGCAGATGGAGCAGCAAACACAAATGATTGAATCCCAGAGAGAAGAAATATCTTCTCTGAAAACTCAGTTAGCAGAAGCTCAGTCAGAGGTCACTAGAGTTTCAAAAGAGAAAGAGAAAATGTCCAAAGAATCTCAAGAGTTTAAGACTCTTCTGGATACGAAATTGTCAGCTTTGTAGAGTGCTCACAATACAGTGGAATCCCAAGCTTCCCAGATTAGATAGTTGAAGGACCAACTGGCGTAGTCACGGCCCATCCCTCCAAGTCTTAGTGTCCCCATGATTCCTTCTATAGACAAGACTTGGCAGTTATCCAGAGACATGCCACATTATGTCCGTTGTTTCAAGATAAAGTGGAAAGATTGCAATCCAGGATGGATTTATTATGGTCTACATTTGAGCAATTTCAGAAGTATGTTCCTCCCGACCATTCCTTTTTTGTCCACTATCAGTTGGCAGAAGTTGGCCTTCTATATTAAGCTCTCAACGATGGTTCTCCCTCTTCTAGAGGATGGTTGGAGTGGAGCTTGGTCTTCTAATTTGCTGACAGAAATTGTTCGTATGGTCTTTGAAGATTCTCTGACAACAGATACCATGTTGTTGTCTTATATGTATTTGCGAGGTGATCTGTTAATTTTAGATGATGTAGATCTGGCTTGGTATGTAGGAGATGTGGTCTTGCAATGTAACATCCCCCCTTGTGTACCCCGTGCCTTCCCTCCCCATATGCAAAATTTTTTAACTCCTCCTCTCTCTCCAAGACGTCAAGGAGAGAGAGAGAGGGAGTGAAGTGCAATCATAGGGGGGGCATGCAGTCCCCCAGGTGGGAGGGGTGGCAGCCATGCCACCCTCCTCCCCCTCCTATAAAGGGAGGCTCCTCCTCCCTCCCATGTCAGACACACAGAACGCCCCCATGTCATTCCACAGGAAGGTCCTTCTCCCCCCCCGTTATGGCAACTGCACCCCCCTAGGGCTTCCGTCAGTTGACTCTCCCCACCCTCCTCGCTCGTGAGGCAGCTGCCTTCCCCCCCCCCCCCCCCCCCCCCCGGCCCCCCTAGGGCTTCCAACTGAACCTCATCCCCCTCCTTGTTTTGCTAGATGACTGCCCCCGTGATCAGAGAATGAGAGAAGAAGAAGGAGAGGGGGGGAGGGAGGGAGAAGAGAAGAAGAGAAGAAGAAGGAGAGGGAGGGAGGGAGAAGAGAAGAAGAGAGGGAGAAGAGAAGGAGAGAAGAAGAAGGAGAGGGAGGAGGAGAAGAAGAGAAGAAGAAGGAGAGGAAAAAAGAAGAGAGGAAGAGAAGAAGAGGAAGAGAAGGAGAAGGAGAGAAGAAGGAGAGGAAGAGAGAGGAAGGGGAAGAAGAGAAAAAGAAGTAGAAGAGGAAGAGGAGAGGGAGAGAAGAAGAGAAGAAGAGAGAGAGAGAGTAGGAGAAGAAGAGAAAGGAAGAAGAAGAGGAAGGAGAGAGAGAGAGAGAAGAGAAGGAGAGGAGAGGGAGAGAGAGTAGGAGAAGAAGAAGAGAAGAAGAAGAAGAAGAGAGGAAGAGAGAGAGTAGGAGAAGGAGAGAAGAAAAGAATAAGAAGAGAGAGAGAGAGAGAGAAGGAGAAGAGAAGAAGAAGAAGAAGAGAGAGAGAGAGAGAAGGGAAGAAGAGAAGAAGAGGAAGAGAAGGAGAAAGAGAGAAGAAGAAGGAGAGGAAGAGAGAGGAAGGGGAAGAAGAGAAAAAGAAGTAGAAGAGGAAGAGGAGAGAGAGAGAAGAAGAGAAGGAGAGAGAGAGAGAGAGAGAGTAGGAGAAGAAGAGAAAGGAAGAAGAAGAGGAAGGAGAGAGAGAGAAGAGAAGGAGAGAAGGAGAGGGAGAGAGAGTAGGAGAAGAAGAAGAGAAGAAGAAGAAGAAGAAGAAGAGAGAGAGAGAGTAGGAGAAGAAGATAAAGGAAGAAGAAGAGGAAGGAGAGAGAGAGAGAAGATAAGGAGAGAAGGAGAGGGAGAGAGAGTAGGAGAAGAAGAAGAGAAGAAGAAGAAGAGAGGAAGAGAGAAAGTAGGAGAAGGAGAGAAGAAAATAAGAAGAAGAGGGAGAAGAAGAAGAAGAAGAAGAAGAAGAAGAAGAAGAAGAAGAAGAAGAAGGAGAGAAGAGAGAGAAGGAGAGGAGGAAGAGGAAGAAGGAGAAGAAGAGAGAGGAGAAGAAGAAGAAGGTGAGAAAGAAGAGAACATGAAGGGAAATCAAAAGACGACATTGACCACCCCCCCTCGAAAATGGTGTCCTCTAACCCTCCCACTATTCTTGTTGCTTATTGTTTATGGTTTCTCTTCTATACTTAAAGTGCATGATTATGAAAACTCAAGTGCGTGAGTTACATGAAATATTAACTAGCCTAGTATGTGAAATATTGTTACACGAAATCTTGCAAATACGGGATGGGATGATTGCATGGGAGTCGAGGGGACAAATAGAATGGAATCTGCATGGATTGACGCACATGAAATGATAAGGTTTCCATAAATTTTTACATAAAATGATAGACCTTCACGTAGAGGAATGCCTAAATTAACCAATAAAAATCAAGATTTGCATCTGCATAAAAATTAAACACACTGAATGTTAGTTTCCGTTCATGGGATGCAATTGCACCAATGGATAGAGACCTAGACCTTCATGAGATCCGATGCATTAGGAATAAATATAATTGCTTGCGAATTGTTTTATCGATCTTGCTGTGGACTATTGCAAATGGATACGCTCCTAGCTTAATTGAAGCTGGTGACCTAACCCTAAATGGATTGTTGACCCAAGTTATGCTTGGTTGTTTGAAAAGGTTGTAAATCCCTTGAGCAAGTGTTTTGATACATACAAGTTAAATTATGGTTGTGCATGCAATGGGATTGCGATGCCTTGAAGCAAAAGGTTGTGCATTCAACTGTTTGTTAATGTGGTTTTGGATGTTAGCCCAAGTGGGTTGTGGTAGATGATTCCATGGCCGGGTCTATGATGATTGATTGCCATGGGAACAAAAGGGATGTTTTCCCTAGTAAATGTTATTAGGCTGGTTGCTTCAGTTCTGGTTGATTTCCTAAAGGGTTAATTAAGGAAGGATGGCACTAGCTACCCCCCGTGAACTGCCAAACCCTAACCAAGGGGATTATGAATCCGCGTCGGGAATGTGGACCGAACCCGATGCGAGAGGTCTCTCCGTGGAAATTACTTAGCATAGGAGGACGCTTGGGTGCCAGTGGGGGCTCTGGCCGTAAATCCCAATGCCTCCGGACCCTACACAAGTGTTCTACGTGACTCACATGGGATCTCGAGGCCTTGATACTAGTTACAAGGCAGAATCTTGGTAGGATAAACCTTTGGGTTTTGTTGTCGGGAGATAGAAGGATTTTTCTGCGGAGGCAGAAAAGAACAGTTAATTCTCCTATATGGGCAAGAGACAAACATTAATTTGAAGATAAGTTAAGCAAGTGTTTGATCTTGTTTTATCTTGTCTTATTGTCAGTGCCCTAAATTATGTAAAAGAACCTATGATTAACGAGTTAATTAAGGAGGCTGCTTTTATGTGTGAAACATAATGTGGTAGGTAATTTAGATAACTAAAAAAACCGCCGAGGGAAGCGTGGTGGATGTGACCAATGGGTCTATCCTACGAAAGGGTGGACTTGGTTAGCCGAGGGCTTTCCTCAATGGAATTTATTTGATGCGATCGTTAGTTAGACAAGGACCTTAGAACTTGTAAGTTAAAACCCTGATTCATACCATTTTAGGGGACCGGAATGGGAGTATGCCCTACGAGCAGAGAGGTCGAGCGATGCCTCCCTCTCGTTTCCCATTCTCTTTAAACCAATTGCGGCATGAGTTTGCTTGGGTCCAGTTGTATCTACGCAAAGTGGAGCGGCTGTCGAGCGACACTAGAAGGCTATTAGGAAGACTCGATTGCTAGGAACCCGGACTTCAGATCGATCCTAGTGGAAATGGCCGGATAAGTTTCGTTGCGAGGCAGACTCGAGAGACCCTAGTTGGCAAACCCCGTGTCATTCCTTGGGAGTGCCGTGCGGCGTCTTTTAGATTGATCTCTCGATGGGCTCCTAAGACGTGTCCCGCAATTTGAGGAGCGGGTACATTACATGCAAGCTACCTTATATGTCAACCATTTGGAGTTGAGGATAGATGAAATGTTCTAGTGCTATTCTTCTAAAGTGGCTACTTGCCCTAATACTTTATGGCATTCAATGATTGATTCTATAGTCCTGAACCAACGACAGAATATACTCTCTACTCATGTGCAGAACACTAACTAACTGAGGGTGGATCTTTTAGCTTATCTTTCCAAGAACCATCCCTTTGATTCATCCTTCTTTGATGCCTACCATCGACGATCTGTTTTAGGTCCCTCTGTTCCTAGCTTATTGTATTATCAACAAATGGCCCATCTCTATTATTCTTATTTTTCCCTTTATCAATCCAACTCAGCAACCATCTTACCTCTCATTTTCCAACCTCAGGGTTTTCCTCAAATTCCAATCTTTACCTATTGTTCTTTCATTGAAGATCGAGTCTTTTCCCCTTCTCCGCCTTCCCCATCTTTCCAGTGATTTTGCCTACCCATCTCTTCATCCTCTTTTACTCATTCCTCTTCCATCTCCTACCACTTTTATTTCTCAACCCCCTCAGTTGGTTAGTGGGTATGAAGGATTTGATCAGCAGATTCCAAGAAGAAGAGGATGGAGCTCAATTGATTCTCTCACGGGACCACAAATTAGTTGGCCATTAATTCCAGGGGATTGGACAACTGCTAGTCAAGCGTACCAAAATTATCTCCATTTTTTCCAACAATATTCACAATCTTTAGATCCTTTAGTGAGATTGATATGCATAGGCATTCCCATAACGATCAAAAGGCCATTCCAAATCTTTGTATGAATGTCAATGTGAACATTGATTCTCAATAATTGGATGTCCTATATTTTCATGCCCTTTGTCTACCTAGTAGATACCTTGTTTTGCTAGAATGGATGTGCTACGTTCAATTCTTTCAAAATCCTCCAAAATCTTTTGTAGATGAGTCTTTATCCCTGGATCGATTTTGTAATCATCAAGCTTTCAAGAGGGATCATCTTCACTGATACCCCTGAATGTATCTTCCGTGCTTTTTAATGATATATTTTCTTTGGAGGTGCTGGTTGAATAATTTTTTTGAGAGCGCTCTTTTCAACTATTCAAACACTAATGGTGGATGGAAAGCCTACGATGCAAAGCTAAGGAACGTCTTATATCCTTTACAAATTTGTTATGACTTTTTATTGTTTATAAGATGTGTTAATGAATAATGAAGTTTTCCTTTAGTAGTATTCTTTCCTAGATACAGGTGATAAGTTGGGGTTGTGGTGGAGTGATTATTGAAGATACTAAAGAAGATAAAATTGAGCTCTTTACTGAACTTACATTCTTCTTTTCCTTAGGTTTTGTGAGGACACTTCCTTTCCAAGTGTGGGGATATGTTGAGAGTGGAAAAAAGACTGAATTTTTGACTGATTTTTATTGTTTTTGAGGCCTGAATGGTTGATTTTTTATGGTGATGTTTAGTTGCTTTTAGAAGTGTTTGAGAGTGTTTTGGATGATATTGATTATGTTTTGGAAGCTTATGATGATTCTCAGTAGAAATATGAGGCTCTGTGATGTTTTGATAAGGTTTTGTTGAGGTTTTGATTGATTCTGATACCTTCTATATAGCTTCTGTTTTGTTCTGATTTTCTTCTGTATGAAGTATGGATTGATGATTGATGAAGGTTGAAATTTTTTGAAAGCTTATTGAGTAGTTTTTTATAGTTTGGAATGGTTTTGTTATGAGTTATGAGGATCTATTGTTCTCTGATGACCTTCTAGTAACCCTCTGTAGACCTTCTATATAGAGCCTCTCTCTGTTCTGTAGATCTTTTGTAAGTGTTCTGTAGAATGTATGTGTGACTTTGGGAAAGTTTTCTAGATTTTGAAAGGATGAATCTAAGTTCAAAAAAGCTAAAACAAATGGAAGAAGTAGCTGTTGAAGACTGAAGAGAAGACTGAAGTGACAGTGACAATAGTGAGCTATGAAGAGACACTATAGTGGCTCTGGTACCCTTTTATACCTCCCATAACTCTTGGGAGGTGCATTCACGACCTAAGAAGGATTATTAAGTGCCGTTCTTGAGTATTGTAGTGAGAAGATGATGTACTATTGATAAAGAGAGAGAGAGAGAGTGTGTGTGTGTGTGTGTGGGAGCTTTCACTCAACCGCCAAGACCCTCGGACCACTTATTGTTTCAAGCGTTCCAAGCCGAGCACTAATGGCTACCTCTCACATAGCCGACGCGCCATCCATATCTACAGGGTGTAGTGAGCTTACCTTGATGCCGTTCGAGCTACCTCCTCGCCCGCGCATACACTCACTCCCTCACACTCTCACACTCCCTCTCTTAAGCACAAGCCCAAGCAAGCAAGAACAAGAAGAAGAAGAAGAAGAGGAGAGCTACTTTTGGCCACACACAAGAATGAGCTTCTCATTCACTTTTCAACTTTATATACAAAACCCTAAATCCCTTTTGGGCGGTCATCCCCTTTTCCCCTTTTTACATGGCCGGCCATAGCCTAGGCCATTTTTCCCATTGTCCTTCTATCTTCCTAGCTTCTTCTCCACCGCCCGTCTACATTTACAAATTGCACGGGTGAGAGCCCGGCGCTCTTTTACAAGATTTCAGGGTGCGCCTTTTTATTTTAAAATGTGCCTTTCCCCTTTTGCCTTTGCCTTGGACTTTTAAGGTTGCCCTTGAGCTTTTGGCCTTTTCTCCTTTTCTTTCTTCAGTCGGGCTACCTTTTTTCCGCCTTTGCCCTGCATCTTTTCCACTTCCTTTTTCTTTCTTTGTGTTGGGGTTAACATTACCCCCCTCCTAGACGAGTGCCAATCCCATGGCACTCACCGTCGTAGGTAGTAGGCTGTAGCATGCACCGAAGACGTGGGTGACAAGGACGCCTGTGGTTTCCATGGAGGAGTGTTGGTGATAGTGTGGTAGAAGGTCCTGGGGGCCTGTTGGTGGCCAAGGTGGCTGGTGGAAGGATGTTGGAGTTGGTGGTAGGGCTATGCTGTGTTGGGGATTGCATTGATGGCCATCACAAGTGTTGGTTTGTTGGGGATTCTGCACATGACGATTCTTTGCGGGCTTGTTGGATGGTAAGGGACAAGTATCAAAGTTGAGTGTTGATGAAGAGCAAACAACACCTTATACCTGCAATTGGAAAACCTCACCTGTCATCTCTCCTTTAGGGGTAGTGCTAGGCTTCTCATCGTGCACAAGACATATTTTGATTAGTTTGGGAGACAGGTCGAACGCTAAGCAAGCCTAGAGTATTGTCCTGCACTTGAGGACCCAAACTGTGGATATACTTTGGTGCAATTATTATGTGAGTGCTCGTGCATACTTAGATATTACGTAGTTACAAGACCCTAGGCTAGTTTCTCATAACAATTCGTGGATGAAGCAAAGTTGTCTATGTGGAGAAGGAGTACGGATGAAGGCATATGAGACATCCCTTGCATTGTGACTACACGATGTAGCATAATGGAATACAAGGACACCGCACTTTTAGTAGCTGGAAACTATTGGACTTGCTTGATGAGTACGGTGTACTTTTCATGGCCAATCGTGCGGTGCTTATCACCACTGATTGCAATGGTACTACGGCAGAGTGCAAAAGAAAATTGTGCAAGTGGGTCAGGGTGACAGGTCTAACCCTAGGCGAGACAAGCTCCCCAGGTATGTCATGCCCTTGATGTGCCCTGAACAATTGTGGGTGAGTGTAAGGGGCTAGGGGACTAGGGACGAAGCTGGCAACCAGGGTCACCAGACGTACCTAATTTGAGGACCCCTAGGTGCTGTGCTGTGATCGCAGGTGCTTCTTATTTTTCCATTCATTTCTTTTTCTTTTCTTTTCTTTTCTTTTCTTTTCTTTTTCTTTTCTTTTCGTTTCTTTTCTTTTCGTTTTTTTTTTTTTTTTTGCCTGAGTACAACCATTACAATATGTTGAGGCTATCAGCCTTTCAATGGGTAGGAAAATGTCAAGCTTCGAAGGCTCAGAAAATGAATAGTACAATGATGATGGTGCCCTAGCCTCGTTGTTAGAGAAGCAGTTGGCGACAGGGGGAGATACACTTGAGATATTGCAACCCTCCTTGCGGCACATGCGATGTGGGTACAATTGAGGTAACAACTGCCGTGAGCCAACTATAGAGCTTGACCCAGAGAGGGGGCGTGGCCGAGGAATGTTTTGTGGGCCATGCAATGTGGGTGGTTGGCAAGGGTGCTTTCGGCAGTGTGGCTTTGCTACGGCTCGTTGTGGGGTTGTGGGTGTTGCGGTGATTTGGGCATTGAACATTTTCGCACAAGGACCTGTATTATCATGCATCCACTTGTCGCTTCATGAGAGCATATGCATTGTGTATGCCGCAACTATAATAAACCAGTGCAATGCAAGGAGACATCACTTATTTGAATTCTATGGTGTTGACTAGACATGTATCACCTGCGCTTGATTAGCCTTTTCTTTTGCTAAAGGCGTAGCATATATTAAACGCAGATATGATAAGTTCATACAAGTCAGGAACATGTCAACACTTAACAAGTAGGGAACACTTAACCATTTAAAAACCAAAAGTCCTGGCCAGTTATCATTTGATAAGCTCTTTATGCATTATGGGCTACTCGATTTGTACGAGGCGGGGCGAGTCTGGATGGCCGGGTGATTGGGGCTCTGCTGGTGTGAGGCTCCCGTGGGGGTGAGCAGGGAACATGTCGGCCGGGACATAAATGGTGTAATCCCGGCCCGCTACCATCTCCAGAATATTTTTAAATAACTCATTAAATTCTTCTCTTTCCCGAGCTGCCCTTTCTGCCTTTGAGCATCTAGGGCCCGAGCGGGAGCTGGGAGTGCGCACCACTAGTGCTGCCACTTGTTGCTTGTTTCGAGTCTCGACTTTCTTGACTCAAGGATTCTTCGGCCTTTGCCCTGGGCAATGTCGCTTAGGGCCTCGCTTCTTGGCATACCTCTTGATGGTGGGCACATAGCGCTCCGGTGGAGGGGCGCGTGCTATATGCTCCTGCCTTGTGCGCAGAGCGTCTTTGCATGCTAGATCTCCATGATCCTCCATGCGTTCCGCCGCAAAAGGAAACCTGCAAGATGCACTTCAAGGGTTAAACCTTGATACAGGGTACAACTGTTTGCATGGGAGGGATTTTAGTGTGGTTTATGAAGCGCATGTGACAAGAAGGGGAGGGGTGAGGCATGCGGTGATTGTTGTAGAGGAAGGGTCCCCATGCTGATGTTCGCGTTGCCTCCAGTCATTAGCGGATATTAGTTTATGCTAAGTCGCGTGGACTGGTTGTCGTGGAGTGGGATAGGGTACATCCTTGGAAGGATAGACCAAAAAGGGAAGAAGGTGTATAGGAAGGGACTACACCCTGTCTACACCATCAGAGTCGTTGGTCAAGGCCTCCTATGGTGGCAATATGGGTTGCATGCCCTTCACTTGGAGGTGGGGCTGGTCACACGACTTTCAAAAGTGTGATGAGAGGAGGACCTGAGGAGCTTAGCCTGTCCAACCCGACTCTTCTCCCTGCGCTTGACTATCATTGCTTGTGTGTGTTGATGTTGTTTCTACATGGTGACACAAAAATCAGTGTTTATTTATATACATATCTATGAATCCATGTCACATCACGAGGATAAGAACCAAGTGTAGAACTCGGGGTTGTACCGGAGCGTGGCACACACATCTAGTATTCGTGGCAGCTGACTTAATACTGATAGATATTTTGCCACGTCGAGTAGCATGGAACCTTGACCGACTCTACTGGCAATATGTAACTCCTCCTCAGTGAGAACCTTATCAATCAAAGGGCCCTGAAGCCTAGTCCCAGCTAAGTCCGTACCCCGAATGTTAGTGAGTACTCGAAGGGAAGTTGGTGCCACATAGGTTGGGTCCCTTTGGGATCGCCATTTGGCCAATCGCTCTTCAGAGACTGTCATGATCTGAGCCCCTAGTTCGGCCATTACAACGCGGCTTTCGCACCAACGCTACTCAAATTGACTTTGGTCTGCTGACAGTCGCTTTAGTAGCTCTATGTCTACGAGATTCGGTCGGCAGAGCAGTTCATTGAACGTGACGGTTAAGCGTAGTTCGTCAGCCTCCTCGTCAGGGATGAGGCGCATCTGTTCATGCAAGAGCCTATCGTAGTGCCCGTTAAGATGTTCTTGTTCTTCCCATGATAGAGGAGAGGTCAAATAATCTCCAAGCTGCTCCTTGGGGATCGTGCCTATGTCCGCAAGGACGTAGACACACGCGACCACTTTGAGCTTAGCCTCCAACTCAGTTAAGCATTCTGCGACACTTCTATGTTCAACGAGGGCTTGCTCGATTGCTATCTCATGCAAAGTTCTAAGAGTTTCCTTAGGTTTTAGCATGGCTGGGGGCTCAGGCCTAGATGAGCATGATTGGTCAACGCTAGGATTTCTTATGCTCTTGGGGTTCTCATGTTTCTCCTGAGGTTTTGCTGCTATTTCATCATGGTTCTTCTCGGATGTGACTGGTATAGATTTGTCACCCGGTTGTGACAGCGTTGTATCCACTCTTGATTGATCAATGTGAGTTCTATTGTCAGTGGATAGAGTGTTACAAGCAACTGTTGATGGCAACTGTTGTTGTTTTCTCTGCTTTCTCCTCTTCTTCTTGGTCAATGAAGGTGCCTCTCTCAACGACTCAGGACCCTGGGCTATGTCGACCGTTGATGTGCTTGGTCGAGCCTCAGCATTTCCCTTCTCTAGTGTGCCCTTATGGGACATAGCCGTGGTTTGCTGAATAGCCTTGCCCGGTTGTGAGGGCACAATTGCCGCTCTTTTCAGAGAGTCTAGCTTTTCAACCAACTCCCTTGTGTTTGACTCCTCCGTCCTAGGCTTTAGGCACTTTGGAAGTGCTGGAGTTGTCGAGGGCTTTGGTTGCGACACCTCCTCCGCAGGTAAACTACTAAGGACACGTTCCACAAGGAGCATTCTCACAGCTAAGGGCTGTGACTGCTGTGGTCCCTAATTGGAAGTAGTAGCAGCTAGTTTAGTGGGCTGGCTACCCTTGGTGGATTGCGGTGTCAAGTCCCTAGGGCGATCAGAAGTGGTCGTGTCTTTTGTTGGCCTTTGAGCACTCATCTGTGTCAGGGGAAACCCCTTACTTTGATGCTCGATTCGAAGCGCGCAAGCGCTCAAGGCTTGAATCCGTTGGTCCCGGAAACGGAAGCAAAATGTGGGAGCTTTCACTCAACCGCCAAGACCCTCGGACCACTTATTGTTTCAAGCGTTCCAAGCCGAGCACTAATGGCTACCTCTCACATAGCCGACGCGCCATCCATATCTACGGGTGTAGTGAGCTTACCTTGATGCCGTTCGAGCTACCTCCTCGCCCGTGCACTCCGGTAGCTCCACGATCCAAGTGCAAGCTTCAAGCAAGCTCCATCCTCAAGCTCCAAGCTCCAAGCTCCATTGCCGCGACCAAGACAAGAGAAGAGAAGAGAAGAGAAGAGAAGAAGAGAGGAGAAGATGGAGAGCTTCTCCTCCTCGGTCCCTCACCCTCACACACTCACTCCCTCACACTCTCACACTCCCTCTCTCAAGCACAAGCTCAAGCAAGCAAGAACAAGAAGAAGAAGAAAAAGAGGAGAGCTACTTTTGGCCACACACAAGAATGAGATTCTCATTCACTTTTCAACTTTATATACAAAACCCTAAATCCCTTTTGGGCGGTCATCCCCTTTTCCCCTTTTTACATGGCCGGCCATAGCCTAGGCCCTTTTTCCCATTGTCCTTCTATCTTCCTAGCTTCCTGTCCACCACCCGTCTACATTTACAAATTGCACGGGTGAGAGCCCGGCGCTCTTTTACAAGATTTCAGGGTGCACCTTTTTATTTTAAAATGCGCCTTTCCCCTTTTGCCTTTGCCTTGGACTTTTAAGGTTGCCCTTGCGCTTTTGGCCTTTTCTCCTTTTCTTTCTTCAGTCGGGCTACCTTTTTTCTGCCTTTGTCCTGCGTCTTTTCCACTTCCTTTTTCTTTCTTCGTGTTGGGGTTAACAGAGAGAGAGAGCCAAAGATAGTCAATTTTATCAAAATAATGTATCTATCTATGAGAGATTGAGAGAGAAAACTATGAAGACATTGAAGATGAATACTATGTGATTTATTTCCATTCAAAAGTGGTGTATTCTTTTGTATTTTTATTTTTTATGATGGATTCTATGAAGATGTTGAAGATTATTGTTGATTCTATCAAATCCGTGGGAGATATCTACTATGATGCTACGTGAAGATTTACTGTTTTCCTTGTTTTGGTCATCAAAAGAATGAAATAAAAGCTTATTGATATTACAAGATAGATTTTCTTGCAGTAGAATCCCCTTTTCCTTGGTGTTCCTCCTGGGGCTCCACTCAAGCTTTTTGACCACACAAAACATCCCATCAGAGACACTCAAACTGTAAGAGAATCAAGCCACTAAGTCCATGGAACCTCCAAAGCCTAGCTCAATAAGGCATAAACTAATTTATCGCCCAAAATTGTGACATGCTACTAACCAACCGATCACATCTAGTCCCAGTGATGCCCCTCAAATCTCAGACGCATTTAGTAGTGTATCAATTGTAGCTACAATCAAACCCATCGAACATAAGGCCAAGCTACAATCCCAAAAGCAAACCAACCAACAAACATTAGCTGCTAAACCTTCTAGTGCTGTCAAACCTCAACCATCCACCGGCCTTAGACCCTCATATGAGAGGTGGTCAATTCTCACCTTGGTTATAGACTTACCTAAAAATACGGGGGATGACTTTCTGGATCAGACGGAGTAGGTTGAATTGTCGCGCATATAGAATCCTTTATTTCCCTTTCTGCTCGTTGCAAGAAGTTGGGGAATAACCAATCAGACACGTGGGACTGAATTGATGATATTATCTCCTCCTTACCGAAGGATCCTATTCTCAATAGGTAGATGACTTCATGGTCGGAACCCACAGGAAAATCATCCTGGTTGCTTGCCTCCGATGCTTGGATCCTACTTTCATGACATTGGCTAAAAGATACGATCGACTAGACTTAGGTCTCTTGGAAGAACCTATAGCAATGAAAGTATGAACACTCCCTTGCTCTTGGGAGGAGTCAGAATTTGTATTCATTAAGGCTTCTGAAGTACAATAGGAGTTAATTGCAACTGAGATATCCAAGGAACAAGCAATCAAACAACATATCATTACATTGTATAGCAAGAACATGATCATGGCCACAAACGAGGAAATCGAGAAGTTGAAATAGCTTCCTAACAACAACTCCTCCTTTTTGCAAAAATGGTATGCTCTATGCATGCACTAAGAGCTAGAGGGATGCCAAATAATGACCCACGCTGAACAACAACGCGTAATCAAGGCATCAGAATACAACCCAAGCTATGTAGCTATAACTTCTTATAGGTTGTTGACTATCATTTGTAACCAACCCCTGGAATAACACATTAACGGACATTCTTATTTAGATCGCATCTTCACTGAGGAGGAGTTGCATGTTGCTAGCCGAGTGGACCCTGGTGACTTCTTGCTTGATGTTCTCACTTACATTATGCGTGTAGGCATATGTCCTTTACACATGGATAACTATGCTACCTTAGAATACAACCCTAACTTCTATGCTTGACTCATACAACAGTAAAACATTAAGATTATGTGTTGCAAGCCCTTCATCTGCTAAACATTCAATTCTAGGAAGGATTCTTCTCAATTCAAAAAGGGGGGGTGAGGTAAATCAAACTAAAAGACAAGGAAAACATGATGACCAGGAAATCAGTGCAAATAAAGGCACCAAAATGTGTTCACATGGAAACAAATTTTTTGTAAAATGACTCATTGCAATTGTACCCTTTTGTCAAAATTTCAAATATGAAGCAATGTAAAATGTGTAGTCCAAAAGGCTCACATTAAAAAAAATATGGAAAGGAAAGGGAAGGTCAAACACCTTTTGTCTCATTCCAAAAATTGAAGGGTCTTTTAGACCTTAGCCAAAATGTATGCAACCCAATTTTTATAATATCAAGAAAAGAAAAGGAAGAGGTTTGTCGCGGGATTTGAGGAGGTGGGAGGTTGAGGTGGTTACACCCTCTCTCTTCCTTTATCTTCTCCTCTCATGCTTCATTTCCTCCTCTCTCATTTTGGCACAACACTTGCCTTCTTGTTCTTGCTTTTCTCTCTTGTGCTTCTTTGCCAAATCTAATGGAGAGTGAGGATGGAAGAATTTCTCTCAATTTCTTGTGTGCCATTCACTTGTGTGTTTTGGAGCAATGGTTCTTGGCGAGAAAGAAAGGTTTCTTGCAGGTTTTCATGGCCAGCAATGTATTTTCAGCCTCTACCTAGCTGGTTCGTGGTTCTATTTGTGTTGTGGCAGGGTGCTCTTCAAAACAATAACGAAACAACACACATTAGTAGGATGGAATAGCTTGTGAGTGCGGAAAAGGTCAATAAAATTTGAAATCAATGGACTAATTGGAAGAAAAGTTGATTCCTGCACTCGAGCAATTCAGTTCAGCAAATATGTAATCACCCCCTTTTGTGTGTGATTATTCTGAATAACACTAATGGCAAATATGGTTTCATGACAGGCACCCATCATGGCAGGCTAAGAAAAGGCTAGAAATTTTCCCTTTTTAGAAGAAGAACAGGTAAAGTATGGCCTTTCAATGGAGACACGCGTCTTCAACTAGTTCAAGTTCCGTCGGCATATCTTAAACCTAGAAGACATGGCCATTGAAGAATGCACTGTGAAGTAGGTCATTGAGCAATAAAATCCATAGAAATACATGGAAGAAATAGACTAGGAGGTGGACTACTTCCACTGTGTAGAATTTTTTAGGACCTTCCACAGGAATTGCAACACAATAATTGTGCATGAGGGAGAAGAGATTCGTCGGGTGTAGATTCGGAGCTAGTGAAAAAGGCCTTAGGCTTGGTGAACAAAGTAGAGAGGAAGCCAAAGAGAGATGTATATGCATTGCTAGGAATGGACAAGGTAAGGGTCCGCACTAATGACCGCATTAGCTTGGTGGGTATCCCTGACCCCAAAATCCAACTCTAGGCCAAGATGGTGCATGCATTGTTTTCTAGTGAAAGATACAACACCATCATGAGCCGCATCAACGTCCCCCTACTAGAGAGCATCACAACAAGGTCGCTGGATGAGGTGAACCTCAACGGTTTTGTGAGGAAGACCGTTAAACCTTGGCAAAAGCTCTAGCAACGAGAGGACAACCTACCGGAGGAGAATCTCCTACCACCAATGCTAAAAGCTAAAAGCAGGGCTTTTTCTTCAAAGGCCACAACCATTGGATTCAGTGGGGTCCTCACTACAATCATCAAGGAAGCCTTGGGACAAGGGCAGGAAGAAGCAGGAGAAGAAGTAGATGAAATGCCAAGCTAGTCGCCACCTCACCAAGAATAGGAGGCACAGTCCAATGAAAGGACACTAAGTGAGGAAGAAGAAAGCAAGGGGAAAGAAAAACAAAATAGCAGGGGAAATGCTAAGAAGACTAAGAAGAAAATTGCGCAATAATAGCAGGAAGAGGAGAGGAGGAAACAAGAAAATGCGGACTTATAGAAGGCCCACAAGGAGTTCGAAAAAGCCAAGGAGGAAAGAAGGAGAAAATAGGAAGAGAAGGAGGAGGAGTTCAGAAAAAGGAGGAGGTATACATGGCCATTGCCACGCACAGGTCCATTGAGCAACAATCTAAGCATGACGAGTCGAAACCCACGAGCCCAATCAGAGACAAAGGGCTAAGCTCAAGTGACCATGTGCCAGAGTTTGTGCCACCGATAGTGTAAGAAGGCAAGGGAAAGGCCCCAATTACCCCCATTCCCACTCTCTTGACGCCCACCACCACCACCGCCATCTCCACTCCCAGTTTTACGACCCAGGTGGACGCCAGCAACTTAATGTCTTGGGTCTAGTATTTTGTGAATAAAGAAGTGGGCCAGGGAGGAGTAGGAGAAGGAACCCCCTTGGTAGGAACTGAAAGGCCCTGGCTGTGGGGCAGACACCAAGTCGAGGCAAGACCCTAAGAGGAAAAAGGTGGCAGGCTCCACAACCTCCATCCTCGCAACAGAGAGGCCATCCAAAGAATACGACAAGTATGTCAAGGAGCTCCTCCCTCAATTAGAGAAATCCAAGGAGGAGAAGAAAATTATGGTAGCAGAGCTTGAAGCAGAAAAAGAGGCTTGGAGCCCCAAGAGGAACACCAAGGAAAAGGGAATTCTCTTGCAAGAAAATCTATCTTGTAACATCAACAAGCTTTTATTTCATTCTTCTGATCATCAAAACAAAGAAAACAGCAATTCTTCACACAACATCATAGTAGATATCTCCCACGGATTTGATAGAATCAACCATAATCTTCAACATCTTCACAAAATCCATCAATAGAACAAAGAACACAAGGGAATACACCATCTTTGAATGGAAATCAATCACATAGTATTCATCTTCAATGTCTTCAAAGTCTTCTCTCTCAATCTCTCACATACAGTTACACTGTTTTGATAGATTTGACTATCTCTGACTCTCTCTCTCTCTCCATCAATAGTACATCATATCCTCACTACAGTCACTCAATAATAACCCTCAATAATCCTTCTTAGGTCGTGGATGCACCTCCCAAGAGGTATGTCTGATATGAAGAGGCACCAAAACTACAGTGACTCTTCATAGCTCACCACTGTCACTTCACTCCAGTCTTTACTTGAATCCTCAGTAGGTACTTCGTTGACTTCTTTTAGCTCTTTTGCACTTGTATTCACCTCTTTCCAAGGCTAGAAAATTTTCCCAAGCTACACTCTCATCCAACAGAACACATACAGAGGCATACAGAAGGTCTACAGAGGCTCACAGAAGCTCAACAGAGAGTTACAGAAGGTCAACAGAAAGCATCAGAACCACATAACTCATACCAAAACCATTCCAAACCATCAAAAATCACTCAATAAGCTTTCAAACAATCTCAAACCCTATCAATCAATACTCCATCCTTCCATTCAGAGAGAAAACAAAACAAAACAGAAGCTCAACATAAGCTATCAGGACCAAACAGAACATGAACATCAACAGAACTTCACATCTCTACTAATAAACATCATGAGCTTAATAAAACCATTCCAACCTATCCAAAACTCAAACCACTTCCAAACCAATCAATTATCTCATAAAATCAACCATTCAGCTCTCAAAAATAACAAAAATCAGCCAAAAAATAGGTCATTTCAACACTCAACATATCCCCACACTTAATAAGGAAGCGTCCTCACGACCCAGGAAAAAGGGAATACAAGTTCATTCAAGAGCTCAACTTTGATCTTCAATAAATCTTCAAAAACAATCCATCCAACCACCACCCCAACTTATAACCTGTATCTGATATAAAGAATACAACGAAAGGAAAACCATTTATACATTAACACTTCTTATCAAACTGGAAATCACAACAAACTTGTAAAGGATAAAAGAGGTTTCTTCTTCTTCTGCATCAGCATCTTCAACTATCCAACCAGCAACACCATCACTGCAATTCTCCAAAAATGTAGCTCGCACAAAAGCAAATCGAATAGGCAACCACCACAATCTTATCACATAAATTAACCCACAACACAAACACTACACACAACACAACCATCTGAATGACTCCTCCAAAAAGAGAGATTTATCATTAAAAATCATCCACAATACATTGCAAAGGTATCAATGGAGATGATCCCTTTTGAAGGCTTGGTGATTTCGAAAACGATCCATGGACAAGGATTCATCTACAAATGTCTTGGGAGGATTCTAAAAGAATTGAAGGCAGCACATCCTTTCCAACAAGACAAGGTATCTGCTAGGCAAATAGAGGGCATGAAAGTACAAGACATCCAGTTGTTGGGAATCAATGCTCACATTGTCATTCATGCATAACTTTGGAATAGGTTTTGAATCATTATGGGAATGCCTATGCATATACGCTAGGTACCAAGTAAAATGAGCAGTTAAGCGCACAGAAGGATCTGCAGACTGAGAATATTGCTGAGCAAAATGCAGATAATTCTGATAAGCCTGACTAGCACTTATCCATTCTCCTGGGATCAATGGCCAATTGATTTGAGGTCTAGTAAGGGAATCATTTGAACTCCAGCCTCTTCTTCGAAGGATCTTCTGATCAAAACCTTGATACCCACTAACCAACTGAGGAGGATTAGGAATAGAAGTGTTAGGAGATGGAAGAGGGACTAATGAAAGAGGATGAAGCGATGGATAGGCAAAATCATAAAATGAAGAATGGATTAAAGATGGATTTGCTGAAAATTGAGGAGATTCGGTTAAGAAAGGCGTTAAAAGATAAGCAAGAAAAGTTGATAGAATGTCAGGGGATGGGAAAGGACAAGGATCAGGAGGTAGAAAAACTCGATCTTCAATAAAAGAACAATGGGTAAATATAGGAATTTGAGGAGATCCTTGAGGTTGGAAAAGAAGGGGTAAAATGACCTTTGGGTTAGATTGAAAAAGGAAAATATCAGCATCATACCTATGAGCCATTTGTTGATAATGAGTTAGACATGGTAAGGACGGACCTAAAGCTGATCTACGATGATAGGCTTCAAAGAAAGAAGTATCAAATGGGGGTTGGTTGGAGAGATAGGCTAAAAGATCCACCCTTAGTTGGTTAATGTTCTGGGCATGAGCTGAAGCTTTGACCTGACGGTGATTCAAAATGACAGCATCAACTATAGTGTGCCATGAAAACTCAGGACACTCAGCCACCTTTGAAGAATATCCCTGGAACATCTCATCAATCCTCAACTCCAAATGTCGGACATACAAAGAAGCTTGCAATACCACATCTCTGACATACCAAGCTAGATCTTCATCTTCTAGAATCAGTAAATCACCCCTCAAATACATATAAGACAGAAGCATCGTATCTGGAGTGACAGAGTCTTCAAAAACCATCCTCACTACTTCTTTCAGCAAATCAGATGACCAGGCCCCAAAATCCATCCTCTAGAATAGGTAAATCCATCGTGGAAAGTTTTATATAGAAGGCCAACTTCTGTTGTTGATAATGGACAAAAAAGGAATGATCTGGTGGAACATATTCTTGATACTAAAACTGTCCACCACATAGAGCATGCATCATGATGGTGATATGTTTTCACCATTGTGGGATGAACTTCTTGTGGAAAGTGGCTTTGATTATGAGAAATTCTAACTCTTCAGTGGAAGAAGGAACTTTACAAACATCCATTGAATTCTTCTCTTCTTGGCAATGCCACTTCCTTCATTTTCAGCCTCTTCTGGTGCTTGTTGATGGCAAGTTTCCCCGGCTGCGCACCAAAAACATGGAGCCCCAAGAGGAACACCAAGGAAAAGGGAATTCTCTTGTAAGAAAATCTATCTTGTAACATCAACAAGCTTTTATTTCATTCTTCTGATCATCAAAACAAAGAAAACAGCAATTCTTCACGCAGCATCATAGTAGATATCTCCCACGGATTTGATAGAATCAACCATAATCTTCAATATCTTCACAAAATCCATCAATAGAACAAAGAACACAAGGGAATACACCATCTTTGAATGGAAATCAATCACATAGTATTCATCTTCAATGTCTTCATAGTCTTCTCTCTCAATCTCTCACATACAGTTACACTGTTTTGATTGATTTGACTATCTCTGACTCTCTCTCTCTCTCTCCATAATCCTTCTTAGGTCGTGGATGCACCTCCCAAGAGGTATGTATGATATGAAGAGGCACCAGAGCCACTACAGTGACTCTTCATAGCTCACCACTGTCACTTCACTCCAGTCTTTACTTGAGTCTTCAGCAGCTACTTCTTTGACTTCTTTTAGCTCTTTTGCACTTGTATTCACCTCTTTCCAAGGCTAGAAAACTTTCCCAAGCTACACTCTCATCCAACAGAACACATACAGAGGCATACAGAAGGTCTATAGAGGCTCACAGAAGCTCAACAGAGAGTTACAGAAGGTCAACAAAAAGCATCAGAACCACATAACTCATACCAAAACCATTCCAAACCATCAAAAATCACTCAATAAGCTTTCAAACAATCTCAAACCCTATCAATAAATACTCCATCCTTCCATTCAGAGAGAAAACAGAACAAAACAGAAGCTCAACAGAAGCTATCAGGACCAAATAGAACATATCAGAACATTAACAGAACTTCACATCTCTACTAATAAACATCATGAGCTTAATAAAACCATTCAAACCTATCCAAAACACTCGCAAATCACTTCCAAACCAATCAATCATCTCATAAAATCAACCATTCAGCTCTCAAAAACAACAAAAATCAGCCAAAAAATAGGTCATTTCAACACTCAATAAGGCCATGGCTGCATCCCAATTGGAAAAAACACACCAAATAGCCATGGCCCAAAGGGAAGTTTACGAGCTGAAGGAGCAGTTACAAGCTAAGGAAGAGATAGAAGCAAAATGGCAGGCGCAAGTGAATGAGAAAACTAAGACCACATGACTCCTACAACGGCACAATGGAGAGATTGTGGCACGCTACGAATATCTACAAGTTGAAATGGAGAAAATCACTAAAGCCACAGAAGAGCTGGAGGAGCTGAGGGAGGAAAGAGCTTGTAGGTACGAAAGAGAGATGGAGAAACTAACCCAAGAGGCTCCTTTAACATAGGAAGAGCTAAAAATCTAAGGGTAGAAATGGAAGATCAAGAAAGAAGGTTGATAGTGCTAGCTCAGAGGGAGGGGGAAAGCCTCAAAGATATGAACAAGAGGACAGAAGAATGGCTAATTAGAACAAAAAGAGGGTCAAACCCTTCACATGCCGTCTCATTCAAGTCAAAAAAGAAAATATACTTGTTGAAAGCAGAGTGGAAGTCACCCAAGTGAGCTTCCACACCCAACAACATGTCTTTCTGGATACCCTATTGGACATCACCCAGGAAGAGGAGCGAGATTCCATAGAGGCAATGAAAAAGAAACTGGGAATGGCTCATAGGGCATTGAAAGCAAGATTGCAGATGTGGCCACAACCTAGTGTAGTTGGCCCAACCCTAGAAAAGCAATGTCATTATCTCCTATTGGCAGGCCTAACCTCACAGGAATTGGACACACTCGAGTTCCTCGAAGAGGAGCAGCAGGAGCCAAGCCAGGAGAGGGAGGTGGATGTGAACTTTGAAATGAGATTACATGAAGAAGAGCTCATCCCACCGCCTCCTTCTCCGCGGTCTGAAGAGCAACAACACGCAGACACCTCTGCAGAAAAAAAGGTGGCATTGAGGGAAAGAAGAAAACAAATGGTGGAGGACACAAGGAGAAAATGGAATGCCAAGGGAGTGATGGCACCCCAGGCACCTATCCCACCATGCAAGGATGATGCCCCAATGAGCTTCCACGCCGACCTTGTAATTTGGGAGAGGCAAGAAATGTCAAGGAGCCCCTTCAATTTTAACTTCCAGTTTCCCACCACCTTGCGTAAGGTCTTGCCCATCCAAGTTGTAGAGGAGGTAATTAACATCGGAAGTAGGCTCGGACAAAAATGGGTGGAGGAGAGAGAGAAAAATCCCACCTTATGGGCCACTGAAGATGCTGAGTTTTGGCAAAATAAGGTTTTTGAAGTGCCAAGGTCTGTGGCCAGCTACGAATATCAACCTAAACGGAGAAGAAGGGTCTGCAACTCCAACCTTGACACTTGGATGGCCTTTTGCAACACTCAACCCTAGCAGAATGACCCAACCTTTATGCCTTACCCTCAAAGGGTGGGAGTGAATTTGACTCTAGTGTCCATGGCAGCTACGACTTCCCTATAATCTATAATCCTCATTATACTACATATGAAGAGACCCTCATCTTCATATCAGAGAATTTTTATGGTACCCTAATCCAATTCACTAATGAATTCTCTTCATGCCTTGACCTCACCTTTATTACCACTTGTAATTACCTTAGATTGCTTAGGATACTCCTTAGACAAGACCCTACCCCGCAGGAGCGCGGCCTTCTAGTACTCCATTTTGATCCTAACACTTTAGATAGTTGCGTGATGGCCCGACTAATGATGCAAGCTGCTCTATTACCTTCATTTTTCTTAGCCCTTCTAGAGGACATGAATGATAGCCACTTCACCATTGCAATCATCCATTCCTCTCCACCAGCACCCTTCAGGTCCGCCTAAACCTCAAGGGATATCTCCAAAGCCACCAATTTCTTAACAAATCTATTAAGCCCTCTTCTCCACCTCACTTTGATGACAAAGACTAACTTCTATCATGACAATGAAACAAGAAAAAAGAAAAAATATCACACGTGGACACCGCAAGCTGCACATCGATCACAGTCAACTACACCTAGGGACTCTCAAGTTAGGCGCGCCCAAGCCTCATTAATTGGCCGGATCTATCCCTAACCCCCCAGCCTCATTTTGATTTTCCACTTCATGCTTAGGGCACATCAAGGGCAGTACACACCTAGGGAGGTAACACTCCTCTATGGGTAGACCTGCCACCCTAAGCCCCTAGCACTGCATCTCGCTTATGCACAAACTAGGTCCTCAAGTGTGAGACACCACCACGGGGTTGCCCAAGGTTAGATCCATCTCCCAGTTCCACAAGCATAGACACCTTGCACTCCACGGTAAGACAAACACACCCCTAGGTAGTGCATCTTCTTTTCTTTCTAGGTATAAACACAAGTCCCGACTACTAGCTCCAAAGACCCCATCATCCATGCAATACACTCCCTATCTTATGCAATGTGCCACCATGCATGCACAACAAAGCAAGGGGTGAATGCAATAGCCCCAACCAAAAAGTGAATGAAAAAGCTCATTTGAAACAACGCAACATACAACAAGTGTGGAGGGCTAGCAGAGGGATCTGTCCAACACGCTATTCAATTTCAGTCCCATAAATCCCTCCAACATGTCCATAAATCCCTCTAACACCAAGGCTCATTCCAAACTCAAGGACCTTTTAGTTCCATAAATCCCTCTAGCACTAGGGCTCATTCCAAACTTAAGGCCTTTCAGTCCCATAAATCCCTCCAACAGTCCATAAATCCCTCTAACACTAGGGCTCATTTCCAACGTAAGGGCCTTTCATTTCCATAAATCCCTCTAATGCTAGGGCTCATTCCAAAAGCAAGGGCCTTCGAGTTCCATAAATTGCTCCAACACATTTCCCAATAGGGCTCGTATACACACTCAAAAAGCCACCTAGCTACCCCAGCAACACTGTCAGAAACCAGTCGTGCCATGGAACTAGCACTCAACTAGGAAGGGGGTAATGTTTACTAGAAAGCAAAGGAAGTGGAAAACAAAGAATCAAGAGGAAAAGCACAAGGAAGAAAAAAGGAAAAGGCACCCTACAAGAGAATGGGCCTTGAAGAAATCTAAAAGCACGGGAACAACCACCAAGAGTACAAGATGCAACCATGGAAGTCACAAGAAGCCAAAACCAAGAAGGTGCACTTTTAAATATAAAGGCATAGACAAAACCTCTATACAAGAGCACTAGCCAGTGAAAATTGTAAAGGTAGATGGGCAGTAGGAAGGAAGCTAGGAAGATAGGAGAACAATGGAAAAAAGGGCCTAAGGCCATGGCCAGCCATATAAAAAGGAGCTGACCACCCAAGGGAAAGAGGGTTTTGTATATAAAGTTAAAAAAGTGAATGAGAGTTCATTATTTGGTGTGTGGCAAAGTGGACTCTTCTTCTCTTCTCTTCTCTTGCTTGCTTGCTTGTGACTGCTTGAGGGAGGGAGTGAGAGTGAGTGAGGGAGAGAGTTTGTGAGGGTGAGAGATCTTAGAGGTGAAGCCCTCCACCATCTCTTCTTCTTCTCCTCTTCTCTTCTCTTCTCTTGTCTTGCTCGTGGCAATGGATCTTGGAGCGTGGAGCTTGAGGATCAAGCTTGCTTGAAGCTTGCACTTGGATCGTGGAGCTACCGAAGTGCTCGGGAGAGGAGGCAACTCAATTGGGCATAGAGGTAAGCTCACTATACTCGTACAGAGAGATAGCATGCCGGCTATGTGAGAGGTAGCCATTAGTGCTCGGCTTGAAACGTGTGAATAATAAGCGGTCCATGGGTCTTGGCAGTTAAGCGTGAGCTTGCCTCTACATTAATTTCCTTCCCACTAGCCAATTCTACTATCATTTTCCTTGTCCCCCTGGAATGTGTGCTATCACAATCAATTAAGATTATAAACGATGTACCCTTGAAAGTATCTTGAGATTGAATTACTTAACATTGGTGGTCCACTCCTTTCCTTTCCACGGTAGCATGAATGGATCCTCTTTCAATTTATTCACCTAACGTACATTCCTCGGGTTTTCCAATCATGGTATTTACCCAGGCACTAGCTGTTCTTCCACATCCATGACATGGGTTGTTGTTGTTGTTTCCTCAGCCTTTTCCACCAACCTAGTTTGGGCTAGGATTTTGAGAACGGTTAGGGAAATTTTCCCTTAGGTGTCCAATTCTTCCGCACTGGTAGCAGTGTCTAATTCCTATTCCATTTGGTCCTTGGGTGATTGCATTAGCTCTACCATTCCCTCTGGCATTGGCCATGTCGACACCACGGCTTGGGTAGTCCTTTCCATAGTTATTTATTGAACGGTTCCTTTGGTCATTTCGAGCGATTTCGTTGGCCATAGGTTTTGCTCACATAAGAGCATCTTCGAGAGTCGTTGGTCTCATTGATTTAAGGCGAGTGTCCAAAGGTGGATTTAGTCCTTTTGGTAGAACCTTGCAATCTATTGAGACGTTGTCATTAGGGGTGCATATTTGCGTAGACTCTCACAAACTTAGAATAGTATCCTTCCAAGGTTAGGCTTGGTTGTCGTAAGTTTTGATTCAAAAGATGGGGGAAGATAACATCATTTCACAGCTTCTTTGATCTCCTCCCAAGTTTGGGAAGCTTCTATTACCCCTTTATCTCGGCAAAACTATTTCCACCAAAGCTTAGCTTCACCAGTAAGACAAAGACGAGAAGTCATGGACTGATTTGCACCAGTAGTTTCAGCGGCTAGGAAATAGTTGTCCAAATCCTCAATCCACGCTTCTGCACCTTGCTCCACCTTGGGTCCTTCACTGCTAAACCTAGGTGGTGGTGTTTGCTTAATAAGAAACCTCTTCTCTTGGAGTTCCTTGTATGTTTCATTTACAAAGTAAGGGGGTTGCTTATCTATCTCTAAGGCTCTATAAACTGAGGGTAAAGGAGGGTATCCTCTGACAGAATAGCCATTTCGGGCATGTCTTCTGTGGACTATTATATGGCTAGGAGGTATAATCTAGATGACTTGTTCATACACCCAATGATGTAGGGTCATTATCTCCCCATTAATTGCCACAGTATCATTAACCCTCTGCCCTTCAAATAAGAAGCATCGAACTAGTTTTAGTTCTTCAAGCCACTAAATTCTCTTAAGATCAATCTTCAGGTTCCTTGTATAATCAGGGTTGATCATGAAGAACTTCCAAGCTATTCTCCATGGCATTCTTCTAAACCAACCCCGTTGTGTTTGGGTGTAATGAGGGTTTGTCATATTCTCAAGAATTGTCATCATGGATTCTCCAAACTCAATGTTTGAGGATTGACATGCAGTGGAATACATTATCTCAAAAATCAATCATGTAAAGTGTACTTTACCATTTATCTATCAAAGAAACTCAATTATTATCATAAGCTCATAACTCATGCTCTTCAAAAAAATAATAACAAGACTTTATATGAAACTATTTACAAAGACATATTGATCATCTTTATGATCTACCAATATACCATCTCATGGATCCTTTCCTCATGAAAAGTATCAGGGTCTATGCTCTCATATCTTGGGGGATTCTCATGTACATGGAAAACAACATAATATGGTGGTTCTTGGGGATAACCAAAACATCCGTACCAAAATAATTCCTTATTGGTACTACAACAACTCTCTTGTGTGGTACTATTTGTAGCACTTTCTGATATACCCACAAGGTTTCAGGTACAGGCTCATTCCCAATGTCTAGTAACTGTTCAACAAATGCACTGAACAAAAGGTATATCTTAACTATCCTTAATCCTTCAGCCCATCGAATCCTCCATAGTTTGTAATGAAGAAGGATGTTATGCCCACAATATATCCCCATATGTGACCTATTCCTTGGCCAGAATTTTCACATGTATCATGAGTTAAGATGAGGTTGCAATAGAATTGGAGGAATAAACATAATCTCCATTATCTCAAATATAGCCTCGCAGTATGAGAAATTATTTGATCCTAAGGCTACTTGATACATGATGGGAAAAATATCCCACAAATGTGTAGCTTTCTCATCGCTTAGTTCCTGTGGGCACAATATGTATGCTAGTGTTAGTGCAAGATAGTTAACAACAGTTTTCTTCAAACAAGTATGATTATTTTATTAATTCCTTTTATACGTTGACTACTTAACCTTACACTAAAATCTCATTTGAAACCTAGGCTTTTTTGAAACCTAGGCTCTGATACCATGTGTAAGGTGCCTCCTCCAATAGACTCGGAGGAGTCCTCTTAGTAGTTGACGGAAATTCATATCCATGCACATCAACATCCTGTCTCCCCATGGGAATCCTTGGACTTAGTTGAACATGGGAATCTCAGTTCTACTTTAGAGGGGAAGCTAGACAAGTCACACCTAACAACAATCTAACTCCCACCTAAGAAAGACCACTTTGTAATCAATCAAAGGTAGGAGTGAGGTTAACACTACACTTGGTTCAAAGAGAGTGAGAGACGGGGGAGAGTTAACTCGATCCCCCTGATAACCCAAAATTTATGCAAGAAAAAGACACAAAATGTGGTTTACATCGGCAAAAAAATAAAATCAAGCAGCTATCATTGATAATATTCTTTGTACTTTGCCATGGTCTTTTAGTGGGTCCGCATTGTAAAGCCATGAGCATGAGAAGTAGTGTGTGTGTTTTTCAAAAGTTGAAAGGTTTTAATGTTTCAATATTCATAGACCTCCTTTCTAAGGTCTAAGAATGCTCATGTAAAACAAACCCTTAAAGGAATATGAAAAGGTGGAAATGAAGAGCCATGCAATTTGTGGGAAAAGGTGATTTGGGAAGTTACAACTTCTCTTCCTCTCCTTTATCTAGCTACTTGCACTTATCTTCTTTTCTCTCTTGCGTTGGCACAACTCTTGCTCTCTTTCCTTTCTTGTGCTCTCTTGCTTTATCTCTTCCATGGAGAGAGTGAGGATGAAGATTATGGTCATATTTCTTGTGTGCTAGATTCTTGTGTGTGTGAGGCATGGTTTCTTGTTGAGAGGAAGGGTGTTTCTTGCAGATTTTTGAGGGCACGGAAATTGTAAATGCCATCATGAGGCCTGCTCTCTTGGTAGATTAGGTGTTGTCCTTGGGCTGTTCATTTTTGGCGATCTTGCCAGGGGGCTACTCATGGATGCTCTCGAGCTTCTTTGCAAGAAGAAAATGAGGAAAATGTATTGCAACCTGTTGTGTGGAGAGAGACGAGAAGTTGAAAGCTTGATGTGGCAACTACTATGACTTGCAATAAGAAAAAGGAGGAGGACATGCGCTATGTCGCTTTAAACTTTGCCAAGAGAAAAGAAGGTGGTTTCAAGGCTTCCAGGAAAGAGTATCGGAAGGTTGCTGTTGTGATTTTTACAAAGATTAGTGCAGGTGAAGCAGATCGATGGTGTCTGGTTGGCAGGAAACGATGGAGGAGAGGATGTAGGTGGTGCAATGGGAGAGGTAGGGGTAGCAGTTGAGGCATGCATAGCAAGATGCACTGCGAGGGAGAGGCAGCCACGGCAATGATTGACAAGGAAGTAATTACAAGCCAAGAAGAAGAAGCTGCTGCTGCTGCTATCAAAGCAGAGCGAGCTTACGAAGAAAGAGAAGCTATTGCTAAAGAAGAAGCTGCAGCGTGATTCTAGGTGAGACCAAGACATTCAATGCTCTCATTCTCTTGCAGTCACTGCCTCTTTTCCTTCTGCAGTACTTGCCTCTCCACACTCTTCTCAGCGCCTTCCTCTCAAGAGAACTCAGCAGTAGCAACAGCTTCTACTGGTATGATGGATGCAAACATCCCACAGGAAGCATACCACCGGGTCGATTCTGACGATAAGACCAGCGCATAGGAAGAGTTAGAAGCATTAATAGGCATGGCAACAGAGGCGGATGCTATTCAATTAGACCTCGAAGAAGAAGATGATGCTGAGAAGAAGAAGAGGATGGGGGAGGAGATTCTCTATGCTTCCATCTCCTCCAAGAAGACGACGGGACGACGACAACTCTCCCACTCCCGATCTTTGCCTTATCCCTTTGCACACATGGCATTTCTTGACCGATCATAACATATATTACAAATAAGATCCTTAATGTTTTAACCTTTAAAATAGAAAAATCAATCCCTCTCTAGTCTGTTCACATGCCCTTATCCACTAGTTTTTTCTAATGTCATTCATGAGCCTTAATTCCTCACACAATAATCAAAATAGCATTAGTATAGTTTGTCTTTTCTCAAATAAAACCACTCTCCTTTCCTTTTGTACCAAAAACACACAAATACATCAATCGGGTGGAGCTCTTCATTGGCAAATCTTTTGTGAGGGTGCACTTAAAGGAAGATTCTTTTGCGGGTTAAAGTTCCATGGTACTTTCCATGGATCGGTCTACAATGTGTTTCAAGATGAAGGTGGTTCTCTTTCCTAATTCTTTGTTAAAGATTGTGGACAGATTTGTATTCTTTTGGAGGGTGTTTTGCCTTGTGTGAAAGTGGAAGGTTTTGCAAATGTTGCCAATGTGAAGAAAAAGTTAGAGATGAGATTTGAAGTGGAAGTGTGAAGAAGTATGGTGTTTTTGGACGGGTATCGATTGAGGTGGTCCAATTCCAATGTGAAGTGAAGTAAAGAGATGCAGATTCTTCATCAACATAAGGTGCTTATTCCAAGGCAAAGTGTATTTCCAAAGTGTTTGCAAGGACACTCACAAGATTGGAAGAGGAGGAATGATAACCCAAATTTTATGCAAGAAAAAGGCACAAAATGTGGTCTACATTGGCAAAAAAATAAAATCAAGCAACTATCATTGATAATATTCTTTGTAATTTGCCATGGTATTTTAGTGGGTCCGCATTGTCAAGCCATGAGCATGAGAAGTAGTGTGTGTGTTTGCAAAAGTTGAAAGGTTTTAATGTTTCAATGTTCATAGACCTCCTTTCTAAGGTCTAAGAATGCTTGTGTAAAACAAACCCTTAAAGGAATATGAAAAGGTGGAAATGAAGAGCCATGCAATTTGTGGAAAAAGGTGGTTTGGGGAGTTACAACTTCTCTTCCTCTCCTTTATCTAGCTACTTGCACATATCTTCTTTTCTCTCTTGCATTGGCACAACTCTTGCTCTCTTTCCGTTCTTGTGCTCTCTTTCTTTATCTCTTCTATGGAAGGAGAGAGTAAGGATGAAGATTATGGTCATATTTCTTGTGTGCTAGATTCTTGTGTGTGTGAGCATGGTTTCTTGTTGAGAGGAAGGGTGTTTATTGCAGGTTTTTTAGGGCACGGGAATTGTAGATGCCACCATGAGGCCTGCTCTCTTGGTAGATTAGGTATTGTCCTTGGGCTGTTCATTTTTGGCCAAAAAATAACCGGTCAAAGACCAAGCCACTTTTAACCAGGTTGTCAAGCCCACTCCTAGGAGTTGTTGCACTGAATAGGTGATATTGATAACTAATTTCTATGATTTATCATAGCCTTCCGCAATAGTTACGACACTCATTTGTAGTAGTCCAACTAATTGAATATCGAAAACTCAGTAAGTTTGCTTAATCTTGCTCTTCATCTCTATTTCTATACTCGACACTTAAATACTAACCCTAGGATTTTAATCCCTTCAGGAATTAACTTCAAACCATAAACCCTATAGTTCTTTCTAATTCCTTTAATTATCAAATCAACTAATATCCCTCAATCCCATAAAATCCAATTTTATTATTTTTTAATTCTTTTTTCAATGTTGGTATAACTTAATACCTCGTCAACACTTTTTATTGACACACCATATTTTATATTAATAATGTTTAAATGGATAACATCAAATTAATTTTCTTTTTCTCTAACCCTAAGAACTTTTCATAAAACAACCAAAACTATATTCTTAGGTTTTCTTTAGAAGATCCTAGTTTTTGGTTGAATTAAAAACATGATTTTTATCAAAAAATAATGTAATGTTCATCCAAAATAACTATTTTTTATTTTTAAGATATAGTAAATAATTTTCAAAAATTCTAGAAAAAAATCAAAATACTTTCAATAGTACATAATTCATCAAAAAAATATCACATCACATAATTGTTTAACCAAATATTTTATAAAAAATTATATATATAATTTTAAGCCATTTTAAGCATTTTTAATGGTTTTTGATTTTTTTTAAAAATAAGATCTATATAAATTCTAAAAACTATCCAGAGTTGAAATTAAGGTTCAAAGACATTTTATAAAAATTCCAAACTAAAGAAATATTCATGCAAAATTACTTTTTTAATGTTAAATAAGTTAAGGCACTTACATGAAGTACGAGATTCGTAATTGCATCTTTGGGAGCTATGTCCTTTGTAGTCCAGCCAAGGAGAGTCTATCCAATAGTTCCCAATGGTGAGCTCATCATTTTCCCTCTCCCAAGAGATTAATTGGCCAATTGCATTGTTGCCATGAAAATAGCCACTTGTAACCCTTTTAAGACTTAATCTTGATTAAGTCCAAGCTTATGAGCTTAGCTTCCATGGTTTTATGTAGACGACTAAGAGAGAAGAGAAGAGAAAAGCTCCAAAATGGAGGTAGAAGGAGAAGACATGGTAATGTCTATGGGATAGGCATGGGCTTCAATTCTCACTTCTTGCTCTCTCCAACTTCAATTGTTTCTTCAAATCCTCTTGCTTGGATGGCTTGAATTGATGGCACTTCCTTCAGGATGATAGTGTCCCCTTCTTGATGATGGCGCCCTCCTCCTCCTTTTAATCTCTCTCCCTCTTTATAGGATGGTACCCCCTCCTCTCTTTCTCATGACTCTTCAACTTCCACTAACTCCTCCCCTTCCTCTTCTCCAATTGGCCTTTGTACTTCCTCTCCGTTTCCTCTTCCTCTTCCACTTAGTCTTTTTCCCTTCTCCCTCTCTTCATCTCCCACTATGATGTGCCCCCCAGGATGAGGGCGCCCTCTCCTTGGTCATAATCTCTTCAAATTCACGTGTAACATTTTTTCTTTTAGTTATGGTTTTTTTTAAAACTCATTTCCTAACCTTTAGAACCATAACACATAGAAGAACACCCCCCTTCTCTTTCAACTAGCATCCTCTCTTACATAATATTTTTTTGTTAAGCTAAAATGTTAGCTACTTTTTCACCTTCATTATATGACTACCCTCTCTTGCATTTTTTCCTATGAGGTTGCCATTATCAAAATGTTTCCCCTCGTTTGCTCATATTAACTCAAATACTCATGGTTCCACTAATTGAAAATAATCCCTTCTACTTAGATAAAACTATGGAATTCTACTTGGTATTTTCGTAAGTCCACCCTCTAGCACAAAACTCATTCGAACTAGGATTTTCCACTTGCCGGACTACAGAGACACGTCCTCCAAATACGAAATTACGATCGCATCTGCATTAAATTAATGTGAAAAGTTGGTAACAATGTGCCAATTGTATACAATGTTGCTAAAATTTTTTGCAATGCTAGGCATTGTTTCTAGATGTTGTGATTTCTCCCCCACTTAATTGCGAAGTGTCCTCACGAGCACATCTTCATCACGAACATCTAGCATCGCGAACACAGCTACCATGAGCATTGGGATGCCACATCAAAAGAAAAATATACTCTCCCTCTCTTAATTGTGAAGCGTCCTCGCGAGCACACCTACAATAACTACCAAAACCACACAAAGAAAACTAGTAGACACTGAAAAGATAGGAAATATTTACTGGTGTCATATTATAAATCCAGCAAAGCAAATATTCAATAAAGTTATGTAAAAACTTGTGCACACTAACATTCCCTTACTTACTCTCCCCACTTAAGTGGATAACTTAGCTTCATCTAGTGCATAGAATATACCAACTAGGAAGCTTTCTAGAGCCGCTAAATAACCATTATTCCTCTAGGCAAGAAAATGCCACACTACTATCCTACTAGGAATATTGCTTCCGAAATAGCCTCACGGATAAGGTCCATACCTAACAAAGAACCCAAATAAAGCAAGCTAACATTACAACACCAAATAGGACTCCTATGGTTTAGTTGCTAACCCTCCATGTTCTACTAGAACAACCAATCAATGGTCCCTAACTTCCAACTGTCCATAGTTTTGTTTATTTGTTTTTTTTTTAAATGGTAGTGGCTTTTGTTCAATGTCAAAGGAGTATATACATTGATTCTCCATCCCAAAAGGTCCCACCCCAAAGAGATACAAGGCATTGGACGCAAGGCACCTCTCAAGGAAATCCCTACAGCCTACCAGGACCTCAGAGGTGATGATTATCTTCTTTTGGTTTTTTTTTAAATTTAACCCTGCAGTCTCAAGGCGTTTTTTTTTCTTTCTTTCTTTTTCATCTTTCTTCCTTTCTTTCTATCTTATCGAAGAATAAATATATAGACTCTTCCAAACTTTTATTATTTGGAATTGGAATTTAAATGGTTTTTAAAAAAAAGGTGCAACTAGAAGGCTAAGAATGCATCATCTAATTGAATGGTCAAACATGTTAGCTCAACAACTTTGCACTAGGAATCTAATCGAGCACATAATACTAGTCACTCTGACTGGGCAAATAATAAGCAAAGATACTCATCAGTTCAACATCTCTCATCCACGCTACTCCTAGTCAAAATTTCGTGGAGAGAACCTTGTTATTCAACTACCCCCACATATCGCTAGAAAAACGACAAAAAGATACGGGAAAAAAACTCTATTGGATTCCTAATCAGACTTCCATACAATGAAATTCACTATGTCATGCACACACATCACCCCCTTTCAATCACTCCCTAGTGCTAAAGCCCCATCCCATGTGGGTGGACTCTTATATAAACTGAATTGGTTATATATTTCTTGCGGTGTATTTGTGTTTTAAAAATATGTTTCTTCTGTAGGTATTTAGGTTTGAAAAAACTCTAAATGATTTCAATCAAGTTATATTTTTAACTTTTCCTTATTTCAAACGAATATAAAGAGATAAATTAGATATGAAACAACCTATTATGTACATAGATATTGCAACTCCAAGATAATTGCAAAGACAATAACATAGTGATTCGCAAATCAAACCTACATAGAACTCAACCACTAACCACTAACCCATTAATATGTTAGATCAATAAAGACACTTAGACTTATCGTTTCGTCCCACTAGTCCTTATCTATAGGTAAGGCTTGTTTCATCTGTAACTCCCTATTACTAAATTCCGACCTCCGTTCCTCTAAACACAACTCTAGAAGTGAAATGTCATCTAGATATCGCCTTCTCTAAATTGAAATTCTGTCTTTTTCTTTTGTAACTCAGTAATTTTCTTCATTGCTTCATTTATAACAATCACTGCTGCCTCACGTTCTACTTCCAAAGCCTAATTTAATTCTCTAATGATCCTAACATAATCACCATGATGTTCACGAGATGTTTGTGCAAACCTATGCAAGCCCAAAGCTGAGTCATCCTCATCATCATGCAATATTGGTCTTTGTAACTGTTTGCACCTATTCCTACTCCTCCTTTCTCTTTCCTTTCTTTCTAACTGGGGACAATAGGTTCTTTTAGCTATATCGGGCAATTGTTCAAATCCAAAGGGTAGAGCATTTTCCTTATAAGGGAAAACAATAAAAACCCTACTCTCAGGCATGCCATTATTATTCTCAGTAACGTCAAATTCGTCTATATTCTCCAAAGAGGTTGTCGAGATGTCATCTATATTAGATGTCAGTAACTCAAATATCTCTTTCTCTTCTAATTCATCCATAGAAATCCCTTTTGCCTTGCTATATGTAAAAAACGCATCTTCTTGATCATTTTCCTCATGATCCATGGATAATCGGGAATATGTTTCAATCGAATGATCAAAGTATTCCGCTTTCCCGGTAGAAATCATTAAGCAATCTAGGGTTGTATCTTCATACATAGACAACTAGTGAGTGATCTCACTATCCAATGATGAAAATGTTACATCATATTCACCAATGCCCATCTGTTCTACCTTATGAGGCTGATGTACTGCATTTACCTCCACTTTTTCTACTTTTGTTGGGCGTTGTGTTCTAAAAAACCAAGCATAAGGCCCTTCATTATCGGTCCTATCCATTTCCGAATCATAAAACTCATTGTTGGATTTCTCATCCCTTTCACTAACCATCTCATCTCCTGATTCTTTCAAAAATCCTTTTGAAATAACTTGTATTTTAACCCGATCATTTCGAGGACCAATCAAAATTGAACCTTTATACCAATCCTGAGTGCACTTTGCTTGGTATAACCAAGGTTGACTCAACAACACAGAATATGAAGAGATATTTGACAATGAGCGAACTACTAAGTAATTCACATGAAATTCTAAGCCAGCAATTACAGATTTCACATTTCGAAGTAACCCCAAAGGAATCACTTTCCTTTGATCAGCCACACGTAAAATGATATTGGTAGGTTCTAGATTCTTCAACCCTAATTCATGCATTGTTTGTTCTGTCTCATCAAATTGACTGTTGAGCCACCATCTAACTGCACTTCATTCAGCAAGTGGCCATTAATAGTAGTATCTATAACTGGAGCTCCTGGATCCACAAACAAATCTATTATTTTCACGTCCTTAATTTCTTTTCTTTTGGAAGAATTTACGGTTACTTTAGGAATGTGAATTTCAATCTTCTTCCTTCGATGCCGAACTAATTTATGATAAGGCTGCTTCCAACATGTAGGCACTATTTCTAGTAATTGTCGAAGGTTAATGGTCAAAGATACTTGTTCTAATGCAGCCCAAAGATCATAAGTCTTATTTACTGCTTCTGCCTGCTCTTTATTTCCTTGCTTAGGAGGTATTAGTCTTTTAGGAAAAGGAGCTACCCCCACTTGAATTTTAGGATTTGCTAAAGGCACAGGTAATAATGAATGATCAGAGGAATGTTGTGGAGAATCTGACTCAGGTAGCTCTACATTAGGATGTATGTCCTTAGATTTATCCTTCGCTGATTCCTTTGATTGTAAACTTTCTTCCTCTAGACCTTGCTCCTCTCGTTGCTGCTTTTGTGCTCTAGTCACCACACCAATCATAGGGTCAGCCTTAAAGGTCACCCTACGAGGTATAAATTTAGACCTAACTTCATTCTCTTGCCTTATTGTTTCTACTTCAACTAAATTTGCGGATGAGGTTGAGGGTTCGTTAAAATTTTGCTTAACCTTGTCATTAGGTTGTTTATCTTCTCGCTTAGGGAAATCCTCTTTGTGATGTCCTTCACCACTCCACCTCCTACATAAAGGAGTATAGTCTTGATTTTATGTGCATTTGGACAATATGTAGCTATATGACCTTCCTGTTGGCATTGATAACAAATTACCAATCCCCTAGGCCTTTTGCTCCCCCTTGCCCCATTGGATTACGAAAAGGACTGTTATTTCCCCAAAAAGGAGAATCTCTTCCTCTATTTCCATCATTATTGTAATTATTTCGAGGTACTAGGGGTCTATCTTGGGTTGGCAATCCTCTCGGCCTAAAGGGTTGTTTAGGTGGTTCAATCCTCTCAGCCTAAAGGGTTGGCAATCCTCTTAGCCTAAAGGGTTGGTAATCCTCTCGGCCTAAAGGGTTGTTTAGGTGGTCCAATCACATAAGTTGTATTATTACAATCCATGTAATTGTAATTCGTTTGCATTGAACGAGCTTGTTGTTGCTCTTGACCTATCTTATGCCAACAGTTTGTATCTAGATGTCCTGTCTTAAGGCAAAAGGTACAAAACGGTGGATGGTCAGGCATTAGTCTTGAAGGCGTCAGACACTCTGTAGCCACATGGCCATACCCATGACACTTACCACACCAGATATTGGATCTTGGTGGGTTTGGAGTTGAGCTACTCGAGGATTGTTGTGCACTAGAAGACTGTGTTGTTATCAAATAAATTTCTTTCAAAGGTGCTTGTACTGCATTCATAATCTCCTCCTTCAACTTTTCTAGTGATTTTGCAATAATATCAGCTACTTTCGCTTCATTAAGAGGGGACTGAGTTTGTGGCATAGAAGGCATTCCTGTTTGCATCATATAGGCTGGAATAGAAGTGTATGGATTTAAGGGTACACTCGATACATTTGGATTTGCCATTGCCGATGGGTTTAAAGGAACGGTCACATAAGACACATTCTTAGATATCCCACTTGAAGTGCTTGGATATTCCATCCGAGGTTCTTTAAATAAGTCCCTCTGTCATTGTTGGCTGAGTTGCACTTCTTCCCACCACCTAGCATGTATTTTAGCATCTGCTAATGTAGCTGGTCATTATAGGCTAACATGCTGATGAACTTCAGGGTTAAGCTCATCAATAAATTTACACTTTTGCGTAGGCTCATCAGGAGCTGGATTCATCTTTCGAATAATTGTCTCTATACAATCTATGTAATATTCAACACTTTCGGTTGTTCCTTGAGACAAATAATCCAATTGAAGGGCTAGTCTATCTTGGAAACCTTGTCGTTGAAATTTTTCTAGGAACGCTCTTGATAAGGCCACATAACTCACTTTATGTTAGGCATCTAGGTTCCCGTACCACCTTGCTGCCTCATCTTTTAATGTTGCAGGGAAGATATGAAGCTTTTGGTCATCATCTACTATCTCATTGGTAACATAGGTCACCTCAAATATTTGCAAATGCACATCTGGATCCTCGTCCCCCAATCCCCCAAATTGCGTGAAATCAGCTAATCTGACTGGATTACGAGCCATTGTTTCTCTAAATAATATCTCTAACCCTAAATCTTGAGTAATATCCAACCATGCAGGTTCCTTAGGCTCCTTAAATAGTTTGTGTAATCCAAAATTCGACTCTAAATCCCAATCAAAGGGTGGTTCAATACTCCCTACTTTAGCATTAGCTTCAGTCTCTCTATTTTCGCTACTTTTCCTACTCTTTTCCCCAGTGACACTACTGGTGCCTGAGGCCACTCGATCCTAGTGATAAGAGTTTACTTCACTTCCCTTTGATGGTGTTCTATCGAATGATTACTAGGCCTAAAAGGTTCTACATTTGAGTTAGACACAGCATCTATCTCTAGATTCAATAATGCATTCACCCTCTCAAGCTTTTCTAATAACCAAGCCTCTTGTCGCGTTGTGCATTCTGTAGCTCGTTGATCTCAAGCTTCATTTTGTTGTATTCGTCTCTTCTCTAAATTCATCCACTATTAATGAAATAGCTATTACTATCATATTCCAAAATTTCACATGTTTTTTTTGAAGCTATAAAGTTAAAATTTTACTTGCATGTGTGCTTAGAAGGTTTAGAATGGTTGGTAACTCTGGGTCTATTTCTCCATAAGGCAACTTTTTTTCCTGCTCAGGAGTTAGGCCTAAAATTTCAGCAATCTCCCTAACGTCTTTTATGTTGAAAGTAACTTGTAAACCCTTGGATACACATATCCAAGACAACACATCATCCCATACCACTCTTCTAAAAGTTCGATAAGCATTACAATAATACCAATCAAAGTGGTACGATACACTAGTTGTATTTATTTCCACTACATCTATTAGCCCAAAGTGCGTTGCTAATAAAACTATGATTTGCGCGCAATCATTATAACCCCAACTCTAAGAAGATAATTGTTCTACGTCTATAGTTAATTTCGGGCCAAAATATTTACCCCCCTCTACTAAGTCTGTGTCTCTTGCCAAATTCAATATTCTCCTTTGGCAATTTTGGGGCAAATTCGGAAAATAGTTCCTTAGAAAAGAGACCTCGTATTCACTCATCAATACCTAGGATTTTAATATCCTAGGGAGATCGATCACCCGTTCGAGTGCACTTGGTTCCCGGCAAACGCACCAAAAAATGACCGGCCAAAGACCAAGCCACTTTAAACCAGGTTGTCAAGCCAACTCCTAGGAGTTGTTGAACTAAATAGGTGATATTGATAACTAATTTCTATGATTTATCCTAGCCTTCCGCAATAGTTACGATACTCATTTGTAGTAGTCCAACTAATTTAATATCGAAAACTTAGTAAGTTTGCTTAATCTTGCTCTTCATCTCTATTTCTATACTGGACACTTAAATACTAACCCTAGGATTTTAATCCCTTCGGGAATTAACTTCAAAGCATAAACCCTATAGTTCTTTCTAATTCCCTTAATGATCAAATCAACTAACATCCCTCAATCCCATAAACTCTAATTTTATTTTTTAAAAAATTTCTTTTTCCAATGTTGGTATAACTTAATGCATCGTCAATACTTTTTATTTGCATAAAGTTAAACACATCATATTTCATATTGATAATGTTCAAACAGATAACATCAAATTAATTTTCTTTTTCTCTAACCCTAAGAAATTTTTATAAAACAATCAAAAATATATTCTTAGGTTTTCTATAGACGATCCTAAATTTTGGTTGAATTAAAAACATGATTTTTATCAAAAAATAATGTAATGTTCATTAAAAATAACTATTTTTATTTTTAATATAAATTAAACATTTTCTAAAAATTTTAGAAAATTTTTAGAATACTTCCAACAGTACATAATTTATTAAAAAATATCACATCTCATAATTTTTTAACCAAATATTTTATAAAAATTTATTTATATCATTTTAAGCCATTGTAAGCATTTTTAACAGTTTTTTATTTTGAAAATAAAAATAACACCTACATAAATTCTAAAAACTATCCAAAGTTGAAACTGAGGTTCAAAGACATTTTATAAAAATTCCAAACTAAAGAAATATTTATGCAAAATTATTTTTTTTATGTTAAACAAGTTAAGGCACTTACATGAAGTACGAGATTCATAATTGCATCTTTGGGAGCCGCGTCCTTTGTAGTCCAGCTAAGGAGAGTCTATCCAATCGTTCCCAATGGTGAGCTCATCATTTCCCCTCTCCCAAGAGATCAATTGGCCAATTGCATTGTTGCCATGAAAATAGCCACTTGTAACTCTTTTAAGACTTAATCTTGATTAAGTTCAAGCTTACGAGCTTAGCTTCCATGGTTTTATGTAGATGACTTAGAGAGAAGAGAAGAGAAAAGCTCCAAAATGGAGGTAGAAGGATAAGACATGGTAATGGCTATGGGATAGGCACGGGCTTCAATTCTCTCTTCTTGCTCTCTCCAACTTCAATTGTTTCTTCAAATCCTCTTGCTTGGATGGCTTGAATTGATGGCATTTCCTTTAGGATGATAGTGTCCCCTTCTTGATGATGGCGCCCTCCTCCTTTTACTCTCTCTCCCTCTTTATAGGAAGATACCCCTCCTCTCTTTCTCATGACTATTCAACTTCCACTAACTCCTCCCCTTCCTCTTCTCCAATTGGCCTTTGGACTTCCTCTCCCTTTCCTCTTCCTCTTCCACTTAGTCTTTTCTCCTTCTCCCTCTCTTCATCTTCCACTATGATGTGCCCCCAAGGATGAGGGCGCCCTCTCCTTGGTCATAACCTCTTCAAATCCACATGCAGCATTTTTTCTTTTAGTTATGGTTTTTTTTTCATTTCCTAACCTTTAGAACCATAACACATAGAAGAACACCCCCCTTCTCTTTCAACTAGCATCCTCTCTTACATAATATTTTTTTGTTAAGCTAAAATGTTGGCTACTTTTCCACCTTCATTATACGACTACCCTCTCTTGCATTTTTGCCTATGAGGTTGCCATTATCAAAATGTGTCCTCTCCTTTTCTCATATTAACTCAAATACTCATGGTTCCACTAATCGAAAATAATCCATTCTAATTAGATAAAACTATGGAATTCTACTTGGTATTTTCCTAAGTCCACCCTCTAGCACAAAACTCCTTCGAACTAGGATTTTCCACTTGCCGGACTACAGAGACACATCCTCCGAAGACGAAATTAGGATCGCATCTACATTAAATTAATGTGAAAAGTTGGTAACAATATGCCAATTGTATACAATGTTGCTAAAAAGTTTTGCAATGTTAGGCATTGTTTCTAGGTGTTGTCACCCCCTACTCATAACATAAAATCTCAGATTTGGCCCCCTAAAATGGTGTTAAACATAGTAACTAATCCCATCGATATTGGGAGGGTCATGATTTAATCATCTCTATCTAGTGTCGACCGACTTATAGGGTCCACCCAGCCATAGGCGTCCAATTGTCAGGATCGAAGCCTCCCACTTTCCTCGATGGGATTTGCTTAGTTTTCTAATTATTAAAGCATACTACCACATAGTTTGGACATATAAAATCATCTTTCTTTTATTACTCTGTTAAACTGGGTTCGTTAAACTCAATCTTTAGCACATAACAAACAATTCGAAAAATTGTATATTTTATTTCATAATAACATCTAGAATCATCACTCCGCAGACTGGTACAAAAATCTTCTTTCCGTAGAAAGACACCGTCCAGCCTAGTAGGACCTTACAATCCCTCGAGATTAGGCTGTGTGTAATCGTATTCCATCCGTGGTCAACAAGGAATTTACTAGCTCAGAGCCCCTCTAAGCTTCCCTGATGAGCGTCCGGAGCGCATCTGGAGCCGTCCTACATAATAGGGGTACTTATCACTTGGTCCTTTTCCCTCTCAGGTGCTCGAGTAATCAAAAATAAAAAACACCTATCTCCCTTGGGAGCATAGGACCCCCACCCGTAGGTGAGTTATTCCACACTCCACAGAGTGTTAAGGAGCATTGGGTTGGGGACCGCAACGTCCAAAACCACCATAATCCTCAACTCATCCGTCTGTGCAAGCACTGAATCATAAGAACCATAATTCATCATTCACAAATTCAAAAGCAATCATAACCATAAGGCATTTTAACACAGTTGTCAATGTGATGCATGGAATCTATCCCCTCCATCAATTTCCGTGTTTCTTTCTAAAAAGCAATTGATATTACTAACACGTTTTGTAAATTTAAGTACGTTTTAACTTATCGTAATCTATATAACGGACTAGCTTATCCCTAATTAGAAAATTGTAGAATTAATAGCTTAAAAAATAATCCTTATTTTATGTACTAAACTTGATTATCTTTGTTCGGTCATCCATCGTGATTACAGTTTATGGCTGCATCCTCGATTTGTTGTGGGATGATTGGTTCTTCACTTTGAATGGATTCAAGGTTAAACTTTGCTTGTGCTTCAATATCGTGTTGAGTTCCCTTAGTGGCGGCCACTTCTTTGCATTGGGGAGCTCTCTGAGTGTGACCTCGCTCAGCATCTCGACATCTCTTGGGAGCCATGGAAGAAGCTAATGGATTTGAGTAGCACTCCCGCATAGGTGTGGATAGAGAGAGAGAGGTTCGACTGGTTGAAGTAGAGCTTCATCACGTCAACCAGTAGAGAGACTTTTGCACGGGTCATTGTTGTATCTGTGTATTGTCCTGATGTGATGCTCTACCCCTGTTTATATAGTAACCACCGGGGGGAGGGGGTAAAAAGACGACATTTGCTTTTTAGCATTTTTGATAATGTCATCAATGATTAAGAGAAAATGCTTTCTTTTAGCATTTTTGAGGATGCCATCGATGACATCAAGGAGGGGCTCCATTTTCATAGCGCAAGGATACCAATTTAACGAATATATGGGCGAGCACCGCACGTCTCGTCGTTGGGTGGCGTCACTCCAAGGCTCATGACTAAGGCTGAGACTAAGACAACAACCAAGGCATAGAACTTGGTGTAAGAGAGGGAGATTTAATAATGGGGAAATACTAGCTACACTAGCTGGTATATAAGGTGTTAGGGACTTGATTTTTGGACCATCAGATTATAATACAAGTCTCCTTTCATCTTCATCTCCTTCTCTAAGCTCTCATGACTTCTTCCTCTCTCTTTTTGTCTTTCTCTCTCCTTTTCTAGTATTTCTCTCTCCTCGTCACTCTCTTTCTCTCTCTTCTTATAGTCTCTCTCTCTCTTCTGCACACTCTCTCTCTCCTCTTCTTCTTCTCTTTCTCCTATCCTCTTCATGACAAGTGGTATCAGAGCTCTAGTTCTGATCCATTTAGTTACCTTACATGCTTAGTTACCATCCTTTTCAGTTTAAAAATCGAAGAAGCTTCAAGTACACAGGGACATGCACTAAAATGGAGGAGCACTGAAAGACCAGAGGTCAAGGACTAGGAGGATATCAGTCAAGAGCATTAATGGAGTCCTTGGACCAAGTTTTGAGGCTGGAAGACCAGATTTAGCAACTTGTGGGTCATTTTTGGCCAATTTTGAAGGTATTTTCTTTAAAGACATTGGTAAATGAAGTAGAAGAGGGGAAAGTCCTGGTTACTTTTCAGGAACAGTCTTCTCTCTCTTCATTCTCAAGCTTGAGCCAAGCTTCCATGGAGGAAAACCACCCTAGATCTCTTCTCTCCCACCTCCATTGATCAGATGGCTTCTACAAGAGTTTCCTAGGGACCTTGAGATTCATTCTAAGTAGTCATTTGGTTATTTTCACTTTGCCTTTGCTCTTGATCTTCGAGATCTGGTCTTGTCACTTCTATCCTCTTATTCTTCTTTGGCTGATTGCTTTTGCCATGATATGCCCATGCATGAACTGCCTTCTCATTATGCTCAACCTGCACAAGTCAGTTGGATGAGGCATGAACAGTGTAAACAAGCTTGAGAAAGAAGGTGTCAAGGTCAGCAAGCGTTGTTGCTCCTTCGCTAGAGGAGCTATTACATTATTTGAATGTAAATGTAGTACAACAGTCCTCCACAACTGCAACCACAAATTCTTGGTGGACCAAGTTTTGAGGCTTCAATAGCTTCAACAGCAGTAGTAGTAGCAACTTCAGCAGTGACCTTGGCGGAAAATTGCTTCACATTTGTCTGCTGCCTACTATTTTTATTGCTGCTTTGTTCTTTGATGCCTTTACTGGTGACATCAGAGACCTTTTGTTATAACAAGAAAATGCAAGGGTAAGGAATAACAAAGATACAAGAAGGCTCAAGAAGTCCATCGTGGATGTATTCTTTTCATCACAGTTTGTGTGTCAGTATATCCACCCCAGCCTCTGAATGAAAAGTACTTAATAGCTTTCCGTCTTGGGAAAAAGGGAAGGGCCAAACAATGAAGATGAAGATGGTTAACACTGTCAAAGGGAGGCCTATGAACCCAAACCTGTATTTTGCTGCATTTGGAGTATCCCATTGTAGCAGCATCTTTCCTGTCTCTACCATGTTCTCAACAAGAGCCTACTGTTTGCGCCCTTTCTGAAGGTCAAACAGATCTAGGACTTCCTCTCTCACATGCTTCTGGAAACTGGGAAAAACAAACTGTGCCTTTAGCCAAGGATCACATTGTAGAAGTTTATCAAAATGGTGATTCAATACACCAACTGGCAATTGATTGCAATGATGCCTGCAAATGGTAGCCTGCCCACCTGTGAAATTAGATGTTGATTGCCATAGTGTGTGCTTGCGTGGTTGAGGATTTATCTCTCTAGAAATGTTAGCATTGTTTGTATCCCCCGAAAACAGAACAAATACAGCCAGCACTTTGCAATGGCTGAAGGATTATTTTCAAGATTACAAGCAAGTTAACAACTGTGATTTGCTGGCTAGATAACCAGAACTCTTCATAAGCTTTATAGCACATTTCAAGTCTGAGCTGCAGCACAATGAAGAAACCCATCCAAAGCTTCTTGTCAGAATCTCCCTTACCTTCTACCTTGATTCCAACGACTGCTAGGGGCCGACTGACCAGGTGAGATCAAGCCTAAGGGATTGGGCTCATTCAAAGGACTGAACTGGCTAGCCGGCACACTATTTTGGCTGGACGTTGACATGATGCCATGTACATTATCAATTGGCTCACACGTCATGCTATGCTCAGTCACAGGATTGTCATCAGAGCAAAGAAACACATCTAATTCTTGGCACTGGACTGGATAAGGACTCTATTTTCTGGCATTCTGTAGCTAGTTGGGGGTATTTGCAGGGTGCCACTTCCACATAGTCCTGTTCAAATCGATAGGTCTTCTATAATATCACATCGTAAAGGAGGCTGTGAACAATTTTTTATCATTCAAGTGCATCCTTGTTCGTGATGGTGAAATGGTTGGAGAAGCAAGAACTGTAATGGGACATGAATGCATTCAACCAACTCCACCACTATCTCTTTGAGTTTGGCTCTAAACTTATCTATCTTTGAGGTCGGCTCTAAACTATGCTCACGCACATACATTTTCGTACCTACATTGCAAAGAATAAAAACCAACACAAGAAATTTTTTGAAAACACTCGCTTCCATTTCTCTCTCTTTCAATACTTCCTAACCTACATTGCAAAGCAACACAAAGCAACACAAAGATCGAAGACAAACCAACACTTTCTAACCTACATTTCAAAGCAAAACAAAGATTGTAAAGAAACCAAAACATGGCATACCGTCGTGCTCTCTTCTTCCTCCACGACCTCTTCGTGCGGGCAATGCTCCTCTCCTCGCGTGCGGATCGCGCCTTGCTTCCTTGCTTACCTCTCTTGCTCACCTCCCTCTCTTGCTCACTTATCTATGGCCATATTTTAGTGTAGGGAAGATTGCAGACAGCTCATTGTTTTACACCAGATTTTACTCTGAACTTTGAACAACCAAACCCAACCTACATGAGCTTAAAGCACTTACCAAGAGCTCCATTTTGATGTGTAGCATGCCTTGATCGGAGTCTCCTACAGAAAGTTATGACAGATTTACTACAACAGGGCTATGTAGTAAACAACTTGTTGTCTACTGTCCTGCAACCCGTATTTACTCAAGATATTTGGGTCAAAATTTCATTTTTATAATTTTCCAATAAGGCCCATGTATTGTACATACCCAATAACCCATCATACACAATAATACCCCTTCATTCATTAGTATACCCCTGTAATAATGCAGCAGAGTAGTACTCTGATCTGCTCCTACCCAATTACCATAAGTGCCCAAATTTTTTTTCAGGGCAAAAACCTTCAGGTGGGGATGGAATGTAAGAGAGGGGGATTTAATAATGGGGAAATACTAGCTACACCAGCTGGTATATAAGGTGTTAGGGACTTGATTTTTGGACCATCATATTATAATACAAGTCTCCTTTCATCTTCATCTCCTTCTCCAAGCTCTCATGGCTCCTTTCTCTCTCTCTTTCTGTCTTTCTCTCTCCTTTTCTAGTCTTTCTCTCTCCTCGTTGCTCTCTTTCTCTCTCTTCCTACAGTCTTTCTCTCTCTTTTGCACCCTCTCTCTCTCCTCTTCTTCTCTTTCTCCTGTCCTCTCCATGACACTTGGCATACTTGGCAACGTGCTACGAAGGCTTCGTTGGTGCCATTGGCTGCACGTGAGAAGCTCCCACTAGGTTGTAGGAAAATCTTCATGGGAGGTCACCCATCCTGTAGTGTCATCACCCAAGTGCACTTAACTACCAAGTGACTATTCACTAGGCTAGTTCTTTTTGTTGTTCTATACTACAAACATAGTCTTAATAAGGTATTCTTGGGAGGCTCTCCCAAGTCTTTCTTCCATGAACTGGCATATAATACCTCATTAATAATAACAATTATCTTTATAATGAGAGTCAGTTTCATAATTAGAGTTACTTAATAAAAATGTGAAATATAAATCAATTTTCTTTGGAATGTATACGCACATTAAAATAAACTAAGTAATGGGGACATTACATCAATGCCATAAGAAAGAGATACCATTAGATAAAGGTAAGGAAAATGTGCTTAATACTAGTCTTGTAATTTGCCACAAAAGTGGCTTGATTCATATTTGGCTCTATTTGAAATAACATGTGCATATGATGCCAAAATGGGATGGAAATCTGTCAATATTATTAGATATTATATTTGAAGGGTTGGAAGAAGTTCAAAGTATAAATTCATTATCTACAAAATTTAGGTTTTCAAAAGTGCATGAAAATTAGTCAAAGCAACCCTCATCAACACTAGTTTGAGCTATTGAAAAATGTGACACTTTTTATTTAATTAAAATTCTCCTATTGAGAATGCATCTTTTACATTTCAAAGTATCTTTCATGAAATTTATAGCTTGATATTTTTTTTTTCAAGATGATTTTAATTTTAAAAGTATCGATATGTTTTGATAAGCTACAGAAATGGTCTCAAAGGTGGACATAGAAATATACACTTAGTAGCTTATTTTAATCCCTTCTATTTTCTTCAACTATCATCTTATGTTGGTTGTAGTTCCATAAAGATAATTTCTTATAACTCTTAAGAATTGAGGAGAAATTGAATTTATTATAGAGGGTCTAAATTGCCACAATTGTGGCTTTTTTGCTACAAGACTAGTGTTAAGTATGCCATTGAGTGTCTAAGCTACAAGTGGGTGACCGCTAAACATGTCAAGATGCTTGGCAAGCTGATCTAATCACTTAACATCCCTCAAATGAAATGATAGTTTATTAGTATGGATTTTGTTGTGGGTTTACCTTCAATGCAAGGTGGATATAGCTTCACTATGGTCATTATGGAATGGTGAAAAAGCTGCTTATCTTCTCCCTATCAAAAAAAATTATAAGGCTTTAGATATTGCAAGGATCTTTATGAAGGAGATTTTTAGGATCCATGGATTACCAAGTGGTTCAACAATGATCATGATTTCCTCTTTGCTTCATGTTTTTGGAAGAGCCTATTTGAACCGCTTGGAATCAACATACCATCCACCAACTTTTGGGTCAAATAGAGTGAGTTAACTAGGTAATTGAAGACAAACTTAGGGCATATTATTGCAGAGAACTTAAATAGTGCGTGCAATATCTACCCTTAGTAGAATTTGCTTACAATGCATCATATCATCAAAGTATCAAGATGATCCCATTTCCAAGCATTCTATTGGCAATAATATCTTACTCCCCTCAACTTTTTGGATCCTACATTAAAGAGTAGAAGCCTCTAAGAATATGCTAAAGGAAATTGATGAACAAGATAATGCCATTAGACAAAACATTCAAGCAACCAAGGATCGACAAAAATCCTATGCTGATCTAGGAAGGCAAGAATGAATCTTCAAGGAAGAAGACATGGTTTTCCTCCATGTTCTTCCAAAGAAGAGTCATTAGGGAAGTTTTGAGGTCTCAAAAATGCCTTTTAGGATATATAAAGAGAATGCTCTAGACCAATGAGAGCAAAGCCTCTGTAACACACAGAAGTTCCATTTTTTAAAATACAAAAATCAATTTTATAAATAAACATGGATATAATAGTAATATGACTTTTTATTATAATGATCTATTTTTATTATCTTATAATTGTGATTATGAAAGCCTTTACATTAATGACATAGGGTCTCGGTCACTTTGCATTAATGCCATATCTAGGATTGTTTGATAATGACAATTGAAACTAAATTCGAATGTCTAAAAAGCTTAGTGTTCATCTCTTTTCCCTCCCTTGTTTTGTAGTTCTCATCTCTTTCCTTCCTTGGTGGTTGTTTGTTTCTCTCTCTCCCCTCCCTTTGCTATGGATACAAAATCACATCCATATCTATGTTTAATTCATTCCAAATAGATGGAAGATGGATTCCTACCATTATTAGCAAAGGTAGATCCTTTATCTCTTCTTGGAAGGATATGATCAAATATTTTAGACTTGAAGCAAACAAAAAAAGTATAAAAGAGATTTTAGTACAATATGTATTTATACATAGAGAGTTGTATTTGAAACCTAGAGCTTCTTCAAGTCTTCCATTGCATAGACTAAATTGTAAAAGTTTTATTCTCAATGATTTTCTTTTATTAAACCTAGTATTAGGTTTTATTATGACAATTTTTATTTTTATTTGTAGATATCCATCAATCTAATCTTAAGGAATGGCAATGCGTTGAGTCTATTATTGACTTCTTGATGTTATGTATGGTTTGATCGGAGAAAAAATGTACAAAGTCAAGAGAAAAACACAACTTGCAATAGAGAATGAAATATTTTTTAATGATCATCCTTATATTATCCCTATGCATAATGGCCAATGAAAAGTAATATCTCCACTTCATTTGCCTAATTTTACAATCCTTGAGTGGTCTTTACCAAGTCCAGCCACTAGTGAGAGCTGTAGATGTAAAATCCTTTTTGAGATACAGAAAGCATTGAAACTAATATCTCAAGGCTAGCCTTGGAAAAATTCAATTGACATATTAGCATTTCCATGTACTCCTTTCATAGAATTGATTAAAAAACATTGCTTGTCTACATAGTCTATGGCAATTAGGCTCCAATGAGATTTGAAAATAATCATGGGTGAATAATTTAGTATAATAAACTCTTTTAAAGTAGAAGAAATACCAAACAACTTACTTTTCACTATATGGAACGATAACAAGCTCCAAGATATCAAAATCATTTCTACTTTGATGGGACCTAAAATGGGCCGGCACTGGCTAAGACACTAGCTGAACCTCATGCCCTCAACAGACAACCCCACCTCATGGCCTTGCGGGCCAGGAGCATCTATCGAGGGATACAATGTCCTAAACACTAATCACTGCGCATTTATAGTCTATAATCCAACGGATATTCCCTTTACCCGTCTCCTCAAAGGGAGATTATACATTTATCGGCAACAAATGCCACATATTACACACACAGGTCACCCCACCGACTGATTGTCGTGGCCCTACTGCACTCTCCTACATCTTGGGGATGGGCCCCTCGATGCACTGCTTCCACACATAGACACATTCAAAACAAGCTCCCCTGTTAGTGCCAATATATTTAACATTCTAGGAATGCACTTATTCTCACTTATCCACCCCCTTTTGACCCACCGTCTAGACCTATAGCCGGGTTGCTCACTCTCTCTATGTGGGTCAAGTCCTAGAGAAGCCAAGTGCTATATCCATCCAGAAGCTTGTAATTGATACCATTTAATGATGTTTAATGCACATGTGTATATGATTAAGTGCTCAAACAATTGGAAAACAGCCTCGTGCATTGTGCAAATCCATTCTTTTCATGTCTCCATACACTAATGCGTAATTGCTATGATGAGAGAAGACACCGAGTCTTCCACTCATGTTGAATGGCATACATCAAAACGGATAGATGAAGAAGGCAGTGGACTATGTTGAGGAACTCCCACTAATAGATGAAGAAGGCATCATTAAATACATACCCGAAAAAGTCATAGGACAAAGGGAAAAAAGGCTTCGCTCTCGCTCGATCATGGAATATTTGATTAATGGCAAGGTTTACCACTTGAGGAAGCTTCTTGAAGGTCAGCTTCAGTTTTGGAAGAGTTCCCATACCTTTTAGAAATAGATTTGGCTGAAATCTAGCTAACTATGGCCCTATTTTCCCCCAGACAGACTGCGGACAGCACTCTGTTTTAAAGCAGATTTTATTATGCACTATGAACATCAATGCACACCATACATCGGCTGAAAGTACTTCTTGAGAGCTCCGTTTTGATGTATAGCACACCCTGTTCAGAGTCTAGAGGCATTAAAGGTGGGGTATGTGGGGATCTTCGGGGTGCTGAATGGCATATTTCCACCACCATAACCTGCTCCAAACTGCCGTGTCTTACAACACTTCTTTGCTGCCCAAAATGTGACTACATAGGTCCTCTTTGCTGCCCAAACAGTAGCTGAGATGCCCCTCTTTGCTGTCCATGCTGAAATGAAGCATCTTGGCAGTACTTACAAGAGTACCTCTCAGCCAACTCAATAGCTTTGAACAAATCTGATGGGCTTTGGGCTGAAACATCAGCCGAGAGTTGGGGATCCAAACCATAAATTTATTTGTAAAGCTTTGCATCATCACTAATGGACTCAACATATATTGTGAGATTGAGGAATTGGTTTGTGTAGTCACGCACCGTCATCCCACGTTGCTCTAAACCATACCATTGCCTTGCAAGCTTCTCCTTCTCAACCGGAGATACAAAGACTTGAATCATAAGGGCTTTGAATGCATCCCAAGTGTCAACAAGCTGTTGATTTTCCCTCTTTATGTATCGCCACCACGTGTGGGCAAAGCCCTATAAGTGTATCATGGCAAAGTGTATCTTTTGATCGTCATTTCTTGGCATTATGTCGAAGTAGTCTTCAAGATTCGAGAGCCATTCTTCTAATTCAGCTGGGGAGGATGACTTGCCATTGAACTTGTCTCTCAACTCCCTTTCATGGTTGGGGGGCTGTCCCATATATCCAAAGTGGGGCTGATCCATTGGGCTTCCAAGAAATGACCCATTGTTTGAGTGATTCCTTCCAAAAGATGACTGAGCACACATAGGTGGCATGGGCGCAGTTGGTGGCTGAGAATTACTTCTTATTCCATTGTATTTGGGCTCTTCATGCCTTTGTGAGGGCTCTCCTTGTTCAAATGTGATGTTGGGAATGCCCATTCTTCCCAAAATACCTTGGGTACTTGCATATGCTGCATTCATGGATGGGATGGTCACTCTTTCAGCTTGCATGCTTGGTCTATCCTCTTTTTCCTTGCCTTTCATTTGGTAGTCCATCCACATTGAGAACTTCTCTACAAGTGCTTCCATGGTAGAGGTCATTTGGCGCATCTCCATCACCATTTGAGCTTGACCTTCCATTATTTCCCTATGCCTCTTCGCATGTCTAGTCTCATGTGAACTGAGGGTATGATTGAGTGCACTAAGACTTCCCATGGAGTGAGAGAGGTCTTCCTCTTCAACCTCCAAGTTGGTGTCATCCCTCGGGGTGCGCGCATCCATTATCTGGTTACTGAACATCTTCATTTGCTTTGTTTTTCCCCCTGTTACCTGCCATGTCTAGGTGCAGTCCTGTGAGACCACCTGTCATTGTTTTGGCTATAACTAGAGCTAGACAATTCCGATTGAATTACTTTTTTGTTCAAAATGGAGGCAGCAATGCCCTCTTTGAGATGATCATATGCATGCATTTCCAGGTTTTATACAGAAATTTTTGTAATCAGAAATGTGGGACTGTTCTGTGCAGTCCAACACCCTGTCCACATCTAGAAAAGGCATGTTTTGGGCTATAGGTACTTGGTATGCTCCAAGTGGGTATCCAAAACTGAACAAGGTTCTTGGCAAGTATTGAAGGTACTCTCCAAGATCGGCATCTCAATTCTTGGGAGCGGAAACACCTCTGCAAATGCAAGCAATTTCTCCAGCACTCTGAAACAGTCACAAGAGGGTTGAAATTGGGTTCTCCTTCTATTGCACTGTGGGATTCACTATTTGCTTGGTATCATGCATCACTTGAGCACCCCTTAGCATGTTTGGCATCACTTCAGCATTACTGAGCATGAGAATAAGCATTCCCATGACCGTATCAACAAGGTAGGCTCTCATACATGCATAATCACTGCCATTACTGCATATATGACTGCATAGGTGTATCCAATGATACATACATCCATCTTCAACCCAAGTAAGGCAATGCATTCCCATACATCACTGCATACATGGCTGCATGTGTATCTAAAGATATATTTGCTGAGGTACATCCATACATCCCATGCACACAAGAGTGTGTCATGTCATAGTCATCAAAATTCCATCATGCCAAGTTAATTTCCGAAGAAGTACCTGCACCTGCAAACAAGTTTTGGGCTCTGGATCATCGGGAGGTGGGCAAAGTTCCCCCCGAGCCGGGTTGTGCACCCCTTCAGGGTCTTTGATGGCAAGGGGGGTCACCCCTCTTTTGTCTTGCCACCTCGCCTGGCATCAGGCTTTTCCTCACCCAGAATATACATGGCAGACATTTATTAATTAAACACCTAGCATGAGATGCATTTTAGGAATGGAAAATTTGGGCTTTTCATGAAGTGCATGGAATTGGAATGGGGAATAGGGATAGAGAGCTTACCGGCAGTGACTCACTGCCTACTCACCCTTATACAATGGATTTCTTAATCAATTCTTGGCTCAGCCAATTCACAAGAAGCCAAACAGGTTATGGGTAAGCAAAATATAATCTCAATGAAGCTTCAGCATGAGTAAAATCCATTCCAATGCTATAAGATCAAATGAGAATGACTGAGATTAATATTCAGCATGCATACAATGTTTAGGACTCCTATTACCTACTTGGACTCATGCATTCTCTCAAACAAGTGGATAGGATTCAACAAGAGGCTTAATGGGAGAGAATGAGAACCAAGAATCGGTTACCTTGAGTTGTTTGATGAAGAAGGCAGCCACTAATGCCACTTCAGTCCTTCATAAGAGCTCCAATTTGATCCCGCATGCTCCATAGCTCCAAAATAGTTATGCTCCGTCAAGAAAGGATGAAGTCAAGCTTGGGGAAGAAGGATTCTTCCATGGGGAAAGGGCATTCCTTGCATAGACTGAGCAAGGGGATGATTCCTTCCAAATGGGCACTCCATAATGCCTTCTTGCTTCCAAGAAGCCTTCAAATCTTGAGAATGAGCTCCAATGTGGCTGTAGCTTGGGGATAGGATGGCTCAAGACCTTCCCATGAAAAGTTCTTGCTGAAATTGAAGCTCTACTTCCATAGCCATGGCTGCCCACAAGTGCATGTCTTCAAATCTTGCTTCTAATCTTCTTCCTGTGCTTCTTGATGGCCAAATCTTGAGCTAGGCTTGAAGAGGGGACTCCCGGAACCAAGAAAAGATCAAAATCTTCAAGATTTTTGAGCTTGATGCCAAGCTTTCATGGCTGCGATGGACTGCACATGATCAGGGTTTCTTGAAGTGGAAGAGGAGTCCAAGAAGCTGAGGAGGAAGGCTTCAATCTTGCCCAAGGGACCTGCAATGAGCAGGGAGTGAGAGCCAGGAAGGAGAGGAGGGCTGGGGTGCTGTCAAACAGGCCAGGAAGTAGCCCGCATTTTGCACCGCATTTTACGGGGCTACTCCTGGAGGGTTGGAGATGGTCACCACAGCTCAACCCTGCTTGATTTGTGGCTCTTAAGCTTCAGAGATGGAAGGGGAAGGGCTGATGCTTCATGAAAGAGGGGGGAAAGCAAGATTTGGTCTTGATTTCCTCTATGGGAGCTTGCAGGAAGCTTGAGAAATGAGGAGAGAGAAGACCCTCCCTGAAAAGTAACCCTAGCTAGACTTTCTTCTAACTCCTGTGACCACGGTTACTAAGAGTTTACCTTCAAAATGGGCCAAAAATGACCCACGAGTTGCCAAAGTCGGTCTTCTTTCCTCCAAACTTGGTCCAAGCCACCACTAATGCTCCTGCATGCAGTCCTTGTGGTCCAAAAATCTTTGGGAATTCCCCTTTTGCTCCCTGTACTTGTGTACTTGTGACTCAAAATTCCATGTGACTAGAAAGTTGTAACTGGGTAAAATGAGGGACTCTCAACATTTTTTCGTATATCAAAAGGGAGTTCATGCATCATACACCTAGGAAAAGTAGTAAAAATAGTGAGTATATGGAAAAAAAATTATTGGTTAAAAAATAGCATTCTTAAAAACAAACAAATTTAGATATATTATACCTCAATCCAACAAAAGGTAAGGAGTCATTTACTTCTCTTCTCTTATCCTTAAGGATCTGCACACATTTTGAGTCCAAAAACGTAATATCATTTCTATTGCCTATGTCACCAAGCAAGAAGCGATGTGCACTAAAATTTGTTGCGTTGACTTATAAAGTATGTCAAAAAGCTCTAGAGGTCCTAGTTTCTTTGCTTCTTTTTCTTCAAATTTCTTCCTCTTATGCTCCCTCCATTTCTCTGCTTGTTCCTTTATAGCCTTTTCATCGTTCTCATGACATATTGTATCTCCCTCATGTGTGGCATCCTCCACTTTAGGACCTGTGTCCTCCTTCTTCATGTATGGTGGCAGATTAAGAATATTATGTCTTCTCATATGTAAGGGGAACTGGCTCCGAAACCTTGGAGAATCTATATCTCAATCTTTGTAGGATAACCATATCCTTTTCCTGAAGTGTCACTCTATGTGCACGGGCAGCACAAATATATGCATATTTGAAAATTCCAATCAAGAAGTCCTATGTAGCCTTCTTGATAAAAATAAGAGTACTCCTTGTCCACCTAAAGCTATCAAGACTATGCCTATCACATATCTCCCTGGCCACTCTCTAGGATGGCAAATTTACAACTACATTATCAAGATCTTTTATTGCCTTCCTAATTTCTCTAAGACATCTTACACCTTGTGAAAATCTCCTTATATGCTTCTTTGGTGGCTTGGATAGCTTAGAGGACTCATGGATCTTCTCAGCAAATTTTCTAGGATCAACCTTCTACTTCCTTGTAGTAGTCTTAGCTCTACCCATATCTCAACATAACAAACTATAACAACATGAAAAGAAAACTAGTTATCAACCAAGAACCTTACTCAAAACGTATAAAACATTAAAAAAAAACCATGGAAAACAAAGAACCATATAACTAAATTCATGTTTTATATGACACAGCCAAACTTGGCTCCAAAAGCAAGAAATTTTTTCTGAATTCTATGATCATATGCATTGGATTGAAACAAGTCGTGTTAATATGTTAATGGTCAAGTGAATTAAGGATTTTTCTATTGTTAAATAATGGCTCATGTGTAATCCGTGTTGATGTGAAGCTATCTAGACCATGATACAAACTATTATAAGTTTTCAAAGATATGGAGAGGCATTGTATAGAGAGACATTATATGTAAACTATGATACAAATAATATTAATTTGTTTAGTCTATCTTCAAGAATATCCAATAATCCATCCTTTAGAATTTAGTCATAAAATTCTATGAAAAATGATACTCAAGAGGTGATGCAAATAAAAATGCTAATATGGCAATGTTCTTGCAAGCTTCTCATGCCGCACATTTTGATTAATCTAGTGAATCACCAAAGTCTAGTAAAAGTGTGGATCATGGTGTTTGATGTGGAAGATGACTTCCTCCAAACGTGTCTAGTTTCCTCCTCTTGTGGCCCATACGCCTCTACCTTGACTGTTGTCTAGGCTTTCTACTACATCAACTTCTGCTATAATCGATTGATCCATCTAAGGTAAGCTTCTCTCGTTTGTTTAAAATGTGTATAGTAATTGAGGTAGGCTTCTTTTCTTCATGAAGAAGTTTGAATTAATGAAGTGAAGTATTTACAATAGGATTTTTGGCAAGCCAAGTAGAAAAATCATGTCTACAAGAGCAAGAAAATAAATAAGAAACATATGAAATGTGAAAAAAGAAAGGTTCAACAATGATCCCCATCACTTAATTTTCATTTCACATGACAAAGCAATGCATGGAATGCAAAAATGGAAAGAAGCAACAATGATTCACATTATTAAATTCACATGTTACGTGATAGAGCCTACCTTTGCACGAATGACCCATATTGCGATTATTTTTTCATCAAGGACCCCTAGAAGATCATATGAAACATGAAAGGATATAGTGAAAAAATGAATCCATGCACTAGATTTGTGTTTTACACAACAAAGTCCAATTTCTATGACTTTCTTTTCCATCAAAGACAGTGACTTGAAAGAAAGGCAATTGATCTTGTGTTTTATACAACAATCATGTAAATAAATGCATGCAAGTCTACCTAATTTCTAAATATTTTTCTTTAGAGTATGAATTTATTCCAAGAGAGGTGGTTGATCTTTCTAGCTTGCTCTTATTGTATTTCAATAGAAATGGGAAGGTGAAAATGATTCTTCACTTGAGAGGCTAGGTTTAAATTATGAGTAAACATTGTGATTATTTATTGATGTGGTATTTGGTGGAATGTAGGCTCATTAGTCACTCTTTTCTTGGCCTAGAAATACTTTTCACATGCTAAAAATAGTTTTTTTAAAATCACAAAAGTAAGCACCTCATTTTTTAGTGATGAGAGACTCCTTTTCACCTCAAATTTTGAGAGAAATTGCTCTATTATTAAATGCCCTTTTAGGAGTCTTTCAGAAGTAGCATATTGCAATCCTCAACCATTTTCATTTGTAATCTTTTCTATCTTCACCAATCGAAGCTAGCCTCTCAAAGCAAAAGGCAACCAAATCAAACACAATAAGTGCATAAATCGACTTGTTTTCTCTATCATAATAGAATAAGAATGATTTTACCTATGAGTGCCATTTCTTCAATTATTATTGTGTTTCATCCAAAGTGCTGAAGAATTTGTTTTATGGAACATGAATTTAGCAACCTTGCTCACTCCTGCAACTTAGTAAATCACATTTGTTACATCACAACTTAGTAAGTCACATTTCTTACATCACACCTCATTTAGTATCATGTGGCACTCATATGAGGCCCAAGGCATGAATGAAGGTCTCTAAGTAGACCTTGTGGCATTCATAGATCTCATTCAGTACGATATGGCAACTCCACATTGCTTAATATATCCCATCATAATAGGGACTCTCGTGCAAGTCTAATGCATGCCATCTATCAACATAGATCTTGTCTTGAGGTTGAGGAGGTACTATAGAGCATCACATCTTATTTCTTTTGTATGTATTATCATATTTAGAGGTGTGATTATTAGCATGGAAAAAGGAGTGGATGGGCTTGTTCAAGCCACAGTTAAATGCCACTCTATTGGGGTGTTGTCCTATGAAATGCGAATTAAGATGTGTTACTATCTAGTTTGTTATGATAGACTCATTTTTCACATGTTAGGGGGATTAGGTTTTTAGTATACAATCTAGTTATTCAATTATTTTTGCTAGTAAGGGATACACTTTCATAATTTCTATTTTAGAGTTGGATACTTTGGAGTCCTTATAACTATAGGAAGTACAAGGCAATAAGTTTTGTTACACATTAATTACTTTGAAGAGGGAACTTTTTGATGGCTTCAGCTACTTTTTTGAGGCATCTCTTAGCTACAAGAAGTCACCCCTCCACCACACCAGCCACCGTCTCAAATTTTAGAGCCTTACATAAGCGTGTGCTAAACACATGTCTCACTAGCTCCTTCTCTACAAGGATGATCCTTTTTAGATTTGTAGTGATGTTGGAGACATGGAGCACCTTCAAAACTTGTTTGGGAATCTCTTAACTTCAAGCAATCACCCCTCCTCTACACCAGCCACCATCTCCACTTTTAGAGCTTTACATAAGCATGTGCTAAACACGTGTCTCACTAGCTCCTTCTCCACAAGGATTATCTTTTTTGGATTTGCAGTAATGTTGGAGACATAGAGCACCTTTGAAAGTACTTTGGGAATGGTAAGCTAGGCACCAACGCGACAGGGGTAAAGTGAGAATGCACCACAACAATATGACAAGGGCAGATGCGCCCTATGTATTCAGCTAGGGTTGCGAGCTTGGGTCGCATCTCTTCCAAAAGCCCCTTGGTCCTCGTGTCTACTAGTGAACTCATCAATATCTAGCAAAGCTTGGAACCATAAGAAAATTCATTAGATAAATACACTTAACTAAATAAAGACACATGAGCTCTTAAATTTACCCCTTGGGCTTCATGAGCCTTGACCTTGGCCTCCTTTGTTAGGTCCAAGATAGGTTTTAATTTATCGATCACTCAAGGAGTGACATCTCAAATGTATGCATTAGGCATATCATGGCAAGAACCACCTAGCCCAAGTGGCCTCAAGTCCTTCAGTGCTAATAGCAGCTTGCTTACAGTGTCAATTATAGTAACAACAGTATCAATTACATCCTCAATCTCTTTAAGTTTGGGGGATGAGACATGAGCTAGCAAGTATGGTATGGTGTCTAGAGAAAAGTCATATGCTATCGCAACCATGAAGAGTACCTCATCCTCTCACAAACCAAAAATCTTCTCCACATTGTGGAGGAAGACAAACTTTGTGAGATTGACAAAAAACTTGGCCATGTGGGACACCTTTGTGTTCCTCAATCTCATCCACCTCTTGATAGGATTTAGATTAGACTTGGGGTACTCTTACAAGGGAAAATCCCCCAGAAGATCCCTCTCCATCACCACCATTATGGCATTTGAGATTGTTTTATTACTATTATACAAGGATTTTTAGGACGCTGAAGTGCTAAACATTGAGTTTTTGGAGGATTTCCATTGTCTTTGGAATGAAAGTCTAAGAGGGGGCCTCTTATGGGCTTGGTCTATCAAAAGCTAGGCCAACAAGGGCAAGGTTGCTAGTGGTGGCCTAGGATAAGAGGTCGGGCAAGGCTAAATGAGGTCAAACCATGATCATTTTGGGGAGAAGATAGTAACTATTTGTGTATTTTTCAATCATAAGTGAATGCATTTGTCAATAATTGACATGATATTTGGTCTAGAATTTAAAAGTACGCTCCAAAATAATTTATGTACCAACTTCTTTAGTGTTTGGGAGAATATAACATAGGAGTGGAATGCTCTCACTCTTAATGGTAACCTTGAATTTACAATGGCCCAACAAGGAATAATGTCATCCTCCGTAGGGGTATAACTTTGCTTCCATTGGCTACAATTGTGGCTACCTTAGATTATGACAATAGTAGTAAGGAAGGGTACTGTATTCCAATCCTTTGTCGATAGGAGTGTCTGCTAGCACTAACCTAGCAATGGTGAGGCAAATTTGTAGGTATGTACTTAGGATCAAGGTTTGCCATCTAGTTTGATGTCACTAATGGCAACAACTCTAACAATGATGCTTTCCCATTGAGGTTTGGAGAGTGGTAGTGCATGGTGCTGATGATATTGCTCAAAATTTTTGTAGAAGGTGTGTTCTATGTGTAGTAAGGGGCTATCCATTTTTATCACGGGAGGGTCATGTGACAAATGTCCAAGTGGGTAGTATTTCTTAATCCTATTGTAATTGAAGTGGCCAATGAATTGGCCATCTAAGAATGCCAACTCCCTATCTTGCTGATTACCCAGACATGGAAAGGTCCGAGGCCTCAAAGTTTCAACATCTGTTTGTGGACTTTTACATATTAGAGGAAGATAAGATCCCCCTTATCAAAGGATCTTTTTTTGATATATTTTTCAAACCAAACCTTTCGGTGGGACCTTCTCGCATATTAGATATGCTCAATACCCCACCCTCGTAAGTTGTTACCAATTATCCATGGTGCTCTAAGTTGTAAGGCCCCCATTATTAGGAGAAGCCATATGTGAGCTTAGGGACATTGGTTTCCTTGGGCCTTCTCACATATTAGATATACTCAATACCCCACCCTCATAAGGTGTTACCAATGATTCGTGGTGCTCTAAGTTGTAAGGCCTCCATTATTAGGAGAAGCCATGTGTGAGCCTATGGACATTGGTTGGGTCATGACTTGTATGCCAAATGAGGTCTATGTAACTGAATGGCCATGACCTTCGTGGATGTAGCCTTTCAATTAGATAGAGTAGTTATACTGGTAGCAACTCGATATAGAATGACATTGAGTTATAGGGTGCGGAAGTTATCAAAGAGCCCTATTTTGGGATCCAAGGGCCATGAATGTGGCCCATGGATGGGGAGTCTTGGGGGGGACTAATGTGCCCCCTAAAGTTGCTGAAAAATGAGAAAGAAAGAACAACATGTATGAGCTAAGTGCTCTTATAGCCACCACTAGTATGGGCACAAGTAAACTTTGTTATGAAAGATTTGGTTACATTGGTGTTGCAATGTTAAAGGAGATACACAAGCAACATATGGTTACACATGTACTTGTAGTAAACTGAAATCAAGGAACCATGTGAAGCTTGTGTAATGGGCAAGCAACAGAGAAAGGCATTTCCACAAGAAAGAAAAAATAAAGAGAAGACTCCTCTAGAGTTGGCGCATGCTGACTTATATAGTAAAATTCCTCCACAAGCTTATTGAGAATAAAACTTATTGGGGGGGATCTTTTTATTTTATGTTGATCCTCAATGATTATAATAGAAAGATGTGGGTATACTTCCTTCAAGATAAAACTCAAGCTTTTAGTAAGTCTAAAAAATGGCTAAAACTTATTGAGAATAAAAGAGAGCAAAGTGTTAGGAAGTTTAGAATAGATAGTAGTGGTGAGCTCAACTCAAAGGATTTTGAAGAATTTTGCAAGGGCAAAGACATTAAGCATCAATTGATGGTGACTCATACACCTCAATAGAATGATATTGTTGAATGCCAAAATCACATCATTTTGGAAATGTCAAGGTGCACACTTAAGAAAAAGGAATTGCCTAACAACCAGTTTTGGGCAGAAACTATTAATATTGAAGCCTACATTGTCAAGTAGAGTTAGACAAAGGCTTCTAAGGGAAAAACTCCTCATGAGGCTTATACTAGCTTGGATAAATTACTCATGAATATATGTGTGCATCATGTAAAATAAGGTTTTTTAAAAATACCACTTTTATATATTTTTTACATACAAAAGGGTGTAATATAAAGGGGTTATTTAAAAATTGAATAGAAAATATTATATTTTATTCAAAAAAAGCACAAATAAGGATATTTATAAATAGGCCTTGAATGCACATGATGTAGTGGATATACATATAGTAACTTCCCCGAGTATACTAGTAAGAAACCATCTATCTCACACTTTAGAAATTTTGGATGTGAATGTTGTGCACATTTTCCAATGGATAAGAGAAACAAATTAAAACAAAAAAACATAAAATGTATCTTCTTGGGTTATATTGATGAGGCAAAGGCTTATAGATTGTATGACCAAGAGACAAAGAAGATAATAACAACCAATGATGTGATATTCAAGGAGTAATAACATATAGTAAAGGAGGAGAACACAAGTTCTTCCACTTTATCATCTAGCAAAGAAGTAGTCCATTATGAATCTATTACAAGAGCTATCCCTACCCTCAAGAAGGATGATGAGGAGAAAGTTCACCAACTTGCAATCATCCCAGCAAAAAATCCATTGCTGTGATGGGTGAAGCAACTTTATGATCATAGTAATCCTATACCTATCACTATCGAGAAAAGGAAAATGGACCAAGGAGGTCTTAGAGAATAGAGAAGAAAATAAAGGCTTCTATTTATAGAACACCATATTAGAGATTTTGGGAATTTCCCAAGTCCCACTTTGAATGAATGTCTTACTTTTGTGAATGAAAGAGAGCACTATGTTTATGTTTATCTTTAAAGGGCACTTTGTATGTTACAAATATGAGATCACACATCTTGAAAGCTTAAATGATGCATGTAAGCTATGTGGCTGTTACGAGATTTGGATTTCACCTCTATCTTTTCTAGCATACTAACAAAATATGATGTTGTATGGTGGTGGAAACATCAAGGAGGCTTAACTAATATATACCTAGGAAATTTCCAAGTTTAATGTAAGAATACAAAGGTTTCATGGAGTGGAGAGAGAATTCAGAATACAAGAGCCTTAAACATTGTATGAAAATATATTATCATGGCCAAAATTTATAATGTTATGGATTTGAAGATATTATAATACGAGTTTTTTCTTTTAGATATAGCATCATTTAAAGTGACATGTATAAGTTTCATGAACTAGGACCTTAAAAGAGTCACCACTAACTAGGTGTGGTTTAATAACTTGATCTAATACCATATCGGAATAAGTTTGGATAACCTATGATGTGATGGTTTTTTTTTTGTGTAAACCAATAGACACAAGTATGTCAAATAATTGCTCACCCCATTTACATTTTTTGTATGTATATGCATGATATATAAATATCTTTTATTCAAAATTTCTATCTATCTTGACAATATATGGACAAGATGGATATTGACTTTGGCCAAAATTAATGAGTTTCACACTTTGACTAGCTAAATGAATTTTCATATCATAAAATAAAGATTTATATACCAAGCTAGAAGTTTATGATTTTTCTAAGACTAGAGATTTAACCTTTGACCAATGGTTTTTGTTTCCAAAGAAATAGACATAAATTTTATAATCAATCAAGACTTATTTGTTAGCTAAGAAATAAAGTACAAAATTGGACTTAAACCACTTTATAAGAAATTTCAACACAATTAACTAATGTTATTGAAAGAATAAAAAACATTAAGTAGATTCTCTCATTGATATTGGTGGCGTTTAAAAACACCAAGGTAGCTACACAAAACACTAAAATTTTAACAAGCATATATTTTATAGCCATGCAAAAGCCCTTAATGTAAGGGATATATTTACTATGGAAGTCAAAATTAGTCCATATAGAGTCACTGTCTTGTTGCATCATGTATATTGGAAAAATACAACTTTTGTAGATAGCTGCACTACCATTTATGAAATGTTTGTGATATCCTAACTCATGAGCAAGTTTCATTGCTTCCATATCTTTCAAAGTAGAAACTAAAGGAGTCTGCTTCAACATGGATAATTGTGAGTTGTTCAATGTAAGTGATAGACGATGTGAGGCATTTGTTGAGTATGCTTATATAGTAGATGGTTATAAAGTACAAAATAGGATTTAAACTACTTTATAAAAATTTTCAACACAATTAACTAATGTTATTGAAAGAATAAAAAACATCAAGTAGATTCTCTCATTGATATTGGTGGTGTTTAGAAACACAAAGGTAAGTACATAAAACACTTTAAATTTCTAATAAGCATATATTTCATAGCCATACAAAATACTTTAATGTAAGGGATATATTTATTATGAAAGTCAAAATTAGTCCATATAAAGTCAGCACCTTCTTGTTAATCATGTATATTGAAAAAATACAAATTTTGTAGATTTTGTATAAAAAATTTAGCTACACTACCATTTATGAAATGTTTGTAATATCCTAACTCATGAGCAAGTTGCATTGCTTCCATATCTTTCAAAGTAGAGACTAAAGGAGTTTACTTCAACATGGATAATTGTGAGTTGTTCAATGTAAGTAATAGACGATGCGAGGCATTTGTTGAGTATGTTTGTATAGTAGACTATCATAAAGTACAAAATAGGATTTAAACCACTTTATAAGAAATTTCAATACAATTAACTAATGTTATTGAAACAATAAAAAACATCAAGTAGATTCTCTCATTGATATTGGTGGTGTTTAGAAACACCAAGGTAATTACATAAAACACTTTAAATTTCTAACAAGCATATATTTCATAGCCATGCAAAAGCCTTTAATGTAAGGGATATATCTATTATGAAAGTCAAAATTAATCCATATAGAGTCAACGCCTTCTTGTTACATCATGTATATTGGAAAAATACAAATTTTGTAGATTTTGTATAAAAGGTTTAGCTGCACTACCATTTATGAAATGTTTGTGATATCCTAACTCATGAGCAAGTTGCATTGCTTCCATATCTTTCAAAGTAGAGACTAAAGGAGTTTGCTTCAACATGGATAATTGTGAGCTGTTCAATGTAAGAGACGGATGACGTGAAGCATTTGTTGAGGATGTTTATATAATAGATGGTCTCTTGAAGCAAGAAGTAATTGAAGATTGAACATATATACCATCTTTATCAATCATGGTCTCGTGCGGCGCTGATGATGAAGATGAAATACCATCATTCTCTGCTCTAGTCCATTCATCAATGACAACCTTGAATTGAGCATACAATTCATGTCCATATTGAATTGGATCCTGTCCATATAAATCAAACTTGATGACTTCACGTGCATCATGGTATTTGCTTAAGCGAGTCAAGTATGGTAGAAGTTCTTTGATCAAGATAGAGTCTTCACGATCAATATCAAATGTTTTTGGATAAATGCAATTCTCAACAAGATTTGGACATCCTTTGTAAGGACTATCATCTATGAGAATAGTCTTGGTATGCTAACAAACATCTCCATATTGATCCCATACATACTTCAGAGGCTTGAACATTGCTTCTACTCCCATCTTATTTGGCCTATATATGATTTTGAGTCGATGTCTATGACATTGTTCTTGGCCCCAAATCATGAAGAAAGAATACTTCCTTTTTGCATGGATCTCCAAGCACTTAATAACTGCCATGACATTCTTATGTAAAGCTGTTGACCAAACTCCCACTTGGAATCTTGCAAATAAGGCTTCAAGAAACTCCATACATCCTGGTCGAAGAACAAGCCATTGCTTTCCCATTTGAAAGCTTTGAAACCTTTTAGACTTAGCAAAGCATCATTGTAAAAGAAGACCATTGAGATCAAGTATAACACATAATTGTGTTGCATTTCTTATCAAGGAAACATCAATCACATCATCGTGCTCTACTATTGTTGAATCTGCTAGATATCCAACCATAGATGTCTTAGTTGAAGTTACAAAGAAGAAAAAGAAGCACATTAGATTCATTTACTTCCTCATCATTCTACCTAATTTTTGAGCTATAAACGGGCATAGAACACTAAAGCAATTAAACTTCACATTGATAAATACATAAATATGTACTACTTAAAAAATGATGTCTTAAGAAAAGAGACAGTTGACCATGTGGTCAAATCTAATCAAAAGTAATATCATGAGGTGAAAAAAATATATATGACAAAATTTTTGAAGTAAAATCTATTCTAATAAAGTCATTTTTCCATATCTACTTTTTATCGCTAGTTATAAGTATACTTGAGATACTAACAATAGATTCTTGTAATTAGTTGCACAATTTATATTATCATTATAATATTTAACATACTCAATTTTTAAAAAGGCCTTCAAGCATGTACAAAGAAGATGTTTATTAGTCCTAATTATTAAAAGAAAATTTAAGCATGATACTTTTGATCATGTGACCAAAACTATGTCACATATAAGTGACACATGACAATTTAATTGAGATAAGTTATACTCTATTTGAATAAGTTTTCATAGTTTCTTCTTAAGGACTAACCATTCTATTTTTGAACTAGTTATATCCCATAGATATTTAAACTCACGAATTGTAACAAGGATTTCACCTTAATATTCCATATACACATCTCAAAAGATACATTGGAGAGAAATCTTTGTTGCAATATTTATAACTGAGGTAAAACTCATTTGGGAGGTGCAATGAATCTTTTTTGGGGTGTGCAATATATTGTTGGCTTTCTTATCCTAAGGTACATGCATAGACATACACTAGTGATGTAGTAAAAGAGGCTATAAGAGATAAGAGATTTGACCATGTGGACAAATCTAACCAAAACTAACATGACAAGATCATAACACAACACATATAAGAGTTTAATTGAAATAAGATTTAAAATAGACTTAAGTAAATTTTGCATAGCTAGCTCAAACTTTTCATTATGATAAGTATTCTTACACACTAGATTACAATTAAATAGTTATCCTTACAAAGGATGATAAATTTTAATGAGCTCTTTAATACCGATTTGGTAAAATATTTACTTAAATAAAAAAATTTAACCAAACATGCTTGGTACCTTTTATAAAAAATTAAAAAACCAAAGACATAGTTTCTTTAATTAATATCATCAAAGAAAGAAAATATTGCAAATGCTAATGGAAGTAACTTCTTAAGAAAAAAATCAAAATTACATCAATGTGTCTTCCTTGATGAAAGGAGAAGGAACGGAGTTTAAACACCTGAAGTAGCCCTTAATTTCTCTTTCATAATTAGACTTGCTATATCTTGGCTTGATTCTTCTATGCCCTCGGGTGGTACTTCAAGAACTTGAACTTCAGTAGGAGGAACCTCTTGGGAGTTTGAATTTTGTTTGGCACTCTCATGGACCCTCCACAATTGTGCTTCAACCTCTCTTTGCTCTTGAGTGTTGCAAACCACTGCAATAGTCTTCATATGATTTATCAATGCCACCTTAGATGCAAGTCCACTTGCATATACATGTTGAGATATCGAGCTCCACTCGTGATATGCCAGGGTGACCGTTGTGCATTTATGTCACCGACTTGTCAGTTGCAGATGCGGTTGGTACATCGCCCATGAATAATAGCTAGATGACAGCTATCCTTATCTACTCTAGTTCGTGGCTCAGTTAGTATGCCACCTTAGTTAGTTGAGTTTGGTTTGAGACCCATATATAGGGTTCTTTTATTTATATGTACTAGAGTTCTTTTGGCTTACACAACTAAGAAGAGAAAAACTGTTTTCAGCCTCCACCTTTGTGTGTATTCCCCCATTGTGCAAGCAAGAAAGCTGCAAGTGAGACTCCTTCCTTCTCTCCCACAATCTTGACATGGTATCAGAGCCTTGTTCATGGTAAGGAGCTCAAGAAAGCAAGCCAAGCTCGCGGTGTTCTGGTAAGAGGACCAGTGTTGCTTTCATTTTCTTTCGCGCAGCATATACTGCCCTCTTGCTTCACCGCAAAGGGCGTCTCAACCTAAGACAATGCCTCTAGAGTTAAGAATGCAAACAATAATGTTGAATGCTACTATTGTGGTAAAATGGGTCATATGGCTAAAGACTGCTATAAAAAGTAGAATGACATCATGAATGGAAAACTGCAACAAGGAAATTATGCATCTTCTAGTAGACAGGGTGATGACAGAAATGAGCATTTGTTTATGGTGCAGCACATGACCAATTCTGTGACAAGTGCAGAAGAAAGTAACGATGTGTGGTATGTTGACTCAGGTGCATCAAACCACATGACAGGTCATGCAGAATGGATGCAGGATGCAAGGAAAATGGAAAAACCAGGATTTGTGGAGACTGGTGATGATACTGCACATCGTATTGTGCAAATTTGAAATATTCCTTTGTCTATGCAGGATGGGAAAAAGAAATACTTATCGGATGTATTTCATGTTCCGAATATCACCAAGAACCTGGTTTCTGTTGGTCAAATGGTTGAGCAGGGCTTGCAGGTTAGATTTAATTCCCATGGATGCTTTGTTGAGGATATGAAAAATAAAGGTCGCTTGATAGCAAAAGGAAAGAAAAAGGGCAGAATGTTTACATTGGATGCAGACATGCCTGAATTGAGTGCAGCAATGTTTGCAAATGGGACTAGTGTAGTTGCAGATATTGATATCTGGCATAAACGCATTGGTCATGTTAATGTACAGCGACTTAAATCAATGCAGGCCCAAAATATTGTTGCAGGATTGCCAAAATTCAAGGTTATAGAAATGCATAAGGTATGTGAAGCCTGTCAGTTTGGAAAACAGGCAAGGAAACCATTTCCTAGACATGTTCAAGAGAGTAAGAAGCCATTGGAATTAATCCACTCTGATGTATGGACTACTAAAGCTGCATCTCTTGGAGGCTATCATTATTTTGTCACTTTTATTGATGACTATAGCAGAAAAGTTTGGGTGTATTTTATGAAAAAGAAAAGTGAAGTTTTTGGGCATTTCAAAACTCTTAAAGCTGTGGTTGAAAAAGAAACAGGCCTGCAAATAAAATGCCTAAGGTCAGATGGAGGGGGAGAGTACCTCTCAAATGAGTTTGCAAGGTTCTCGCAGGAGCATGGCATAAAGCAACAATATTCATGCAGTCATACCCCACAGCAAAATGGAATTGTAGAAAAAAAAAACAGGCATATTGGAGAGGTATCTCGTGCTATGCTCAATGAAAAAGACCTACCATGGGCTGAAGCAGTTGCTACAGCAGTCTACATAATGAACAGGACTCCCACTGCAGCAATACATGGGATGACTCCAGAGGAGAGGTATACTGGTAGGAAACCAGATAATTCTCATTTGAAAATTTTTGGTTGCATTGCCTATGTTCATGTGCCAGATGAGTTGAGATCCAAGTTGGATCCAAAAGCTGAGAAGTGCATCTTTATTGGTTACTCTCTGTAGAGGCAGAAAGGGTATAGATGCTATAACCCTTCTACTCGTAAGTTTACAGTGAGCAGAGATGTTGTTTTTGATGAGATGAGTAGCTGGTATAAACCAGTAAATGTGATTGATAATGTGGATGCACAAAATGGTAATGCTGCACAGAATTCACAGCAGCAGTCACAAGATATTAGTGGACCCGGAGCGTCCTCTAACAGTGGTTCACATTCTTCGCCATGGACAGGCAGATTGAGATCAGGAGAATCTTCTCAAAGCAATGCAGATAGTGGTATGCAGGTATCACGAAAAGGAAAAGAGAAGGTAGATCAGCCCATGTTTGATGTGAATGCAGGTCACTCTTATGTGGATGGTGAATCCAGTGGCTCAGAACAGAGCATTGATGATAAGTTGGGTATTCCTTCTATTGTTATACCTGGAGTAAGGAAGACCAGGGATGTTTTGAGAGCACTTGGGAGTGAACCTACTTTGCGCAGGTCTACCAGAGCTAGGTATCCTGTGGATAGGCTAAAATATGATGGATTTACAGCCATTCACTATGCATATATGGTCAAAGTGATATAGGAACCAGAACCCACTTCTTTTGAGCAAGTCATGGGAAAAGAAAAATGGGAGAAAGCCATGGATGAAGAAATGGATGCCTTGGAAGCAAATGCTACATGGGAATTGGTACATTTGCCTAAAGATAAGCATGCAATTGGTTGTAAGTGGGTTTATAAGGTAAAAGACAATGCAGATGGTTCTGTGAATAGATACAAGGCAAGATTAGTAGTCAAGGGGTATGCACAAACATATGGCATTGATTATGAAAAAACATTCAGTCCGGTTGCAAGGATGGCAACCGTAAGAGCAGCCATTGCTATGGCTGCATCAAAGGGATGGTCTTTACATCAGATGGATGTAAAGAATGCATTCTTGCATGGTGATTTGCAAGAAGAGGTCTATATGGAGCAGCCACCAGGTTATGTGCATGCTATTCATCCTGAGTTTGTTTGCAGGTTGAAGAAAGCCTTGTATGGCTTGAAGCAAGCACCTAGAGCATGGTCTGACAAGATAGGACAGTATCTTGTCACTATTGGCTTTCAGATTTCCAAGGCAGATTTCTCACTTTATGTGAGAAAAACAGAGAAATGTATTATGCTACTTGTCATTTATGTTGATGATTTGATTATGACAGGTGACAATGATGAAGATATCCTTCATGTGAAAATGCTATTGAAGTAGAAATTTGAGATGAAGGATTTGGGAGAGCTGCGTTATTTCTTGGGCATTGAGGTGATTAGATCACCAAGTGGGATATGGCTCTTGCAGAGGCAGTATGGATTGGACATGCTGTCCAAATATGGGATGACAGGCTGTAAGCCTATTTCAGTTCCTTTGGAGCAGAATGTGAAGCTGAGCGCAGATGTAGGTGAGCTTCTGGAAGACCCTACTATGTACAGACGCATTGTAGGAAGTTTGATTTATATGACTATTACCAGGCAAGATTTGAGCTATGCTGTTGGATTGGTAAGTCAGTTTATGCAGGCTCCAAGGAAACCGCATTTGGATGGGGCTAGACGCATACTCAGGTATGTGAAGTCCACATTGCAGTATGGACTATTTTATGAGACTGGGGTTCAGATACAGTTGCATGGATACACTGATGCTGATTGGGCTGGTAGTATTTCTGATAGACGATCTACCAGTGGATATGTGTTCTCTTTTGGGAGTGTTGCAGTCACTTGGAGCAGCAAGAAACAGCCTACAGTTGCCTTATCGAGCACAGAGGCTGAGTACAGGGGCGCAGCAATGGCTGCATGTGAGGTAGCTTGGTTGCATCAGCTACTTTATGATATGCATCAGCCTACAAATGGGCCAGTTGTCATTTATCGTGACAACATGAGCAGTATACACTTAGCAAATAACCCACTCTACCATGCTAGAACAAAGCACATTGAGGTGCATTATCACTATGTGCGAGAGAGGGTTTTACTAGGTCTTATTGATCTAGTTTATGTCAGCACAGAGGATCAGGTAGCTGACATATTCATGAAGGCATTGGGCGCAGAGAAGCTGCGCAAGTTCAGAGACCTGCTTGGTGTGCAGGAATTGGGATTGATCTCGAGGGGGAGTGTTGAGATATCGAGCTCCACTCGTGATATGCCAGGGTGACTGTTGTGCATTTATGTCACCGACTTGTCAGTTGCAGATGCGGTTGGTACACCGCCCATGAATAATAGCTAGATGACAGCTATCCTTATCTACTCTAGTTTGTGGCTCAGTTAGTATGCCACCTTAGTTAGTTGAGTTTGGTTTGAGACCCATATATAGGGTTCTTCTATTTCTATGTACTAGAGTTCTTTTGGCTTACACAACTAAGAAGAGGAAAACTGTTTTCAGCCTCCACCTTTGTGTGTATTCCCCCATTGTGCAAGCAAAAAAGCTGCAAGTGAGACTCCTTCCTTCTCTCCCACAATCTTGACAATACATCAAATACAACCTCATGAGCATCATTGAATGCTTTGATTGTAGTTTCCATAACTTTCATTTTCTTTCTCAAAACGGCCTTTGCAATCCTTTGTTCTTCTTCAAGATCTTCATCATTGCACTCCTTGTCCAAGCCTTCAAAGTCCAAAATGGAGGGCTTGTTGACATTGTTTATATATTGCTCAAAATTGATGAAGCTTTTCTCCATGGTCACTAATGTCAAAACCACAAAAGAATCTATAGATCCAAAAGCAAATGTTCTATCCATTGGTAGGAAGTCAACACTACCAACTAGCATGCGATACTTACAAGAAATGCTTTCAAGAGCATTTTCCAAAGCTGCCATTTGCTTTCGATCAAGAAATGATAACAACATGAATTGTTTAGGTTCACATGTCATTTGTAGTAGAGTGGATACAACCTTTCCAAACTTTATAGAGTCCCATTTCATTCCCTCAACCCCATGTGCTGCATCTAGAACAACAACCCCAATGGTAATTGGATCTCTGTAGACATTATGTATAAGATCAAAGGTTTCTAGATTGCATCCGACAATATATACACGCCAAGGGAAAGTAGTGGAGGATTGAAGATGATTTTTCTTTTTTCCAATTAGGAAGTTCACAATATCTTTTGCTCCATTTGGTGGGGACCCTGCATCAGCTCCATGTGTGAGCTTCTTTGATATCCAATCATTGCAAATGCCTAAAATCTTTGTGTAGACTTCATAATTGATATCATAATCATCAACAAGCTCTTCCCAAGTCTTCATCACAGCGCTACTTTCTGGAACTAAAGCATTGAAAAGAGTGACTAATTCCTCCTTTAGGACCCTATCTTGCTTGATTTGCTTAGCCCTTGTTTCCATGTCAATCATATCTTCCTTATCCCATTTGTTTCTAAGAAAAAGGATATGACCTTCATTGATCTCCTCTTGTAGTGTAAGGATGTCTCCATCCTTTAAACCCATAAGGCAACGAAATGCAGCAGGAGAAGGTTGCCTTCCCTTTTTCTCGAACTCTCCTCTTGGGATATAAGTTCACCTCTAGAGTATCTCTTCATGATTTTGATTCAACTATCAAATATTTCTTGGGAGCTAACAATCATATGGCAATCTCTAGATGCACAATTTTCTCCAATGTATGCAACAAATCTCTGCAAAAAAAATATCAAAATAGTGAGCATAGAACAAAAGAAAGAGCATCACATTAATCTTCACAAAAAAAGAAGGTAAGCTTATATATGATTACCTGCCATGGTACTCTTTGAGAGCTTGTCTTAGAAAGCCCTTGTTGGGGTTTTGGTGGAGAACCAAATGCTAGCCACTGATCTCTTAATTGTTGAAGTTGCTCAACATAAGGTGCATTCTTCATAACATTATGTGATTCCATATTTGTCATTCGTGAAAGCTCAATGCACATTTCCGCAGGACAATCAACTAATATTCTAGCATTTCTTGTGGTGTATAAATGCTTGGTTGCTAGACAACGTGTAGTATTACTCTGAATATATATCTTTGCTGCATGAATTGAGTGAAGCCCTGATATAATCCAATAACTATAAGTGTCCAACTTATTAGCATCCACCTCATCACGATGCATGGGTCTCTTCTCATTGTTTTCTTGTACAAAAGGCATAAGATATGCTGTTGTTGCTGGGTTCATGGGAGTCTTTATGAAAGACGTGGTTATCTTCTCTACATAATCCCAACATAGTGACCTATAAGCATATAAAGGAGGTGCCTCATAACACCTATCAACGAGAATAGGAAATTGTGTTGTTGGACGAAATGGAAAGAATTTTTCAAACATGTGAAATCCTGATTCTTCCTTCTTTCCCTTCTTCTTAACTATTTCAGGAAAATTGAATGTTCTTTCTACTCCCTTGACCTCAAGAGAAATTATTAGCTTTGCAGGTGTAACTTCTAACATGGAAGGTAAAGTGGCATCATTCTTAGTACTGTTAGCAGCCATACTAACAACAAGAGCTTGTGACAAGGAACTTTGTTGAGGTGATTTTGACTTTGAGCTTGTGGGATTCCATAAATTATTTTCTTCTTGAGGAGAAGGTGAATATCTCAAGTCTATTTGTTTGTCTTGGAGCTTCATTCTTTTGTTGGGGCGATCACATTTTCTTGATAGGGAAAGTAGCTCACTATTTTGAACAGCTTGGAATGCTAATATAATGTCTTTTGTGCCCTTTACCTCCTTAAATAAGATCCATCCCATTGTTTTCAAAGAGTATTCTTCATCCTCTTTAATACTGGCAAAGTGAAATGACAAAGGATCAAGTTTGTATACTACAGTTTTCCCCTTGATCTTAACAAGATTACATGGTATTCCCTCTTTCCTAGCACATCCATCTGTTATCTTCTCTATGACACCATCTTGTTGAAAAAATGCAATATCACTCTTCAAAGTGAATAAGAGAACATTGTCAGCCCTTTTTCCTTGACTGTCATAAACATCCACATACCATGGATACACAAAACCACCACTAACTCCATCAATGGTTTGGGTCTCCTTTTTGGATGTGCTATCTTTCTTTGCCATTGAATAGTTCTACAAAGAGAAAAAGTTGTTAGACAAAAGTGGATTTAAAAATATTCAAAATTCACAACACCCAAATAAATGTACAAGATTTCTAAGTTGAGAATTGAAAGCACAACAACACAAGATTTTACGAAATAAATTTACTCTAAAGGGACTCTTCCATAAAATGAAATATTGAAATTTGAGATTGTGGTATGAGATCCAACCATAAATATGTGTGCTTATGTATCAAATCTCATGGATTATCCTAGCCTAAGTTAGCATTAATTATGTTTCTCTTGCAAGAATCATATAGTAAAAACTTTGCCATGGACTTCGGTGAGAAGATCAAATTCTATTAATAGTGAGACTCGACCATGGGCTTAACCAAATGGTCAAGTGATAATGAAATGTTGAGTGTGAGTGTGGTATGAGATATAGTGAAAAATCATTGTGGTTATGTAGAAAATGTCATGGATGATTTTGTCCCTAACTTAATCTTGGATTTCTTCTCCATGTAAGTTTCCTATGCAAGGATCATACTCTAGGAACTTTGCTAAGATTTTTGGCCATGTGGTCAAATCCTATTTAATCAAAGAATGAGATTTAGTCCAATATGAGATCGTGCACTCTATTGCCATATTTTTTTGTGAGGGCCACGACCAAAGTGACCATCATATTTCTATTCCATACCCATCATTCATTTCTTACTTTGTGTAGTTGGCAGCTCAAAGGCAATCATGCCATTATACTCCCTCTCGGTAGCTCATCCACCTTTTGCGGAGATCCAAAAAGTGCTAGTAATTTTTTCAATCTACCTGGCCTAGCTTTCTCCTCAATGAAGTCCAACATGGACTTTTCATAGGAAGACACATCCTTTCTTTTTCTACCCACATGCAACCCCTCGTCAATATTTGTGTCATGCATCCCTATGTGCACACCTCTATCATTGTATTTATCTTTTGACATTATCACTTGATCAACATCCTTGCTATCATCTGGGGGTATATCAAGATACACTGGAGTTGACTTGCTACCACTACCACCTTTTATTGACTCAATACTATCAAATACGTACACACAATTGTTTGAGTGCATGATGGAGTAGGTGGTTGGTAGTGTGCTACTAGTCATGTAGTGTGCATGCCCTTTATGATCCCATCTTGGAGACACATTGACCTTGTTTGCTCCACCTTCATGCTCTACGATGGCTTGCAACCCCTGAAAATTTTTGTGTTGGAGGCAATAGATTCTGCATGTAGTTCTCACTCAGAACAAGCTCTCCATTTCTTAATGAAATCCTGTGCTCTATGTAATCACAGCTATTCTCCATGACAAAATGGCAAAACTTGACATGTTGTTCTCTTTGCTGGGTTGGAAATTGATGAAAAATAAGACAACTCTATATTGAGCTTACAATGTGGATTGGTTAAAGAGAACAACAACTCTTGAATTAAGGAAAGTGCAAAGGAAAAAGGGTGCCATAGAGGAAGTCTTGAGAGGGTTTGAATAACATGAAAGTTTTAGTGGGTGGCCGTCATTGTAACTTGAGAAGCCTAATTAATGAAATAGTAGAATCATCAAATTTTAAGAGCCATAGAAGGACTATACATTTATGACACATCATAGAGAACATTTAGTAGTGATGGCTCAATAACTCTAAAACATCATTAGAGTGAGAGAGAGACTTGCATGAGAGATGTAATAAAAATGACACAAAAGGACATTTGGGCTATTTTCTAGGACATTTTACACACACATTAGTACGACCCTCCAAGCCTAGTAATATAATCTCCAAAGTCACCGCCAACTATCTTGGTAGCAAGAGCACGGTATAATCCTACTTAAGAACGTTGCCTTGCCAAAGAAGACGTCTTTCAACATGAACTCTTGATTTTTCAATGTCTTACTCTCGCTCTTGCTCTCACAAAGCTTTGTGTCCCCCCCTCTCTCTCTCTCAACCTCTGTGTATGTATTTCTCTCTCACTCAAGATCATGAAGCATTGGGTCATCTCAAGATTGCAAAGTAGTCAAGTCGACCACGCATATGCAGATCATAAGGGAGGTGTACATGTGAACTCACTAAGGATCTTGTCCTTTGCATATGCTTCCTACCATCAATTGCATGCATGCAGAGGATGGGGGGGCTGTGAACCTCCCTTCTTTTGCACATTATGATCATATAACCATTTTAGGTGAGACAGGCACATAGGCCAGGATACGAGAGAGAGAGTGTGTGTGTGTGCACGTATGAGTAGACATGTTTTGTTGCAGAGGATAGACTCCATTGTAAAACAACGAGGATAGACTCTTTTTTAAAGGAAGTTCAAGGTAGCATTATCTTTCTATAAAAAAGTAATTGTTGCATTAGCTTTCTATAAAAAATAATTGTTGAAGGTAGTTATCAGTTTTACCTTTCTATAAAAAATGGTTATATGTAATATCCCCATACAACCCCCCAGGAGATTTTCAATTTTTTCCTAAATTTTTTTTACCCCCTCTCTCTCCCCTATCGACTGCATGGCGGGGAGAGAGAGACAGAGAGCCAAGTGGTAAAGGGAGGGGGGCATGCAGCCCCCAGGTGGCGGGTGGCACCACCGTGCCACCTCTCCCCCTCCACCTATAAATTTCCCCCCCTCTGTTGCAGGTTTGGCCCTTGGCTCCTCCTTGGCATTCACGAGAGTCTTCCCCCCGTGCTGTGTGCGATCGGAAGCCCTCTCCTCTGCGCCTACGGTAGTAGCATACCCTCGTCGACGACATAGCTTTTCTCCCCCCCAATCGTCAGAACCCCCCCCAATCGGGTTATTAGAGCATGCCACCCCTGCCTCCCGTGACATCAGCACCTCCCTTCTTCGTCGACTTCAACGAATCCCCTCCCCCCCCCCCCCCCCCCCGACGTGATCCGCGTAAAGGAGGAGAAAGAAGAGAATTAAGGGAAAGAGAAGAGGAGAAGGAGGGTGAGAGAGAAGAGTGAGAAGAGGATGAGAAGAGAAGAAAGAGAAGGAAAGAAGAGTGACAGAAGGATGGTGAGAGAGAAGAGTGAGAAGAGAAGAGGAGAAGGAGGGTGAGAGAGAAGAGTGGGAAGACGAGGAGAAGAGAAGAAAGAGAAGGAAAGAAGAGTGAGAGAAGAGGAGGAGAAGAGAAGGAAGAGAAGGGAAGAGCAAGGGAGAGAGAGAAGAGTGAGAAGAGGAGGAAGAGAAGGGAAGAGGAAGGGAGAGAGAGAAGAGGAGAAGGAGGGTGAGAGAGAAGAGTGAGAAGAGGAGGAGAAGAGAAGAAAGAGAAGGAAAGAAGAGTGAGAGAAGAGGAGGAGAAGAGGAGTAAGAGAAGGGAAGAGGAAGGGAGAGAGAGAAGAGTGAGAAGAGGAGGACAAGAGAAGAAAGAGAAGGAAAGAAGAGTGAGAGAAAAGGAGGAGAAGAGGAGAAAGAGAAGGGAAGAGGAAGGGAGAGAGAGAAGAGTGAGAAGAGGGGGAGAAGAGAAGAAAGAGAAGGAAAGAAGAGTGAGAGAAGAGGAGGAGAAGAGGAGGAAGAGAAGGGAAGAAGAAGGGAGAGAGAGAAGAGGAGGAGAAGAGAAGAAAGAGAAGGGGAGAAGAGTGAGAGAAGAGGAGGAGAAGAGAAGAAAGAGAAGGGAAGAAGAGTGAGAGAAGAGGAGGAGAAGAGAAGGAAGAGAAGGGAAGAGGAAGGGAGAGAGAGAAGAGTGAGAAGAGGAGGAGAAGAGAAGAAAGAGAAGGGACGAAGAGTGAAAGAAGGAGAAGGAGAGGAGGAGAAGAAGAAGAGTGAGAGAGAAGAGAGAGAAGAGGAGGAGAAGAGAAGGAAGGAAAGGGAACAAGAGTGAGAGTTTTGGGCTAGCTACTTACCATGGCCCCCAAGCGCAAAGAAGGAGTGAAGACCATGGGAGCTACCCTAGATTCTCAGGGGACAAGTACATACGGAATTCATGGTGCAGTTGGAGCCATTGGAATTGCGGCCAATAATGGAGCATCGAGTATAGCCAACGCGGGAATTAGCACAACTCCAGACCTCGTCTCGAAAAACCTGGTTCTCCTTGGCCTAGGGAAGAACTATTGATTTCATTCCGCCACATGAATTGATAAGGTTTTCATAATATGTCACATAAAATGATAGACTTTCACTTAGTTTGGTGCATGATTTGTTAACTATAGTCCATGCTTTACTCCTATGATTAAAATAAATACATGAAATATTAGCTTCCATTCATAGGATGCAACTGCATAGAAGCATAGAGGACTTGTCATCTATCTTGCATTCCACGCAGAAGATAGGTCTTGATCTTGTATACCACGAATAGGTTGTCCTATCCTACGACAACCAATGTTTATGTTTGGAGACCGCATGAAATATTAGGGTAAAATTGCATTTAGAATACTAACAGGTTCTTAGAATTTCATGGATCGCTTACAAGGAAAGATTTCTATGCATTATATGATTATCTTTTACTTATGTTAGATCATAGAGGCGATAAGTGAATTTAGTTTAAACTTTATATACTCAAGTCACATGAGACCCTGCACTCTAGGAATAAGTACTCATTGCTAGATATGAAGAGAGTTAAAGATTGTTTAGGTTGTACTAATATACTAAACGCACCTTGTGCATGCGAGATAAGTTTGATTAGAAAATTTTGCATAGCATTGCATTAAGAGAAGATAGAAAGAATGTATGACAAGTCATGCAATATATTTAACACGCTTTAAACATTACCGAGTATGTTAAAAGACATGCAAGAAAATCGAGGATTCACAATTTGGATCCCTAGAGAAAAACCCAAGGGAAAGAGGGATTCAAAAGAATTTGAGTGATTAAACACACGTGCTTGTGAGTTGTTTTTAAGGATCTTGTCTTAGACTATTGGAAGTGGATATCCTCGAGGCTTAAGCCATGCTACTAAGCTGACTCTAAATGGAACGTTGATCAAGGCTTATGCTTGGTTGTTTCGAAAAGGATATTTCTAAGTGAATTGACTGGTTGCCTTGGTAAGAGGAGATCCCTACTAAGGACAAGTGGTTTATAAGCAAGTGATTTCTTGATGTAGAAAAATGATATTTTCTTGATTGGAAATGAAAGGGATGTTGTCCTTAGTAATTGTTTGTAAGCTGGGTGCTTCAGTTGTGATTGATTCCCTAAAGGAATAATTAAGAAAGGATGGCATTAGCTAACCCCCGTGAGCTACCAAACCCTAACCAAGGGGGTTATGAATCTGCGCCGGGAATGTGGTCCGAACCCACCGCAAGAGGTCTCTCCATGGAAATTACTTAGAGTAGGAGGATGCTTGGGTGCCAGTGGGGGCTCTGGCTGTAAATCCCAATGCCTCCGGGTCCTACACAAGTGTTCTACATGACTCGAGATGGGATCTTGAGGCCTTGATACTAGTTACAAGGCGGAATATTGGGAGAATAAACCTTCGAGTTTTATTGCTAGGAGACGGAAGGATTTTTCTGCGTAGGCAGAAAGGAACACTTAATTCTCGTGTATGGACAGGAGACAAACATTAATATGAAGATAAGTTAAGGAAGTGTTTGATCTTGTTTGATCTTGTTTTCGTGTCAGTGCCCTAAATTATGTAAAGAAACTTGTGATTAACAAGGTTAATTAAGAAAGTTGTTTTTAGGTGTCAAACATAATGTGGTAGGTAATTAGATAACTAAAACAGCCCCCGAGGGAAGCGTGGTGGATATGACCAATGGGTCTATCCTACGAAAGGGTGGTATCGGTTAGCCAAGAGCTTTCCTCAAAAGGAAATGTTAGCGAGGAATGTTAGGGAAGGTCAGACGATGACCTTAGACAGTGTTGGTTAGAATCTTGATTCATACCATTTCAGGGGACCGGAACGGGACTATGCTGTACGGGCAGAGAGGTCGAGCAATGCATCCCTCTCGTTTCCCATTCTCTTTGAACCAAGTGCGGTATGAGTCTGCTTGGGTCCAGTTGTATCTATGCAAAGTGGAGCGGTTGTAGACCGATGCTAGAAGGCTGTTAGGAAGACTCGACTGCTAGGAACTCGGAACTCAGGTCGATCCTAGTGGGAACGGTCAGATAAGTTCCTTGCGGGGCAGACTCGAGATACCCTAGTTGGAAAACCCCATGTCATTCCTTCGGAGTGTCGGGCGGCGTCTTCTAGATTGATCTCTCGGTGGGCTGCTAAGACGTGTCCCGCAATTTGAGGGCGGGCATGTTACAGTTGGTATCAGAGCAAAACTTCTTAATGATGCATGATTAATTAATGCTCAGATCATAGGCATAACCTAAATAACCTAAGTGGTATGGCTTGATTGTCAGGCGCCTTCTGCACCTACGAATGCTAACATGCAAGAGAAGGAGTTCCTTCTCAAGCAAATTAGGCCACCCGAGTTTGATGGCAAGGGAAGGACTGTTCAAGTGGACGCCGAGATCTAGATTGAGTCCATGGAGGACTATTTTGAGGCAGCAGGTATTGCACCTGCTAACCAAGCCATGCTCGCCAAACTTAAACTTACAGGCAAAGTGAGACTTTGGTGGAAACAGTGGTGCAGAGACCAAGCAATCTCGAAGGGGACAATCACTTGGAACAAGCTTAAGGAAGCTGTGCGAGGGAGGTATCTGCCACCTACCTATCGCACACAAAAGATGAACAAATTTTATGAATTAAAGCAGCTTGGACTATCCCTTGATGCATACTATTCAAAATTCTTCTCTCTCTTAAAATACACACCACAAATGGATATGACGCAACAGGTGTCAAAGTTCTGTGCTGGATTGAATCCACCCATAAACACTCAATTGGAATTGATGCACCCAATGGACTTGCAAGACGCATTACTCCGAGCAAGTCCAATCATCCGAGAGCTTAAATTAGGAAACTATGATGAAGACGACTCACCGGACCAAAAAATGTGTCACAAGTGCAGAGAGATTGGTCACATCCATAAAAGATGTCCCAACCGTTGATGTTTCCACTGCAATGTACTAGGACACATCCAAGCAGATTGTCTTGAGTTGGACCCTGAGAATCAGGAATGTGTGGTCAAAGAAAGCCATCTAAACTCTACTTTTGGCGTACATTATGGACCATGATGATAAAGGCTTGGAGCCTGTTGTAATCTTTGAGGATGACTAGATATCCTAAGAAGATCCTCTTGAGATAATAAGTCTTGTACTTGGAATAAATCCAGTTGACCCCTATGAGTTGTGACAAGTTGTCATTTTAATAAGTTGAGTAATCAGAGTAGTACAGCGGAAGCGTGATGGGCCCTAACCCACAAGCTCTAAGGCACAGTAGTGCTTGTCTCCCCCAGGTCTTTTCAAGATGAGGACATCTCGATTCCTCTAAGGGGGGAGAGGATGTAATATCCCCATACAACCCCCCCATGAAATTTTCAAAATTTTCCTAAAATTTTTTTACCCCCTCTCTCTCCCCTATCGAGTGCATGGCGGGGAGAGAGAGAGAGAGAGAGAGAGCGAAGTGGTAAAGGGAGGGGGGCATGCAGCCCTAGGTGGCGGGTGGCACCGCCATGCCGCCTCTCCCCCTCCACCTATAAATTTTCCCCCCTCCATTGCAAGTTTGGCCCTCGGCTTCTCCCTAGAATTCACGAGAGTCACCCCCCCCGTGCTGTGTGCGGTTGGAACCCCTCTCCTCTACGCCTATGGCAGTAGCATACCCTAGTCTACGACATACCATTTCTCCCCCCCCATCGTCAGAATCCCCCCCAATCGGGTTATTAGAGCACGCCACCCCCTGCCTCTTGTGATGTCAGCACCTCCCTTCTTCGTTGACTTCAACGAACCCCCCCCCCCCCCACCCCCCCCGACGTGATCCGTGTAAAGGAGGAGAAAGAAGAGAATTAAGGGGGAAGAGAAGAGGAGAAGGAGGGTGAGAGAGAAGAGTGAGAAGAGGATGAGAAGAGAAGAAAGAGAAGGAAAGAAGAGTGAGAGAAGGATGGTGAGAGAGAAGAGTGAGAAGAGGAGGAGAAGAGAAGAAAGAGAAGGGAAGAAGAGTGAGAGAAGAGGAGGAGAAGAGAAGGAAGAGAAGGGAAGAGGAAGGGAGAGAGAAGAGTGAGAAGAGGAGGAGAAGAGGAGGAAGAGAAGGGAAGAGGAAGGGAGAGAGAGAAGAGGAGAAGGAGGGTGAGAGAGAAGAGTGAGAAGAGGAGGAGAAGAGAAGAAAGAGAAGGAAAGAAGAGTGAGAGAAGAGGAGGAGAAGAGGAGGAAGAGAAGGGAGAGAAGAGGAGGAAAGTGGAAGGAGAGAAGGGAAGAGAAAGGGAGAGAGAGAAGAGTGAGAGAAGAGGAGGAAGAGAAGGGAGAGAAGAGGAGGAAAGTGGAAGGAGAGAAGGGAAGAGAAAGGGAGAGAGAGAAGAGTGAGAGAAGAGGAGGAAGAGGAGGGAAGAGGAAGGGAGAGAGAGAAGAGTGAGAAGAGGAGGAGAAGAGAAGAAAGAGAAGGAAAGAAGAGTGAGAGAAGAGGAGGAGAAGAGGAGGGAGAGAAGGGAAGAGGAAAGGAGAGAGAGAAGAGTGAGAAGAGGGGGAGAAGAGAAGAAAGAGAAGGAAAGAAGAGTGAGAGAAGAGGAGGAGAAGAGGAGGAAGAGAAGGGAAGAAGAAAGGAGAGAGAGAAGAGTGAGAAGAGGAGGAGAAGAGAAGAAAGAGAAGGAAAGAAGAGTGAGAGAAGAGGAGGAGAAGAGAAGAAAGAGAAGGGAAGAAGAGTGAGAGAAGATGAGGAGAAGAGAAGGAAGAGAAGGGAAGAGGAAGGGAGAGAGAGAAGAGTGAGAAGAGGAGGAGAAGAGAAGAAAGAGAAGGGAAGAAGAGTGAGAGAAGGAGAAGGAGAGGAGGAGAATAAGAAGAGTGAGAGAGAAGAGAGAGAAGAGGAGGAGAAGAGAAGGAACGAAAGGAAAGAAGAGTGAGAGTTTTGGGCTAGCTACTTACCATGGCTCCCAAGCGCAACGAAGGAGTGAAGACCGCGGGAGCTACCCTAGATGCTCAAGGGACAAGTACAGATGGAATTCATGGTGCAGTTGGAGCCGTTGGAATTGCGGCCAATAATGGAGCACCGAGTATAGCCAACGCGGGAATCAGCGCAACTCTAGACCCCGTCTCGAAAAACCAGGTTCTCCTTGGCCTAGGGAAGAACTATTGATTTCATTCCATCACATGAAATGATAAGGTTTTCATAATATGTCACATAAAATGATAGACTTTCACTTAGTTTGGTGCATGATTTGTTAACTATAGTCCATGGTTTAATCCCGTGATTAAAATAAATACATGAAATATTAGCTTCCATTCATAGGATGCAATTGCACAGAAGCATGGAGGACTTGTCACCTATCTTGCATTCCACGCGAAAGATAGGTCTTGATCTTGTATACCACGAATAGGTTGTCCTTTCCTATGACAACCAATGTTTATGTTTGGAGACCGCATGAAATATTAGGGTAAAATTGCATTTAGAATACTAACAGGTTCTTAGACTTTCATGGATCGCTTACAAGGAAAGATTTTTATGCATTATATGATTATCTTTTACTTATGTTAAAGCATAGAGGCGATAAGTGAATTGAGTTGAAACTTTATATACTCAAGTCAGATGAGACCCTGCACTCTAGGAACAAGTACTCATTGCCAGATATGAAGAGAGTTAAAGATTGTTTAGGTTGTACTAATATACTAAAGGCACCTTGTGTGGGTTTACTGTATGGTACCACGTGAGTGTAAGAGAGGGGGGTTATTTAAGGGAAGGAAGGTACATTTTATAAGGTAAGGTCCCATAAATAGGGGGTAGACAAGGGGTATTTTCATATATTTCTTGCACGCAGGTGATGTCTCCTTATTACTACTAGTGAATCTCTCGTGGGAGTGCACAATGCATTTGAGCTATTGTCTTGGAAGTCTTTAATGTCCTAGCCTTGGACTTGAGGCATCAAATAGAAGCCCTTATGGATGAATTGGGGTTGGAATTGACTATCATAACAAGGTATATAGTGGGGTATGTATTGTGTAATAAAAAATTCAGCATAGTAGTTGTGTGTGGATGCTACATGTTATGACTTAAGCTTGTCTACTGGAGATGAGAGAGGCATGATGTATATAAAGGATATGGTTTCGATGCACTTGGCTACAAAGAACTGAGTTTCTTGAGATTTTTATGGATAAATTTTGATAGAGAAAAATAGGGTAAAACAAGGCAACATGCTTTTCATGAAGTTCATAAGCTTCAAATAGACTTCTTGTAATGTCCCCATTACTTAGTTTATTTTAATGTGCGTATACATTCCAATATTTTTTTACTTATGTTGCACATTTCTAAAAACAAACTCTAATTATGAAATTGACTCTCATTATGAAGATAATTGTTATTTTTAATGAGGTATTATATGCCAGTTCATGGAAGGAAGACATGAGAGACCCTCCCAAGACTAGCTTATTAAGACTATGTTTGTAGTGCAGAACAACAAAAAGAACTAGACTAGTGGATAGTCACTTGGCAGTTAAGTGCATTTGGGTGACGACACTACCTGGATGGGTGACCTTACGAGAAGATTTTCCTACAAGCTAGTGGGAGCTTCTCATGCGTAGCCAACAGTGCCAATGAAGCCGTCGTAACCCATTGCCAAGTATGCCAAGGCCAAGATGCCAAGGTCTATGCCTTGGTTGTTGCCTTAGTCATGAACCTTGGAGTGACACCACCTGGTGATGAGACGTGCAGTGCTCACCAATATATTCGTTAAATTGGTATCCTCACGCTACAAAAATGGGACCCCTCCCTGACGTCATCAATAATGTCATAAAAAAAACTAAAAGAAAGTGTTACCTCTTTATCATTGATGACATAATTAAAAACACTAAAAATCAAATGTCCTCCTTTTACCCCTCTTCCTCGATTATATATAAACAGGGGTAGAGCGTCACGTCAAAAACACACACAGACACAACAATGACCCATGTAGAAGTCTCTCTACTAGTTGACATGTCAAAGCTCTGCTGCAACTAGTCGAACCTCTCTCTCTATCTCTCCATATCTACATGGGAGCGCTGTTCAAATCCATCAGCTTCTTCCATGGCTCCCAAGAGATGTGGAGATGCTGAGTGAGGTCACGCTTAGAGAGCTCCCCAACACAAAGAAGTGGCCACTGCTCTGCTGAGGGAACTCAACACGGTATTGAAGCACAAGCGGAGGTTAATCTCGAACCCATGGAATTCTTTCTTGAAGATTCTGGCCTCATGACAAAGAAAATCTTCACTGAATGGGTTGAAAGGCCCAATAAGGGACTAACTGCCACTGCTCTTTACCGCAAATTCGAAAGAAAATTTGCTCAGCTAGATCCTGATGATCAGTAGAGTATGGAGAGCCAAAAGATTGAATTGTTTTTGAAGGCTGCGGATCCTTTTCTTCAAGAGAAGCTGATTGATCAACTTGAAGATCCTGACTCTGAGATGGGATTGAAGACTACTTGGGGTGATGTCACTGAAGCAGTTAATATGATTGCTCAGAGAGAGCGGATGCGCCTAAGGTGGGGTTCTACCTCTGCACCATCTAAGTCCATAAAAGAGCATGTTCCTGTATCTTGACCTCTTGTTTCTATGGCCGAGCAACCAAGAAATCCTGTTGTTCCACCTCCAAAGAAGGATGTCATGGACGAGCTGATCAAGAGCATGCGGGATCTCCATCTTAATCTAACGGAGATTAATTCCAAGGTGGAAAGGCTTGATGTGAAAGTGGAAGAAAGAGGACGAACAGCTGCCCAAAGACCCATACGAGAAGGCTTCAAAAGACATTGTATCTGGTGTGACAGCCTATAGCATGATAAGAGGGAGTGCAGTACATTCCGTGAAGCTGAGGCGCAAAAATTAGTTTTTTGAAAGGATGGTAAAATTCATGCGACCAAAATTGGGCTTTCTCTTGAGCCAAATTTCGGTAACAGTGGCATGAAGAAAAGATTGGAGGATTTGGCAACAAGAACAGCCTATGTAGCTGTTGATGCAGCTACCTATGGGCTGCAAATTGAGACAACCAATGAGATTGTTAAAACATGTAAAGCTGATGTAAAATCTAAAGTGTGGATGCAGGCCTTAGATTGCGTGGAGCGAGGTAAGGCATCCAAAGATGATTTGACTCAGTCAATGCATCCGAGGAAGAACCGGATGGACCGAGCCGATTGATTCATTTTCAGCTTTTGCTTGGTTGGCTGAAATCAATAATCAAGAAGCTGTGGTAGAAGAAAAGAGAAGAAGAGAAGAAGATGTTGCTAGTCCCTCCTCTTCAGGGCCAACCAAACGTGTGACACGAAGTAAACTAGATCAGCAGAAGGCTGCTAAAAATCCACCACCACCGCTAGAGCATGATATGGAAGATGCCCCACAAGCAAAGAAGACGGAAGGAAAGAGAAAAGGAAAACATCCCGACTATAAGCTACAATCTGACATAGAGACTACATCGGATCTCAAGCGCATCTTAGAAGAAAGGATTCTTGGAAGCAAAATTGAATTTACATTGGGTGAAATTCTCAAAATTGCAAAACGAGGATTTCATGATGTAATAATTGATGTAATTAAATGGAAAAGACAATATGTTGGTGAAGAAACTAAAGAATCTGTGCATGCTTTTTTGCAAGCTCTTCATGTATATTTGCAGGATGAAGAGAAGCTGAATACTCCAGGGATTCGATTGGAGGCAATCAAAGAATTGATTGCAGCCATAGAAGCCAAAGATGAAGACATCTATGAAGCTAAAATTGAAGAAGCTATTGCAGAGAATGTTATGGTGGGGTCTTCTCAATCCAAAGAGTAGCCCATGCATAAGAAAGAAGCTCGTCTGCAAGAAGAGATTGATGCTCATTTTATTCCAAGTAGTCACTACTCCCGTACCCATTGGGCAAGGGCAACTACCGAAACCATTGTCAAGAGATGTGAAATTCATGAGAAGAATGAAGAGCTCAATGAGCTTGGATGCCGCAAGTTTGTTTCCGATCATATTAATGATTGTGCTCAAATCTTGTCTAAACTGGAAGAAGTCCATCTTACTCTTTCAGGAGCTAAATCTGTTTTTGGAGTTGAAGAAGTTCTTGTGGTTGGACATATGTGCGGCCCATATGGCCGAAAGCCTTCTCCACTCAAGATTGATGCCATCAGCGAAATGCGAGAAATATGCACAAATGTTTCGGAGATGAGAAGATTTCTTGGAGCGTGTGTTTTCTATCTTATTTGGATCCCACACTTTGCTCATGTTGTTGAAAATCTTTATCAACTGTTAAGAAAAGGCCAAAGGTTTATGTGGGAAAAAGAGCATACTCAAACTATTTGAAAATTGAAGAAATTGTTGCCCCCACCTTGAAGAGGGCTGATTACTCTAATGGACAGCCTATCATACTCACGGTAGACACAAGTCCTATTGGGATAGGATGGGCTGTTGGTCAAGATGATCTTGAGGGCAACATGTATGCAATTTGCTTTGGAGCAAAGGTTCTTAATGAACATCAAAGAAGGTATGCTCAAATTAAAAGAGAACTTTGGGGAGTTGTAACTACATTGAAGTGTGATCGGTAGTACTTCATGGGTGCACATGTAGTAGTTGAAACAGATTGTCTTCCACTCTTGGGCATGATTGCCACCTATTCCACTCCTAACATAGCTATGCTAAGATGGATAGCCTATATTAAATCCTTAAATCTTGATTTGAACATATTGCAGGAAGAGATAATCTAGTTGCTGACATGCTTTCGCATGCCAGATATAAAGATGAAGAAGAGATGATGGATGAGGAAGTAACAAAGTCTATATTTGCTGAAAATGATGCTATAATTGCTAGTTCAAATCAGAAATCAATAAGTACAACTGTTCTTAATGATGGTATAGTTGTCATAAATGCATGTACATCATTAATTACAGCAAGTACAGTAGGAATCGCTGCTGTAACAGAATTTATAGCAGCAAAGAATGAAGAAACAACCATGGAAAGTCGGCGGGCAGCTGAAAGACATCATGCTCAATGCTTTGTTTTAGTTTGTCCTCATTTTATGGAAGAATATTATGCAGATGATTGGCTGAAAATTGGCCAATACTTGAGCACTATGGAAAAGAAGGAAGATTGGACTGATGAAGAGTTCAAGAAAATCAGGAGAAAGGCTTATGGCTTCTTTCTCAAAGACGGCTACCTTTGGAGGCATGCAAAGAAGAAAGGAGGAGCGCCTGTTCATGTCTTAGGAGACAAGAAGACTCAGAGACAGGTCATGCAAGAATTTCATGAAAGCCTATTGGCTGGCCATAGAGGCATATGGGGCACTTTTGCCAAAATAAAAGAGAAATTTTGGTGGCAAAACATGTATAAAGACATTGAGCATTTTGTTGAGACTTGTCATGTTTGTCAAATGTACTATATGGTGAAGCATAGAGATGAGCTTCAGCCTACTTTTCCTTTATCTATTCATTACATATGGGTTATTAATTTAGTAACCATGCCTACAAAAATTTGGAACATGAGGTATCTAGTGCTTGCTAGAGAAGATCTCACAAATCAGGTGGAAGAAAAAGCCTTGACAACAAAGACCACTCAAGCTGTTTGTAGATTTTTACTTGAAGAAGTGTTTTGCAGGTATGGCTGTGTTGAAAAAGTAAGTGCTGATAGAGGAGAATTGGATGCCGATGAGGCTCGCCATTTCTTTGCTCAATTGGGAATCAAGCTATCTCTTACATCAGCCTACAATCCTGAAGGCAATGGTAAGAGTGAAAGAGGTCATCAACCGATTCTCAAAGCTTTGGCAAAGTCTTGCAGAGGGAAGATGAAAGAATGGCCTAAAATGCTTCCATTCGCATTATGGGCTAATAGAACTACCCATAGTGCAGTAACAGGTTATATGCCGGTTGAGATAATGTATGGGCAGCCACCTATTATGCCTATTGAGGAGTCTATTATCATATGGAGTATCTTGCCTTGGGATGAATGCATAAATGGAGAAGAGCTACTGATTTTGCGCATAAGGCAGCTTGAAAGAAGGCCAGAGGATGTCAAGACAGCCATTGAAAGGCTGAAGGCAGCAAGGTTGAAGAATAAGAAGAGGTTTGACAAATGTCATCGACTCCGTCCAAGAGCTATTCGAGAGAATGATTGGGTACTTGTCTATGACAACAGCCTGGACAATCAGTATAGTGCTCATAGGAAGCTAGCCAAGCAATGGTTTGGACCATATGTGGTGAAGGTAGTACATGATAATGCTACTTACAGTTTGGCTGAAATGGATGGGACCATGATCAAGATACCAATAGCCGGCAAACGTATCAAGCTCTTCCAACGAAGAGAGTCTTCTACTAATCGTCCGTTCCCACTTGGGATCGACCTGAGGTCAGGGTTCCTTTCCTATCGCAAAGTCTCTAGGAAGAAGTTAGCGTCGAGCTTTAGATGTACCACTTTGTATAGGAACAACAGAGTCAAAGCGGATTCATGCTGCACTTTGTTCATGGAGAATGGGAAACGAGAGGGGTGCGAAGCTCAACCTCTCTGCCATATGGCATAGTCCCATCCCTTTTCCCTAAAATAGAATAAATCGGGATTCTACATCTACTGACACTAGGTCTACATAGTCTTATTATCCCATCATTTGAGAAAAGTTCCCAGCTAACCGGAACCACCCTTCCATAGGACGGGACCTAAGCCACGTCCATCGCACTTTTCTCAGTTTGCTATTGTTATCTAAAGAAGGTGAATCGCTTTTGTATGTTGCACCATGCCTCTATGGAGACATGGCTTGCCAAGTACCAGATCGCTAGGCAAGACCAAGAGAAAGTGCAATCTGAATTTGGACGTAGTACGCGCCATCGACTGATTCGATATCCCGAGGACATGGAGGAGATGACGCGGTTCATGTCAACTCAATGGTTGCATGGAGCTTTGACCGCAGCGTCCCGCGAAGGGGCGGAGGTCTCAATGGAGGAGTGGGAATTCTCGAGGGGATGTAGTCCAAAGGTGATGACGTGTTTAGGATTTTTTGTATCTATATTTTATATGCGACAACTAATTTGAGTGTTTCAATGTACAGTACAAAATATATAGTATAGCGTGGTCGTGCAGACGGCATTTTCGCGTGGTGCGTATTGACAAAATGCGCTCCACAATGGATTGTGGTATCATGGCAAGGTTCGAGTAGGAGAGCCGACGACGAGCAAGCTTGATGACTTGGATGTGAGCCATCTACTTGAAGGCAAGGAAGAAGGAGAAGACTTAGAGGATGAAGATGAAGATATGTCAGAAGAAGATCCTCCTTAACCTGCAATTTCATGAAGTGGCACATGCCGGAAGATGTGCAGGTTAGGAGGGGGTGAATGTCAAAGGGTTTCCTATTCATGGCATAAAACATGGAGTTCTTATGCTTGCAGAAGAACTTCACTAGGATTCACATGAGAAACTTTCATACATAATTCAATCATTATTCCCCTACATTTGTCTTAGATGCCATTTAATCTCATAAGTTCCTTTGTAACTTGACATGCAATTTTCAGTTTGTATCATGTAAATTGACAAAAATTAAGTTTATGAAGACCTTCAACTTGATCAACAGGTGGTAATTGATAGTTTACAGGTTATGTCACATTGGTTCATGAGGTGTATTTCCTTGGAAGTCAAGAAGAGTGCCCAAAGTCCATTTGGTTTGTATGGGACATGAAGTAGTGGTTGTAAGAGACTTGTGTGACTAGTAAGTGACCTATATGGTCCACTTTTTGTGTGGAAGAAGGAGAGGAATGCAGCCTACATTTTTCGGCGCATTTTTCAGGCGTGCACACCTGTGGAAGATGGAGGGAGAGTTGAAGACTATGGTGAATGCTCCAAAGCATGCAAACACAGAGCAAACTAAAGAGGAGATACAAACAAAGAAGGTGAGAGTCCTTTTTGCCCCATCCATTTAGTCACGAAAATGAGTTGTATGATAGTCCATGACAGGGAAAAACATAGAAAAAGTATTTAGCCTGCTCTTATGAGCGTCTTCTTCCATTCTATTACCATATTCGTGTACCATTGAAGCCCCTTCTTGTGCCCAAGTACTTGAGTGACTTTGGGGCAAGTCAAGAGGTGATTTTTGCCAATGTATGGGCTGAATAGGCTCTCCCAAAAACTGTCATAAACAGGGCAGCCTACTGTTCTTGTCTTCTTGAAGGGAAATCAAGTGATCTATGTGGTTGCAAGTGCTGATATTGACCTCTAAACATGAGGGCTTCATTTGAGAGTGATTAGAGAGGATTATTCTTGAGTTTATGTGCATTTTTGGAGCTTTTTGGAGTTTATGTGCATTCTTGAGGATTATTCTTGAGTTTATGAGGGCTGGAAATTATTGTTATAAAACAGGGCTGAAGTGAATTAAAAGCTTTGTCAGTGCATTTCAAGAGCTTTTGGTTTATGTCTTGGAAGTACTGGAGTCTACCACTCAAATACTTGTATCTTGGAGTTGTTGTTCATTGGCATTCATGAAATTGTAACCGTTTGGGCTTGCATTTAAAATATGTATTTTGGATTAAATCTGAGATAAAATCTCTATATTTATTGGTCTATTAACCTCATAGGCATTTGATGTAATTGAGTCAAAGTCTTTGATGACATTCATGTATGCTAAGTATATGAAAAAGCTTGAGGTCTTCTTCTCCAACTGAATCATCTCTAAAACCCAAGAACCCCATTCTTTTCTCTCTCTCCTTACCTTGAATCTCTCACTCCTCTTCTGGTCTAAACCTCGGTGGTAGACCTTTGATCTCCAACACGACGACAACATGCTATAGCTCATCTCGAAGAGGGAATTCTTGGCTTCGATTTAAACTAAAAAATTTTGAAATCGGAGTTCCCTAGCAAAAGTTATAGCCGTTTGTGTGACAGGGGCTACTGCACGACTACACTATTAAGGGAGGACAGAAGGGTAAAAATAAGATCCAGGAAGATTATGCTCAGCAAATCAAGGATTCCATGTTGGATAATACACCTTAAGAGAGCCTTGAAGAGCCTCAACAACAAGGGAAAGTCAGTATACTCAATAAAACCTTGTGCATCCATGAACAAAGACATAGAGAACGACATGAGGCCATATTATCAAGAATGGAGCAAATGGTTTTGTCTACTGATCAAACAAAGTCTTCCATTGAGAAGTTGGTGGATTCAACGATTCAATTAAAGGCTTCTATTGATAAGTTGGTGGAATCTAATGCTCAAATTATGGCACAATTCTCCCAATGGATGCAAATGCAAATGGGATCAAAAGAAGCTAAGGAGAAAGATTATTCAAACAGTGAGCCTTCAGTCCCACTTCAGCCATCTAACCAAAATGGTCATGGACATGGGATTATTGGAAAAAGAGGCATCCCAAATAGCCAGTATGAAATAGGAGAGGTTTCACAACGGCATGATGACTATTTGGGTAGTTTGAATGGAGCTAATTCTCAAGCTTTTGGACTGAATACTCAAATTCCTAGGGGTTCTCTACCAACAGGAAGATTACATAGTGGTTCTCAGCCACCTGTTGGGAGATTTCCATCTCAATTTGGGGGTTCCATACATGGTATTCATGATCAGCCTATTTTGGGACAGCAACCATTTCATGAAAGAGAGCTAAAGGACAAGATTGTTCTAGCTAAATTTAATGGTCAGTCATCTTCACCATCTGATTTAGAGGAGTGGACCTCTAAGATGGAATCCTACTTTGACATATTCCCTAAAACTGATGACATGAAGATTCATTTTACTTCCTTGCATTTGGAGGGATTTGCCCATACTTGGTGGAGGTATATAAAAAATGAAAACATACTTTAGAGAATTGGGAAGCTTTCAAGGCACTTATGGCTGAAGTATTTGTCTCCCCTCTTGAAAAATAGAAATTAGCACGGAGATGGTATGGTTTGGAACAAAGAGGCCTAAGTGTAAGAGAGTACACTAACCAATTCCTCAACCTAACCATGTATGTGGAAAGCATTAGTGATGAGGCTAAGCTCCATAAGTATATGTATGGTTTAGAGCCATCTTTATCAGCTGATGTCATGGCACAAAATCCTACTTCCCTCTTTAAGGCTATTGAGCTTGCGGAGCGCTATGGAAGAAAGTATATAAGAGAATCTTCATTTCAGCATGGTTTTGGAAAGCCAAGGACTATTTTTAAGTAGGGGCAAGTTGGTAACACTTATGGCAGCAATCATGTGCCAAATGGGAGCTTACGGGCACCAACTTATCCTCCATTCAATGCTTCTAGACCTCAAAGTAATTTCAGGACAGCAAACAGTCCAAGAGTTGACTTCAAACAAGGGGACAACAAGCCTAAATCAATTTTAGCCAATACGAATCCTAAATCTATTCCTATGGATCTTTATAAAGAAAGAAAGGAGAAAGGCTTATGTTTCAAGTGTGGGAAAAAGTATACACCTGATCATGCCTCAAAGTATGTATACAAAAATGTCAAACCCAAGCTTTAGAGTATGTTAGTTTTTGAGGGTTTTGAAGATGACATGGATGAAGCTAATGCAATTGCACTTAATGCTGAAAATGAAGATCTTGAGGAAGAAGTTGGGCAAGAGTATTTCTATGATCCAGCCGACTCTTTTCCTTTTGATCCAGGAGGAAGTGTTCTGTTTGATCCAGGTGGGACTTGTTATGAGCCACTTGCTGGCACTAATTGTTCTATTTCTATGGATGCTTGGACAGGATCTAAGAGCCCTAATACACTCCATATGAAGGGAAGCATATGTGGAAAGCCAGTGTTTATTCTGATAGACAGTGGCAGTACTCATAGTTTTGTGAATAAGTCCATCATGGACAAGCTGAATTGTATTCCCACAGATTTACATCAGCCCATTAGAGTTCAAGTGGCCAATGGTGAAGAGAAAATCAGCACACAGATATGCCCACAGGTTTATTTACAATTGGCTAAAAATTTTGAAGCAAAAGTAAACCTGATCACTTTGGAAATTGTACTCGAATGTGATTGGTTGATGACATTAGGTAGGATCACTATGGATTTCTCACAGTTGTATATGGAGTTTATCTTCAATGGACAGCTTATCCATTTATAGGAAATTCCTAGTAGATTAGATTTTTAGCTTATTACGATTCAACAACTCAAAAGGGAGTACAAGAGGCGCTCACAAATATTTGTTTTGCATTTGAATAAAGAAATGCAGGATCATCCCAATAATTCAGCAAACCATCCAGCCTTGACAGCTCTTCTTGAGGAGTATAGAGATTTGTTTTGAGGTACCTACTTCATTGCCTCCCAAGAGAGTAGTAGATAACCCCATTGATTTGGAGCCCAACTCAAAGACAATCAATAAGCCACCTTACAGATTATCAAAGTGTGAATGAGAGGAAGTAGCCAAGCAAATCAAGGAACTTCTTGAGATGGGATTCATTGAATCAAGTTCTTCACCTTATGCATCTCCAATCCTGTTATTCAAAAAGAAAAATGGATCTTTCAGAATGTGCATTGACTACAGGGATCTTAATAAGATCACAGTGAAGAACATGTATCCGATACCCAGGATTGATGATTTTCTTGATGAGCTTAAGGGGGCTTGATTTTTTACAAAGATTGACTGATGGAACCTCAAATGGGCCGGCACTGGCTATGGCACTAGCGGGACCTCATGCTCATAACAAACAAACACACCCTCACGGCCTCGCGGACCAAGAGCGTCTATCTGCTGCTAAAGGATGAACTGTCCTAAAGCCTAATCTACGCGTTTATAGTTTTGTAGTCCAATGTTTCCCTTTCTATAAACTCCACAGAGGAAGAACCCATACATATTGGCAATAAATGCCACGATAATCACATACATGGGAGGCAACCTCTCGGTGGAATCACTGCGGCCCCACTGCAGCTCTCCTACATCGCAGGGATTGGCCCCTTGATGCACTGCTCAACATATAGAACAAACAAACAAACTCCACTCTTTTATTTTGAAAGTATTCCAGGAGTTACCATGTGTCCTTACCAAATGATCCCTCAAGAAACGAACGTCTATCCTACGGCTTAGGTTGCCTTTCCACACTCAAGCGTGGGTCATCGTAGTCGAAAACAGGTGCTATGCATCCAGTTCTTTGTATTCTGATACCATGGTTGACATGCACATGCAAAGTGGATGATCCTAAAGTGCTCAAATATAAATTTCAATCATAAAACGTGTGGTGCACAACCAGACTTTCCAATGCTCATTCACTAACTCGTTGCGGCGATGTAAGGATAGCACCGAGACAACACTCATGCTACTATCCTCTTAATTAAAATACAACAAACTCTATGTCATGATATGCATCAGCAAATCAGCAACAATCAGCATGCAAATCACACCATTCAAACATACCACCCCCTACGTTTAGGTATTGAATTCGTTGCATACGTGTAGAGGTTCATTTTGTCATGTTTTGATGTATGAAAAGCGATAAATCACAGACTTTGACAAGGAGATAGGGAAAATTGGGACTAAACCTCATGCTTTGCCACTACCATACATCCACAAACAATCATTATATATATTTTATTTTTGTGAAGCGTATTTCTATTTTTTTCCCTTACTTTCCCCATTTTCTTGATTTATTTTTCAATAAAATATGCTATTTTTTTATTTTTCTTATTCCAATCATTCAGCGTACTAACATTCAATTTATTTTCCATTTCCCTCCCATAGAAACACATTTTACCCACTCGAAACGACAAAACTATCATTTTACAGCTTAAAAACCGCATTTCGGGTTTTGCGGGAATTAAATAGCGCATGTAAATCATTGCAAAATCAAAATTTTCTGATAAACAGCAATTAATCATGATGCAATCAGCACTCAAAAAAATGTTCATCCAATAAAAACATCATTACCATCATAAAATACCAAAAACCCTTCATTTTCTTCATAAAAATGATCATACCGTGTTTTTACGAAACCCGAGCCGTATTAAATGACTGCATGACCCGCAGACGGAGCCTCTATTGCTCTCAATCCAATGTTGCATATCAATCTTCAGCATCTCCATCAATCTCCATCACCGTCTCCTTCAATCTCCCTCCCGATTCCTCCTTCAAGATAGTGCGCATGAACAACCCATAGAGAGGAGAGAGAGGGAGGAGAGAGAAAGACTAGATTCTGATCTCTTCATTCAGTCAGCCATATCTCATGCAAAAGGTGGCAATATGATCAGGAAGGAAGGAGAATTTGCCGGGCATTGTCTGTTGCATGGCTTCTGTTGAAGCTCCATTTCGATTTGTAGGGAAGGGGGGGGCGTTCTTTTTGGCGCCTAATCATGGCGTTGCCATATCCACACACCATGAAAAAAAATGAAGGGGGGGGGGTGCTTCCTCCGAAAGGGAACCCCCTTTTGGTCTTAATTTTTGTCCACCTTTTCATTGGTGGTCTCACCCAAGAAGGGGAATCCATAGTCATTTATGCACTACCACATTGGTTTCAGAATGATCACGTTTGCTGCATCAGTAGCATTGTTGACATACATTGAGAGCTACTATAAACTTATCGATCTTCAGGAGCAGGTACAATTGACATTCAAATCAGGTTCTCTCCGAGCACCTTGGTGGTGGCTTGATCACCCATTACTTAGGTAGCTATGGTTCTACTTCGTGGTTCTATGTTGTATGGTTTCTGATTCATTCTCATTGTACCATTGTATCAAATCACCCATTATCTAAGAGAGGGTGTTACCAGAGTATGTCATCTGATGTGTGAGTCTGAGCATGTATTATGGCTCGGCACTTTATGTAGTTATTTTAGGCATTTTTAGTGTGTAGCATTTTATGCTATTTTGGCATTTATTGCTACCAATCGACCAACATTAAATGTTAGTCGACCTGAAATATTTTATGGCATTATTCATGCTTATATATATATTCTAGGCTCCTCCTCCTCCTCCTCAATTAGTTGAGTTCACCACCTGGAGATTCCGTAGAGAGAAGCCGCTGCTAGTGCCCACACAGCCAGTGACTCACTCTTGTATGTGACAGTCTCGTGTCTGATATATGGATTCCATTTCTTGAGCATACATTTGAGTTATCATCTGTATTTTGTTCTTTCTTTCCCTTTCTCTTTTGTCTTCTGTTTCAACAATTTATTATAGCATATGTTTGCGCTTCCATTGTTGCTCCACTTCTGAGATGAATACCTCTTTAGGTCCCTCGCTTTGTACCTATCTCAAGCACCAGTTCAGGGAAAACCCTACTTCAGTGCTTGATTTGGAGCACACAAGCACTAAAAGCTTGAATCGGCTTATCCCCACAATGGAACCAAAATGTGGGATCTTCTCGCTGGGGTGCCAAGAACCTTGGAGTGCTTATTTTTTTAAGCATTTCAAGCCAAGTGCAATGGCTACCTCTCACATATCAGTATGTGCCCTCAAGAACTCCGGTAGCTCCACGATTCAGGGTGCAAGCTTAAGCAAGCTCGATCCTCAAGCTCCAAGCTCCATGCTCAATTTCCGTGTGTGAGAGGAGAAGAGAAGAGAAGAAGAAGTAGTAGAGAGAAGAAGATGGAGAGCTTCTCCACCATGGTCCCTCATCCTCACACATGCACTCCACTCCCCTCACACTCCCTCTCTCAAGCACAAGCTCAAGCAAGCAAGAAGAAGAAGAAGAAGAGGAGATGAGAGCTAGTTTTGGCCATGTATAAGAATGAGCTTCTTCATTTACTTTTTGTCTTTTATACAAAACCCTAACCCTAATCCCCTCCATTGGGGGGCTATGCGAGGGGGTTAAAATATTCAAGCTATGCTTATACGTGACCGGGCCATTGCATAGATGAATTTGTCATCATATAAGCGACATTTTTTTTTTGAAAAAAACTTGATGTCACATAAGTGACGACAAATGTTGGCATTGCTTAAGTGATTTTTAAAAGCGACACAAAGAGTGACATTTACACACTACTTTGTATTGCTTAAGCCACGCTACAAATTTATATTAACACAATATTAGTGAGTTTGGGATTCTCCCAATTCCCATTTTTTGAATACTAAAAAAGTGATACCCGGATAACATGCCCATAAGTTTCTCAAAACCATGTGATGTGACATATAATTGGAAAGCACTTGAAAAATGGAATCTATTGAGCTATAGAGCGCTTGATTTGGAGTTATAGTGTTCAAGTTATAACAAATCCAACGATTTGACCACGTGTCCCAAACTTATGGGAAATTCCCATATTCCCCAATATGGTGTTTATTAACCATGGGAGATCATTCGACAAATAATCAAAGACATGTGTTCCATGATTTTGATATTCATTTCAAAAATCATATTTTCTAGCATGAAGAGCCTTTCCCATCATTACATATCGCAACAATAACATCCAGAATTCTCTCTCTATTTCTCTTGCATGGAAATAATCAAATACACTTGTTCCATGATTTTGATATTCATTCCAAAAATCATATTTTCTAGCATGAATATCCTTTCCCATCATTACATATCGCAACAATGCCAATCCTTTTGTCCTTCAAGGCAAGACATATGATGAGACTGATAATGATATGAACTCCTATAGCATCTATAGAATGTCAAAGAGACACTACTCCACCACATTAAGAAGACTTCATTTGCCAAAAAATGTAGTGGGTAACCCATAGATTTTTGCTATGATGTGAACAAAATATTTATTCTTTGTGGTTTATTTTCCACTCCCATCTGATTGATTGCATTTACCATTGTCCAATCCAATGTTATGGCCTACATATAGTTTTATTTTCCATTGATATCCTAGATTAAATTAGTGGCCATATCTACCTTCATGTCACAAGCAATGGATTTGTTATGGAAAACGCAGTCGAATCCCAAAGCTTTATGTTTGCTAAAAGAAGCTTGGAGAAGTGGATACATCTTGCTTGGAGTTATTTTGTCAATGTTTCTAATTAGATAGATTGAGCTCTCCTCTAACAATGTATCTCTAGTCTGACATATAGTTGTTTTAAATATATAGATACAATGAGTGATCACACTTGTAAAGTAAAGTTGGCAATCATCAAGACTTTGCTACGAGGCACTGGACTTTCTGGAGATACATTGTCAGAGGACATGGTAGATTATGTGGAGATGGATGATGACACTTTAGACAACACCATCGAGATTCTTGGCAGATTTAGTATGCCCATACGTCTTGGAGAGGGTACATCCTCCCAGCCACATGCAGGAATGGAGACTTTTTCTCATGCACACACTACAATGCATCGGTAAGCTTCTTGATCGATAAGATAGTAATGTCATCCTTTTTTTACATATATAATTCTTAATATATATATCCTTTTGATGTCTTTTTTTGCTTAAGACTCCACTCCCAGGTACATCACGTCACGAGAGTCAGCGGCTTACTCTTGATGTACCTCCTACTACTTAGGTGACACCTGATTCATAGGCTAGTGGCCATCAGTCTTGTAGGTATATCTTTTATGGTGATTACAGATTAAATATCAAGTAGTTTTTAAGAACTTGCATCTCAATGTATCATATGTTTTTATTGCATGTAAGCATCAGCGGGTGGAGTAGCACACTTCTAGCAACCCGATCGATGTGGCAAGACACGAGCAGTAACCCCATTAGTACCGATGCGCACGTGCACTGGTCCTTTTTGGGTGTCACATGCAACATCACGCCTGACGACGGGGGTATCCTTCAGGTTGGAGCTAACATCACCTTCAGACGGGGATGAGAGACCTTTGCATGTCTTATCTACAGCGAGTTCATGTACCATGGGAGTAAGTATTATTTAACATAAAGAATATGAATTGAAATTTTTAATTTGAATTACTAATTGAATTTATTTTGCAATGCAGGGATCAGCTTGAGGATGACAAGAAATATGTCATCAACACACTGGAGACAGAGTTTGGGACAGAATGGAGTCACAAGTGTTTGCTCAAGAAAATGTGCAAACTCATGAGTCATCAACGTGACAATGCATGGTAAGTAGAGAGAGAGAGAGAGAGAGAGAGAGAGAGAGAGAGAGAGAGAGAGAGAAACAAAACAAAATGAAGTGCTATATTTATGTCTTCAAAAGGCCAAGATGACCTATGAGACCAAAAAGTTACGACAAAAGAGCTCTACTACCAATGTTAGGTAGAACAACGACATTGATGGTTTGCTACGGAACAAGCATGAGATCAAACATATTTGTGGTCTCTCAATCTACGTCCATGAGGCAGTTGACAAGCATGGGATCCATACTACTACCACATGCATCAAAGCTGGGGTGACCATAGTGTCATAGAGAGAGAGAGAGAGAGAGAGAGAGAGAGCAGGATTGGAGTAGCAAATGGGCAGCATGGGGGGGTTACTACGGGTACTCACTGAGGGTGCTGCTAGAACTACTGCTAAGAAACGATAGAAGACTACTGGCTTTGATGGTCTACTGCTAGGCCAAGCCAATCCCGAAAACAATTCTTGACTACGACTATTGAAGGTTGAGATGCTAATACTTGGGTTGAAACGTGAGATAAAAGCCTTGGTAGAGGAGGGGAATCGAACCTTGATATGAACTTTCTTTGATTGAACTTGAAGCTAAGATTACCCTGTACATAGCTAAAGAAAGTAAACGAGTATGAGGGGAATCAAACCCCGATGCTAGCCATATGAGGCTATCACCACAAGACTCCCCACCACCCACCCTTGTTAGTAAGCTTTGAAAAGAATAAAAAGAATGAATTCACAATGAATTATTTTGAGATTAAATCCTACCAAACATAACATAGTTTGATCCATGAGTTGACACGTAAGACTCACAGTCCTCATCATCATCTCTGAGATTAACCATAAAATTTTTTTCATCTTTATTATCATTTTTGACTTCTTTGAAGTTCTTCATCATTAAATATGTGTTGATGTTCATTTCCTCCATAGACTGGACATCCATTATTTCTTCCTCTTTGGTGTCTGTAGTGTTAGATTCTGCATCGTTGTCATTCTCATCATCTACAATGTCATCATGATTGGAAAGAAGAATTCTACACCTGTTTGACATCGATGTGTCTAGGTTCGAGGATGTAATCAATTCATCTTGATCTATTTCCTCAAGTCAATGCTATCAAACAAGTGTCAACCTCTAGGTTGGACATGCACAACTTGCCACCATGGACAAGCATTTGTATTCTTATAAAAGAACGCTTGGTCAACATGAGTTGGCAGAATGTAAGGCTCTTTTGTTGCACACAATAACTTTGTTGTAGGAAAAAGGGCATGGAAACTTTGAAGTAAAGGGCAAAAAGTCAAAGTCTGAAAATGAAAATCTACATTAGTTCTTAATGAATTCATTCAAAAAGCATAGAGTTTTTCTTTTTCAGCAATCAGCAAATTACTATGTGGAAAGCACTAATGAAAATTACGGTTTATGACAAGAACATAAAATGTTGCAACAAGATCATGCCCACCGACTCTTGTTCATGGAGGAGGAAAGAGAGCAGTATGGCATATCCCTAGAAAACTGCACCTACAATCAACTGAAGTTTCGGACCATCCGGAACATCGAAGAAGTAGTGTCGAAGGAGGAAGCAGCCAAGAGAGTCGTCGAGCAGTGCAACCTCACCAAGTACTTGGAGAAATTTGAGCAAAATGCCGACTATGGCTCCCATGTAACCAAGTTCACTATTGACAAGATTTGTGTCTCTTGAACTTGCACGTGATAATTGCTTGAAAGAGGCAACAATGCAAGAATCCTAGGTTAGATGTAAGTTGTCAATAGCTTTTATTCAAAGATGTTGTCCATATGCCCACATGTTGGTATACATTAGAGCCTAGACCAATAAATAAATTATTAAAAAATAAAATCCACTTGTTTAGTTCATAGTTTTCAAAATCCAACAAGTTACATGTCTTTCACAACCAATAATAAACTCTCTCTCTTTCGTTGACATTGGCTCATGATCACTAACCGCCTGTTGCATATGGGTGTATAACCAATCCATGAAAGTAGGTATGCCCCCGTTGTTATTTACACCATGGGTATAATGTCTGGATCTCCTCATTTTAAATTTTCCAACTCATTTGCTTGCAAGTTTCTTCTTGTACTCATAAATGAATTGTTGCATGCATTTGCTATTATAGACAATGAAAGTAGAAATATCCAATTTGTCTTGGAACTTAAGTCGAAAAGGGACTCCCTTACTAGACAATATCTCGTCTGACATGGTAGAAGACAACTCATTTGTCCATATGCATGGAGCTTCAGAATCGGTTTTATCAAGGTATTCACAAACGTAATGCATGCATTCTTCAAGCATCCATCCCTCCACCATAGAACCTTCTAGTCTTGCTTTTTGACATAACCTTTCAATACTCCCATAAATCTCTCGGCCCAAAACATCCATCCAGTGCTTACAACACTAGCAAGCTCTATCTCGTCCACTAGATGGATTAGAAGATGAACCTGGATGTCAAGAAAGGAGGTTGGAAGTTCCTTTTCCATTAAACAAAGAAGCTCTATGCATTCACACTTCTTTTGTGTAATTGACGCTTTGGCAATCTCTTTAGATGTAATCCATCTATCAATGAAAGAAAGAAGATATTGGAGATGTTTTTGAATTAAGATTATATGAAATAAAAATTTATACTAAAAATTAATGAGCAAGAAAAAGAAATAAAGATGATAGTGTTGGGTGGCTTTGCTATCTACAATGTATAGGTGTGCAAGCATGTACAAGGTAACTACATGCATCCAGGCATACATGGGTCAAAATCAAAATGAGAGGGAGGCACTCACAAAAGAAGATTAATCAACAATCTGAATAGGAGAATTTCCAATGTGCAAGATGAATACTTGGTAAGCCACCGTTTCCAATCATTTACAACATTTAGCTAGCTAAGGATGTTATGATATCCTATGTTGGAATGATGAGTGGTCCAACCTCTAAGAAATTTATATTCAAGGTTTGATACATGTTAGGAAACATTACAAGAGAAAAACTACTATAAAATATTGAATCTTCTAATGTGCCGCCTTTTTCTTTCGCCACGTGGGCTCTCCACGTTGGCAAAAGCTTCCTGGAATCTTCTTGAAGCATCCAAGGGGGCTCCGTAAGCCCCCTTTCATATTGCACTCCCCCACAAATAGCCATTTTAGCAATTCCCGTGGATCTCCCCCCCCCCCCCATATGTTATCTTAAAAAGCCCTTCCTAGGGACTTTTATAAACCCTTTTCAAAAGGGGTCTTTATAACCCGGATTTCTAAGCTACCTTTTCCCCCTTTTGCATACCACAAAGCTATTTCCTTTTCCCCCTTTTCCGTGTAGACAATTTAAACCCTCAGAGCTCCTACGTAAGGAAGGAAAAATTCATAAGTTCCATTTCTAAGGATCGATTCTGAAGGACGGTGCAATCAAAAAGGGAGATTTGCGTGCAAAGGAGACGGCCAACATCATAAATTTGCGTCCAAGGTGGAAAGGCCGAATTCACGATGGCTCCTAAGAAAGCACAAGGAGCAACCGCAGGAGGATCGTCTCCTAACATCCATGTGGACATTTCACAAGTCCAGGTTCTTCTTCCTAAATTTGATTAACGTCATAATATTTCAATTATGCATGGATCATCTGAGGAATAAAGATGCATGTTTTCTCGATTGGAAATACTTTGGCTAATAGATCACAATTGAGGGATTCGATCATTAGTATTTTTCAATAAAACAAACAAAATAAAGTGAGCATAAGATTTCTATGCATTTCTAGCAAGTGGGTTTTATGCATTAATTAGATAAATTAATGCCCATCTTTACAAAACGGAATTATGATAGTACACTTCAGCATGGAAGGAATAAACCGCATATCACATTATTAAACATCTTCTCTTCAAGATGATTTGTTATAGAAAGTTGCTAGCAACCGTAGGAAATTGCTAGGGCTGCATGAAGAAGATTTAACTCTAGGCAAGTGGCCTAAAAAACTTAAATCAATGAAAGGGTGTGTAAGTTCAGCATACGACAAATTCATTCGGAAGTGAAAGTAGAAAAAGGCTGCATGTTTAAACATAAAATCCTAAAGCTTAGTAGCATGAATCTTTTTGCATGTTATAGGATGATCAATCGGAATTATGCTATAACTTAACCTGTGCTTTGATCTTAACCCAAAAAGTTAGGGTTTGTAAATCAACTTATACGTAGACAATGAATCACGTGATTACGGAAATGGTAGCGTAATTATCTTCAAGAATAGACAAGTTAAATTGGTTTAAACCTAAACACCTAAAAACGCGAGGTACTCATTTAGGAAGGGTTAATTCAATGCAACATATCCCAAAGAGCTAACTAGGATGTAACACGTTGAGGATAGGACCTAATCACTCTTATTACAAAAATTGAAACTCTTATACCTTAAAAAGACTTGCCCACATTCACGGAATGTAGGGATAGTAGGGCATACTTGCGAGAAATGATCTAGGGTTTTTACCCTAAGGATCTCTTGCTAAAAAGATGAAACTCGGTTTGAACTTGGAACCCTAGAACCGTCAATGTCGGCCTAATGCAATCAGGAACGGATTGTTATATCTAATCATGATTTCATGATTATAAGACCCATTCGATGGGTAAATAGTCCCAAAGTTTTGATGCGACACTTGTGCAACAAGTTGTAGAGTCGCACGATCTTGTGATTTGATCACAAGGGAATGGCCAATTCCTCGGAATGAGATTGGTAGATTCATACGCAAGTTTATCTTGCAAGAGGATGAATAATTGTCTTGATATAGTACATTTCTTGGGTAAAGTGACTAAGATACGTGGATTAGAGATTTTCTTGGAAGCAAAAGACCAATCAATAACTTGGAATAACATATGAACTTAAGGTATTGATTAAGTCGGGTTAATAGGGTACGGCCCTAACCCAGGATATAGGGTTAACAAATAAACCCTTGGGGATCTTGCCAAGTCGCAATTGATCCTGGATCGAGTGCTGAATGCATTCGAAAAGAAGGATTCACTCCTTAGAAATTGGCCAAAAATTAATGACCAATAGAAATGATTGTGCTTGTAACAGTTTTAAGAGCACTGTTTTGCTTTGTTTGCTCAAAGAATTAAAGGATGAAAAGACATCTAATGGTTCAGGTTGAAGGCCTGAAGGGAGAGGCAGCTTCAGTTACCCCCGACTGCCTCCCTAACCCTAACCAAGGGGGTTATTAACCGCGCCGGGAAGGTGGACTGAACCCGCCGCGAGAGGTCTCTCCATTGAGCGCTACTTGGAGCAGGAGGATGCTTGGGTGCCAGAGGGGTCTCTGGCCGTAAATCCCTCGCCTTTCGGGCCCTGCACAAGAGGCCAACGTGACTCAGGATTGGATCTCGAGGCCCGCATACTAGTGTACGGGTGAAATCTTGGATTAGTAATCCCTGTGGATTATGGATAAGCCTACGGGCTGTACTTTATGTATTTCAAAGATAAATATGATAACATGTTGAAAAGGGACTTTTTTGACATTGCTTTTCTATGTCAAGTGCTATGATTACGTGAAGGAACCGGTGCCTAATAGACTAATTAAGGAAGTTGTTTGATACATGTCCAACTAAATGTGTTAGGTAATTAAATAACTAAAACAACCTGAGAAAAGTGCGGAGGATGTGGCCATAGGTCCGTCCTACGGATGGGTGGTCCCGGTTGGCTGAGAACTTTTCTCAATCATGATGGACAGCAAGAAGATCGTTTCAAGGGACATGAACAGCAAGGGCGCTGACCTAGAGTCTAAGTTATAACGATCCCGATTTACGCTGTTTTAGGGAAACGGAATGGGACTATGTCTTATGGCAGAGAGGTTGAGCTTTGCATCCCTCTCGATTCCCATTCTCCTTAAACCAAGTGCAGCATAAATCTGCTTCGGACCTGGCATTTCTGCGTAAAGTAGTTCGCTCGGGTTCGACGCTAGTTGCCGTTTAGGAAATGACCATTAGGGAAAACCCTGATTCAAGTCGGTCCTAAGTAGAAACGGCCAGAATACTTCTGCTACGTGGCAGACGCGGAAAGTCCTAGATCGCAAACCCCATAACATTCCATGGGAATGTCGGGCGGAGCTTTCTAGATATCCTTTTCGATGGACTGCTAAGACGTGTCTTGAAGATAGCAGGTGGACACGTTACAGTTGATATTAGAGCCATCGAAGGATTTTTTTAAAAGAAATATTAATAAAAAGAAGTAAAGCAAATGTTGCGATCCGAACATTCCCTTACTTTCGATGCTATCTTGTAGAATTATGAAGCATGGAACATGTTCTTAGTGTTCCGCGTCATGTTTATGACTGCCATGCATTCCCTGGATTATCAACAAAGGGTTGGGATGATGAACATCCTAGAGCGTATTTATAATCCATCGCATTTGTACATGGAATGAAGATGGATGGGTGCCTCAGGAATCTACTATATAGCTGCCCACCGTTTTGCATACCTTCAAACCAACCTAAAGAGGATCAAGTGGTTGGAAGACTTGAAAGTCGTGAAGCTGTTCATTTTTGTGGAGGCTCACGTGAACTCAACTTTACATATTCGAGGTCGGAGGGTTGAGCTAAACTCATATGTATATGAGGAAGTGACCCATGTAATCCCTACCGATAGGATCAAGGTATTGGGGTGCCATGAGAAGAAGGGGTTCCAAAGGAAAGGATACCCTGATCTTCCAATGACTTATCGATTCCTGAAGATCCATGACCCAAAATCATACTACTATCCAGTTCCTGTAGATAAATGTAATACAACATTATTCTCCCCAAACTAAATGTAAACAGTTGATCTATCATCTCTGGAAATATTGTATTCCGAAAGGGCTATGCCCATATAAATACAATAAGACTTCTTTTTATCAATGTCTGTTTGTTCATGAGAATTGATAAGAAGTTAAGTGGTTAGATTACTTGGTTGATGGCTGAAATGGAGATGAAATATAAATTGTAACGATTAACGAGTAATAACGTTAAGAAACCTTTATCCAGACACAACCCTAGGTATAGATTCCCAGTTTGCCTCCTACATCAAGTACTACTGTAATCCAAGAGAAGAAGTTTCTTCTCAAGCAGATTAAGCCGCCCGAATTTGATGGGAGAGGCAGGTTCGTCCAAGCAGATGCTGAAATTTGGATTGAATCCATGGAGGATTACTTTGAAGCAGCCGGTATTGCACCTGCCAACCAGGTTATGCTCGCCAAGCTGAAGCTCACCGGCGAAGCCAGGCTTTGGTGGAAGCAATGGTGCAGAGATCAAGGGATCGTAGAAGGATCCGTTACCTGGGAGAAGCTGAAGAAAGCTGTGCAGGGAAGATACTTACCACCTGCATATCTCATGCAGAAAATGAATGAGTTCTATGAGCTGAAATAGCTAGGACTCACTCTTGACGCATACTACTCTAAATTCGTCTCACTTCTTAAGTATGCGCCACAGATGGACATGACACAGTAGGTGTCAAAATTTTGTGATGGTTTAAATCCACCAGTGAATACCCGTCTCGAATCTATGCGCCCATCAGATCTTCAAGACACACTCATTCGAGCTGCCCCTATAATTCAGGAGGTGCAGGCTAGGCCAAGAGGTAATAAAACTTGGTCTTTTAATGACCTGAACAGAGGAGCATATAGACCTCAAATGAAGAGTGTTCAAGGTCAGAATCAGGGACAAAGAAAGAAAGCAATGACTAATAATGTCAACAACTTTGTTCCTACTCAAAGCAATGGCCGAAACCTCTGTTGTTTCCATTGCAATGAGCCCGCTCATTTCAAGAGGCAATGTCCCAAGCTTGGAGGAGGACATCGCCAAGCACCTTTCCAAGGAACGGGCTGTGGTCAGGGAGCCGCTACCTGAGGCAAAGGAAGAACCGCCTGCGTTGCCAATAGGCAAATGTGTGAAGAAGAAGAAGATTCAACCATGGAAGCAGAGTTTGAAAGGGCGACAGTCCATGCCGCTCTTCACAAGAAAGGGCGGAATCGCCAGTTCTCAGTGATTCAGACAACACTGTCGGACTATCAAGGTAAAAGTTTCAAGACCTTGATTGATTGTGGCAGTACACATTCCTTTATCTCACCAACTTGTGCAAAAATATTAGGAATAGCCACAGTAGAAGCACCTATCTTGCTTGTGGAATTGGCAAATGGTCGTGAGGTTACTTGTACCAGGAAGACTGCTAAGGTGGAATTCCTTATGGGAGGAAAGATGACTTTGGTCAAATTTAGAGTCATGAATTTAGGTATCCATGAGTGTCTACTAGGAATGGATTGGCTTAAGCCTAATGACGCCCACATTCATTGTGGAAAGGGCCAAATTTCCTTTCGAAACTCTGAAGGGGAATTGGTCACAACTCAAGGTGAGGCTGGAAATCCAAAAATCCAGCAGAAAGGACGAATTCGCGATGGCTCCTAAGAAAGCACAAGGAGCAACCGCAAGAGGATCGTCTCCTAGCATCCATGTGGACATTTCACCACAAGTCCAGGTTCTTCTTCATAAATTTGATTAATGTCGTAATATTTCAATTATGCATGGATCATCTGAGGAATAAGGATGCATGTTTTTTCGATTGGAAATACTTTGGCTAATAGATCACAATTGAGGGATTCGGTCATTAGTATTTTTCAATAAAACGAACAAAATAAAGTGAGCATAAGGTTTCTATGCATTTCTAGCAAATGGATTTTATGTATTAATTAGATTAATTAATGCCCATCTTTACAAAATGGAATTATGATAGTACACTTCACCATGGAAGGAATAAACTGCATATCACATTATTAAACATCTTCTTTTCCAAATGATTCGTAATAGAAAGTTGCTAGCAACCATAGGAAATTGCTAGGGCTGCATGAAGAAGATTTAACTCTAGGCAAGTGGCCTAAAAAACTTAAATCAATGAAAGGGTGTGTAAGTTCAGCATACGACAAATTCATTCGGAAGTGAAAGTAGAAAAAGGCTGCATGTTTAAACATAAAATCCTAAAGCTTAGTAGCATGAATCTTTTTGCATGTTATAGGATGATCAATCGGAATTATGCTATAACTTAACCTGTGCTTTGATCTTAACCCAAAAAGTTAGGGTTTGTAAATCAACTTATACGTAGACAATGAATCACGTGATTACGGAAATGGTAGCGTAATTATCTTCAAGAATAGACAAGTTAAATTGGTTTAAACCTAAACACCTAAAAACGCGAGGTACTCATTTAGGAAGGGTTAATTCAATGCAACATATCCCAAAGAGCTAACTAGGATGTAACACGTTGAGGATAGGACCTAATCACTCTTATTACAAAAATTGAAACTCTTATACCTTAAAAAGACTTGCCCACATTCACGGAATGTAGGGATAGTAGGGCATACTTGCGAGAAATGATCTAGGGTTTTTACCCTAAGGATCTCTTGCTAAAAAGATGAAACTCGGTTTGAACTTGGAACCCTAGAACCGTCAATGTCGGCCTAATGCAATCAGGAACGGATTGTTATATCTAATCATGATTTCATGATTATAAGACCCATTCGATGGGTAAATAGTCCCAAAGTTTTGATGCGACACTTGTGCAACAAGTTGTAGAGTCGCACGATCTTGTGATTTGATCACAAGGGAATGGCCAATTCCTCGGAATGAGATTGGTAGATTCATACGCAAGTTTATCTTGCAAGAGGATGAATAATTGTCTTGATATAGTACATTTCTTGGGTAAAGTGACTAAGATACGTGGATTAGAGATTTTCTTGGAAGCAAAAGACCAATCAATAACTTGGAATAACATATGAACTTAAGGTATTGATTAAGTCGGGTTAATAGGGTACGGCCCTAACCCAGGATATAGGGTTAACAAATAAACCCTTGGGGATCTTGCCAAGTCGCAATTGATCCTGGATCGAGTGCTGAATGCATTCGAAAAGAAGGATTCACTCCTTAGCAATTGGCCAAAAATTAATGACCAATAGAAATGATTGTGCTTGTAACAGTTTTAAGAGCACTGTTTTGCTTTGTTTGCTCAAAGAATTAAAGGATGAAAAGACATCTAATGGTTTAGGTTGAAGGCCTGAAGGGAGAGGCAGCTTCAGTTACCCCCGACTGCCTCCCTAACCCTAACCAAGGGGGTTATTAACCGTGCCGGGAAGGTGGACTGAACCCGCCGCGAGAGGTCTCTCCATTGAGCGCTACTTGGAGCAGGAGGATGCTTGGGTGCCAGAGGGGTCTCTGGCCGTAAATCCCTCGCCTTTCGGGCCCTGCACAAGAGGCCAACGTGACTCAGGATTGGATCTCGAGGCCCGCATACTAGTGTACGGGTGAAATCTTGGATTAGTAATCCCTGTGGATTATGGATAAGCCTACGGGCTGTACTTTATGTATTTCAAAGATAAATATGATAACATGTTGAAAAGGGACTTTTTTGACATTGCTTTTCTATGTCAAGTGCTATGATTACGTGAAGGAACCGGTGCCTAATAGACTAATTAAGGAAGTTGTTTGATACATGTCCAACTAAATGTGTTAGGTAATTAAATAACTAAAACAACCTGAGAAAAGTGCGGAGGATGTGGCCATAGGTCCGTCCTACGGATGGGTGGTCCCGGTTGGCTGAGAACTTTTCTCAATCATGATGGACAGCAAGAAGATCGTTTCAAGGGACATGAACAGCAAGGGCGCTGACCTAGAGTCTAAGTTATAACGATCCCGATTTACGCTGTTTTAGGGAAACGGAATGGGACTATGTCTTATGGCAGAGAGGTTGAGCTTTGCATCCCTCTCGATTCCCATTCTCCTTAAACCAAGTGCAGCATAAATCTGCTTCGGACCTGGCATTTCTGCGTAAAGTAGTTCGCTCGGGTTCGACGCTAGTTGCCGTTTAGGAAATGACCATTAGGGAAAACCCTGATTCAAGTCGGTCCTAAGTAGAAACGGCCAGAATACTTCTGCTACGTGGCAGACGCGGAAAGTCCTAGATCGCAAACCCCATAACATTCCATGGGAATGTCGGGCGGAGCTTTCTAGATATCCTTTTCGATGGACTGCTAAGACGTGTCTTGAAGATAGCAGGTGGACACGTTACAGTTGATATTAGAGCCATCGAAGGATTTTTTTAAAAGAAATCTTAATAAAAAGAAGTAAAGCAAATGTTGCGATCCGAACATTCCCTTACTTTCGATGCTATCTTGTAGAATTATGAAGCATGGAACATGTTCTTAGTGTTCCGCGTCATGTTTATGACTGCCATGCATTCCCTGGATTATCAACAAAGGGTTGGGATGATGAACATCCTAGAGCGTATTTATAATCCATCACATTTGTACATGGAATGAAGATGGATGGGTGCCTCAGGAATCTACTATATAGCTGCCCACCGTTTTGCATACCTTCAAACCAACCTAAAGAGGATCAAGTGGTTGGAAGACTTGAAAGTCGTGAAGCTGTTCATTTTTGTGGAGGCTCACGTGAACTCAACTTTACATATTCGAGGTCAGAGGGTTGAGCTAAACTCATATGTATATGAGGAAGTGACCCATGTAATCCCTACCGATAGGATCAAGGTATTGGGGTGCCATGAGAAGAAGGGGTTCCAAAGGAAAGGATACCCTGATCTTCCAATGACTTATCGATTCCTGAAGATCCATGACCCAAAACCATACTACTATCCAGTTCCTGTAGATAAATGTAATACAACATTATTCTCCCCAAACTAAATGTAAACAGTTGATCTATCATCTCTGGAAATATTGTATTCCGAAAGGGCTATGCCCATATAAATACAATAAGACTTCTTTTTATCAATGTCTGTTTGTTCATGAGAATTGATAAGAAGTTAAGTGGTTAGATTACTTGGTTGATGGCTGAAATGGAGATGAAATATAAATTGTAACGATTAACGAGTAATAACGTTAAGAAACCTTTATCCAGACACAACCCTAGGTACAGATTCCCAGTTTGCCTCCTACATCAAGTACTACTGTAATCCAAGAGAAGAAGTTTCTTCTCAAGCAGATTAAGCCGCCCGAATTTGATGGGAGAGGCAGGTTCGTCCAAGCAGATGCTGAAATTTGGATTGAATCCATGGAGGATTACTTTGAAGCAGCCGGTATTGCACCTGCCAACCAGGTTATGCTCGCCAAGCTGAAGCTCACCGGCGAAGCCAGGCTTTGGTGGAAGCAATGGTGCAGAGATCAAGGGATCGTAGAAGGATCCGTTACCTGGGAGAAGCTGAAGAAAGCTGTGCAGGGAAGATACTTACCACCTGCATATCTCATGCAGAAAATGAATGAGTTCTATGAGCTGAAATAGCTAGGACTCACTCTTGACGCATACTACTCTAAATTCGTCTCACTTCTTAAGTATGCGCCACAGATGGACATGACACAGCAGGTGTCAAAATTTTGTGATGGTTTAAATCCACCAGTGAATACCCGTCTCGAATCTATGCGCCCATCAGATCTTCAAGACACACTCATTCGAGCTGCCCCTATAATTCAGGAGGTGCAGGCTAGGCCAAGAGGTAATAAAACTTGGTCTTTTAATGACCTGAACAGAGGAGCATATAGACCTCAAATGAAGAGTGTTCAAGGTCAGAATCAGGGACAAAGAAAGAAAGCAATGACTAATAATGTCAACAACTTTGTTCCTACTCAAAGCAATGGCCGAAACCTCTGTTGTTTCCATTGCAATGAGCCCGCTCATTTCAAGAGGCAATGTCCCAAGCTTGGAGGAGGACATCGCCAAGCACCTTTCCAAGGAACGGGCTGTGGTCAGGGAGCCGCTACCTGAGGCAAAGGAAGAACCGCCTGCGTTGCCAATAGGCAAATGTGTGAAGAAGAAGAAGATTCAACCATGGAAGCAGAGTTTGAAAGGGCGACAGTCCATGCCGCTCTTCACAAGAAAGGGCGGAATCGCCAGTTCTCGGTGATTCAGACAACACTGTCGGACTATCAAGGTAAAAGTTTCAAGACCTTGATTGATTGTGGCAGTACACATTCCTTTATCTCACCAACTTGTGCAAAAATATTAGGAATAGCCACAGTAGAAGCACCTATCTTGCTTGTGGAATTGGCAAATGGTCGTGAGGTTACTTGTACCAGGAAGACTGCTAAGGTGGAATTCCTTATGGGAGGAAAGATGACTTTGGTCAAATTTAGAGTCATGAATTTAGGTATCCATGAGTGTCTACTAGGAATGGATTGGCTTAAGCCTAATGACGCCCACATTCATTGTGGAAAGGGCCAAATTTCCTTTCGAAACTCTGAAGGGGAATTGGTCACAACTCAAGGTGAGGCTGGAAATCCAAAAATCCAGCAGAAAGGACGAATTCGCGATGGCTCCTAAGAAAGCACAAGGAGCAACCGCAAGAGGATCGTCTCCTAGCATCCATGTGGACATTTCACCACAAGTCCAGGTTCTTCTTCATAAATTTGATTAATGTCGTAATATTTCAATTATGCATGGATCATCTGAGGAATAAGGATGCATGTTTTTTCGATTGGAAATACTTTGGCTAATAGATCACAATTGAGGGATTCGGTCATTAGTATTTTTCAATAAAACGAACAAAATAAAGTGAGCATAAGGTTTCTATGCATTTCTAGCAAATGGATTTTATGTATTAATTAGATTAATTAATGCCCATCTTTACAAAACGGAATTATGACAGTACACTTCACCATGGAAGGAATAAACTGCATATCACATTATTAAACATCTTCTTTTCCAAATGATTCGTAATAGAAAGTTGCTAGCAACCATAGGAAATTGCTAGGGCTGCATGAAGAAGATTTAACTCTAGGCAAGTGGCCTAAAAAACTTAAATCAATGAAAGGGTGTGTAAGTTCAGCATACGACAAATTCATTCGGAAGTGAAAGTAGAAAAAGGCTGCATGTTTAAACATAAAATCCTAAAGCTTAGTAGCATGAATCTTTTTGCATGTTATAGGATGATCAATCGGAATTATGCTATAACTTAACCTGTGCTTTGATCTTAACCCAAAAAGTTAGGGTTTGTAAATCAACTTATACGTAGACAATGAATCACGTGATTACGGAAATGGTAGCGTAATTATCTTCAAGAATAGACAAGTTAAATTGGTTTAAACCTAAACACCTAAAAACGCGAGGTACTCATTTAGGAAGGGTTAATTCAATGCAACATATCCCAAAGAGCTAACTAGGATGTAACACGTTGAGGATAGGACCTAATCACTCTTATTACAAAAATTGAAACTCTTATACCTTAAAAAGACTTGCCCACATTCACGGAATGTAGGGATAGTAGGGCATACTTGCGAGAAATGATCTAGGGTTTTTACCCTAAGGATCTCTTGCTAAAAAGATGAAACTCGGTTTGAACTTGGAACCCTAGAACCGTCAATGTCGGCCTAATGCAATCAGGAACGGATTGTTATATCTAATCATGATTTCATGATTATAAGACCCATTCGATGGGTAAATAGTCCCAAAGTTTTGATGCGACACTTGTGCAACAAGTTGTAGAGTCGCACGATCTTGTGATTTGATCACAAGGGAATGGCCAATTCCTCGGAATGAGATTGGTAGATTCATACGCAAGTTTATCTTGCAAGAGGATGAATAATTGTCTTGATATAGTACATTTCTTGGGTAAAGTGACTAAGATACGTGGATTAGAGATTTTCTTGGAAGCAAAAGACCAATCAATAACTTGGAATAACATATGAACTTAAGGTATTGATTAAGTCGGGTTAATAGGGTACGGCCCTAACCCAGGATATAGGGTTAACAAATAAACCCTTGGGGATCTTGCCAAGTCGCAATTGATCCTGGATCGAGTGCTGAATGCATTCGAAAAGAAGGATTCACTCCTTAGAAATTGGCCAAAAATTAATGACCAATAGAAATGATTGTGCTTGTAACAGTTTTAAGAGCACTGTTTTGCTTTGTTTGCTCAAAGAATTAAAGGATGAAAAGACATCTAATGGTTCAGGTTGAAGGCCTGAAGGGAGAGGCAGCTTCAGTTACCCCCGACTGCCTCCCTAACCCTAACCAAGGGGGTTATTAACCGCGCCGGGAAGGTGGACTGAACCCGCCGCGAGAGGTCTCTCCATTGAGCGCTACTTGGAGCAGGAGGATGCTTGGGTGCCAGAGGGGTCTCTGGCCGTAAATCCCTCGCCTTTCGGGCCCTGCACAAGAGGCCAACGTGACTCAGGATTGGATCTCGAGGCCCGCATACTAGTGTACGGGTGAAATCTTGGATTAGTAATCCCTGTGGATTATGGATAAGCCTACGGGCTGTACTTTATGTATTTCAAAGATAAATATGATAACATGTTGAAAAGGGACTTTTTTGACATTGCTTTTCTATGTCAAGTGCTATGATTACGTGAAGGAACCGGTGCCTAATAGACTAATTAAGGAAGTTGTTTGATACATGTCCAACTAAATGTGTTAGGTAATTAAATAACTAAAACAACCTGAGAAAAGTGCGGAGGATGTGGCCATAGGTCCGTCCTACGGATGGGTGGTCCCGGTTGGCTGAGAACTTTTCTCAATCATGATGGACAGCAAGAAGATCGTTTCAAGGGACATGAACAGCAAGGGCGCTGACCTAGAGTCTAAGTTATAACGATCCCGATTTACGCTGTTTTAGGGAAACGGAATGGGACTATGTCTTATGGCAGAGAGGTTGAGCTTTGCATCCCTCTCGATTCCCATTCTCCTTAAACCAAGTGCAGCATAAATCTGCTTCGGACCTGGCATTTCTGCGTAAAGTAGTTCGCTCGGGTTCGACGCTAGTTGCCGTTTAGGAAATGACCATTAGGGAAAACCCTGATTCAAGTCGGTCCTAAGTAGAAACGGCCAGAATACTTCTGCTACGTGGCAGACGCGGAAAGTCCTAGATCGCAAACCCCATAACATTCCATGGGAATGTCGGGCGGAGCTTTCTAGATATCCTTTTCGATGGACTGCTAAGACGTGTCTTGAAGATAGCAGGTGGACACGTTACAGTTGATATTAGAGCCATCGAAGGATTTTTTTAAAAGAAATATTAATAAAAAGAAGTAAAGCAAATGTTGCGATCCGAACATTCCCTTACTTTCGATGCTATCTTGTAGAATTATGAAGCATGGAACATGTTCTTAGTGTTCCGCGTCATGTTTATGACTGCCATGCATTCCCTGGATTATCAACAAAGGGTTGGGATGATGAACATCCTAGAGCGTATTTATAATCCATCGCATTTGTACATGGAATGAAGATGGATGGGTGCCTCAGGAATCTACTATATAGCTGCCCACCGTTTTGCATACCTTCAAACCAACCTAAAGAGGATCAAGTGGTTGGAAGACTTGAAAGTCGTGAAGCTGTTCATTTTTGTGGAGGCTCACGTGAACTCAACTTTACATATTCGAGGTCGGAGGGTTGAGCTAAACTCATATGTATATGAGGAAGTGACCCATGTAATCCCTACCGATAGGATCAAGGTATTGGGGTGCCATGAGAAGAAGGGGTTCCAAAGGAAAGGATACCCTGATCTTCCAATGACTTATCGATTCCTGAAGATCCATGACCCAAAACCATACTACTATCCAGTTCCTGTAGATAAATGTAATACAACATTATTCTCCCCAAACTAAATGTAAACATTTGATCTATCATCTCTGGAAATATTGTATTCCGAAAGGGCTATGCCCATATAAATACAATAAGACTTCTTTTTATCAATGTCTGTTTGTTCATGAGAATTGATAAGAAGTTAAGTGGTTAGATTACTTGGTTGATGGCTGAAATGGAGATGAAATATAAATTGTAACGATTAACGAGTAATAACGTTAAGAAACCTTTATCCAGACACAACCCTAGGTACAGATTCCCAGTTTGCCTCCTACATCAAGTACTACTGTAATCCAAGAGAAGAAGTTTCTTCTCAAGCAGATTAAGCCGCCCGAATTTGATGGGAGAGGCAGGTTCGTCCAAGCAGATGCTGAAATTTGGATTGAATCCATGGAGGATTACTTTGAAGCAGCCGGTATTGCACCTGCCAACCAGGTTATGCTCGCCAAGCTGAAGCTCACCGGCGAAGCCAGGCTTTGGTGGAAGCAATGGTGCAGAGATCAAGGGATCGTAGAAGGATCCGTTACCTGGGAGAAGCTGAAGAAAGCTGTGCAGGGAAGATACTTACCACCTGCATATCTCATGTAGAAAATGAATGAGTTCTATGAGCTGAAATAGCTAGGACTCACTCTTGACGCATACTACTCTAAATTCGTCTCACTTCTTAAGTATGCGCCACAGATGGACATGACACAGCAGGTGTCAAAATTTTGTGATGGTTTAAATCCACCAGTGAATACCCGTCTCGAATCTATGCGCCCATCAGATCTTCAAGACACACTCATTCGAGCTGCCCCTATAATTCAGGAGGTGCAGGCTAGGCCAAGAGGTAATAAAACTTGGTCTTTTAATGACCTGAACAGAGGAGCATATAGACCTCAAATGAAGAGTGTTCAAGGTCAGAATCAGGGACAAAGAAAGAAAGCAATGACTAATAATGTCAACAACTTTGTTCCTACTCAAAGCAATGGCCGAAACCTCTGTTGTTTCCATTGCAATGAGCCCGCTCATTTCAAGAGGCAATGTCCCAAGCTTGGAGGAGGACATCGCCAAGCACCTTTCCAAGGAACGGGCTGTGGTCAGGGAGCCGCTACCCGAGGCAAAGGAAGAACCGCCTGCGTTGCCAATAGGCAAATGTGTGAAGAAGAAGAAGATTCAACCATGGAAGCAGAGTTTGAAAGGGCGACAGTCCATGCCGCTCTTCACAAGAAAGGGCGGAATCGCCAGTTCTCGGTGATTCAGACAACACTGTTGGACTATCAAGGTAAAAGTTTCAAGACCTTGATTGATTGTGGCAGTACACATTCCTTTATCTCACCAACTTGTGCAAAAATATTAGGAATAGCCACAGTAGAAGCACCTATCTTGCTTGTGGAATTGGCAAATGGTCGTGAGGTTACTTGTACCAGGAAGACTGCTAAGGTGGAATTCCTTATGGGAGGAAAGATGACTTTGGTCAAATTTAGAGTCATGAATTTAGGTATCCATGAGTGTCTACTAGGAATGGATTGGCTTAAGCCTAATGACGCCCACATTCATTGTGGAAAGGGCCAAATTTCCTTTCGAAACTCTGAAGGGGAATTGGTCACAACTCAAGGTGAGGCTGGAAATCCAAAAATCCAGCAGAAAGGACGAATTCGCGATGGCTCCTAAGAAAGCACAAGGAGCAACCGCAAGAGGATCGTCTCCTAGCATCCATGTGGACATTTCACCACAAGTCCAGGTTCTTCTTCATAAATTTGATTAATGTCGTAATATTTCAATTATGCATGGATCATCTGAGGCATAAGGATGCATGTTTTTTCGATTGGAAATACTTTGGCTAATAGATCACAATTGAGGGATTCGGTCATTAGTATTTTTCAATAAAACGAACAAAATAAAGTGAGCATAAGGTTTCTATGCATTTCTAGCAAATGGATTTTATGTATTAATTAGATTAATTAATGCCCATCTTTACAAAACGGAATTATGATAGTACACTTCACCATGGAAGGAATAAACTGCATATCACATTATTAAACATCTTCTTTTCCAAATGATTCGTAATAGAAAGTTGCTAGCAACCATAGGAAATTGCTAGGGCTGCATGAAGAAGATTTAACTCTAGGCAAGTGGCCTAAAAAACTTAAATCAATGAAAGGGTGTGTAAGTTCAGCATACGACAAATTCATTCGGAAGTGAAAGTAGAAAAAGGCTGCATGTTTAAACATAAAATCCTAAAGCTTAGTAGCATGAATCTTTTTGCATGTTATAGGATGATCAATCGGAATTATGCTATAACTTAACCTGTGCTTTGATCTTAACCCAAAAAGTTAGGGTTTGTAAATCAACTTATACGTAGACAATGAATCACGTGATTACGGAAATGGTAGCGTAATTATCTTCAAGAATAGACACGTTAAATTGGTTTAAACCTAAACACCTAAAAACGCGAGGTACTCATTTAGGAAGGGTTAATTCAATGCAACATATCCCAAAGAGCTAACTAGGATGTAACACGTTGAGGATAGGACCTAATCACTCTTATTACAAAAATTGAAACTCTTATACCTTAAAAAGACTTGCCCACATTCACGGAATGTAGGGATAGTAGGGCATACTTGCGAGAAATGATCTAGGGTTTTTACCCTAAGGATCTCTTGCTAAAAAGATGAAACTCGGTTTGAACTTGGAACCCTAGAACCGTCAATGTCGGCCTAATGCAATCAGGAACGGATTGTTATATCTAATCATGATTTCATGATTATAAGACCCATTCGATGGGTAAATAGTCCCAAAGTTTTGATGCGACACTTGTGCAACAAGTTGTAGAGTCGCACGATCTTGTGATTTGATCACAAGGGAATGGCCAATTCCTCGGAATGAGATTGGTAGATTCATATGCAAGTTTATCTTGCAAGAGGATGAATAATTGTCTTGATATAGTACATTTCTTGGGTAAAGTGACTAAGATACGTGGATTAGAGATTTTCTTGGAAGCAAAAGACCAATCAATAACTTGGAATAACATATGAACTTAAGGTATTGATTAAGTCGGGTTAATAGGGTACGGCCCTAACCCAGAATATAGGGTTAACAAATAAACCCTTGGGGATCTTGCCAAGTCGCAATTGATCCTGGATCGAGTGCTGAATGCATTCGAAAAGAAGGATTCACTCCTTAGCAATTGGCCAAAAATTAATGACCAATAGAAATGATTGTGCTTGTAACTGTTTTAAGAGCACTGTTTTGCTTTGTTTGCTCAAAGAATTAAAGGATGAAAAGACATCTAATGGTTCAGGTTGAAGGCCTGAAGGGAGAGGCAGCTTCAGTTACCCCCGACTGCCTCCCTAACCCTAACCAAGGGGGTTATTAACCGCGCCGGGAAGGTGGACTGAACCCGCCGCGAGAGGTCTCTCCATTGAGCGCTACTTGGAGCAGGAGGATGCTTGGGTGCCAGAGGGGTCTCTGGCCGTAAATCCCTCGCCTTTCGGGCCCTGCACAAGAGGCCAACGTGACTCAGGATTGGATCTCGAGGCCCGCATACTAGTGTACGGGTGAAATCTTGGATTAGTAATCCCTGTGGATTATGGATAAGCCTACGGGCTGTACTTTATGTATTTCAAAGATAAATATGATAACATGTTGAAAAGGGACTTTTTTGACATTGCTTTTCTATGTCAAGTGCTATGATTACGTGAAGGAACCGGTGCCTAATAGACTAATTAAGGAAGTTGTTTGATACATGTCCAACTAAATGTGTTAGGTAATTAAATAACTAAAACAACCTGAGAAAAGTGCGGAGGATGTGGCCATAGGTCCGTCCTACGGATGGGTGGTCCCGGTTGGCTGAGAACTTTTCTCAATCATGATGGACAGCAAGAAGATCGTTTCAAGGGACATGAACAGCAAGGGCGCTGACCTAGAGTCTAAGTTATAACGATCCCGATTTACGCTGTTTTAGGGAAACGGAATGGGACTATGTCTTATGGCAGAGAGGTTGAGCTTTGCATCCCTCTCGATTCCCATTCTCCTTAAACCAAGTGCAGCATAAATCTGCTTCGGACCTGGCATTTCTGCGTAAAGTAGTTCGCTCGGGTTCGACGCTAGTTGCCGTTTAGGAAATGACCATTAGGGAAAACCCTGATTCAAGTCGGTCCTAAGTAGAAACGGCCAGAATACTTCTGCTACGTGGCAGACGCGGAAAGTCCTAGATCGCAAACCCCATAACATTCCATGGGAATGTCGGGCGGAGCTTTCTAGATATCCTTTTCGATGGACTGCTAAGACGTGTCTTGAAGATAGCAGGTGGACACGTTACAGTTGATATTAGAGCCATCGAAGGATTTTTTTAAAAGAAATCTTAATAAAAAGAAGTAAAGCAAATGTTGCGATCCGAACATTCCCTTACTTTCGATGCTATCTTGTAGAATTATGAAGCATGGAACATGTTCTTAGTGTTCCGCGTCATGTTTATGACTGCCATGCATTCCCTGGATTATCAACAAAGGGTTGGGATGATGAACATCCTAGAGCGTATTTATAATCCATCACATTTGTACATGGAATGAAGATGGATGGGTGCCTCAGGAATCTACTATATAGCTGCCCACCGTTTTGCATACCTTCAAACCAACCTAAAGAGGATCAAGTGGTTGGAAGACTTGAAAGTCGTGAAGCTGTTCATTTTTGTGGAGGCTCACGTGAACTCAACTTTACATATTCGAGGTCGGAGGGTTGAGCTAAACTCATATGTATATGAGGAAGTGACCCATGTAATCCCTACCGATAGGATCAAGGTATTGGGGTGCCATGAGAAGAAGGGGTTCCAAAGGAAAGGATACCCTGATCTTCCAATGACTTATCGATTCCTGAAGATCCATGACCCAAAACCATACTACTATCCAGTTCCTGTAGATAAATGTAATACAACATTATTCTCCCCAAACTAAATGTAAACAGTTGATCTATCATCTCTGGAAATATTGTATTCCGAAAGGGCTATGCCCATATAAATACAATAAGACTTCTTTTTATCAATGTCTGTTTGTTCATGAGAATTGATAAGAAGTTAAGTGGTTAGATTACTTGGTTGATGGCTGAAATGGAGATGAAATATAAATTGTAACGATTAACGAGTAATAACGTTAAGAAACCTTTATCTAGACACAACCCTAGGTACAGATTCCCAGTTTGCCTCCTACATCAAGTACTACTGTAATCCAAGAGAAGAAGTTTCTTCTCAAGCAGATTAAGCCGCCCGAATTTGATGGGAGAGGCAGGTTCGTCCAAGCAGATGCTGAAATTTGGATTGAATCCATGGAGGATTACTTTGAAGCAGCCGGTATTGCACCTGCCAACCAGGTTATGCTCGCCAAGCTGAAGCTCACCGGCGAAGCCAGGCTTTGGTGGAAGCAATGGTGCAGAGATCAAGGGATCGTAGAAGGATCCGTTACCTGGGAGAAGCTGAAGAAAGCTGTGCAGGGAAGATACTTACCACCTGCATATCTCATGTAGAAAATGAATGAGTTCTATGAGCTGAAATAGCTAGGACTCACTCTTGACGCATACTACTCTAAATTCGTCTCACTTCTTAAGTATGCGCCACAGATGGACATGACACAGCAGGTGTCAAAATTTTGTGATGGTTTAAATCCACCAGTGAATACCCGTCTCGAATCTATGCGCCCATCAGATCTTCAAGACACACTCATTCGAGCTGCCCCTATAATTCACGAGGTGCAGGCTAGGCCAAGAGGTAATAAAACTTGGTCTTTTAATGACCTGAACAGAGGAGCATATAGACCTCAAATGAAGAGTGTTCAAGGTCAGAATCAGGGACAAAGAAAGAAAGCAATGACTAATAATGTCAACAACTTTGTTCCTACTCAAAGCAATGGCCGAAACCTCTGTTGTTTCCATTGCAATGAGCCCGCTCATTTCAAGAGGCAATGTCCCAAGCTTGGAGGAGGACATCGCCAAGCACCTTTCCAAGGAACGGGCTGTGGTCAGGGAGCCGCTACCCGAGGCAAAGGAAGAACCGCCTGCGTTGCCAATAGGCAAATGTGTGAAGAAGAAGAAGATTTAACCATGGAAGCAGAGTTTGAAAGGGCGACAGTCCATGCCGCTCTTCACAAGAAAGGGCGGAATCGCCAGTTCTCGGTGATTCAGACAACACTGTCGGACTATCAAGGTAAAAGTTTCAAGACCTTGATTGATTGTGGCAGTACACATTCCTTTATCTCACCAACTTGTGCAAAAATATTAGGAATAGCCACAGTAGAAGCACCTATCTTGCTTGTGGAATTGGCAAATGGTCGTGAGGTTACTTGTACCAGGAAGACTGCTAAGGTGGAATTCCTTATGGGAGGAAAGATGACTTTGGTCAAATTTAGAGTCATGAATTTAGGTATCCATGAGTGTCTACTAGGAATGGATTGGCTTAAGCCTAATGACGCCCACATTCATTGTGGAAAGGGCCAAATTTCCTTTCGAAACTCTGAAGGGGAATTGGTCACAACTCAAGGTGAGGCTGGAAATCCAAAAATCCAGCAGAAAGGACGAATTCGCGATGGCTCCTAAGAAAGCACAAGGAGCAACCGCAAGAGGATCGTCTCCTAGCATCCATGTGGACATTTCACCACAAGTCCAGGTTCTTCTTCATAAATTTGATTAATGTCGTAATATTTCAATTATGCATGGATCATCTGAGGAATAAGGATGCATGTTTTTTCGATTGGAAATACTTTGGCTAATAGATCACAATTGAGGGATTCGGTCATTAGTATTTTTCAATAAAACGAACAAAATAAAGTGAGCATAAGGTTTCTATGCATTTCTAGCAAATGGATTTTATGTATTAATTAGATTAATTAATGCCCATCTTTACAAAACGGAATTATGATAGTGCACTTCACCATGGAAGGAATAAACTGCATATCACATTATTAAACATCTTCTTTTCCAAATGATTCGTAATAGAAAGTTGCTAGCAACCATAGGAAATTGCTAGGGCTGCATGAAGAAGATTTAACTCTAGGCAAGTGGCCTAAAAAACTTAAATCAATGAAAGGGTGTGTAAGTTCAGCATACGACAAATTCATTCGGAAGTGAAAGTAGAAAAAGGCTGCATGTTTAAACATAAAATCCTAAAGCTTAGTAGCATGAATCTTGTTTGCATGTTATAGGATGATCAATCGAAATTATGCTATAACTTAACTTGTGCTTTGATCTTAACCCGAAAAGTTAGGGTTTGTAAATCAACTTATACGTAGACAATGAATCACGTGATTACGGAAATGGTAGCGTAATTATCTTCAAGAATAGACAAGTTAAATTGGTTTAAACCTAAACACCTAAAAACGTGAGGTACTCGTTTAGGAAGGGTTAATTCAATGCAACATATCCCAAAGAGCTAACTAGGATGTAACACGTTGAGGATAGGACCTAATCACTCTCATTACCAAAATTGAAACTCTTATACCTTAAAAAGAATTGCCCACATTCACGGAATGTAGGGACAGTAGGGCATACTTGCGAGAAATGATCTAGGGTTTTTACCCTAAGGATCTCTCGCTAAAAAGATGAAACTTGATTTGAACTTGGAACCCTAGAACCGTCAATGTCAGCCTAATGGAATCAGGAACGGATTGTTATATCTAATCATGATTTCGTGATTATAAGACCCATTCGATAGGTAAATAGTGCCATAGTTTTGATGCGACACTTGTGCAACAAGTTGTAGAGTCGCACGATCTTGTTATTTGATCACAAGGGAATGGATGTATTTCAAAGATAAATATGATAACATGTTGAAAAGGAACTTGTTTGACATTTCTTTTCTATGTCAAGTGCTATGATTACGTGAAGGAACCAATGCCTAACAGACTAATTAAGGAAGCTGTTTGATACATGTCCAACTAAATGTGTTAGGTAATTAAATAACTAAAACAACACGAGAAAAGTGCAGAGGATGTGGCCATAGGTCCGTCCTACGGATGGATGGTCCTCGTTGGCCGGGAACTTTTCTCAATCATGATGGATAGCAAGAAGATCGTTTCAAGGGACACGAAGATCAAGGGTGCTGATCTAGAGTCTAAGTTATAATGATCCCGATTTATGCTGTTTTAGGGGAACGGAATGGGACTATGCCTTATGGCAGAGAGGTTGAACTTTGTATCCCTCTCGTTTCCCATTCTCCTTGAACCAAGTGCATTGTAAATCCGCTTCGGACCTGGCGTTTCTGTGTATAGTTCGCACGGGTTCGACGCTAGTTGCCGTTTAGGAAATGACCATTAGGAAAAACCCTAATTCATGTCGGTCCTAAGTGGGAACGGCCAGAATACTTCCGCTACGTGCAGACATGGAAAGTCCTAGATCGCAAGCCCTGTAACATTCCATTGGAATGCCGGGCGGAGCTTTCTAGACATCCTTTCTGATGGACTGCTAAGACGTGTCTTGAAGATAGCAGGTGGACACGTTACAGGTCTAAAAAGAAAAAGTATCCTAAAGGAAGGGAAGATCAAGGCTATGATATCAAACTATAGTTGTGGTACAAAAAATGTGTGTTCGCATATAGAAACACGTTTGATTTGTGTAAAGTGCTTCAAAAATTAATAACTGATGAACCATTGCTCAGAATAGAGACAATAAAAAAAAAAGTGGCCAGTTTCAGAGGAACAAACAAGGTTTTAAGATTAGATTCCAATTTCGGTGAACATAATGTACGTTTCCATGGAAGACAAGAAAAATGATAAAATAACTACCAAAAGGGCAAGAATGAGATCATGAGAATGAGGTAGAGTAGGATGGTGGGGGGAGGAAGGGAAATTGACAAGGCATAAAGAAAACATGATATCATTTAAGAATCAATTAGCAGGGTATTCATGAAAATATATAAACAAGATGCACAGGGTTGCGTCCCTACACTTAAAACATGAACAGTTTGGTTTGTCTGTGCAATAAGGATCTAATACTCGACCAAGATTAGTATCCTTGTATCCCCACACTTAAGACATGTTGCACATATAGATAAATGCAAGAGGTAGGGCTAAAAATACTTGGCCCATTCAGTTGGTTGATATAAATTGTCCTCAATGCGCTATATGTTGGAATCGTCCCTTGGAGGTAGCATCATGTGCCATAGCACATGTGCAACATGGTAGGGACCATGTAGCAATACTACCCAGGGAGGTGGTGTCATTGATGAAGACTCGATAAGTTGTTGATGGTAAAGAATATAACACTCAATCTCGGCAATCACTCATGTTGGAGGATGATAGATTAGTTGCTCGCCCCATAGCTCACATCGCTAGAAGGGAGTGGAATGGGATCCATATCTCATGCCCATTTTTGAAATCAATAAGGGAATGGTATAGAGGAAGTATGCCAACGTGCGTAATTGATGGTGCATTAGTGCGTCCCAATCCGTCTAGTATAAGTGCAAGAAAGAAGGCCAAGAATTCTTGCAATGTAGTGTATAGAATAGAGTGATGTATCCTATGATGATGGCAGAGGCCCATCCCATGTGTGCATAGGGAAACAGAAACTTACCTGATATCTCATATTGTAACATCTCTCAAACCTTATCTCTTAGTTGATTAAAGGAAGAACCAATTCCGCTTAGTTCCCTCTCTGTCTCACACTCTATTGATGAATATAGGAGGGCAATTCAATTCCTAACACCCATTTATTTAATCCTCAATGCCACTTGTGTGAAGATTGTATACCTTGTGTGCAATTGATGGTGCAATAGTGCATCCCACCTTATGCCATCATACAGTGTGAGAAGGAAGGCTAGAGAGCCTTATAGTACCATGTACAAGAATAGATCATGCTTTGTGCACTGAGAGGCCCAACCCATGCATCCAATGATCCATTCACACATCTCACCTCTCATTGTGAATTTAAAGGGCAAGGAGTGGTCACTCACCCTACCCTTTTTCTCACATTCGATTGAAGATTTAGAAGGTAGCCTATACTCACATCCCCATCCGGCTAGGATGAAAGCTTACAACACTTAAGGGATTGTTGATGAAGATCAAAGTTGGCTTGTTGATGATGCCGAATAATATCTATTGATGGAGAGGCATATCTAGGGAGGTATCCTACAGATCAGGGATGTGTGTTGAATATAAAAGGTTACATCTACCACCAGAGGAGTCAGATGCTCTGTAGAGAGTCCTAGGATAGCAAACTAAGGGAGGTGGCTTTGGAATTGGATCTTAGAATTTCAATTGATAAATCAGTTGATCTGGAGGACTATGGGGTATTGCCACCTTTTCCATAGTCACCTTCCCACCCAACACCACCTTTCCTTGGAGCAAGGCTTGTTATGACAAGGAATTTCTTTATTTTATCCCATTATAGTAGTTTTACTTGTTTGTTTTTTTTCTTTCTTTTTCTATTTTTCTACTTGAGAGGGTGCTTCCACCTTTTCTCGAATACCAAGTTGGCATGATTAGGAAGGAAAGTACTTCTTTAGGAAATAGCCATTGATTAGGAAGGGATCTTTAGAGGTGTCCATGATTTGTATCTTAACTAGAGTCATTAGGATTGATAGAAATTACCTTGTAGGGTCCCATCTAGTGCTTTTGAAGCTTTCCTAGAAACTTACCAAATCATGAATCATAGGTGAGGACTAGGTCACATTCTTTTTGAGTTCCTTGTACTTGATGAAGTTGTCATGATAAGCCTTTCATCCAACTTGAATGGCTTTCATACACTGTAAGGCCACTCATGGTATTTTGTCTACACATTCCAAGTGTAGAAGACAACATTGTAGCAACTCATTATTGCCCAAGCGTTCACTAATGGCCACTCACAAAGAAGGTAATTCTAACTCGACCGGGAAGATGACTTTTGTGCATACACTAGCTGAAAGGATGTCTATCTTATTCATCAAGAAGAAGAGTGCCTTATGATTCACATAAAATTTGAAATGCATTGGTAGCAAGTAGTGTCAAAACTTCTCCAAGGTAAACACCATTGCGAGGCACTCTAATTCCATCATTGTATAGTTCATTTCTTGATTAGTTACTTTTCGGCTTGTGTAGTAGATACGATGATCTAACTTGACTATACCCACTAAATCCATCCAATAAGGAATAGAGCTCATATCCTACCACTATGTTTAATAGTTGATTTGTGAAAGGAATAGTGAAATAATCATTTTTTGTCTTGGAGTTCAGCTCGTGGAAGTCCACACATACTCATAGCTTTCTATTTTTCTTGGGGTACTACCACGATGGGTGAAACACATTCAATGTTGGCCACTGGATAAATAAATTCAACTTCAACGAGCTTCAACATTTCTAATTTCACTAGGGCTGAGCAATTTAGATTCATGAACCTCCGTCTTTGCCACATATCTTTGGCATCAGGCTTTAAATTGATGTGGTGCTATTGACACACTATAGGATCGATTCTCTTTAGATCTTTATACGGCCATGAAAACATGTCCAAGTTCTCCTTTAGTAGGTCATGCAAGTCCCATAACTCATCTTCTAGAAAACTAATATCCTCCTTCAGGTGACGTTCAATGCTATCTATATCCACAAAATTTAATTTCTTTTCACTTTCTAGCTCGTGGATGAAGGTCCCACAAATTGCTTTTGGGTGGTATAGATATGAATCCTTCAAGGAAGTGACCTCCTTGTCTTCTAATGCTCCACTGGAAGCAACTTCTTCTTTCCATGGGGACTCAATTGCCTCTTTGGTATGCTAAAATGGTATCATGGCTATTTCAAAATTTATAAGAAAGCTAATTATCTCTTGACTCAAAGACTAATCTTCTAAGGATGCCTCTAGGAACATCACATAATAGGAACTATCTGAGTTCTCCTTGAGTTGCATGATTGGTGTTTGTTAGCAACGTGCATCTTCATTGTCCTTTCTTGAGAAGGGTAAGTTAGGACAACAAGAGCCACTGTTAAAAGAAGGCTTATTCTACTCAATCCATTTCTTATGGAAAATTTTCCTAGGATGTGATTCATTTACTAATCCAAAGGATAGCAGAGTCATTCTATCCCATAGCATGGGATCTTTAACTTCTGTAGCCTCTAAAACTTCCTCCTCATTCCTATCTTCTTCTAGTTGGATAGACTCCTCCACCTTGCTTTCGTCATCTTCATCTAGATTTTCATCATCATCTTCTTTAGACTCTAGCTTTGCCTATGTAGGGATTCTATGGGAGAAGAATAGACTATTTTTTGTATCTTTTGCTTTTGCTTCTACCTCTCGCTCGGCTTCTATGTCTGCCACTATCTCGCCCTTTGTCTCTAGCTCTGCTATGGCCATGTAATAGGGAGAACAATATAACCATGTATCTATCTCATTGTTAGAAGTAATTTTTGAAATCATTCCTAGTTCATGCAACAAGTATTCATCCATCAACAATGATTTTTCTTCTTTTAGGAGTTGACTGACAATGCCTATTGTTAGGGATTGTGCCTTTGTTTTCTTGGGAAAGATCGATTTGACAACTTCTTCCTCTACTAATGCACTATCGATAACTTCATTGGAGGAGTTTGGTAAGACTTCAATGGAAGTGGATCTATTACCTTTTTGGGAGTAATACAACTTTACTACCACCTTGTTGGGTCCTCTTGCTAGGGTCAGCATTTCCTAAAAACAATCTAGTCATGCTCTTGCTTCAAAAAGCATGGTCTTTCCACTAGCAAAGGATAGGAGGTTCCATAAGAATTTGGTTTCACCACTAGGTATGTCTGCCAATAGTCTCTTCTTGCCAGGGTTGTCTTCACATATAGGAGAATACCCAAAGGCTTAATTCTGCTTTGTTCTGTTAGTCTAATAAGCCATTGTGTAGGCTATATGTCGCCTTGCATGCCTAGATCCTTCATTGTCATATCCATCATTATGTTCACTAATGAACCTCCATCAATAAATGCATTTGCAATAAAATATCCTTCAATCCACACACCAATCTTTGGGGTACCAGGATCCAGAAAGGTGTTAGTCACATCCACTTCTTTCACAGGCTCTGGGGCCTTATTGGACTTAGTGGAAGGTATAGGGGCAATCCATAAGCCACATCTTCTTGTCAGTATGCTTTTAAATTTCTTTTGATAGTTGGGGGATAGCATCGACACAACAAGTGTCGAAATATTAGCTTTGTTTTGAAGGATTCCAGGTCATTGACCAAGTCATGCTCTTTGATAGGATCCAATGGGCTTTTTTATAGCTAGTTAGAGAATGAGGTAACACCCACATTTATCCTTCCTCTTTCTTCTATAAGTGGCAATATCTACACTTTTTCTATCATTGGGGGTACTTCTACATCCTCTATCTCTTGGACCTTTGGTCTTGCTTATGTAACTGTCTTTGTATCCTTCTGTGGTATTGGACCACTTTTTACTATACTGTACTATTCAATATTTTTATATTTATCTTTTGAAAGATTGAACTTTAGTGTTTTGACAAAGGAGATATTCTCTTTTGGAACTATGGATTTTCTCTTTATGATACACGTTATTGTGGAAACTTCAAATTCCACCAAGTTGGAGGCAAGTTCTTGGGTCTTCAATTGATTATCAGTGGTGTTGACTTTCATAGGAGCTCGACTAGGACAATCTTTTGGAGTGTGGAAGTTTTTTTTTCATTGACTATATAAGGGCTTGTAGTCCATGGACCTTTGAGGGTTTGGAAAATTTGTTGAGATATGTTCATTTTCTCCGCGTCTATAACACTCCACTTTTGATTGTTGGCCACCGTTAGACTGTCGTCCTCTATAACTTTGAGAGGAAAACCTCCTTAGGCCAAAATTAGAATTGCACTCTCTAGGCTTTGGTTCAATATCTTGGGTAGTTATCTTAGATTCCAATAAGTTGAATCTTATTCTAATTCTGATTTAGAGCTCCTGTTGGAGAGTGGTGGTGGTTAGTTCCTGCGGGTAGGGTTCCACTATTGTTATTGAATTGCCATTGGGGAAACTATACGAGGCCACTATTGTGGTTGAACCATCATTTGAGACACTCCTCTATTTGCACAACCACTCTAGATTTGATGCATTGTATTGCGGTACTATTTGCATCTGAGGATAGAAGTAGGAAATAGTCCATGGATTGCATTTATTATATATACTATTCTTGGCATGGGAGGAGGTAAGACTCCTCTTTCTAAGGTCATTGAAAGCCTTGCTTCAACTTCATCATATAATCTCATGCCCTCTACTGTAGCTTGTAGGTTGACTGGTCTTTTCAGCTCCATAAACTTACAAACTTCTGCTTGTAGGCCTCTAAGAAAAAATTCCTTTTGGATGCCTTAATCCAAGTGATGGTTAGTCCATCTCTTCATTATGGATTCTATTCAAGAGAAACATGCTTCCACCTATTCACCAAAGGACTCAGTTAAGTTCATGAACTCCTCTTGCATCCACTCTTCAAAACCTTCATGCTTGAATTTAGTGAGAAAGGCCACCTTTAGGTCATCCCATGTGCCAAAAGTTCATGCTGCTTATCTTTTATACCATTGAAATTCCATGCCTTTGAATGTTGCAATAAATATCTCCAACCAATGCTTGGGGGTTCTAGCATTATAAGCTATACAAGCTACCATGAACTCAACTACATGAAGATCAAGGTCTTCATTGTACTCTCCCTTAAAAATTAGTAATGGGACTACATTCACTGTCCTGTCATTATCAATATTTCTAGGATGGATTTGACTAGGAAGAGGACCTTGAGTAACCTTGGGGACTTCTATAAAGAGTGTTGCAAGGACATCAAAGGAGGCTTCTATTGCTATTTAGCTTTGATTTTTGTTGTCTCTCTTCTGACGTACCTCTAGACTCGTTCTAGTGCTTGCCTCTTGATCACATCATTCATTAGGGACTTAGCTCCACCCAGTTTGTCTATACTAAACAAGACAAAATCAGAAGGGCTTAAGTCTCTAGAGGACTCTCTTGCCAATAACTTCTACTTCTTTCTTTTCAACATCTCTAAATTCAGCTTTTATTTCATTATAGGGAGGAAGATATTTAGTTTTGAAGGTATCAAAATTCATTATCACACTTGGGACCTTGTTAATCATCGAAAGAATCGCAAAGTAAGCATGTGGGTCTATAAAGTGACATACAAGGAGGATGGATAATTAGACAAGTATAAGGCTCAACTTGTAGTAAATGGATTTGCAAAATATAAGGTTTTAATTATAAATACACTTTTGCTCCTATAGCTAGATTGATGAATATCAGTACCATTCTAGTCTTTTCTACTTAACATGGTGGCCAGTGATGCAAATGGATGTTAAATCAACCTTCTTGAATGGACATCTCAAGGAAGAAATGTATGTGGGATAACCACCTGGTTTTCTAGCTCCAAGCATTGAAAATAAAGTTGTCCACTTGAACATAGTATAGGTCAAAACCAAGTGAGGGAGGCTCCTAATTAGGGTGATGAGCAAGGAGAGTTACATGGTGTTAACCAAGTGAGGAAGGCTTCTCCCTAGGATTAAGAGCTCACAGATTGCTTAATTTTGACCCTCGTGTACACTTGACCATAGTATGGGTTATGATTAAGCAAAGGAGGCTTCTTTCTTGGTGTAAGACCTCCCACATTACGTGCTTAAGACCCTCATGTGCACTAAATACCATATGGATTACCATCAAGCAAGGATGGCTTCTCCTTAGGGTTAAGAGCTTTCACATAGCTTGGTTTTGACCATCATGTGTTTAGAACATTGTATGGGCCACCCTAGAGTGAGGAAGCCTTCTCCTGAGGCTTAAGGTTATCCACATTGCTTGGTGTTAGCTCTCATGTATACTTGAATGCAATATGGGTCACCATCGAGCAAAGGAGGCTTCTCCCTAGGCATAAGACCTCCCACATCGCTTGGTGTTGACTCTTGTGCACACTTGAATACCATATGGGTCACCATCAAGTGAGGGAGCCTTTTTCCTAGGATTAAGAGCTCCCACATAGCTTGTTTTTGACCCTCTTGTGCTTTGAACACCATATGGGTTACCACAGAGTGAGGAAACCTTCTCCCTAGGCTTACAGACCTCCATATTGCTTAGTATTGACCCTTGTATACACTGAATGCCATACGGATCATGTCACAACTCTATAGAAACAGAATTTGTATCCTTTTTCATTAATTTGTCTATATAATGATTTATTAAATTTATTTCCTTTGCACTAATTAGATATAAAGAAAAGTGCATTGGAGCTGGCCACTAATGAGTAGTCACAGGTTATGGTGGACCCACGCGGTGGGTTAGAGAAAAGATAGTTCACACTTCCACCTATATGGCCCGATTGGACGCCTGTGACCAAAACTCACGCATATCAGGGTTAGACTCGCACACAGAAAGGGTTGATGCCTTGAAGTGTGGGCTAGATCCACCAGAACAGACAGTTACAATCAACAAGATGGCATGATCATGAAATGCTTGTATAATGTGTATGTGTAGGCTGAAAGCTTGAAATGCACATTTCTTTGCATAGGAAAGTCACATGAAGATTCTGATACCGTTTTTGCGATGTACACGGAAAAAGCTTTCATATGACATCCATATTGGGGGGGTCCCTAAATTTTAGGAGATCCCTAAATTTTAGGAGGTCCCTAAATTTTAGGAGCCTCGAATTAGCCTAAAAATACTAGTCCTAAAAAATAGGGATGTCATTCTAAAAATAGTAAGTTCTGTGCTTTGACTGTGCTTACTTAATTTGGTTGTTCCTATTCTTGACAGTATTCAACCCAAAAAGGAAGGCCATAGAGAAGAGACAAGTGTCAAGACACTTATCACACAAGTTTCCAAGTGTCCCACCACTTGTCACATCTCATGACATGTGGCTGGACACTTGTCTTGTGCTACTCCACTTTTCCCTTTTGTACTAGCTCTCCCCTCTCCTATAAATAAGAGCTCGTTTTTCTTCATTCAACATCATTTTTCTTTGTTGTAAACTCATGTACAGCACCCACAGATAGCCAGAAACTGGCCCCATCCATCCCCATCATCATCCCCGACTTCTCCATTATCAAATTCCTCCATATTCCCTCTTCTATCATTGCTGTTTTACAAGACAGCAAGCCTGTAAATTCATTACAGCACCTCCTTCTCGAGCTCTTTCTTCCATTTTAGCAACAAGAAGCAAGCCCTATCCATGTACTGTTGATCAACGATGGAGAAAGGCTAATTTCCCCTCTTTCTTCTCACACTGTAAAGAAATAAGTAATTCTTATCATTGCATAATAGATAATGCATGTGTGTTTGTACATCTTTGCATGATCTTGTGAGAGTGAGAATTACTTCTTCTCACTCTCATGTTGATTGTAACTGAGCTCTTCCCTAAGGGACTTGGGTTGAGCAGAAATACATTCCTTCGGGGGGGGGGGGGGGGGGGGATTGCCCATCTTCAACCCTCAATCTTGTCTCCATTACTTTTACATTTTCGTGGCTGTAATTTTGTGAGTAATTTTCATTTCAGCTTTAAGTGTTCATTCTCTTTTATATTAAATCTCGAAAACAAGCGAATATCATAATTTTTAAGCATACTACGTTTCGGGGCGGTTACAGTCGTATCAGAGCTTTGGCTCGGTCCTCACCCCAACACTGGTAGTGCTTACAATTATAAGTTTGTTTGTTTTCAGCCCTTGCATTGAGTGCTTGAGCATATTTTATTTTTTTTAAAGAGTCTCAATGGATCAATCGAGTGCTATCCTTCAAGCCATTCAAAGTCTTAGAGAGGAGAATCAGCAAATTTGTGAGCAACTTCTCAAACTAGAAAAAGTTGAGAATCCCAAAGAATTCAAGAAAAGAAGCCCATCTACTTCAAGGAGACAAAGCCATACCAATGAAAGGAGCCGATCAAGAAGTCCAACTACTTCTAAGAGGCAGTCCCATTCTACTTCAAGACAAAGAAAGAGATCGCGTCGAAGCTCATCCTCTTCTTCAAAGTCATCTGGCACCTATTCTGATGGATCCTCTTCTAGTAATGAAGAGTCACACCCTTCTCGTGGAAGACCTCATCATCGTCAAAGGCGTCGACATTCTTCACCCTCATATCCATCTTCATCCCCATCAAGCACTTCATCATCTTCAACCTCAAGATCCGAGCATGGACGAAGGCATAAGAAGAAGAAGAAGACTAAGTCACTATCTCAACTTGAAAAGAAGATCAAGTTCAATATGTATGATGGTTCCCAAAATCCTGATCTTCTTCTGAAGTTTATTCGTCAATTTCAAATTTTGTATGGTCGTGACAAGTATAAAGAAAAATAAAAGATTAAGTTTGCATCTCTACATTTAACCGACTTAGCCCATACTTGGTGGACAGGGTTGGAATATGATCATACTGCCCCAAAATCATGGCGGTCCTTTGTTTGCATGATACAAAGCCAATTTCTTCCTGTTCATTTCAAAAGAGATGTAAAAATGGAATGGGATCGGCTTTGGCAAAGGAAAAATGAGTCACTTGGTGACTATACCAAGAGATTTTGGGAGCTACTTTTGAAGGTCCAACGTTTCAAGAAGATCAGCAGTTCAGAAAAGCTTAGGAAGTTTCAAGGAGGTTTGCATTTTAAACTTCGTACTGCTCTTAATCATTATCATTGTTCTAGTCTCAGGGAACTCATTGACCATGCTGAGACATGGGAAATCGAGCACAATGGCAACAAATCATTCCAAAAGAATGATAACAAGAGAGTAGCTGACGATGAGGAGTATTCAGCCCCAAATGAAGGACAAAAATAGCGGCAAAAGCAGCCATCAAATCAAAAGAAGATGAAGCCCTATGCACCTCCTAATGCTCCTCAATTTCGCTCCAATCTATATCCACAAGCAAAGCAACTTTCCGAAGAAGAAAAGCAACGCTTCATGAAAGAAGGGAAGTGCTTTAGGCCACATAGCGAAGCAATGTCCAAACAAGGGACAAAGCAAGGTTTCTGACAACAAGCCTAAGTTGCCAGTGAAAATCAATGCTATCAGTGATGTAGTTGCAAACACAACTCACACTACAGAGACGCGCAAATTATTAAAAGCTTGGGGACAGTTTCAAGGTAAGCAAGCACTATTCTTGATAGATCTTGGGGCGAATGAAAATATCATTTCCTTGCAATTAGCTAAAGAGCTTGGATTAAAGAATGAAGAGATGGACACTCCAGCAGAAGTTCGCCAAGCTTTAAATGCTGATGAAGGTGACACAGTGAAGACTATGATACCCTACATTGGCAAGCTCAAGTTTCAAATTCAAGGCTACAGTGACGAAGATACCTTCTGTATCGGAGACCTTGATGGTTGCGATGTGATTCTTGGCATGCCCTGGAATCATAGAGTAGATTCAACCATCTTCTCTCAGAAAAAGAAGGTAGAACTCACTAACAAAGGCAAGAAGTACGAGATCCAAGCTGGAGTTTCTGGAGACACCATACCTATGGTAAGCCATATGCAAGTCTCTAGAGCAATTAAGGATTGTGTTTAATGTTGTCTGCTTTATGTCACTGATGTAAAAGATAATATGAATGCTGAAAACCAAGAGCAACTTCAGCTCTTGGAAAAGTATAAAGATTGTTTTTCAGAAGATCTTCCTTATCAGCTTCCCCCAGAAAGGCCAGAAGACCATCATATTGATATTATCCCGGGCAGTTCTCCTCCTAATATAGCACCATACCGTGTGAGCCGTCCTCAAGAAGAAGAAATCAGAAAGCAAGTCGAAGACCTACTCAACCGTGGGCTAATTAGGCCAAGTAGCTCACCATTTTGTTCACCGGTTCTTCTTGTTCAAAAGAAAGATGGCACATTCAGGATGTGCATTGATTATCGAGCCCTCAACAAAATCACTGTGAAGAATCGGTTTCCTATTCCCAGAATTGACGACATTTTGGATCGTCTAGGAGGCTCAAAGGTTTTCAGCCGCATTGATCTAAAGAGTGGTTATCATCAAATTAGGGTAATACCACAAGATGTACACAAAACTGCTTTCCGCACTTCATACGGTCTTTATGAATTCTTGGTGGTTCCTTTCGGATTAACCAATGCACCAGCCACCTTTAATCGAATGATGGAGCGCATCTTTAGAGAGCATCGACAATATGTCGGTACTTTCTTTGATGATATTCTTGTCTTTAGCAAGAATGAAGAGGAGCATCATCAACACTTGGAAATTGTTCTACAATTACTACAACAAAATCAACTCTTGGTAAATGGTAAAAAGAGTGAATTTTTCATGCATAAAATAAATTACCTTGGGCATGTCATCTCTTCTGAAGGGATTCAGATGGATCCTGAAAAGATCAAGATAATCCAAGAATGGTCTCATCTTCATGATGTACATGAGGTGCGATCGTTTCTTGGCTTATGTTCTTATTACCACCGCTTCATCAAGCATTTTGCACATATGGCTTCTCCACTTCATGACCTTACAAAGAAGAAGATCTCTTTCCAATGGAAGGAAAAAGAGAAGGCAACCTTCACAAGGCTGAAAGCAGCTCTTACTTCTGGACCTGTTCTTATCATTCCAGATCTAGTAAAATCATTTATGGTGGAAGCAGATGCTTGCGGTGATTGTATTGGTGCATTGCTAAATCAAGAAGGCCATGCCGTAGCCTTTGAAAGCCACCGTCTAAATGATGTGGAGAAAAGATATGAAATTTATGAAAAGGAGCTCTTAGCAGTGGTTTATGCTTTAAAGATATGGAAACATTATCTTTTAGGCAATGAATTCCTTATTAAAACTGATCATCAAAGCTTGAAGTATTTCAAGACTCAAAAGCATTTGCAGGAGAAACATGCAAGATGGGAAAATTTCTTAGCTATGTTTCATTTTCAAATTATGTACACTCCAGGGAAACAAAATGTAGTTGCTAATGCACTTTCTAGAGTGCCTCGCATTGCAACTATTACAGTGGCTCATCATGAAGATTTTCAAATGATGAAGAATACTTATGATGAAGATACTGATTTTGCAGCAATTTGGTCAAATTTACAGCAAGGAGATTCTCATCTAGATTATTCCATCAAAGACGGTTACCTTCTCATGAATAATCGCCTTTGTGTCACTCTTCCTGTTCGACAAAAGGTGCTTAAAGAAAGTCATGAACCCCCTTATGCAGGGCATAGAGGGAGGGCAGCCACTCTAAGTGCAATTGAGTACTACTTTTATTGGCCAACATTACGAAAATATACACATAACTTCATTGAGGCTTGTCTGGTATGCCAAAAATCCAAATATGATAGGTAGAAGATTACAGGATTGTTGCAACCTCTTCCAGTGCCCAAAGATCCATGGGAATCTATCACAATGGATTTCATCTCAGGTATTCCAAGAACACCTCAAGGTCATGATATGATTTGGGTCATAATTGATAGATTCAACGAACAATCACATTTTATTCCATGTCATAAAACATTGAAATCCGCACAAGTTGCAAGACTTTTCATTCAACATATCTTCAGATTACATGGTATGCCTTCTGAGATCATTTCAGATAGACACTCCAAATTCACAAGTAACTTTTGGCGTGCTTTATTTGAGAATTTGGGAACCACTTTAAAGTTCTCCTCAGCTTTTCATCCTCAAACTGACGGCCAAACAGAGGTGATGAATCTCACTCTTTTGGATATGTTGAAAGCTTATGTTAGTGAACATAAGTCACAATGGGAGAAATATCTTCCATTATTGGAGTTTGCTTACAAAAATACAGTGCACTCATCCACAGGGAAAGCTCCAAATGAAATAGTACAGGGTAAAGTGATTCCTCCTCCAATTATTCGCACTAAAGATAAGATTTTTGTTGCTGATGAGTTTGCTTCAGATTTAAAAACAACAATGGATCAAGTTCGAGCCACTATCAAAGTTGCCCAAGAGCGACAAAAGAAGCAAGCAGATAAACAAAGAAGACCTTTGGCTTTTGAAAAATGTCAATATGTCTTACTAAAGTTTGATAAAAGCAGGCTCAAACAAGGTTCTGGTCAAAATTCATCTTTTCCAAAGCTCTCCAGTAGATACTTTGAACCCTTCAAAGTGATTGAGAAAATAAATGAAGTTTCTTATCGACTTGAGCTTCCTGCTCATTGGAAAATACACAACGCTTTTCATGTAAGTTTGCTAAACCTTACATAGGACTAGAACCAAAGGAACCCATTACTAAAGATCCCCCAGAAGATGAAGAAACAGAGCAACTCTTGGAACCTGAAAAGATTTTGTTTCTCAAGGATCGAACCACGAGAAGTGGCCTTGTGACACGAAAATTCTTACTAAAATTCAAGAATCTACCCACAACAAATGCACAGTGGGTAGATGAAAAATTCATGAAGGATTACCCAAACATTCTTCAGCCATATCAAGAAGCTTTTTCAGCTGAGGACAACTGAATAAAAGCTAGAGGACTGTCACAACTCTATAGAAACAGAATTTGTATCATTTTTCATTAATTTGTCTATATAATGATTTATTAAATTTATTTCCTTTGCACTAATTAGATATAAAGAAAAGTGCATTGGAGCTGGCCACTAATGAGTGGTCACAGGTTATGGTGGACCCACGCAGTGGGTTAGAGAAAAGATAGTTCACACTTCCACCTATATGGCCCGATTGGACGCCTGTGACCAAAACTCACGCATATCAGGGTTAGACTCGCACACAGAAAGGATTGATGCCTTGAAGTGTGGGCTAGATCCACCAGAACAGACATTTACAATCAACAAGATGGCATGATCATGAAATGCTTGTATAATGTGCATGTGTGGGCTGAAAGCTTGAAATGCACATTTCTTTGCATAGGAAAGTCACATGAAGATTCTGATACCGTTTTTGCGATGTACACTGAAAAAGCTTTCATATGACACCCATATTGGGGGGGTCCCTAAATTTTAGGAGATCCCTAAATTTTAGGAGCCTCGAATTAGCCTAAAAATGCTAGTCCTAAAAAATAGGGATGTCATTCTAAAAATAGTAAGTTTTGTACTCTGACTGTGCTTACTTAATTTGGTTGTTCCTATTCTTGACAGTATTCAACCCAAAAAGGAAGGCCATAGAGAAGAGACAAGTGTCAAGACACTTATCACACAAGTTTCCAAGTGTCCCACCACTTGTCACATCTCATGACATGTGGCTCGACACTTGTCTTGTGCTACTCCACTTTCCCCTTTTGTACTAGCTCTTCCCTCTCCTATAAATAAGAGCTCGTTTTTTTTCATTCAACATCATTTTTCTTTGCTGTAAACTCATGTACAGCACCCACAGATAGCCAGAAACTGGCCCCATCCATCCCCATCATCATCCCCCACTTCTCCAGTATCAAATTTCTCCATATTCCCTCTTCTATCATCACTGCTGTTTTACAGGACAGCAAGCCTGTAAATTCATTACAACACCTCCTTCTCGAGTTCTTTCTTCCATTTTAGCAACAAGAAGCAAGCCCTATCCATGTACTGCTGATCAACGATGGAGAAAGGCTAATTTCCCCTCTTTTTTCTCTCATACTGTAAGAAATCAGTTCTTATCATTGCATAATAGATAATGCATGTGTGTTTGTACATCTTTGCATGATCTTGTGAGAGTGAGAATTACTTCTTCTCACTCTCAGGTTGATTGTAACTGAGCTCTTCCCTAAGGGACTTGGGTTGAGCAGAAATACATTCCTTCGGGGGGGGGGGGGGGGGGGGGGGGTTGCTCATCTTCAACCCTCAATCTTGTCTCCATTACTTTTACATTTTCATGGCTGTAATTTTGTGAGTAATTTTCATTTCATCTTTAAGTGTTCATTCTCTTTTATATTAAATCTCGAAAACAAGCGAATATCATAATTTTTAAGTATACTACATTGTTCAGGGCTATTACAGATCACCACAAATCAAGGGAGCCTTCTCCCTAAGCTCAAGGGCCCCCACATCACTTGATGTTGACCATCGTGTGCACTTGAATGTAATTTGGGTCACCATAGAGAAAATGAGACTTATCTATAGATATAATACCTCCCATATCATTTAGATTTGACCCTTGTGTACACTGAATAGTGAATGGCTCAACATAGAGATAGGGAGCCTTCTCCCTAGACTTAAGGGCCCCCATATCACTTGATGTCAATTCTCATGCACTTGAATGCCATATTGATCATATGGATCACTTAGTAAAGGAGACTTCTCTCTATGCATAAGACCTTCCATATTTCTTGGTTTTGACCCTTGTATACATTGAATGCTATATGGGTCACCACCAAGAAAAGGAGGCTTCTCCCTAGTCTTAAGAGCCCCCACATTGCTTGGTTTTGACCCTCATATATACTTGAACGTAGTATGAGCTACCAATGAGCAAAGGAGTCTTCTCTCTAGACGTGAGATCTCCCATATCACTTTGTTTTCACCCTCATGTGCATTGGAGCATAGTAATGAGGCTTCTCCCTAGGCATAAGACCTTCCACATTACCTAGTTTTAACTCTTGTATACATTGAGCACCATTTTGGTCACCAGCAAGCAAGGGAGGGTTTTTCCTACTCTTAAGAGTTTCCACATTGCTTGATATCAACCCTCGTGTGTGTGCCAAATTCTATATGGGTCACCATTGAGTGAGGGAGGCCCCTCACTAGGGTGGTGGGCAAGCAACATAGCTTGGTGTTGACCTTCATGTGCACTTCAATGCACTATGATGTACCACCAAGTGAAGGATCTTGTTTTAAAGTAGTTTATTTGCTTTGGAGAATCAATCATTTTTTGCTTTTAGATTTTCTATTGGATACACGAAATAGGATGATCAAGTCGGGAATCAAGGATGATATGGAGGATATCCAAGATGAAAATCTATATATGTTTCTCTACAATGCTAGCGCTCATGTTGGGACCTAAAATAGGCATGACACTGGCTCTATGGTGCTAGCTGGGCCTCTACTATTCACCTCAAACCACCCAACACGGCCTCGTAGCTAGGAGCGTTTAAGGGGTATACTACCCTAACCTCTGATACAAAACTTTTGCGTTTATACGATTTTGTAGTCTAACGAATATCCATTCCCACACTCCTTAGAGGGAATCCCTAAACATATTGGTGTTATACACCACGTAAGTATGAACAAAGGGAGCGCCCCTTGGCAGATCATCGTGGCTCCACTACGGCTCTCCTACACCTTGAGAATTAGCTCCAAGATGCACTGTGATGAACACATAGAACACATAAGAAACAAGATCCACTCTTTTGAGTGATCGATCCAAGAGATAATAGATAGTCCCCAGTGAGTATCTCCCCATGGAACTAAACCTCTAACCCTATAGCTTAGGGTACCTCATACTCTCAACATATGTCATCGCTCATAAAAACAATTGCTATGCATCCAGGATGATACCGTATGGTGCATGCAATGCAATTGTGTATGAATATTGTGCTTAAACAAGTTTATTCATTAGCAATCAATATCATGAAAGTGTGCAAACAATTATTTTCATGCTTTTCTTCTAAACCGCAATTGCTGCGTTGCTTAGGGCCTCAGGTAACTTACTCATGAATATATGTGTGCATCACGTGGGTTCAAAAAAAGGTATTTTTAAAATGCAATTTTTATACATTTTTTATATACAAAAGGATGTAACATAACGTGGTTATTTACAGGTTGAATAAAAAAGGTTATATTTTATTTAAGAAAAACTCACAGATAATGATATTTATAAATAGGCCTTGAATGCACGTGATGTAGAGGATATACATGTAGTAATTTCCCCGAGCTTAGGGCTAGTAGTACACCGAGCATTCTCGTGCCATTAGAATCTTTTACTTTTAGAAAAAAATATACCCTACATGTCATGCATCATAAAATATTAGAATTTAGCATACTTTAAACACTCAACAACCCCCTTCTCCCTCTACCATTTAAAGTTATGCATTTGTTGGCAGGTTTAAGGCATATTTTTTAATGTATTTTTCTTTCATGAAGGCAATAAAAATCCACTTTAACATAGAGATAGGACTGAGCTGAGGCTAAACCTCATGCTTTAGCTCTACCATACATTCACAAACATAAATATCATTTTTTCTTATTTTTTGGATATAAAAAACCTATTTTTTCTTATTTATTTATAGATAGTTACTGATATTTACTAATCTACTTATTTAGATTGATTGATGTTATTAAGCATGATTTTCTTATCATATTTCAACCCATAGGAACATCATATGCACGACAAAACCCCAAAAATCACATAATTTTTCGTAAATTGCATAGTCGTGAGTTTTGCGTGTTCAGAATACAATTATTATACGATTGATTTTTTCTTGATTACTTCAACATGGCTGATAAATCAGAGCATTGGAAACCAAATACAATCATTTTCAACCATTTCCAACCAAAATTTATCATAAAACTATGAAATCTATGACTTACTCATTCATGAAATCACACCTTATGATGTAGTTATTTAAAAATTGGAGGCCCCTTGAGGCTTCCCAATAGCCATTGATGATCCATCCAATCCGATTTATTCTTCTTTGTGCTCCCGAATCATTGCATGATCAAAATCTTTCAACTCAGTCCATCACCTTTTGTCATACATCAACCCATAGAAACATAGAACAAGAGGAGAGAGGAGAGAGAAAGACTAAAATTAGATCTTTTGATTCAGTGCATCATTTTTTGATCTGTTAGTCGTAATAGAGCGTGAAGAAATAGTGGATCTCATGGCATGGATCATTTCTCTCAGTTCTATCGATTAGAAAATGGTATTTGCCCCCTACACCCCCTCACGTTTCATATTTTCTTTATGACTCTTCACTTTTCCAACTTAACAAGCTTGTTAAGGTTAAAATAAAAAAAACTAGTTCACTTTTTTGTGTTCACACTTGGCGAAAGTAGTTTTTCCTCGAATTGAGCCTTGAATGAACTCTGATTCATGAATAAACTAAACGACAGGCTTTGCGGCATGGAAGTTTATAAACTTGGTCTTTGTCATGCACTTTTTGGCTCGCGGATCACATAGCTACTTCATAATGCCAAACCTTGGGGGTATTAAATAGAGGGTCAAATGGACTCTGATCAACAAACCGAGACTTGCGTTGGGTTCTTGGCATCGAACTCCATCTAGAAAAACTCCAACTAATGGATCATCAACCATTTCATTTTGCATGAAAATTTGGTCTTTTACGACCTCCTGAGCTCTTTTTCGCTTCAAAATGGGCTTTAAAACTTTGCTCTCATTGGCAACCACATGATACGGCAAGACAGTCCGTTGAATCCCACGAACTGATCTACACAAATTAACAACAAAAAAAATCATCAAGCTGCCACAAAACAAAATAGACAACAAAATTCAAGAATAGCTCTCACCCTACCCCCTAACAAAATCAAGGCATGATAATCCTCAAGGGATAGGCCCACCATAATCCACAGAGTGGCCTAGGGAGTCCTATGCCTTTTAGCATATCATTCCAATCCCTCCTTAGAGGATCTTTCATACCTTGCCTATTCAAAGGCCATTCCATAATGGATTTATGTAGGAGTTTTTTCCTTCATCTAAAGCAAATATATCAACACAATTTATAGTTTACGGGCCAGGTTTTTTGAGCAATGGCTTTCCCTTAACAACTAAGGCTTCCAACGTTCTTATAAGGTCTAATATTTTAGCATGGAGACCCAATACATGGGACATTTCAGCCACAAGTAAATTCCATTATGTTGGTACTTTTCCCTAGCATTATGAATTTAGTGTGATCGTTGGTCGATGCCATGACTACCATGGGTTCCAACATACTTGTTGCATATCCTTTAGGTTGATGGATGGATGCACATAGCGGTTCTTGAATAGAGACTACACCGAGGCGAACCATGGCTCATGCCATCATACTAGAACGGACTGACAACTAGGTGCTTACTATTCACATTGCCTAAATCATCTATCATAGAGGATTCAATCTCTACATAATTAATTAGGTTTATTAGGATATTTTGAATAGGAAAAGCCAAGTGTTTAAAACCTTGGACAAACCCCATTTACAAATACTTTAGTGCATCCCTAATGGGCAAGGTTATAAATTTTGAGTTCCTTTTCGGCCAAGGTTCGAGAACTGCCACTTATTAGCAGCTCCCGGTAAACACACCGCCTGTTTGGGACCTAAAATGGGCCCGACACTAGCTCTATAGCACTAGTCGGGCATCTACTACTCACCTTAAATCACCCAACATGGCCTCATGACTAGGAGCATCTAAGGGGTATACTACCCTAACATTCAATACAAAAATTTTGCATTTATATGATTTTGTAGTCCAACTGATATCCTTTTCCACACTCTTCATAGGGAGTCCATAAACATATTGGTGTTATACACAATGTAAGTACACATAATCATTGCAACTGCACTACGACTCTCCTACACCTCGGGAATTGGCCCCAAGATGCGCCATGATGATGAACATTGTAACGACCACTAGTATTATCCAAGACACGTCTTAGCAGTCCATCGGAAAGGATGTCTAGAAAGCTCCACCCGGCACTCCCATAGAATGTTATGGGATTTGCGATCTAGGGCTTTCCGCGTCTACCACGTAGCGGACGTATTCTGGCCGTTCCCACTTAGGATCGACCGGAATTAGGGTTTTCCTGATTGGTCCTTTCCTAACAGCAGCTAGCATTGGACCCAAGCAAACTACTTTACGCAGAAACGCCAGGTCCGAAGTGGATTCACGCTGCACTTGTTCAAGGAGAATGGGAAACGAGAGGGATGCAAAGCTCAACCTCTCTGCCATAAGGCATAGTCCCATTCCGTTCCCCTAAAACAGCGTAAATCGGTTAAGACATAACTCTAGGTCAACGCTTTCGTTGTTCTGTCCTTTGTTAATCATCCCGCTGTTCCTCGTGATTTGAGAAAAGTTCCCGGCCAACCGGGACCACCCAACGGTAGGACGGACCCATGGCCCATCCTCTGCACTTTCCTTGGTTTGTTTTAGTTATGTAATTATCTAATACATTAATTGGACATGTAACAATCAACTTCTTTAATTAATCCGTTAAGCACTGGTTCCTTCATAGAAAAACAATATCAGACAAGTTCTTTATTAACATATCATCATATTTATCTCCGAAATACAAAAGTTCTGCCCGTAGGCTTATCCACAATCCGCCCGAAGGCTATCCAGCAATCCACAGGGATCACTATTCCAAGTTTCCGCCCGTAGACTAGTATATGGGCCTCGAGATCCAATCCCGAGTCACGTTAGCCTCTTGTGCAGGACCTAGAAGGCGAGGGATTTACGGCCAGAGCCCCCCCTGGCACCCAAACATCCTCTTGCTCCAAGTAGCGCTCAATGGAGAGACCTCTCGCGGCGGGTTCGGTCCACGTTCCCGGCGCGGTCAACAACCCCCTTGGTTAGGGTCAGGCAGGTAGTCGGGGGTAACTGAAGCTGCCACTCCCTTCAGGCCTTCAACCTGAAGTATAGATACTTATTTATTTTGTAATTCATTAGTCAAACAAGTCAAACAGTGCTCTAAAATCTCTAGCAAGCACAAACATTTCCATTGATCGATTTTGTTGTTGGCAAACTGCTAAGGAAGGAATCTTTCCTTTTGAATGCATCTAGCACTCGATCTGGGGTGCTTTGCAACTTGGCAAGATCCTTTATATTCTGGGTTAGGGCGTACCCTATTAATCCAACTTGGTCAACCCTAAAGTTCATGGGATACTTTAGTTTCCGGTTTTTAACCTTCCTTACTTAGAAGGATATCAAAGAATATATCCTTTTGCAAGATAACTTGCGTAAGGATCCGCCATCCTTGTTGAGGGTATTTAACCTTTCTTCTTGTGAATCAATCACAAGACCATATGACTTCGTACTTGCTGCGCAAGTCGTGCACCGTACTATGCGATGAAGCAATTTCAATTTCTTTAAGCTGACGTTTGTTAGACCTAGGGTTTCCTAGCTTTTATTATTTCCTTTAAGAAACTCAGGGACAAACCCTAGTTCTTTTACTGACCCTAAAATCAGGGAGTGTGGGCAAGTATTTAAGGTATAAACGTTTCTTGGATTTTAAATCATTCCCAATGAATATTTCGCAGCATAGGTATTTCTAAGTTTATATTAATTTGGTTAACTTTTAGAAGGTAATATCGAGATCACCTCCGCACGATTTGTTATCTATGTGTCAATTCAATCCTAAATTTTATTGGGTTAGGTAAATTCAATTAATCTTCCTTTTTCCTTGCGAACAAAACTCATGCCAAATAAGCAATCTTTTCCTTGCTAAGTTATGCGGTTAGCAATGATAACTTTCTAGAGTTTAAGCAACATAAGAAACCTTTCATGATTCGCACCTTCCATGATGACTTATATAAAAAGAATAGGGGTTAATAGTGCAAGATGCAGTTCTATATCTTCCAGACTTAACCGAAGTATACTACTTTAGTGGGTAAATAATCTTGCTCATGATTTGTTTCAATGCATAATGCTATTTGAAGGAAAACTATGTTTATACTTTATTTATTTTGCATGTTCAATTAAACTAAATTCCTTCGTCATAAATAACTAGGACAAAATATATCTTATCCCTAACAATTCATCTTGTACGATTAAATTAAAACCGATATAAAATTAAGAAGGAAAAACCTGGGTTTGGAGATATCCACATGGATACCGGGAGATGACATTTCCGCAGCAACTCCTTGGACTTTCTTAGGCGGCATCGCAGTTGTAGTCCTTCGAACGTAGAAGCACACGGGAAGGGGGCTTAGAGGAGCCCCCCTTAGAAGCTTCTCAAGAAGCTACTGAGAAGCTTCTGTGGGCTCAAAGCCACATTGAGGGAAGGGGAGTCACTTAAGGCAGCGGATGGCGCTTCCTAGGCGGCAGGAAATGGAGCCCACACTGGCGGCATACTTTGGCTTCAGGCGGCGATAGTTGGCGCAGCGTTTCGCCACTCTCCACTCCACGACGGTAGTACCATGGCAGCTCCCACAGTCGGGTCACGGACTAAAATGGTAGCGTGTACTTTCTTCTCTCCCTCTGTTAGCCTCCCGACTCTCCTTTCAGCCTCTCCACCACTTCAACTCTATCCCCCTCCCTCTGGCAGCGACGTCCTCTCTGGTTAAATAGGGGAGGGGAGGGGAGATCCTCCCTCTCCATCGTGCCAATATGCATGGCACTCACACTCCCGCGTGCTCCCACCGAGGAGCTTCCCCATAGTTTCTATTCCCGTCCCCTTCCAGCACAATTGTCGGGGGGAGGGGGGAATTGAAAAAAAAAATTGCATTATCCTCAATATTATCTTATGACCTCCTCCCAAGAGGAGGTTCATACGAGGATGTGTAGGTTCCTTTAAACCCTTAGTCTCGTTTTTGCCAATGAAGATTAGGATTCGTCGAGTAAAAGGTCGCACTATCCATATATTCAATGCCGGCATCGTCATTGCGTGAGACTCACGAGTAGGTAATATTTTTCAACAGGAAATATTACAAACACATAGAATACATTTGAAACAAGCTCCACTCTTTTGATTGATTGATCTAGGAGATAATAGATAGTCCTGATGACTGAGTATCTCCCCATGGAACCGAACCTCTAATCCTATAGCTCAAGGTACCTCATGCTCTCAACGTAGTTCATCGCTCATAAAAACAATTGCTATGCATCCAAGATGATACCATATGGTGAGTGCAATGCAAATGCGTATGACTACCATGGTCAAACAAGTTTATTCGTTAGCAATCACCATCGTGAAAGTGCAAAACAGTTCTTTTCATACTTTTCTTTTAAACTGCAATTGATGCATTGCTTAGGGCTAGTATCGAGCATTCTCGTGTCACTAGACCCTTTTAATTTTAGATAAAAACGTACCCCTACATGCCATGCATTAGAAAAAAATAGAATTTAGTGTACTTTAAACACTCAACAACCCCCTTCTCTCTATCGTTTAAAGTTATGCATTTGTTAGTAGGTTTAATGTATATTTTTAATGTATTTTTCTTTCACAAAAGCAATAAAAATCCACTTTAACATAGAGATAGGACTGAGTTGAGGCTAAACCTCATGCTTTAGCTCTACCATACATTAAAAAATATAAATACTATTTTTCCTTATTTTTGGGATGTAAAAAACTTATTTTTTTCTAACTTTTACTATTTATATATAGATAATTACTAATATTTATTGATTTATTGGTTTAGGTCAATTGATATTATTGAGCATGATTTTATTATTGTGTTTCAACCCATAGGAACATCATACGCATGACAAAACTCCAAAAAGCACATAAATTTCCTTAAATCGAATAGTCGTGGGTTTTGCGTGTTTAGCAGAATATCATTATACAACTGATTTTTTCTTGATTACTTGAACATGGCCAACCATTTCCAACCAAAATTTATCATAAAACAATGAAATTTATGACTTACTCATGAAATCATGCGTTATGACGTACATATTTCAAAATTGGAGGCCCATTGATGCTTCTCAATAGCCGCTAATAATCCATCCAACCTTGATTTATGCTTCTTTGTGCTCATATAGCATCGTACGATCAAAATCTTTCATTTAGTCCACCCCCTTCTCTTATATATCAATCCATAGAAATATACAATAAGAGGAGAGAGGAGAGAGAAATACTAAAATCGGATCTTTTGATTCAGTGCATCATTTTTCGATTAGTTTGTCGCAATGAAGGGAAAATAAATTGAGGATCTCATGGCCTGGAGCATTTCTCTTAGTTGTATCGATCAGAAAATGGCATTTTTAAAACATTTTGGGGGCATCAGAGAAATGGCACTCCCCCCCCTCCCACATGTTTCATTTTTTCTTCTCCAACTTATTCAGGTTAAAACAAAGACAAAATTAGTTCATTTTCTTGTGTTCACACTTGGCAAAAGTGGTTTTTCCTTGAAAGGAGGTCCGAATGAACTTTGATTCATGAACAGACTAGATGGATGGCTTTGTGACGTCGAAATCTATAAACTTGGCCTCCGTCATGCACTTTTCGGCTCCTAGATCACATAGTTGCTTCATAACGCCAAACCTTATAGGGATTAAATGGGGGGTCAAGTGGACTCCAATCGATGAACCAAGACTTGCATTGGGTTTCTAGCATTGAACTCCATCTAGGAAAACCCCAGCTCATTGATCCACAATTGTTTCATTTTGCATGAGAATTTAGTCTTTTATGGCCTCCCGGGCTCTTTTTCCACTTCAAAATAGGCTTTAAAACTCCTCTCTTAGCTCACTTCCATGCTCCTAAATTGTCGTGAATGTTCAAGTCACTTCTTTCTATTAAGAAATTATTTGTCTCCTTAGGTAACGTGCCTTAGATAACCATCGATGCAGAGGAATATGTTCACCTAGAGCACTTCAAGACTAACAAAGTTGCTAAGAGAAAGTTAGCCAGGGCCTTAAATAAATTACCTATTAGTGTATGCAGGGGCAAAGAGGACAAAATAGTACACTCAAATAGATATTGTCTACTGCATTCTTCCTTTGCATTCCTTTTCTACTTGCATCTCCTATTGTGTGGGAACAACTTGCAAGGAACTTTACGAGCATTGCCCGATGTGTTAGTGACACGAGACAACCTGTTATTACTAATAGAGAGGTTGAAGAGACAAAGGAGATTGTAGCCTTTAATGTAGAGGATGAGAGAGCAGAGCCTACAGCACATCAAAGGCAAAGTTTTGATAAAGCCTTAGTTACTATTCCTACTAACATTATGAATGTACTATCACTTGATTAATATATTGAGGACGGAGACATGCTTGTCTTTTTCCTCTGCCCACATTTATGATATTGAATGACCAAGACTATGTTTTGCCCGCCACTGATATTACGAGTTTACTAGACATATATGAGGATTATAGTCTCGCTACCTTGGCCTAGTTTAGTGAGGCTAACTCAAGGTGGGTAGTGGATGATGTAGATATGTATCTCTAGCTAACATTGCAGTCGAAGATGCAAAATGGACTTGAGTGAAGAGATCCTCCAAAGTCTTGAAGCAAAGGCCAAGGCCTATGAGAAGTAGCAAAGGCCTACTAAAGAGGAAAGACATGCATTAATACAAAGGCTCGACATAGCAAACATGGGACATCATAAAAGGTTAGCACCCTAAGAATCCAGGGGCAGCAAAATCCCTTGTATGGATGCCATGTTTACTTGAAAGTGATAAAAATCAATAGGTATTTAGTTTGTGTGCTCTTCTTATTCTTTTTCTACAAGGGTTTTATTGGTACAATTGGTACTCATTACTGATGGCATTTTCATGTTTGTTATGCAAATGGAATGTGAATTGCTCATGGCCAAGAGTCAAGAGGTTCAGGCCCAAATCAAATTTCTTTAAATGTTCATTGTAGAATGGGAGGGAAGCAGAAGGATCACATTGTTTTTTAGGCCTCAGGTTGTGGATGAAGGCAACATAATCCATGTTTTGGGAACTTATGTTGGTTGTGGGAAGTCTTTAGACTCTGCATATGTGATTGATTCTTTTATGCTAGCCTGCAAGGACTAGTACCACCTCTTGTGTTTTGATGCCACTCTTTTGACAAATGACACTTGTATGAAAGCTTGATATAATCATTGAATCGTGCAAGTGGCCAGAATTTGGGCTCGCAAGGGGTATATTTTGGAGAGTAAATAACTATTTGTTTCTTTTTCATACTATTTTCCTTATTCTTTTCTTCATTTGTTATGGGTCATTTTGCCCAACTTTGTAGATTGTGGGGCTAATATGACATATGTAGATAACCATGCTATAGACAAGGACCCAAAGGGTTTTAGATATGACTCTGATGATGCCAATGAAGCGTTAGGGTGAATATGGACTCAAAAAGGGCCTCCTAAGAAATTGAATATAGGAATCCTTAAATTTTAGATAGTCCCTCTTCAATGGTCATCATTGCATGCCTTTTCCTCTCTTGTCCCCCCATATTCCTAGGCTCCACCCATTTTTATGGTGGAGCTTACCTAGAAAGGAGGGGGATCTCCCTTTCTTTTCACCCTAGTAACTAGCCCTTTTCATTCTCCAAGTTGGGACCACCACTCTTCCAAAACCACATTAGCAACTTGGATTTAAATTACCCCAAAAAATAAATTTATAATTTTTTATAAAATTTAATATCCTTTTTAATAAAAATTTATCCAATTATATTACATGTTGAAATACTCATTTTCTATATACTTTTTTGAATTAAAAGCTCTCTATATCAATTCATCCTCCAAGAAGGGACCACCACTCTTCCAAAAGTGCAACATCAACAACTCAGATTTATTTTTGTCCCAAAAAATGTTTTTAAATTTTTTTTACAAAAAATAAGCTTCTTTTTCTCAAAAGGCACCCAATCATATTGCAAGTTGAGATACTCATTTTTGGTACACTTTTTTGTATTGAAGGCCCTCAAAATTAGCTCATAATTTTTAATAGTCATACATGTGAGACTTGGGACATTGCAAATGAAGTTACATATCCACTTGATGCTCCACTACTCCTTCTAATTGCCACATTAGCAAGGCAAACTAATTTTGACCCCAAAAGTGAAAATTTCCCTCCCTTCTCAAAACATGGTTTTTTCCATCTCTAGTAGTTCCTAACCATATTATATATGCATCTAAGTATTTTTCATGCTCTCTTTTGCCCTCTAAGCTACCAAATTATTATCATCCCATGAAAACTTAATCTACTTTATTTCCTTTCCTACTCTAATAGAACCATCATGGACATAATAAATCATAAGAGAAAGATGGATTTACATGTTCCCGTAGATGAAAAGTATGTTATTGCAAAGTCCCATTATAGCAAGTGTTGGTTAGATGTAACAACTGCTTTCCAATATCATTTGGAGGAAAATAAAAATATTGATCTTTGAGTGGATGGTTCCTTATATCCTAATGATCCTAGCACTAGGCTAAATCCATCTTTCAAATCCACTTTTTTGTTGTATATATTTATTGGGGATGGTAAAAATGGTTTACTAGGTTATTGCAAAAGATGAAAATATACATATACATCAATATTATCAATCAATGTTATATAGCTCTCATCAATCTTTGTTATAATCACAGGGTTCTTTAAATGTGTTGCCAAAATCCCTAGATCAACAAATCAAAATAGAGAACCTTAAAGAAGAATTAAAGCAATATACAGACAAGGGACAAGACATGGCACACAAACAAATTTAACCTTGGAGGAGGAGAATGCTTTGTTAAACTTACTTTTGGAGAAAATGAAATTGTAGACGCAAATTTGCAAAGGTGCAAGCAAACTCCTATGGGTTATAAGGAAAGAAAACGTCAATTACTTCCAATGCTATGACCATCCTTGAATGGTAGAGCATGGAAAAGATGTGTGCAAGCATTAAGGTTCGCTATTTTCTATTGAAAGACAATTAGAATATACTTTATTCCCTAAAAATGTCTTTTTTTTCTTAGTAACATTTTTGATGATGTTAGAGGCCAAGGTGAGGGTCAGCAAATGGAGCTTCTAAAGGAATTCTTAAAACTCAATCATTTGATTGAATTTTTGAGAGACCCTTGACATCGAGCTCTCCAGTTTGTTGTTTTGAATGACATTCTTATATATGTTCTTAATAGTTTATCCATAAAAGAAGTGCAAATAGCATGTGATACAGTTGGGGTTAGTCGATAAGGCTATGAGGTCATATAATTAAGCAGATATTCAATGTAATTGGATATATAATTTTGAAAATGAAGAATCAATTTTCAAATTGAAAAGGTATCTAGGGATCAATTTGAAAATTGAGCCTAAGCAGTGAGACGAGCAAAAGGCATGGTTTTGAGAGATTGAGTTTAAGGTGTTTTAAGGCTCAATTTCAAACTTCAGTTTCAAATGAAAGAGACACGAGTTTACCACTTAGAGGCTCAATTTGAGATTCATCTTAAGGAGAAAGCAATCACAATCCTTGAAGAGACTCAATTTTGTATTGAGCCTTAGAAGAGAGAGGCATGAGTTGGCCTCTTAAAGGATCACTTTTAGATTAGTAAAGTTACAATTCTTTTAGAGGCTCAATTTTCAAATTGAGCTTTAGAATAGAGTATTATACATCTCTTAGAGGCTAAAATTTGAACTGTTGCCCAACTTCAAAGAAGTGTCACATGCTCAATCTCAAAATTGACTCGAGAAGAGGGGAGCTAGAGGATCAATTTTAAAACGAACCTTGAGGAGTGAGGAGTAGAAGGGCCAATTGTGAAATTAAGCCTAAGGTTTTTTGGAGGCTAGAGGATCTATTTCAAAATGAACCTTAAGGAGTGATGAGTAGAAGGCTCAATTGTGAAATTAAGCCTAAGGTTTCTTAGAGTCTCAAATTTAAAATTTAGATTCTAAAAGGACTCTAGCTTCTTTCTTTTTAGGTGTACTTTTAAAATTGATTTAATAAGAGATGTCTAGCCCCAAATTGTGCCTCTTAGAGGCCTCTAACCCCCTCTCTCCTCATGCTTGATTCCACAAGTAAGAGATGTCTAGCCCCAAACACTACAAGGGAATGGGGATATAGTGACGATCCTTTCTAATGCAAAACAATGACATCACTATCTATGTCGCTATTTGCGACGCAAATAGTGATGATGCTTTGAGAAAAAAAAGTGTCGAAAACCTGAGCGCGACATTTTTCCACAAATAGTTCTAGAGAGATCGAGAGAGATTGTGGCTTTGGAGGGAGAGCGAGAGGAAGAGAGAGAATTAGAGCTTCTCACCACCGCTACTGTCACTGCTGTCGTACAGAAGAAGAGGGAGAAGTGCACAAGGGGAGAAATAGGGGACATTGCAAAGAGGAGACAAAGAATCCATCCTTGGGCCTTTGCGGTAGGTACATTGACTCTTCTTGGTTTATTCTTATACTTTCTTGTTTTCTTTTGTTTGTTTTTCTTGAGAATGAGATGCATTGAGAAAGAAAGAGAGGAAGGGAGAGAGGGAGAAGAAGGAAGGAAAAGGAAGAGAGAACGAGAGAGAGAGAGAGAAAAAAATATGAAAGATAACAAAGAAAGAGAGAGAGAGAGAGAGAGAGAGAGAGAGAGAGAGAGAGAGAGAGAGAGAGAGAGGGAGGGAGAAAGAAAGAGAGGGGGGAGAGAACATGAAATGGAGAGTGAAGGGAGAGGTGGATAAAAGAGTCAAGTGAAGAGAAGAAGGAGAGTGGAAAAAAAAGAGAGAGCTAGAAAGAGAAGGGGAGAAAAAGAGACAAAAAGATGGAGAAAAAGAGAGATAGAGAAAATAACAAATAGAGAGTGCGAGAAAGAGAGAGAAAAACAGGAACAATGAGAGAATTAGAGAGAATGAAATAATAGAAAGAGAATGGCAGGGGGGAGAGGCACAAAGAGAGGGGGAGAGAGAGCATTTCAATGCCTTTTTTAATTATTTTTTAATTTTTAATCTTTGATTTTTATTTTAACGAGATGCGTCAACTACGAGTGGAGAGGAAACGAGAGAAAGATATAGAGAAAAGAAGGGAGGGAAAGGAAAAGACAGAAGAAGTTAGAGTAGGGAGCGAAGATGGGGGGATAAAGAAACATTTATAGAAAGAGAGGGGGAGAGAGAAGCAAAGAAGGATAAAGGGAGACAAATAAAAAAGAAAAAGATGGTAGGTGGAGCATTCAAGGCCATCATGAGAATTTGAGAATCATTTTTATTAAAACATATGCTAGTTGGGACTTAAAAAGTTACCCCATATTTATGTGATGTACCTCTTATCACTAGAGTAAGAACCCAATGGTGATATTATGCCTCATATTTTACGAATTATTATGAAAATAGATTTCTTTTTTGTAGCTTATTTTTGTATTTTAAGTTTAAAGCCGCTGGCATTACCACAAGAACCTAGCCTTTCTCTCATCATGACCTTGAGACCCACAAATATTCCTTGGATTAGAAAAGGTAGACTCCCTCTAATCTCATCCTTTTGGAGTCTATATTTCTCATTATGCTTTCTTTCTCTCTTAACTCTCCCTTACTCTCTTTTATCCTCTAATGTGTGTGTGTGTGCGCGCGCACTTGTTCTATCCCTCTTGCTCACTTGCTCTCTCTCTCTCTCTCTCTCACACACACACACACACACACACATGTAGCCTCTCTCTTTATCTCTCTCACTTTCTTTGTTTCTTACTTTCCCTTTCTCTCATGCGTACTCTCCCTTTTTTTCTCTATCACTTACGTTGTCTCTCTCTCCCCCCCTTTTTTTTCTTTCTCACCCTCCCCTTATCACATCACTTTCTTTCTCTCTCATCCATGCTCTCTCTTTCTCTTCAACATCCACCTCACTTAATCTCAATACGACATGTTATAGAAATTCTACATTGTATCTAGTTTTGACATTATGTTGTATTCATCAGTTATGTATTTTTGATTCTCCATTTAGTTAGTCACAGCATTAGATGATTGTTCTTTTGGGACTTGGAAAAATTTCTTAACTTTCAAATGTAATATTTTGATCTCATAGGCTAATTTGGCCTTTTGTAGATGTTAACATAGCTTTCTTTCTTCTTTCTCTCTCTCTCTCTCTCTCATATATACTTTAAACTTCTAAATTAAGACATTCTAATACTACAAACTTTCCACAATTCTCTCTCTGTCTCTCTCTCCATCTCTCTCCTCCCTCTTTGTTTTTTCCTTTACCTCTCTTTCTTTCATAATTTGCTCTCTCCCTCTTCCTCTTTCCCTATCTCCATCTCCGTCCATTTCTCTCTCTCAATCTCTTCCTTTCCCTGCCTCTCTCTCTCTCTCTCTCTCTCTCTCTCTCTCTCTCCATACATAAGATGTAGAAAGGAAAGAGTGAGAGAAGGTGAAAAGGGCTTACCTCGATGCTCAAAGATGCATGCATGCTCCCACTTTTTGCCTTGCCATGAGCCCTTTCTTTCTTGATATATGTATGTGTGTGTGTGTGTGTGTGTGTGTGTATGCATACACACACACACACACATATATGGAGAGATTACTTGTGTTGTGTATTGTTTCAGTCTAAGGGCTTATCTTGATGCTCGAAGATGCATGCATGCTCCCACTTTTTGCCCCATCATGATCCCTTTCGTTCTTTTATAACGTCGGCTATATATGTATCACTACAAGATATAGGCCTTATACCGACGTTAAAAGCGACGAAAATGTTTATAAATAAAATTTCCCCCGTCATCGCAAAAAGCGTCATTATTGGCGATGCCATAGAACAGTCCCTATCAGCGTCATTATTAGCGTCGGTATCAGTGTCGCAGATACCGACGCAAATGTGATGCTGATATCGACGTAAATAGCGACGCTGATAACGATGCTAATAGCGATGCGTGTAGTAAATTTGCGATGCTAATAACGACGGTAACAATGAATTTTTTTTTGTGGCAGGGCAGCTTGCACTATGTGCTTTATTTGGGCCATACAAAATAGTTTCAGTTATGTGTACAATGCTCATGTAAATAAATACAAAGTGTACTTAAATCATAATACTAATACATGAAATAAATACATGATAACATAATAAAAGCGACCAGTACAATCATGGCAAGATACTACTACTACATAGAAAATGTCTATACAGATTACGTGATAAAAAAAGAATTGTATATGAGCTCTAGGGATCCAAGGGCGAGCTATAGATCCTCACCATCTAAAACCTCATCCCGCCACAAAGGAGCATCGAACCGACTCTGAAAAAAAAGAAACAACTACACATCAGTCCAGCATACAATAATCCATTCTAATTAAACATAGTAATTACGGACAAGAAAGATGAGTGACTTACAGGGCCGCCGCGTCTATATAATTGGTCGATCAATGTAGTTAGACTGTGTCTCTCTGCATATCGAGTCTCAAGGCCGGTGGGATCGCGATTTGTAATGGAGTGCTGCAAAGAAAACAAAATACAGCTGTTAGAAACACAATTATCAATACAAATGAAATTGCAAAAAAATAAGAAAGCAAAACAAAAGAAAAACTTACAAAGTCCTCTAGATATGTCGTGTGGCTGCCACTCCCAAGATAATGGACCACTCCGATCTCTAGTCGTGCACTCGCCGCCTCGTGTTGCTATCTCCAACATCCTGGAAAATCTGTAGCCTTTTCCTTGAGTCGGCGTCAGTAGTCCGCGTCTAGTCGCTCGGGCTTTGAAGCCTCACTTTTGAGTGCCTTGCGTGCATCTGATCGTCTATGTGACATGTATGCACACATGCACTCTATCATCTAGTCCGTACAAAACCTATCTATTGTGGCTGGTACTAGAAACTCCTCATGCAAGGATGCTACTATGTAGTCCTTGCTTGCCTCTAGTATGTTCTTCCAATGATCCAAGACGTCGTGCCGAAAAACTTGTTGGCACAACTCTCTTATGCGAGCCATCACCCTCCTCCCCTCATCATTCATGATGATGGCTCCTAACATATCATCTACAAGGTAGGTATGCCTAAGATGGGTCCTCTCCCACCTACGACCACGCTCCTGGGCATATCTACGAGATCCTTGTACATCTGGTGTACCTACCGGGGTAGTATCTCTCGAAGTAGCACCCATAGGGGAGCCACCTGCGGAAGGCTAAGCAAAAGCTGGAGTGACTGGAGTAGACGTCCCCACAGGTGTGACAAATCCCAGAGGTGATGTAATTTCAACAGAACGACAAGACAGAGACATTATGTCGGTACCTGCGTAGCAACCACCTGAGCCACGCTCTCTCGAACCGCCACGAGAGCGAGGAGTAGCACCTCTATCCTGAGTCGATCGCAGGCTCACTGCATCTAGATCTCCACAGCATCCCCTTGAACCACTCCCTTCGTCTGGCCCAAGTCTGGAGCATCGATCTTGTCTGCTAGAAACTGAAGCATCGGAGAGCGCCGAAGTAGATCTAATAGAGCGGCCTGATGGTGTTCGAGACAACACTTCGTCCATCATATCTCTGAATCCCACCATCTGATCTGGAGACATACGCGTGAAGATCTCCTGTAGCTCCTCGTCGCTTATCTCTCAACTCATCCTGATGATCTAAATATCCACAAAGGCCACCTGCATAGACAAAAAATGATGTTAGCATAATCAATATAAATCATATAAAGTATGATAATATAAATCTTTAAAAAATGATCTTACTTAAAATGCATATCTTATATACCCTGATAAGTGATTCGTCAACGAATTGAGTAGGTGGATGCTCCAAGTATGATGTACCCTATGGTCCCATGTCTCTCCTGATACAACTCCACATACACTGAAAAGTTGATAGACATGTCACCACAAAAGAATGAGTCCACCTCGTTTTCAAAGAATTCTTGGACTCTTGTATTTCCATCATTGTTACCTGATGTTGGCTCCTCTATATGCTCCAAGATTTCAGTGGCCTCCACCCCTTGCAATATCGACCCCTCTATTTGCATATTGTCCTCATCTATGCTCGGAGCATTGCTTTGATCATATACTCTCGCACTTGAGGGATCTGAAGGTATAATGTACCACCATTGAGGTATTTGGGGATTTGGATAGAAAATTACATATTCACAATTATGTTAAAGAGAGATTTAACTATTGTGACATGTACCATGTCATAATACAATTAAAAAACACATGAGTTCATGCATTTGTTCACAATGGACCGGTAACACAAACGTGTCGCGCAAATCCGCACATTTTTTTTCGAAATCTATTTCGAGAAATCTAGATGGACCTTATCGAACTGTTGCTCCAGCTCCTTCAAGTACCACTTTAAACCACTGCACATCGAATAGGATCATGGAGAAGCTATGGTAATGCATCGTGACAATACTTTGCAAGTTCCCAAAATACTTCATCTCATCTATAATTATATTTGGATCTGGTGCTTGTCATCGGCTCTCTTACTTGAACCTTGCCATGATACCACAATCTATTGTGGAGCGTATTTTGCCCACACGCTCCACGCGGAAATGCCATCCGTATGACCAGGCTACACTATATATTTTGTACTGTACATTGAAACACTCAATTAGTTGTTGCATATAAAATATAGATACGAAAAACCCTAAACACGTCATCACCTTTGGACTACATCCCATCGAGAATTCCCACTCCTCGGTTGAGACATGCGCCCCTTCGCGAGACGCTGCAGTCAAAGCTCCATGCAACCATCGCGTTGACATAAACCATGGCATCTCCTCCATGCCCTCGGGATATCAAATCGGTTGATGGAGTGTACTACGTTGAAATTCAGATCACGCTTTCTCTCAATCTTTCTTAGGTTGCTGGTACCTAGCGATCCACGTCTCCATAGAGGCATGGTGTAACATACAAAAGCGATTCACTTTCTCCTCCATTGTAGCATCCATTATTTTTTCTATCCCATTTCCAATCACCACATCTCCGGTCAGCCTATCATTGTCCTTCAGCGACCATAGCATACTGTTGTCTGAATCCACCATTGGTAGCCATTGTAAAATATGCACTAGCGCCTCAGACACCAACTAACCTTCAGCCATGCTACCTTCTGGTTGAGCTCGTTGTCGCACAAAGCCTTTTAGGATTTTCATGAAGTGCTCCAAGAAGAACATCCATCGCGTATGGACAGGTCCAGCAATCTCCACTTCATCTATAAGATGCACAAGAAGGTGGATTTGTATCGTGAGCATGCTGGTAGGCTCCACTACTCCCCGCCTTGCAGATTCAATAGAGGACGTCTTAATCTTCTTTTGTGAGATCCATTGCACTAAAGTTGACAACCTCTAAATCGCCCTGCGTATTTCTGGAGTAAGGCATCTTGCAATCGCGATCAGTAGTACAAACTACCACAAACGAGAAAGCATTATGAACATTGACTACACTCTAAATAGCAAAATATACAAGCTACTTACAATCCATTCATAGTACAAATCTGACATATCTTATGCTAATCATGGGATTTTAGCCCTGATAATTGGTTGTCTTTAGAAAACACAGACTTGAGAGAACGTATCATACTCGTCGAAGTGCGAACAGACTTGACTATTTACTTCACAATGCGCTCTTCTTTAGTGGACAAAACCCAAAAGGAGCGCAAGGTAGCTGCAAGTGACCGTCAGCACTCGACTACGACCAAAGCGCCTCCATTTTTCCTACCTCCTTCAAATCCATTCGTGCCCCTACAATGTCTTTCTTTCCTATCATGTCGTCCCATAGCAAGCTGCTCTTCTTTAGTGGACAAAACCCAAAGAGCGTGAGGTAACTGCAAGTGACCATCAGCACTCGACTACGGCCAAAGCGCCTTCATTTTGCCTTCCTCCTTCAAATCCATTCGTGCCCCTACAGTGTCTCTCTTTTCTGTGATGTCGTCCCATAGCAAGCTGCCCACGTTCTTGAAAATATGCATGGGATTCAACAAGTGGTTAATTTGTAAGTGGGTCCAATATGGCAACTCGTAGAAAACTGAGAATCGTTGCATTCCATTTGGCTGTAACTCTGTGTGGACCATTTTAAGCTCGTACCAACTTTGGGCATTCATATGTACTAGAGGTCGTCCAAAAAAACCTTCCCTGAGTTCATGACCCTCTAGCAAGAAAGTAGTGTGTCCTTGATATACCATCTTCTTCATGGTTCGTGACCTTTGGGAGTCTAACTGTGGCCCACACAATGGATATGCATGTGCATGATAACCTGAGGTAAGCAGACCTGTCCCAACATCTCTATCTAGTGAATACAAATTTGAACGAGCTATGATAGATATTATCAATGAGAACGGAAGCCTACTTAGCTGAGCACTCTCCGAATTCCGAAAAGTCATGCATGGTCCACATGAGAATGGCTCGAATATTGGCAAACCGTCGACAATTGCGCTTGCTCATATCTTGCATGGTAACCCCCTCCTCTCACAAAATCTTAAGCTCATCGACTAATGGACGAAGATACACGTCCATATTTTTGACTTTGTAGTAGTCGAGAACGAGTAAGCTAAGGATGAGATGTCCTTTCTTCATAGAAAGCCATGGAGGGATATTGTAGTTGACAAGGACTATAGGCCACACACTGTAAGAAGTTGAGCGCAGACCGAATGGGTTCACACACTACAACAAAAACGAGGCATAGATGCGCATGTTAGACACGCAAAGTCGTGCGCGTCTATCATAGCTTCTATAAGTGTGTGTAAACGTGCGTGTAAATAGACGCGAATTTTGCGTCTATATATTTGCGCAAATAGACGCTAATATAGACGTGCCAGCAGATGCACAATTATTTAACCACCTAAAATTGCAATTCACATAATAAAAAAACCAAAGTTAATAATTATTTAACCACCTGAAATTGATTCTTGAGCATGCACGTGTGCGCATGATAAAAACCATAGAATTAAGAATACACATTGAATCATTGAATTAAAAAAATAGAGTTAATAATTACTTTTTCATTGCTCTCTAATGAATGGCAGTTCCTCCAGTTTGACAAGCTTGATATAAGTAATTAGCGGCAAGCGACAGAAACCTTACAATTAGTAGCAAGCATTGCAATATGTATCTTGTAATTTCTACGTACTTGAAGATGATAAAAAATACTTCCTTTATTATGGAAAATTCAATTTAGCTTTAATTTTGACTATTGATTCTTGAGTATGCACGTGTGCGCATGATAAAAACCATAGAATTAGGAATACAAATTGAATCAATAAGCAAATTAAGTATGTTACAGTGAATGATCCATCTCATCTTCAATGAGATAAGCCCTTGCTAAACTATCTACTTCTAGGTCTATGTTACCAAGAGGTAACGAAACAAATAAGTCTATCCCACTATCAGATGTGTTGCTATATTGCTCAATAACTTCATCAATATCATCGACAATCACATATCTTGTACTATATCACGCATATCATCCATTATGGTGTCATCATATACATCATCATTAATTGTTGGATTGTCATCTGCTATCTCTATGTCGGTAATATTACCATATATTGGTTTTGAATGATTAGATATAGTGATGACATACCACCATCGGTTATTGTTTACCATTGGAAGATACACAACCTGTATTTGAAAAACAAAAGCAAGAAACTTAAATACTTATTATATTGTATATATGTATCACATGTATACATATAAAAAAATTAGCCTTTGCATATATATCTGCTCGCATTGTTGAGGTAGTACTAATGTATCATTCTTGTTTTGGTGAAAATTTGTAGAGTCAATGATTACAAAACCACTTGGATGATGTCTAATTGTGCAATGCTCACCATTTTTTACCACTTCTTTAAACCACTTCACATCCAGTACATATATAAAGAATCGTCTGAAGTCAAGCTTTAGAATATCTTGGATCAAGCCACAATAACCTTCCATGGTACCATTGGCATCCTCGAAGTGAGCAAGGACACCACAATCTTGGGTATTTCACTTTTCATCTATACGCTGAGTTCGAAGATGTTTACCCTCACACCAAATAGCATTGAATAATGTGCACTAGTAGTAAAATATTAAGATCAAACATGACAATTTATTATAAAAATATAACTAGAAATAAATTAGTTGATAGTATGTCTCACCTTTGATAAGCAACCTCGTGCGTATTCCCACTCTTCGTGAGATATGTTAATTTCCTCCTCTTTTTCCATTCTCTCCATTTTCTCATGTAACCAATCTATATCAATATGATGTGGGAGCGCATTTAGATGATCTAGAAATGAGACATTACGTCCATATCTGGTGCGAAATGCTTGTCTTTCGCTTTTTCGTCTTGCCCTTGCTTCATTATATAGTGTCACCCATTTGCTCATTACATCACTATTGAGCACACAAAAACTATTTAACTTACGAAGTTCTTCTTTTGTTAGTACTTTACTCATTCCTTTTCCTTGAGGTATTATAGAGGTCATCCTCAATTCCATAGTCGTGGTTGAGAGGGGTCCACTTCAGCAAGATATTCAGATATATAAACAAGGGATGATTACACTAGCCAACCCTCAGCCATGCTTCCCTCAGGCCGTGCTTTTTGCGTCACAAAATCTTTCAAGGTTTTCATGAAGCGCTTAAGAAAAAACATCCACCTTGCATGAACTGCCCCACAAAGTGGGATCTCATCAATCAAATGTACGAGTAAATGTAATTGAGTAGTCAAAATGGATCGAGAAAAAATTTTCTCCACCAAACAAACCACCTCAACTGATAATACTCAAGCATCTTGCAATGTGTTTGGATCAATTTTCTTCGATCTCACGTATCTGTCAGGATGTATTTGAGAATTGTTTATTTTTGTATAGAAATTCAAAGATATATAATGAAAAAATACAATGTATACACACCTCACAAGCTCTCCCATCTTGTAAATCATATCACGTATATCTTTGGATACACAATGGGATATGCTAGTAGGAAGTACGAACTGAATGTAAACAATATTCATAGATCAAATGATTAGTTGAGGAAAAAGTCATCATACCCCAAAGTTTACACATAGTTACTTCACTAATTACTATATTCATGGTTAGAGATACCCTTACTTGAATCATTTTGTGCCAATCGTGGGACTTCAAACTAGATAGTTGCTCCACACCTCTTTTCTTTTTCTTTATGAAGGCTCCCTTGAGACATCTCATACATCCTGTGGGTGTTCGAAAGCTACATATTTGATCCTTCACTATTTTTTCCTCGTTAATCATTTTTCTTGTCTAAGGTTTATTTCTAAGATTGCATCAACTCTGTAATCTACTTCTAACCAAAATTTTCAACCAAAATTCTTCAAATTTCTCCTACCCCATCCATCCTACTCTATCTCACACATGTTTCGAGCTTCGCTCCTGATCCGTTTTGGGATTCATACTTCTATTCCGTTTTGAAGTAATGCTTCTATTTCGATGCATGATAAAGAGAATATTTGTCGCCACAGATGATTTCATCGTAATGCAACGACGGAACCAAAATGTCAAAGCTTTCACAAGGTCAACCACCAGACATGATGGCACTATTGTTTCAAGCGCTTCATCTGATTTAGCAACGCCTACCTCTCACATGGCCAATACATCCTCTGAACTCATCAATCCATCCATTCTTTTTCCTTCCAAAGTCCCAAACCACAAGAAAGCAAGAATAAACAATCAATAAGGTATAGCGAGCTCACTGCCTTACCTTTTTCTTAATGCCACGAAGCGAAGGCTTAATGGTGACTCCACGATCCGTGCGATGGTACTCGATCCACAACCTCAGCTCAGCTCCCGATCCAATCTACAAGCACCTGATCCGAGAGAGGAAATGTAAAGAAGGGAAATACCACTTGATCCCTCCTTCAATCCACCTCTCACCCAAAATGGGAAAGAAGAAAAGAGCACGTGTAAGGAAGGAGCTTCACCTCTCAAGTCTCTCACTCTCACACTCTCACTCTCCCTCAATCTCAAGATGGAACACAAGTAGATAGACTAGAATACATGCAATGCTTGCTACTAATTGTATAATAAGGTTTGTGTCGCTTACCGCAAATTACTTATATCAGGCTTGTCAACTGGAGGAACTGCCATTCATTAGAGAGCAATGCAAAAATAATTATTAACTCTGGATTTTTTATTATATTAAGTCCAATTTCAGGTGGTTAAATAATTACGCGTCTATATTCGCGTCTATTTGCGCGGATATATAGACGCAAAATTCACGTCTATTTACACGCTGTTTTACATGCACATATAGATGCAATGATAGACGCGCCCGACTTTCACTACAATAGAAACGAGGCATAGAAGCGCAAAGTCGGCCGCGTCTATCACAGCGTCTATAAGCGCGTGTAAATGTACGTGTAAATAGACGCGCACTTTGCGTCTATATATCCGCGTAAATAGACGCGCTTATACACACAAAAATAGATGCACACGTCAAAATTCAAATCATACTTAAATCATTTCTTTTCAAACTACGCCTTTCCTTTCCTACGTTTTTTGCGGTTCTGAAGCTTGAGTTTAGCCGACATGCAGTCTCTTCATGCCTCACCTCCTCATGACTCACCTCTTTTTTCATTTCAAACACACAAGAAGGGAAAAAGGAAAGCCAAGGAGAGGAAGAAAGAGAGAACAAGAGAGAGGAGAACAAGAAGAAGCAACAAGCAAGTAAGCAAGCATCAAGGGAGGGTAACTTACCAAGGAGAGGAAGAAGGAGAAGGAAGAAGCGCCACCACCCGCCACACCAAACACCCAAGGTGAGTCTCTCTCTCTCTCTCTCTCTCTCTCTCTCTCTTTCTTTCTATCTTCCTCTCTCTGCTCTGTCTGTGTATTTAGGATTTGTGATTCCATTATGTATTGCATTTTGTAAATCAATAATGGCGGTCGTCTGCTAAAATCAGCCGACCAAGCGCGTCTAATAGCGCGTCTACATCTCAGTGTAGACGCAGATATAGACGCGAAAAACATTTCTTTGGGGGCGCGTCTTTGAGCGCGTGTGCGGGCGCGTGTGCTCTGCAGTGTTCACACGAGGATAGACGCGCTGAAAGACGCCCACAGAGACGCAGGTATAGACGCGCACAGAGAGCAGGTATAGACACTGTATGTAATATGTTTTATCTACACAAGGTAATATGATTTTTCTTGTGTAGATTTGGAATCTTGGATACTCTAGCACCCCATTCAACGAGCAATTCATGGGGGAGATGACCAATTATCTTGGTCGCCCTCCCACTGCAGATGAGGTTTTCAGTGTGATGTCTGGGACACTTATCACATCTTTGCCTACACAGGGATCAGCTGAGGTACATGGATCGGCCGAAGCATGTACATCTGCAGAGGCACGTGTATCGAGTGAGGTAGAGGGTAGTGCATATCGAGGGAGGAGGGAGAGTGGTGCGGGAGGACGAGGAGGTCAAGGGCTTTGTGGGGGTTGCCTAGGTGGTGGCTCTCGATCACCCTCACTGGAAAATGAGAGAGGTGAGCCTCCACAAATGTACTACTCTATCACTGATATTGGTGGTATCTTGCATGACTTTGAGGGGAGGGAAGTGATAGCCTAAAAAAAATAGTTTGTGGCAAGAGGTGCTGCGGGCAGTACATAAAAGGTACCCTAATCCCGAGAATTCACGATTCTCAGATGATTGGGGACGGTCAAAGGTGAGAGACGTGCTTCATAACAAGAGGTCTCACCTTATGACGTGCGCCAAGGAGTCATTGCGGAGACACGAGCAGGGGCGCCCTGGATATGGCCAACCACCCAATTGCCACCGCAAGGAGTGGAAAGAGGCCAAGAAGAGAGCAACGGAGAAAATGACAAGTCGTCAGCATGCAGAGGCGTGACGTATCCAGATGGCAACCATGGGATCGTCGCATTATGGATCGGGTGGCAAGGAGTCATGGGAGGCTGAGTTTGTAAGTATTATTTGATTTCTTTTTTTAAATTAAATTTTGTAATTTTTTTCACTTCATTATGTAGTGTGTTTTAATACGTTGTATGTTCAAATTGTTTTGTAGTTCCATATCGTTGGTAGGATGCCTACTCCTAGAGAGGTAGGCTACCATCGAGGTCATAACCGGGCGTCCACTTGGTAGCATTTCTACGAGGAGGGACTCATCACGGAGGAGCAATATAAGCGCCATGAGGATTCCACCACCAGAAGAGGTATGTTTTATTTTTTACATGAAAAGTATAGATAACTCTAATTTATTGTTTGTAATGGCATTTATATACCTTAATCCTTTGTGTAGGCGAACCCTGATGCAGTTGAGGATAGCAAAGGGGGGACTAGCAGTAGCGGTGGCGGCAAGGGCATCGGCACAGGTAGCAGTGGTGGTAGTGATGATGATGCCTCTTCTGAGGAGATATAGAGGAGCCCCATGCATGCATGCCTCCCCTTGGCTTGTAATTTTCATTTTTGATATGTATTACTTTCAACTAGTGCTTGCGACTATGACGTCCCAAGCACTAGAACTCATAATGTAAAAACGTTTCATCTATATATATGAAATTTCGTGTGCTACATACATTGTTTTGTTTTCAGTATCCAATCTTCGAAATAATCTTTCTCTGTTTTCCCTAAGCATACAATTTGATGTTGATGGGGGCAAAGCCACATGCTCTCTGGTTTTTTTTTTCATACCTCTGTTTTGCGCGTCTATCAGCGCGTCTAAATTGCAAGATAAATGCGCGTCTATTCTTGTCAAAAACTTTCACAGTAAACGCGATTTTAGATGCATAGATACACACGTGTATAGACGCACAATATGAATATGTCCACTTTTTTACAAATATGATTATATATTTATGTAGCGCGTTTATACGCGCATCTATAGGCGCGTCTAAGTGTGCGTGTAACTCTGATCATAAGCGCGCTTTTAGACGCGATTTTGTAGACGCGCAAATAGACGCGTTAATAAACGCACCTGACTTTTTTTTTCACAATTCAAATATTGCGTCTACAAGCGCGTCTATGAACCCTTTTTGTTGTAGTGTTTGCGCGTCTAACATGTGCGTCTATGCCTCGTTTTTGTTGTGGTGTTTTATTTGTAGATGAATTAAGGAGCAATATTCTGCCCATTTGGCGAGCAATGCCTGCCGTCCAAATTTTTTTTCTTTATAGCCGTCACTATTTGCATCTGAAAGTTGTCTTGTAACCATTGCTATTAGTGTCCAATATTTACCATAACTCTTAGTATCAATGTCACTACATTTGTGTTGGTTCTCTAAGGATGCTAGTATCGACGCCAATAGCAATGACATGGGAAATTTTCTCTATGAATAGTTCTATCACTTTGAACGTCAATATTAGGTCCATATGTTATAGTGAATTTTGAAATGTTGTATTGTCTTTTGATGCTCATTATATCTTATTAAATGACTCCTTATTTTTATAATCCACAACACATGATGTGCATGTGCTAATAAAAGTAAATCTAGGGAGGTACTTGTGGTAAGATTGCATAACATTTTCGATATAATTCTACAACCAATAGCTCTCTAGCTCCTTTTTGAAAAACCCAAAGTTGGCCACATCTATAGTCACATTTGTATGCTTGTCTAAATTGCATAGAGTTAACATGCTTATAAACAAGCGTCTTTGAACACAAATATGAACATGCTCATAGATGCACCTGATATTTTATCCCTAGATGATAATACACATCTATGTTTTGGCCTATAGATACTTGCAAAAGACTAATGTAGTTGGCCTTACAATGCATCAATATCTCAAGCTTGATAACAGGGATTGTAAAGCATACAACCTCTCTCACAACACAAACACAAGCATCACCCGTTAAGAATCGTTGATGTGAACATGAAGGAAATATGGATAAATAATTTTTACTTTAGAACAATTGGAAGTGTGAAATATGACATTTGCATGTCCTCATTCATGTGTCAAGCCTGAAGGGTTGTGCTAAAGTGCTATAGAGTTGTTGATGTTGCAATCCGACAAGTGCAAGGAGCTGGTTGTCAGCAAAGTGAAAGGCTCGCTGGAAGCCACTCAAGCAGAGATCTGAGATGGGTTCAATATTGGAGTCGCCACAGAAGTTGCATCCATTGAAGTGGACTACGAAGGGCCAGTTGCTCTTTTTGGCCTCGATGCCCTCAGCAACCACCTTCTCATAGCTCTCCACAATGAAGTCGCCATGGCCGTGCAAGTAATACCCGTCCTCGAGAAACACCTTGCCTCGGATCCCATTATCATCTGATCCCCGACGTAGAAGACGCAAGAGGGCGTTCGTTGCGGGGTCGTCTTCTCCATGTATATCGTAATCCGAGCTCGCTGCTACTTTGGTACTCTCGCCTTTCTTTCTTAACATGCCCATCTGCTTCCACTTGCTCAGGAAATCTACTGACCACTCTGAATTCCTCACTAAGAACATGGCCGGGTTCACCGATTCCCAGCCCTTCGTATCTCCACCATAAACCTGAAACGGGAAAAAATGAGAAGGTTAGTCCCATTGAGTGGAAAACGAGGGGGGGCCGCAACGCCTGATAATGTTACTTCTTTCAGGAAGTCGTCGTCAAAGGCGCATCACACGAGGGGAGGAAAGAAAAACACAGACTGTGTTATCATTCTATATATGGGGAGGGCTACCTTATCGTACTCCCCTTACCCTCGATAAGAAAACAAGGAAGCACTCGTGAGTCGATACATATTTGCCTTAACCAGTTAAACGCGACACAGAATGAACGTTTGGTGAGAATATGCAAAACTCAGGAATAGGAAGAGACGTCCACGAGTACCTACCTTGCGCTCGGAGCCGGGGACGATGAAGTGTTTGCCCCAGGCATCGTAGGTATGGAGAGGGAAAGAGAAGGTGAAGTTGGTGAACAAGGCCTGGGCGTCCATCCAGAGGAACCACTCGGTGGCAGGCCGGCTGGTCCGCATGAGCCGGAGTAAGACGTGCAGATGGTGGGTCCAGGCCTCCCACTCGTATGTCCTCGCACTGGTCAGGTGATCCCGCGCCGGCCACTCCTCCAGCACGTAGCGCACGCTGCAGCCGTGCATGTTGCAGTAATCCACCTTGTTCTTGTAGGACTTGGTCAGCAGGTGGGACCCCTCGGCCGACGAGCAGTACTCCCTCGACGCTCCATCCTCCTCATCCTCGCGGCCCAGAACAGACCGTATTGATGACGACGATGGATATTGAGCAGTCACTAGCACAAGCGATGATGGCTTCTCAGCCGCCGGATCCATCTCCAGCGCATGCAGCCACCGTGCGATCTCCGCCACCTTAGCTGACGACTCGGGAGCTGCTACATCGGACATAGCATCTGCCTTCCCCTCTGAAGCCCTGACTCCATGAAAGACGCAAGTGAAGAGCAAGCTGCCTGAGGTCAACAGCAGGCTCACAAGTATTCTCATATTCACCTACTATACCTAATCGCAATCCTTACACGCCCTTGCAACCCTTCTATTCTTGCACCTTAAGCACAGTCCAACGTATGTACAATGAACCCACGATCACCTATCAAGAAGTTTTCGCCGAAAAGCTTCCTATACATCTATATATGCATATCGCCACGTACAGTCCGGATTTCTATAGACAGCAGTAAGCTGCAGTCTGTAAACGTAATAACAAGCTTTTGACTGCATCGCCTTATCATTTTTTTCAATGCCGTCGAGAACGTGCAGAACATGACGATCTGTTCCCAAGTCAGACAGCAGATATACATACTTTACACTTCACTTTAGAATCGTGTATCCTTTATTTGAAATAACGTACATGGAAACGTCGGGATCTTCAATGGACCTTCTCCCAACACCGCATGTAGATTTGTTTCAACTATATGCAACCTGTACTTCATGACCTGGCATATAGCTAGCACTAGAAGTATCCATGCATGTGCTAACAGCGATTGGATCCAAAAAATGTTTCTTCTTTGTATCGGAAGTTATTATATGAATTTATAGCTCAAACCTACGATATGAGATTTTAAACTACGCTCACGATCGCAAAAAGAAGAAGGCAAAACGTGGAAGGGAGTATCGCCTCCTGTAACTTGGTGATCTTGAATCAGCCACACTTGCTAGTCCAGAGAATCGAGAAGCCAATGAAGCGGGTTAATCCAATTTTGTGCTGCCTTTTTTAATGTGATACGTACTTTCAAAAGCCAATTCACTAATGTGCTAAGCTACTAGGGCAATTGGAGCTAGCTACAATTATTAATTATCTTATTGGTCCAACTATATAATGTCACTATATAAAACTTTCCCTAAATTTTAAAGACCCAAGTACAGTTCTAGAATAAGTTTTCATTAAAATTTCCATGTGTGTTCAACATAACACATGTAGTCCATGTTGGAATGGAGGAAGTTGAGAATCAAGTAGTATAGTTTGTAATGTAATTTGACTTGTTGAAGGGAGGAAAGTGTTCAAACTTCACACTATGGTGTTTTCTAACCACATCTGGAGAAACCCATTACTCATACTGGATAGGCAACTTTGACATTGATCTTGACCTTAATCACAAGGTAGTATGACCCAATGATTGTGACAAGAAAATATTAGTAATTGATTTTGTATTAGCTGTGACAAATTGAAGTGTCACCCCCACCCTACACTTTTGTGGCGGGTGGAGCACTCATTTGCTTAGGATGAGATGTGCCTACCTTGAACATTGAGGTGAAAGAGTTGCATGCAAATCTTGGGATTTGATTGCAATCCAATCTACGTATATAAAATATAGCAACTGAGGAAAAAAGGGTGCATGTCTATGCATGTGTGTACACAAGTATATTTATGCATGTTTACAGAATAAGAAGGATGCATGCATATGCATATTTGTATACAAGTAATCCATTCATGTTTGTTGACTTGTAAGTTTTGTTGGAAGGGGAAATGCCCCTCAAACCAAAGACATAATGTAATTTAGGAAAAGACATAAAAATATAAACACATATCTTCATCGTTGTATGAACACACACATAAACATTAGAATTCTAATTCAATAGCCCTGAGCCAAATAAAGATGTAGCACATTAGCTCAAAACATGACTAAGATTTATATATACACTCAAAAATTAAATATCCACATCAACAATAAACTCTTGAAAACAACATTCCATCCATTTTTTATAAACGACATGTCAAGTTTAATGCACAAAACCATACATGCAAGTAGGTACACATACATATGTAAGATAAGGCTCTTTATACTACTATACCATGACTAAGGATCTTGTTGGAATGCAAAATTTTGAAGGGTAAGTTCACAAAGAATTTGTTTTTTAAATGCTAAAACATACAATGTCATGAAATTGGTAGAAGCATATACTATCAGTAACATGATATACAATACTATAAATGTTGTTAAAGAATTTTACAACATCTGCATCTCATATTCTAATGATGGAAAAAATGTGTCTTTATTAAGGTTTATGACTGAATCAATATATTGGTAGGTAGGCATTAACAAGGTTGATAGATTGATTAGTGTCTTCTAATTGGTTAGAAAGAATTTAAGGTTAAATCAATGGTTGAGAAGGTTTAAAAAGGATCAAGTGAGTATGTCATCTCTCATTCTAAGGTACTTTTACCAAGCACTTCTCCAAAAGGGAGTCTACTTGACTTATTACTAAGGATTTTAGCCATAATTACTTTACAAAACTCTTATTCTCCAACCATTTCCTTAAAGAGCTACCATCGATCCTTTAACTCTCTATCTCTCCATCCATCACTTCCATGCATCACTACAACAAAAAGGCTCCATAGACGCGCTTGTAGACGCAATATTTGAATTGTGTTTAAAAATATCGGGCGCGTTTATTACTGCGTCTACTAGTGCGTCTAAAATTTCGCGTCTACAAGCGCGCTTATAGTGAAAACTACACGCGCATATAGACACGCATATACACCCGAAGATAGATGCTCCTATAGACGCACTTATAGATACGCATATACACGCGCATATACATGCGCACATACATGCGCATATACACACGCATATACATGCGCACATAGATGCAATTATAGACACGGAAAACAATGTATGAAAAAGAAAACCTCAAAGGAGATGTGGTTGTTTAATGCGAGCGTATCTATAGGCGCGTCTACTCTATGGATCAGACGCGCTCTTACACGCACCAGGTCCACAAAACTCAAAAAAACCTAGGAGGTTTTATGGATCTTCAACACTTGCGCATCTACGAGAGCGTCTACTCTGTATATCAGACACGCTTGTAGACGCGAATTAGCAGTGAAGCACAAAATAAAACTAGGAAAAGCAAGCAACAACTAACATACCCAAAGCTAAGAAGGAACCAAAACACAACTCAGAGTAAATACACACAGAGAGAGAGAGAGAGAGAGAGAGAGAGAGAGAGAGAGAGAGAGAGAGAGAGAGAGAAGAGAAGAATGACTCACCTTGAGTATTTGTTGTGATGGGCGATGGCACAACTACAAACTCCTTCTTCTCCTCCATCTCCTTGCTCTTTGGCTGTTCTCCTCGTCGCAACAAACATACCAAAAGCTAAGAAGGTAGCAAAATACAACTCAAAGCAAAGATAGAGAGAGAAAGAGAGAGAGAGGGAGCGAGGGAGGGAGGGAGGGAGGGAGAGTGAGAGTGAGAGTGAGAGAGTGAGTGAGAGAGAGAGACAAGAAGAAGGACTCACCTTGAATCGGTGTTGAAATGGGCGGTGACAGGCCGGCTACAAACTCTTTCTCCTCCCTCTCCTTTCTCTTTGCCTCTTGCTTCCTCCTCTCTTTACCCTTTCTTCTTTGCCTCTTCCTTTCTCCTCTCTTTGTGTCGTGCTCTTGTCAAAAAAACCGAAAAGAAACGCCGGGACTACTTTGAAAAGAATGACACACAAGCAATATTTTTCAAAATTTTTTAAAATTTTAGTGCACGTCTGTGCGCGTGTCTATAAGCGCGTCTATAAGCGCGTGTATATAGAGCATGAATTGCTTATAGACGCGCCTATATATGCACAATTAAACGCACTTATAGATGCGCATATAGATGCACATATACACGTGCTTATACATGAGCTTATACATACGCATATACATGCGCACATACATGTGATTTCACCTGCAAATTAGATGCGCAATTGTGTCTATATTTTTCAAAATTTTTTAAAATTTTAGTGCACAGTCAACTGCTGCTTGTTGTAGTGACGCATCTGAAAACACGTCTATATTCGCGCCTATTTGCACGGATATATAGACGTAAAATTCGCGTCTATTTACACGCTCTTTTACACGCACATACAGATGCGATGATAGACGCGCCCGACTTTGTGCGTCTAACATGCGTGTCTATGCCTCGTTTCTGTTGTAGTCCATTAAAGGCTTGCAATGAAGCATTCCAAGTATTTTCTACAAGACATTGAGTTTGATATGGCAATATTGAGTCAAGGTTTAGGGCAAGAGAATCAACACAAATTTTGGTGTGTTTTAAGGGCCTGAACTTGCTTACTTCATCAACTCAATCATTGATACTTGGATAGGCTCATTTCTTTGGCACTATTCTCCAACTTAGAAACATATGCAACAAATATTGAGCTCCATTTTCTCATCTTTGTTGGCATTTTTTCCCTTGAAAACTTGATGATGACAAGAATGCAAACATTAAAGCTACTTGTCAAACATCATTTTCATGAAAGAGAGCTTCAATAACTTAGGAAAGAACTCATTTCCATCAAGCATTTTCAAGGGCTTGTTTAAGATTTAATGGATTGAAGACTATTTGTTCCAATATTGTAAGAGTAGCAAAGGCTTTGGGGCAAATCCTCATTTCAACCCATTCATTCAATATGACCTTTGAAGATTAATAATGTTTTCGAGGTTGACCAACTAAAACCATTCATTGCTTCTCAAGTTGAGTACTTGGAAGAGTTGCAATATATACATAAAGAGGGTTCAATCTAGTACCACACTTTAGGGTATGATTGGAGTTGCATGAAAAGAAGTTGAGATCATTCTACCCATCAATTGGCAAGGCTTTCCATTAGAGGAAGCTTCATAGAGGTCATTTACCATTATTGAAAAGTTTTCATATATTAAGAATAACCTTTTGGGTGAATAATAAGTAAAGAAGGGACTCTATTTCACTACAAAGGCTATTCTCAAAAAACTCTCTATTTTGTAATTTCTTTGGAGTAGAAGATTCTTTGTTTTCATTAGGCCATCAAAAGTTATAGAAGTTTTTATAGAGTTGGGTCTATAATGAACTACACAATGACTACTTACTGTAGAGCTTATACTTGAAGAATTTTGGATCAAGATATTACCTTTATGGTTCAATAATAAAGAACACCATATGATACTTGGACTTGAGCTCTAGATTCATAATTTTTAAATTTGAGTATTCTTGAATTAGATTATAAGATATTTTGTTATATCTGCATAGAATCTTGTGTTTCATCTCCACTATATGGAGTTATCGTGTAATAAGTTGCCTTTTTCTTTCTGAGGACAAAAACATTTGGGTGGAGATGGATTCTAATGAAGAGAAATTAGACATGTATTTTTTAGAAGATTTAATAAATACTAAGTGCTACACTTGCCTAGGTATATCAAGATGCAACTTCATTCTTGACTATAACATAATTGAATTTAGTCTCTTCATCTTCTTCATGCTTCTTGCCTGGCTTTCATGTCTTCTTTCCTTTTATTTCTCCTCTTTGTCTCTTTCTCTTTGCTATTCTAGTATTTCTCTCTCTTACAATGTATTTCTCCCTCTCCTCTAGCTTAGTCTCTTATAGGAGCTTAAATGACGTATAAGGCAGACTATGATAATGGGCACATCAGCTCAATGTATAGGTTATAAAATAGATTTACAATTAAGGATATTGATATTATATACATACGAACCGATGTTAAGGTAAGGAGGTTGTTACGTTGGATTAGTATATTTGAGGCAATAAGTAATAAGGTTAGGTCATGTTTGTGATAAGTTTTAGAATTTGGGGTCTAGGTTGATCAGTAGATTATATATACACTAGTTAGTTAGGTTAATATCATGTATATTCCAAGTATGCTAGTAGATACACTAGTTTGTTAGGTAGGTTAGTAGATGGATTGTTGGATTTAGGGGTCACTAGGCTAAGATGATGTACATGTCAACTATGTTAGTGCATAACTTTGTAAGTAATTAGGTTGACCATGTTATGTGGTCTAGGAATTGGGGCTAAATTAGAGTGTTGATATGCTGGTGGTACATCTATGATTGATATGCTGGTAGGGAAATAGGTAAATATGTATGTGAGGTTGGAACTTGACAATTTTGGGTCTCAAAAGACACCCCAAAATCAAGGATAGTATTAATAGCTAAGCCTAATACACTAGATCCAAGGACACATGAGATTAAAGTTGAATACAAAGAGGCACAATTTGAACTACAAGTTTGAAAAACACGTGACATCCCTCCCTTGTTGCCCATTATGCATACCCTTCTCGCACATGCTTCAACAAATAGTACAGTGTGACTTGAACAAAGTGCAACAAATCTCATTACATGTGACGAGATTGGTGGCAAGGTCCCTAATAATGTGCTTTATCATTTTATTTGGCTCCACATAGACAATAAAGCCTAGAAGATGGATTGGGGTGCAAACAATGCAAGGAAGGATGGAATCATGTGGATCCTTACTAATTGTCCTTCCTTTAAACATATGGACTCTCATGATTAAATTGAGAAAGCTTTATTTGCATATGTTTGAGCATGTATGTTGTGTGTGATAAGTGATATGTTGTGTATGTATAAGTGAATGTAAGTGGATGTAAGTCTCCAACGTACATGTGTGAATACATTTCTGTATCAAAAGAACACATGCATACTACCATAATACTTGGCAAGACTTTGGTAATCTTCCTAGAGTTTTGATGGTGGGAAAACAAAACTTCGAGCTTCAAATCCAAATGCATTATGTACAAAATTAGTTAAATTTTAAAATTGCATTGAATTATCAATGTAGCACACATTAGTACTTTTTTAAGATATTGAAAGTAGGAAAACTTTATAGCTCATCTCAATCACCTCAATGGGAATGCAAAGTCTATTTGTAATGCCATTTGCAGAGCTATTGATAAAAAACATTGAGATCCATTGGTTATTGCAAGAAACACTTTCAACCATGTTCATAAAACTATATCCTATGCAAGTTAGGTTGACCCCTTCCACAATTTTTTAACTACTATATTGGGTCGCATTTTCTTAAAAAGGCTTTGACTTTGTCTTCATTATTGAAGAGCACACCAAGCTTCTATGAGAGGTTAAAATAGCTTGTGGCTCTCTTAGAATCCAAGTGTGAATGAGAGGATACATAGGGTGGAGATTTGTGCTTACAAAGTATCTAGTTAGGTGCTTTGATATTAGAAGCAAAGATAAGTATTTTGATATTAAAGTGAGTCATGTTGGCATGTGCTTGCTTGTGTGAAGAGTGATTGTAAAGTGAAAGCTTCACAATTGAACTCAATTCACTAAGGAGGATAGGAATGATGTAAGCCTTCAACCTTTTAGAATAATGGTAGACTTGTAACAAGTTAATGATAAACATATGGACAAGGAAAGATAAATAAGACCCCAAAAAACTTGATTCAGCAAATGAGGATGAGACAAGGAAACCCAAATCTCCATGTGAGGAATGTGGTAAATATAGTAATAGTTTCGGCATACATATTAACATACTCACATCATACATGCAAGTTACATGATGACTATCTTTTGTTTATCAAGGAGTTGTAGAGGTATCTATATGATGCGCAAACAACTTTATAGCCTTGAATGCAAGCTTCCATTAAAGCCTTGAATCACCTCTCACCTTGTAGACTAAATCCATATATGTATTCGACCTCTACGTCTAGGAAGTTAAACTCCTAACAAGGTGTTTTTACGTTGTCTTTAAATTCAATTGGTTAAGTGTTTTTATGTTGTCTTTAAATAATAAATTGAACCCTCCCAAGCTATTATTAGTTACTTTAAAGGAATATTTTTTCACGACATCGATGTCCCGGCTGCCAACAAAGTTGAGTCAAACAACGCAACACTAATACAAAAGGCCACACATATCAAGGAAGGATAAATAGTTCAAGGTGAAAATGAAGAGAACGAGTAGCAAGTTCCGAGGGGCAGAAATCGTGGTAGCTGGACAAAGAGCATGCAGGTAAGCACGTTCTAGTAGTTCGAGACAGAGGGCGGGGCACGTGCATGGCCACCTCGAGCGGTGTAAAGGTGGAGGGGCGTCGGGAGAGTTGCGGGGAGAGACAGCGTGTGTGAGTCAGCGAGTCTCAGACAGAGTGAGCGCATGAGGTGTATAACACGAGAGAGGATTATAGTAGATCAGATCAGTTGGAGGATATCAAAGACAGTGTCACTGAGAGGAGAGCTATTCTGCTGATATCTGACACAGAGAGAGAGAGAGAGAGAGAGAGAGAGAGAGAGAATGCGTGCTATATTGTGTTCCACAGTGGATTTCAAGGGTCAAAGGCAATTCGAGTAAGCGTTCCAACCGTAGTAGAATAATCGGCATCCACTCGGGCAAGCATGAAACTCCTGGTGGGCATAGCCGTGTTAGTGACCATCATCATATGCTTCCGTCCGACGCCACCCAAGCTCCCGAACGTCCGGAGGCACGCCGCGATGACCGCCTACCTCGACCAACATGAACACCCTCTCATGGCCGCCCGGCGCTCCTTACAGTACCACGCGCAGGGCGGCGGGGGTGGGGGCGGGCCCCTGCAGGACTTCGTATCTGTGGCGCGCATGTCTCTGCGGCCGCAGGCGCACTTCCAGCAGAGCATCTACGAGGCACGGACCCTGGTGGGCCAGGACCAGAGCCCACGCGGGCCCTGGTCCAGGTCTGGCCGTACCCTGGCCCGCCTCCGGACCTCCCTGGCACGGCACGCGTCCGGCGAGCCCATCAAGTTCATGCTGGTCAGCGGAGAGCGCTCGTTCGTGTGCAAGTCCGCGGCGGGCAGCCACGCCCTGATGCAGTCCTACAAGAACAAGGTGGACTACTGCAGCCTGCATGGCTGTAAGGTGTGGTACATGCTCGAGACGTGGGAGGAGGGTTACTACGGCGTTTGGGCCCGCTACCCCGCCCTCCTCCGCCTCATGCAGGCCTTCCCCTCCATCGAGTGGTTCATGTGGATGGACGCTGATGCTGTGTTCACTGACCTTAACTTCACCATTCCCTTCGACCGATACAACTCCTGGTCCAAGAACTTCGTCGCCTATGGCTTCGCCAGCATGGTAATCCTTGTTTTCTTCTCTCCTCGCACTCAAAAGCTTAAGCCCCCCCACTTTGAGAGTAGATTATCAAGCAACACGAAGCTCTAAGAAGCATCGACACAATATGTCAAAAACTAGCTTTTGAAACATAGGAATAAGTTTTGCCACTAACGCCGACACTGCATGCCCTCCTCTCTGTGGGTGCGATTCTTCACATTTTCTGGATCTGGCAGCTTTCTCGGATCACTCATTTTCCGTCGCTAATCAGCCTCGTGCATGTATATATACATATGCAGCTGTATGCGGAGGAAGGGAACTGGCTATCACTGAACGCGGGCATCTTCCTGATCCGGAACTGCAAGTGGTCGTACGACTTCCTGCGGCTATGGCAGACTCTGGGGCAGAGGGAGATGAGGCAGGAGGCGCGGGAGGCGTTCAACCAGGACCTGAAAAACAGGCCGCCGGAGTGGCGGGCGGACGACCAGAGCGCGCTGGCGTATCTGCTGAGGAAGACGCAGAACGAGACGCAGGAGAGGGTGTACCTGGAGGCGGGCTACTTCCTGCACGGGTACTACGAGATGATGGTGCACCGCTACGAGAATATGGCGAGGCGGGGGAGGCAGCCGGCGGGGCACGCGGGCCAGTGGCCCTTCACTACCCACTTCTGCGGCTGCGACTTCTGTGGCGGCCGCCCCGTCCTGGAGAAATGCCGCAGCGGCTTCGCCCGCGCCTACCACTTCGCCGATAATCAGTTCCTCTCCGCCACACTCTCCGGCCTCCATCATCCCAACCTCAACGTCTCCCTTGTAAAGCCTCTCCCCTCAAGGACCAAGAACAAGAACAAAAACCGGCGCGTCTCAATCAACCTTAAAAACCAGCACACCTTAACCAACTTTTAGGTCTCTCTTGTAAACTCGAATCTAAGCAATGTCACTCTTCTTTTGCCCAATGTGCTTGTCTTTGTAATGCGTAGATGCCGCATGTGTTTTGCTTTGTAATGTGATAGATAATGTTTGTCAGAAAAGATAAAAATTTAAAGCATACAGGATGCATCATGGTATTGCTCCTTTATCCTGCTTAGGAGCAAGCATTCAATCTTTAAGTTGTTTCCTAGAAAAGCTAATGCATTTTCACTTGAATAATAGTTTTTTCTTTGGTTATGCTCTTTAGAGAATGACCATGGTTTTCAAGACAAGTTCAAAGTGAATGAAGGGAAGTTAATTTGATTTCAAAATCCAAAAGATGGTAGGATTCACTACAAGGAAATACATGTATAGCAACACTATGTTAACGACACTATGCCCAACATCACTATTAGCCTTGCTACACATGTCACTATAGCGATGCCCAGAGCAATGCTATAAGTGTTGCTATATAATGACATTGTGATATTAGTGATGCTATACAATGTTTAAAAAAGACTGAAACAATACACAACACGACGATTCTCTACATATATATACATATACATACATACATATAGATATATATATATATGCACATATATACTTATATAGATATATAGATATATATATAAATACATACATACATATATATAGATATATATATACATACATATATATACATACATACATGTATATATATACACTACAAGTATACGAAGGCATAGCGACGGTGCTTTCCGACGCAAAATAGCAGCGTCACTATTTGTGTCAGTGACGGTGCTCACACGAAAAAACGTGGGTTGAAGCTCGAAGGCATTATCGCGAAGCATATCTTAATCAGCAAGTCCCATGTCCTTGCTCTCAATGTAAGCTAGCAATTAGATGAAAACGTCAATTGTCTATAAAACATGTACGACGCTTCGGCGAGTTTCAATCTGATCAGATCATTGATCAGGTGATCTCAGATTTTGAGCAAACGGTAAGAAAAGTGTATATCAATCGTTCATTGTATTCGCAAGCTAATTAAATACCATATACAAAAACATTAGGTGTGGCTGACAAATTTTCTATCCAAGGAGGTGACTTCTCGTCCCAAGGAGGAGTGCACCCTTTATGGCTAGTTAGAAGAGTTCGTGGGGCATACGATGGATGGAGTACTTGAGCCAATCCACCACTTGGAAGGTACTACCCAATCTATCGCGTCAATACCAGAGGAAACATGCATCCTTCCAGACTTACCTATAATCTTGGAGCCTGAGATGGAGGCAATGATCGATGCATTGATGCCCATGGATGTCGAGACTTCTGATCCGCTTAGAGAGGAAGCATCCATACCATTATATGATGGGTGCCGAGTATCTCACCTGAAGACACTACTTGCACTCCTAAGTGTGCAAGCAAAATACGGGTGGAGCGATGGAGTGTGACCGAGTTGTTCAGGTACCTTGTACGTACGCTTCATTGATTTCTTTTCAGCACTATCATTAAAAACATTTGTGCTTTTTCAAGGTGTTTTATGAATTATTTTAAGATTACTGAAGTATCATATATTACCACTTGTAAATACCATGCTTGAGTCTCGTGATGATGTACGATATGTTTTACGAAATCTTGGCATGGACTACAACAACAATCATACATGTATCAACGATTGCATACTGTTTCGAGGAGAATATGAAACTATGGAGACATGTTCAAAGTGTGGTGCTCACAGGTATTGATAGAACTTGCAAGGACAAACCATCCCTCAAAAAGTTCTTAGATACTTTCCGCTTATCCCCCGCATAAACCACATGTTTCGTACGTCCAGCATGGCGAGCTTGACAATGTGGCATGCGCAGAATAGGTCCACAAATGGAGTTCAACGAATATCAGCGGATTCACGGGCATGAAGCCACATTGACTCTACCTTCCCACGCTTTGCTCGAGAGCCAAGGAATCTTCGGCTCGATCTTACTATGGATAGAGTCACTACAACAAAAAGGCCTCATAGACGCACATTTAGACGCGATTTTTGAATACAGAGAAAATCTTACGAGCGCGTCTATTCGCCCGTCTATTTGCACGTCTACCATTTCGCATCTATAATCGCATGTATCAACGAATTTACACGCAAAAATAGACGCGCAATAGACGCACATATACATGCGCATATAGACACGCTAATAGACACGTTTTTACAAGCACTGATAGACGCGAATGGAAAACAAAAAATATCTTTTTTTTAAAAAAGATATTTAATTTCTTTTTTAAATTTGAATTATGGAGCACGTGTATAAGCGCGTGTAGTCTGCATATAAATGCGCGTATAAACGCGAATTATCTGCAATTTAGACACGCGGATAGACACGCAAAACAGAACTGGAAAAAAAAACCAGAGAGCATGTGGTTGCTTGCTCTTTGGTTTTTTTTTTCTTCCTCCCATACATCAGATTGTGCATTTGGAAAAAAGACAATGTATCTTACGGGCACGAGAATTGAAAATAAAAGTCCAGTATTCATTATATATCAAAAGCATTTACAAGGAAAGTTTAAGTGCTTGCGAGCTAAAGCGTGGCCGCAAGCAGTAGGCTCAAAGATGGATCATACATATACAAGAAAAGAAGGCCTCATGAGGAGGTATGGTGCTCCTCTATGAATCTGAAGAGGAAACATCTTCGCTAGTACCACCATGGCTACTAGCGTCGCTATCCCCCTCCTTCCTATGCTCCACATCTGGGTTCGCCTACACACACAAAAGATCAGGGTTGCTTACATAGACAAGGTGGAGAAAAAGTTATAATTAGCTATACTTTTAATAGGAAAGTAAGAAAAACATACCTCCTCTGGCTGTCAAATCCTCATGGCCTGGTTATATTGGTCCTCAGTCATGAGACCCTCCTCATAGAAGTGAAGTCATGTGGCTGCGCGGTTATGGCCTCGATGGTAACCTACCTCTCTAGGAGTAGGTATCCTACCAACGATGGTAGTCTGCAAAACATTTAGATATATACAAACAATTATGAGTCACAATATATTAGAATAAAATATATAAATAATTGAAAAAAATATAAATTTTAAAAAACTAGAAATCAAAATATACTTACAAACTCTGCCTCCTACGACTCTCTGCCGCCCGATCCGTAATGCGACGATCCCATGGTTTCCATTTGGATCCATCGGGCCTCTATGTGCTGGCGACTCTTCACTTTCTCTGCTGCTTTCTTCTTGGCTTTCTTCCACTCTATGCGGTAGCACATAAGTGGTTGGCTATAGGCTCCATGCCCCTCCTCTTACCTCCACAGTGAGTCCCTGGCCCGTGTCATGAGGTGGGATCTTTTGTTGTGAAGCATATCCCTCACTTTTGTGCGTCCCCAATCATCCGAGAATCGCTGACCCTCAGGATTTGGGTACCTCCTATGGACTGCCCTCAACACCTCCTGCCACAAGCCGCTTTTCTGATTTTTGAAGGCAATGAAACAATCTTTATACGTCGCATGCACGACACTCCTCATGTACGCCATTTCATCCCTTCCTTCATCATCATGAAAGATGCCACCAGCATCTGTAACTCTATAGTACTAGCATACAATCTCCTCTACGTGATCTACTGGTGAGGGTGATCGCTCGCCACCTCCTAGGCAACCCCCACACAAGCCTCGTCCTCCCCCTCAACTCTTCCTCCTCCCTCTCTGTCGACTACCCTCTGCCTCGTTGGACGCACGAGCTTCTGCAGATGCATGTACTTCTGCAGATGCTTGTGCTTCAGCCGATGCACGTGGAGCACGTGGAGTACCTGCATATGGAGTACCTGCATGTGGAGTACCTGCATGTAGAGTTTGGGAAGTAGTGCCAGGAAAAGACGTCAGAGGCATCCCAGACATGACACTGAACACCTCGTCCGCTGTGGGAGAGCGGCCAAGGTGTCTGGTCATCTCTCCCATGAAGTCTTCCCTACTAGAAAAACCTCTAAAAAATGCATTGATCCCCCTGCCAAAGGAGACCAATGTATCATTCATGCGATCCAAATCCGGGTCATTGCTAGATGAACCAGGATACGACATCTGCAAAAAAAACACAGGAAAAAGACAAATTTATTTGCATACAAAAAATCATTTATTACCTACATTTTCAAAGAGCTTTCTTTAGACATTGAGCATAAAACTTAAGTGCTAATGCTTCTCATAAACAAGAAAACTGATAAACACAAACATGGGATTGGTCACATTCATCATTGCAAAAATATATTATTTACTATCAGAACTGGGAGACCTGGCGCGTGTATCCCCGCGTCTAAATTGCAGGTTAGATGCGCCCTCAGATGCGCTCCAAAGTCAACCTTTTCTCCAGCGCGTCTATCTTCGCATCTAAGATGCAGCACAGACACGCTGTCAGACGCACATTCCAGGTCAATGCGCGTGTATAATCGCGTGTAGACTGCAGGTCAACCTTCTGTCCAGTGCATGTATCATCGCGTGTAGACTGCAGAGCACACGCGCCAGCACACGCGCTCTAAGACGCGCCCTCAGACGCTATGAGAGGAAACATTTTTCGCGTCTACACTGAAATGTAGACGTGCTATCAGACGCGCTCGGTCGGTTGATTTTAGCCCGACGAACGCCATTGATGATTTACAAAATGCAATACATAATGGAATCACAAATTCTAAATACACAGACAGAGCAGAGAGAGGAAGAGAGAAACAGAGAGAGAGAGAGAGAAAGAGAGAGAGAGAGAGAAAGAGAGAGAGAGAGAGAGAGAGAGAGAGAGAGAGAGACTCACCTTGGGTGTTTGGTGTAGCGGGTGGTGGTGCTTCTTCCTTCTCCTTCTTCCTCTCCTTGGTAAGTTACCCTCCCTTGATGCTTGCTTGCTTGCTTGCTGCTTCTTCTTGTTCTCCTCTCTCTTGTTCTCTCTTTCTTCCTCTCCTTGGCTTTCCTTTTTCCCTTCTTGTGTGTTTGAAATGAAAGAAGATTGAGGCATGAAGAGACTGCATGTCGGCTAAACTCAAGCTTCAAAACCACAAAAAACACAGGAAAGGAAAGGCGCAATTTGAAAATAAATTATTTAAGTATGGTTTGAATTTTGACGTGTACGTCTATTTTTGCATGTATATGCACGTCTATTGTTCAGGTAGACGCGAGTATAGACACGGACATAGATGCGGAAATAGACGCCAATATAGACGCGTACGTAAACGCGGATATAGACGCGCATTTAGGCTTTATCATGATTTTTTGTTTTTAAGATAAGTTTTGATAGTGAATTCTTATCATAAGTTTTAATGTATTTATAATGATTTTTGTGTATTTAAAATTGAGATATTAGAATAATTAATACGCTAGCTTTAAGTTTTTATGTAAACATATGAATGACAAATATTTTGATGTTGTCATGAATTAGGTTTAATCATGTCGTCATCATCACCTAGTGCGGTGCATGCTGATGAGTCAATGAGCACATCCTCAAGTGAGGATGAAACATTGCGTCTTCATAATCGAGATGCATGGCTACAACGAAAAATTAAATGCATGTGTGATCATTGTCGAGGGTGTATTTTTCGAGCACGTCGAATTGCAATGTCACACCTCAGCTTGTATGGAGAATGGGACCAAGAAAAATCACCAGTATTCATTGTTTTTTTTTACCACTAACACTTTCGACTCCATTATATCCCAAACTCTATTGCCAGTGTGTTGATGACATATTTCTTGTCATCCTGAAGCTGATCCTTGCATTGCAAAATAAAGTTAATTAGTAATTCAAATAAAATATTGCAATTCATATTCTTTATGTTAAACAATACTTACTCCCATGGTACATGAACTTGTTGTAGATAAGACATGCAAAGGTCTCTCATCGAACGTTTGAAGGTGATGCTAGCTCCAACCTAAAGGATGCCAGTGCACGTGCACATCGATATTGGTGGGGCTCCAAGCTACTTTCAACAAATGTAAAGCTTTGTACTTCGGCTGAGTTTTCCATAACAATTCCATTGCTTGCGACATGAAGGTAGATATGGCAACTAATTTAGTCTAGGATATCAATGGAAAATGAAACTGTATGTAGGCCATAACATTGGATTGGACAATGGTAAATGCAATCAATTAGTTGGGAGTGGAAAACAAACCGCAAAGAATAAATATTTTGTTCACATCATAGCAACAATATATGGGTTACCCACTATGTTTTTTGGCAAAGGAAGTCTTCTTAGTGGTGGAGTAGTGTCTCTTGGACATTCTATCGATGCTACAGGAGTTCGTATCATTATTAGTCTCATTACATGTCTTGCCTTGAAGGAAAAAAGGATTGACATTGTTGGGATATGTAATGATGGGAAAGGATATTCATGCTAGAAAATATGATTTTTGGAATGAATATAAAAATCATGGAAGAAGTGTATTTGATTATTTCCATGCAAGAGAAAGAGAGAGAGAGAATTGTGGATGCTATTGTTGCGATATGTAATGATGGGAAAGGCTCTTCATGCTAGAAAATATGATTTTTGAAATGAATATCAAAATCAAGGAACAAGTGTATTTGATTATTTCCATGCAAGGTGAAGAGAGAGAGAGAGAATTGTGGATGTTGACCACTTTGTCTACTCCCTTGTCAAATGATCTCCCACGGAGCTCCCAATTTGTCGAATGAAGTTCCTTATCTAATGAACTCCGAGGGAGCTCATCCCTTGTTGAATGATCCCCCATGGTTAATACAAATTTGTAGCATAGCTTAAGCAATGCAAAGCAGTGTATAAACGTAGCTCTTTGTGTCACTTTTAAAATTCACTTAAGTGACGCCAACATTTCTCATCGCTTATGTGACATCAAGTTTTTTTCAAAAAACAATTATGTCACTTATATGATGACAAAGTCGTGTATGCGATGGCCACGTCACATATAAGTGACACTTGAATATTTTAACCCCCTCGCATAGCCCCCCAATGGCTAGTAGTGATGGGTGCCCAAAGGGGGTTAGGGTTAGGGTTTTGTATAAAAGACAAAAAGTAAATGAAGAAGCTCATTTTTGTACATGGCCAAAACTAGCTCTTGTATCCTCTTCTTCTTCTTCTTCTTGCTTGCTTGAGCTTGTGCTTGAGAGAGGGAGTGTGAGGGGAGTGGAGTGAGTGTGTGAGGGTGAGGGACCGTGGTGGAGAAGCTGTCCATCTTCTTCTCTCTGCTTCTTCTTCTTCTCTTCTCTTCTCCTCTCACACATGGCGATTGAGCATGGAGCTTGGAGCTTGAGAATCGAGCTTGCTTGAGCTTGCACCTTGGATCGTGGAGCTATCGGAGTTCTTGCGGACACATATTGCTATGTGAAAGGTAGCCATTACACTTGACTTGAAACACTTAAAACAATAAGCACTCCAAGGGTCTTGGCACCCCATTGAGAAGATCCCACATTTTGGTTCTATTGTGGGGATAAACGACTTCAAGCTTTGAGTGCTTGTGTGCTCCAAATCAAGCATTGAAGTAGGATTTTCCCTAAACTGGTGCTTGAGATAGGTAGAAAGTGAAGGAGTTAAAGAGATATTCGTGTCAGAGGTGGAGCAACATTGGAAGTGTAAACATATGCTATAATAAATTGTTGAAACACTAGACAAAAGAGAAAGGGAAAGAAAGAACTAAATACAGATGAGAACTCAAATGTATGCTTGAGACATATATCAGACACGAGACTGTCGCATATAACAGTGAGTCAGTAGCTGTGTGGGCACTAGCATCGGCTCCTCTCTATGGAATCTCCAAGTGGTGAGCTGAACTAATTGAGGAGGAGGAGGAGCCTAGAATATATGTAGGCATGAATAATGCCATAAAATATGTGAGGTCAGCCAACATTTAATGCTGGTTGATTGGTAGCAATAAATGCCAGAATAGCATAAAATGATACACACTAAAAATGCCTAAAATAACTACATAAAGTGCCCAGCCATAATACATGCTCAGACTCACACATGAGATGACATGCTTTGCTAACACTCTCTCTTAGATAATGGGTGATCTGATACAATGGTACAATGAGAATGAATCAGAAACCATACAACATAGAACCACCAAGTAGAACCATAGGTACTCAAGCAATGGGTGATCAAGCCACCGCCAAGGTGCCTCGGGGAGAACCTGATGTCAATGTCGATTGTACCTGCTCCTAAAGATATATAAGTTTATAGTATCTCTCAATGTATGTCAACAGTGCCATTGATGTAGCACACATGAACATCTTGTCACCAATGGGATAGTGCATAAATGACTATGGATTTCCCTTCTTTCGTGAGACCGCCAAAATGTCCCCTCATGTGAGCTCCCGACAAAAGCCACTAGTTCTGTGTTAAAGAACCATGAACCTTGATGTCAATCCTACGTCCAAGATTTGTACCTGCCAGAGACTGTGGTCGATGCGTCAGGGATGTCTCTCTTTTGATCCTATGCATCTATATAGAAGTATAGATTAAGTGCTGCTGCCCCATCTTGCCATCCTCTCACACTCCCTCTCTAGCACTAGAGAGTCGTGAGGGATGACCTCATCACCACCACTAGAAAGCAACTTTGAGGAAGGGGCCACCAAGCTATTCCCAAGATCTAAAGAAGAGGATTCCTTCGACGCTCTTGGACTTCCCCTTGATTGAAGAAGCTGAGTGAAAATCTAAGGAAAATGATGACTCGTCAGAGAGTCCACATACCACTTTGTCTTGTGCTCCTTTTTCTTCCTAGAAGCCACCAACTCTTTGTAGTCCTTCCACAAACAAGTGGCCCTTCTTGCCACAGTGATAACATCTCAAGTAAGTTATTGATGAATAGGTGTGCATCACGTGGGTTAAAAATAAGGTACTTTTAAAATACCATTTGTATACATTTTTTACATACAAAAGGGTGCAATATAAAGGGATTATTTACATATTGAATAGAAAAGGGTTATGTTCTATTTAGAAAAAATTTACAGATAAGGATATTTATAAATAGACCTTGAACACATGTGATGTAGAGAATATACATATAGTAACTTCCCTGAGGATAACACTGGGCCTTTGACTTCTTCATCTTCAAACCCCTCTCTGAAGCTACAAGAGCCTCACATGAACCTCCATAATGTGATGGAAGTTGTCCCTATAGTTGCAAAGTCACTATATGCTCAAGTAGCATCGAGGACATATGAAGAAAACTGACAGAAGTCATAGATGTCTTCGCCAATAAAGCATTCACCACTCCATCAAACTCCTAAAGAAGCTTGTAGAGTACCGTACAAATAAGATGTGCCTCTGATAGGGTAGACTGCATAGTGTGAAGCTAGTCTTGGATTTGGGTAACTTGAACTAGGAATGATTGGATCATATCTTTGGTTTCAAACTTCAATTTTGCTGGAGCTGGCCATATTGAGTAATGGTCGTCATGGTGAAAGAAAGTTCGACCATACGTCTGAAGCTTTTTTGTAGGAGGTGACTGGCAGTAGTACTTCTTTGGAAATACACCAAAGTAAGGCCGAATAAGCACAGACATCATCCGAATCCCATGTAAGCACTGTTTGCTCATGGTTGTCTTCATGAAAAGTGGGTAAAATAGGAGAAGGCTATTGAGGACATGCAATAGCTCTGTCAACCATGTACCATAATCACTTCTAGATAAAGCAAGCCTTCATCACTGCAAGTCCATGTGTAATAATCATGTCCATGAAACTTGTCATCAGTGGATGTGCAAGGAGGAGCCGTATGTAGAGGATTTAGAAGAGAAGGTATTTGGAGAGGGAACACAACCAAAACACGAGCACAAACTACAAAAAGCAAGAGTTCACATACAATATAACCCAAAATCTAACCAAAAGAAGATAAAGGCTGCTGGAAAAAATCCACAAATCAGTTAAAAATTGCCAAAGATAACAAAAAAGACCTAAAAGTACGGTCGCCAGATTGGAGTCCGAAACACCAAAATGCAGGCTCAGTATTGCCACAAATAGGGTGAAAATTTATCGCAGGAGCCTAAAACTTGAAAACACAGACAATAGAGGGGCTATAGATAGCATGCGATGGAAAATCTATAGAAAACACAAGTAAAATAGGTCACCTATATGGAGTAGTAGTTCACCTAGTCAGTAAGGTGAAAACAGACCTAAAATCAGTAAAAAAAAACACAACATTAGCATAAATCTTGAGATCTCATACCATGTCAAGAGTTGAGTAGCAATGGAAGCATAAACATATGCTGTAATAAACTAATGAAACACAAGACAAGAGAGAAAGGGAAAGAAAGAACACAATATAGATGAGAACTCAGATGTATGCTCGGAAAATGGAATCCATATATTAGACACCCGAGACTGTTGCATATAATAGTGAGCCACTGGCTGCATGGGCACTGGCACCGTCTCCTCTCTCCACAAAAACTCCAGGTGGTGAACTAAACTAATTAAGGAGGAGAGCCCATGATATATATATGCATGAATAATGCCATAAAATATGTCAAGTCGGCCAGCATTTAATGTTGACCGATGACTGGCAGCAATAAATACCACAATAGCATAAAATGGTACACAATAAAATTGCCTAAAAGAACTACATAAAGTGTGCAGAACACAATATTAGTGAGTTTGGGAATCTCCCAATTCCCATTTTTTGAATACTAAAAAGGTGGCACTCGAATAACATACCCATAAGTTTCTCAAAACCATATGATGTGACCTATCATTGGAAAGCACTTGAAAAATGGAATCTATTGAGCTATAGAGCGCTCAATTCGGAGTTATAGATTCAAGTTATGATAAATCCAAAGATTTGACCACGTGTCCCAAACTTATGGGAAATTCCCATATTCCCCAATATGGTGTTGTAGCCATAATACATGCTCAGACTCACACATGCACTGACATACTATGCTAACAATTCAATCTCCTTTGCAAGTAAGTTTTTTTTGGTTTTTTGGTTTTTTGGATTTAGGTAAGTAGATTGGATTAGTGTAATTGGTTCCTTGTGATTTGAATGCAGTAGGGTGTTTATTGTAATAGCAAGCCCAAAAAAAGTGAAAAGAGAGCTTCAAGGCATTAACATAACAAAGAAAAGAAAGTGGGAAGTAACATAGAAAGAGAGAAAGGTTTTAAGAAGCCAAGAGGGCAAAGAGAGAGCTCATTTCTTAGAGAGCTTGACAAAGAGAGAGAGCTACAGGGCTAGAAATTATTTCGTGCTTTGTAAGCCTCACCAAGACTTCTTCAAGCCCTACTAGTAAACTTTGAATGTGCCTTTATGTTGGTTAATTGCTTCTAGGATCATAGTTGGAAGATTGGTCTAGGTGCATGTGAGATTCGATAAGATTTTCATCATTTTGTTTTGGAAATTTTGCTACTATATTTGGATCATCTGATTCCCAGAATCAGACCATCTGATTGTCTCAAACTTGTGGGATTTTCAAAATCGTACACAAATGGATTGTTTAATCGAATATCTCTGACAAGCTCAGACTCAGACAGCCCAAAAATCGAGCGGCCAATCAAACTCAAACAGTCTAGGTCCCAAAAATTGGACACTTGACTCAGACTCAAATGGCCCCTAATTATCGGATGGCCACTCAGACTCAAATAATCCAAAATCGGTCAGATAGAATTGGACATCTAATTTTGGGAATCGAATGAAAAAACCCTGCAAATCAAATGGGAAAATAAAACATCAAATTTTGACAAACTCTGATCTCACTCGACCCTGTACAGTCTAAGCCCTAGCTATGGGACACCCCAATGGATACCTAGGTGAGTGAACAAGGCAATAGAGCCAATTAACTCAAGAGCTAAGATCCAATGGTTCAAAAAAGGATCGCATCACCCTTGACCCTCAGCCCTGTGTCTTGATAGAGACTCGGAGTAATCAATCAAACCTATTATCCCTCTTAGACCACACGTCTAGGACATTGTAGAGGCCATAACAAACCAGCTAGAGTGGCTGCTAAACACAAAAAGGAATTAGGAAAAGTGTACATTGCATTGTATTTTTTTAATTGGATTCACATACTACATCAATTAAACATTTGGCATTCATAGAAAAGCTGATAGCTTGATTTCATACAACGCACTTTGAGGAGCACACCACTAGCATCTGAGTGCACATAGCATTGAGGATTGTTTGAATAACAAGGAATTAACCTAAGATAAGATTAGCTGAATGAACACCTAATAGAAGAAGACCCCCAAACATTGAACAACGGCTAAGGACCCTAATTACCAAATACTAAGAGACTTGAATCGTTAAGCCATTTAGGGAGCAAAAACAACAAGCATGATTAGGGATGCATCTCTACCCGACTTGATCAATTTGATCAACTCCCTAGTTGCTCAAGAAGTTAACAATATATCAAGAACCAGCACCAACCCAAGAAATGATGAGCTTGAGCTGGGAGGATTCCTTATCTTGACACCTAGCACAACTGATGACCTCGTATGACCTACAAACCAAGATGAAGCATCATGGTAGACTAGTCGAGGATATCTTACCAGATCTAGAGGAGGAGAGAAAGTTGGCAAGGAAAGCGCTACAGAGCATGGCTGCCTAGAACCGAGAGCAACAAGCTCAAAAGTTAAGATAGGACATAGAAATGCATGAGCTTCAATATGTATTAGCTCTGACCTACGAAGTAGATTGGAGCATCTCTAGTGACTATGTTGCTAGCAAGACTAGGAATCACCTCGAACTCTAGGAGCCAAACCAAGATACTTGTGGTTGCTAAGCAACTTCACAAGTATCAGCTTGATAATGACCTGTAGAGCTCTGTGAAGCAGTTTGAGCAAGTATGTGAGCATCACGAACCTTGCTCAATGTGCACAAGCTTTCAGACTTCCTAGGAGATAAAGGATGGACTTGGTACATAATCTACAAAATGTTGAACGCAATGACTTTAATAACCTTAAGAGTCTCTTCATCAAGATATTCTTGGAGTAAGGATACTTTGACAACCTCATCGTTAGATTGATAAACATCAGTCAAAAGGACAAGGAGAATATCGGAGACTATGTCACTCATGTGCAAAGTCTCTTTAAGAGAATCCAACCACTGCATAATGACCTAGCAAATGAGCAGTCTCTAGTCCGTTCATAAGTGGAATCTGAAACTTTTATAGGGCCTTGGTGAGCAGCTCAACCCTTCAAAGTGATGTGCTAGCTAGGGTCTTTGAAGAGAAGTCATATGAGTGGATGACCTATTCAAGGAGAGGAGCTCAAGACCCACAACCCGAGACTAAACTACCTCTAGAGTCTCAAAAAGAGCTACAACTATTAGTGAAAGATCCAACTAGAGCATTCAAGACAAGGGAAAGAGTGTCGAGGAGTTGGCGGATGTGAAGCTAGAGTTGGATAGGCTTCAATAGATGATGAGAAGGCCCGATGACCTCACATGTAATGCATGCATTGTGGAGGAAACCACCTCAGGACTGAGTGCATGGATCCTAGATCTAGACACGGGTAAGTTATTCATGAATATATGTGTGCATCCCGTGGGTTCAAAATAAGGTATTTTTAAAATACTATTTTTATACATATTTTACATAGAGAAGGGTATAATATAAAGGGATTATTTATAGATTGAATAGAAAATGGTTATGTTTTATTCAGGAAAAACTCAGAGATAAGGATATTTATAAATATGCCTTGAATGCATGTGATGTAGAGGATATACATATAGTAACTTCCATGAGGATCCATAATCCTATGCTAATTGTGGTAGGTTTGGCCATGATGCAATGTATTGACGATTATCGAGGAAATTGTCGTACTCATAGCCATGAAATGGACCTTACTACCTAGGAAATACATCATCACATTACGGAAAGGGAGCTCCACTAGCTCTCCCAGCACCCAATGATTCAAAGCCAGTTGTCCCTAGAATGGACATCAAACCCACAGGGATACCTACACTACCTAGACCCATCATGACCCATTCAGCAACAAATGACACTCTAACACATTACGTAGATGAGACAAACCAAGCAAAAGCATGCATAAACCCTTATGTCTGGTATGATGAAGAGGGAAATCCCATCTTGATGGATTTGAAAACAGTGCCACTGATGGCATTGGGCAAGGAAAGAGGTAGAGGTCAAGGAGTGGGTGAGAGAAGCTTAAGCACACTTAAAAGATACAAAACCATTATCAAAGATGAGATTGCTAAGCTCTCTAGTGTGAGCACACCAGTCTCACCTACTCAGTTAAGATCAAGAGATGCATTTGCACCCCACCTAACACCACATAGATAGAGCCGAGCCTAACAAAAAGTAGGTAGTTGGCAACTGTTAGATATGATCAATGCCCCACCCTCATTAGGTGCTACCAATGATCCATGTTGCTCAAAGTTGTAAGGCCCCCATTATGAGGAGAAGCCAAATGTGAGCCCGGATATTGGTTGAGTCTTGACTTGTATATCAGATGAGGTCTATGTGACCGGATGGCAAAAAGGTGGCTATTGTGGGTCTAATCTTTGGGTTAGACGGAGTGGTTAAGCTGGTAGCAAGTCGAGGCACATTGCATTGAGTTGCGTGGTAAGGGAGTTAAAAGGGGCCCCTATTGTGGGGTCCAGGGGCCGCGGAAGCGGCCCCCCTGGCGGGGGTCTGGGGGCAGCGCCCTCGGCCCGATGGTAAAGGGAATATTCCCTGGCCGACTAGTGGAGGCTCATATGGTAGGTGTCAGCAGACCGACCTAACGACCTTCGCAGGCTATAAAAGCTAAACCCCTTCACAGCCATCACACACTCATCTTTCACCCAGTCAGAGTTGTTGTTCCAGCTAGCCTAAAGCTCTTCAACTATCTTCTGTCTAGATCGCCATCTAAGCTTCACAGAGTGGAAGCGCACGGGTGGACAGAGCCATCTTTTACTGATTCTCCTCTTATCTGTTGTGTACTCTCTATCTCTTTCACAGATTCTATTCGTTGCGCCGTGTAATATTTTACATGGTATCAGAGCCCAGGGGGCTCTAGAGATTGGAGAGCGTGCAAGAGGCAAAGGCTTCAACAGCAAAGAGAAACTATGTCGACTTCCGGAAGCGGTGCAAGAGGTGGTGTTGCTGTACCAGCTATTCAAACACTGAGGATTCGTCCACCAACCTTCAGCGAAGGCAAGTTAGATGGTACAAACTACACCTTGTGGAAGTTCAAAATTACAACTATCCTTCATTCTTATGAGCTTCTGGAGACTGTGTTGGGGACTAACGCAGAACCACAGCCTACCCCCGACCCATCAAATCATAGTGTGATGATTCCTCCGAATGCAGATCTTCTACGAGCTTGGAAACGAAGGAATGCAGATGCATTGTGTGCCTTAGTTACAAGCTGTTCTGACAGTGTTTTGACTCTGATTCAGCATACAACCAAAGCGTCAGAGGCTTGGAATGTACTAAGGAGTCAGTATGAAACACGAAACCAAACAAGGATTCAAAACTTGGAGAATCAACTAGCAGCAAAGAAGTTTGCTGAAGGAGAGATGGTTGAAGCATTCATCATTCGGATTAAGAATCTGCGCGACCAGATGGCTGGCGCTGGGATACAAAAGACTAGCGAAGAGCTAGCTCGGAAGTGTCTTCGGATTTGTCCACAAAAGTTTGATGGACTAGTAACTGCCCTTAATACTCAGGTGAGACCTCAAGCTTTGACTTTTGAGGAGTTTTGTGCATTATTAATGGAGGAGGAGTTGAGGCTAAAAGCTCGAGAAGGAAGCAACAATGGAGATACTGCATTCTCTGCCAATGCAAAAGGCAAAGGTGTTTCTTCCACCAAAAATGATGGTGACAAAAAGAAGAAGGGCGGCAAGAAGAAGTTTCAAGGAGAGTGCTTCTACTGCAAGAAGAAAGGACATGCAATTGCAGATTGTCATGTCAAGAAGGTAGATGAAAAGAATAGTACCCTTAAAAGTAAAGGGAAAGAGACAGCCAATACGCTGAAGCGGAGTTGGAATTATTCATGGCGACCATTGAGGAAGTGTGCTCCTCGGCGCAAGAATAATCTACCACTGACTCATGGGTGTTGGATAGTGGGGCCTCCCGTCACATGACCAACAAGAAAGGTCTATACAGTTCTATGCAGCCTCTACAAGAATCCATCACTGTGACGGTTGGAAATGATGCTAAATGCCCTGCTGCGGGCACAGGTACTATTTCTTTTGTTGCTGCAAATGGTGAAGTCAAAAATCTTTCAAATGTGTTGTATGTTCCCAAAATCAGGAGAAATCTCTTATCAGTTGCTGCCATAACTGATCTTGGTCATGAAGTGAGGTTCAAGAAGACAGGTGCAGAAATTATTGATAGTGCTGGCACAATTGTTGGTAAAGGAGAAAGAAGGAACAACCTGTATGAGCTAAATGCTCTTACAGCCACCGCTGGAGTGGGCACAAGTAAGCTTTGGCATGAAAGGTTTGGACACATCGGATTTGCAGTATTGAAGGAGATGCAAAAGCAAGGTATGGTTGCTCACCTACCTACAATAACTGAATTGAAGGAACCATGTGAAGCTTGTATGATGGGCAAGCAACAGAGAAAGGCATTTCCACAAGAAAGCAAGAATAGAGCACTGGCTCCTCTAGAGTTGGTGCATACTGACTTGTGTGGTAAGATGCCTACACAGGCCTTGGGGGGATCTTCTTATTTTATGTTGATTGTCGACGACTACAGTAGGAAGATGTGGGTGTACTTCCTTCGTGATAAGGCTCAAGCTTTTGGTAAGTTTAAAGAATGGCTAATACTTGTTGAGAATGAAACAGGGAAAAGTGTGAAGAAATTTAGAACAGATGGTGGTGGTGAGTTCAACTCAAAGGAGTTTGAAGGCTTTTGCAAGAGCAAAGGGATCAAGTGTCAATTGACGACGCCTCACACACCTCAGCAGAACGGTGTTGTGGAACACAGGAATCGCACCATTGTGGAGATGGCAAGATGCATGCTAAAGGGCAAGGGATTGCCTAGCCATTTTTGGGCTGAAGCTGTTAATACTGCAGTCTACATTCTAAATCGGAGCTATACAAAGGCTCTCAAGGGAAAAACACCTCATGAGGCTTACACTGGTAAGAAACCATCTGTCTCACATTTCAGAATTTTTGGATGTGAATGTTATGCACATGTTCCAGATGAGAAGAGAAACAAGTTACAACCAAAAAGCAGAAAATGTATCTTCTTGGGTTATAGTGATGAACAGAAGGCTTACAAATTATATGACCAAGAGGCAAAGAAGATCATCGCGAGCCGTGATGTGGTGTTCAAGGAGGAGCCGCATACAGTGGAGGAGGAGAAGGCAAGTTCTTCCACTTTATCATCAAGCGAAGAAGTAGTCCACTATGAACCTGTCCCGAGAGCTATCCCTATCCTTAAGGAGGAGTAAGCATCATCTTCAAATGATGAGGAAAAAGTTCACCAACCTGACATCACCCCACCGGAAAAGCCATTGTCGCGCTGGGTGAAGCAGCTCTATGACCACAATAATCCTATGCTTTCATCTGTTGAGGAGAAGGCAGACGGACCAAGGAGGTCTCAGAGAATAGAGGAGCAAAGGAGGGCTTCTGCTCACATAGTCAATATGGCCTTGATGGTTGAGATTATGAGAGAAGTAAAGGAGCCAACTGATTTAGAAGAAGCACTTGCAGATCCATCATGGAAGGCTGCTATGTAGGTGGAGTATGACAGCATAATGAAGAATGACACTTGGGAGCTAGTGGATCGACCAGCAAAGCGGAAGGTTATTGGCACCAAGTGGATCTGGAAGGTAAAGTACAAGGCTGATGGTACCTTAGAAAAGTACAAAGCTAGACTGGTTGCCCAAGGATTTTCACAAGTTGAAGGGTTTGATTTTCAAGAGTCATTTGCCCCAACTGCCAGAATGACCACTATTCGCACGGTACTTGCAGTGGCTGCCCACAAGAAGTGGCCAGTGTACCAAATGGATGTTAAGTCAGCGTTCTTAAATGGTGACCTCAAGGAGGAGGTGTACTGGCTCAGCCACTAGGGTTTGAGGCCCCCCATTCTGAGAACAAAGTGTATAAACTGAAGAAGGCATTGTATGGGCTGAAACAAGCCCCCAGAGCATGGTACTAGCGGATAGATAGGTTCTTTTTAAACCTAAACTTCAAAAGATGTGCCTCAGATGCTAACTTGTATGTTTACAGGGATGGTAAAAAGTCTATAGTGATTGTCCTATATGTGGACGACCTTCTTATTACAGGTGACTATGAAGATATGATTAACCAAACTCGAAGGGCTTTGAGTTCTGAGTTTGAAATGACAGACTTGGGCTTTGCTGCACTATTGTTTGGGGATTGAAGTCTGGCAAGAGCCAGGAAAGATCTTCATCTCTCAGAAGAAGTATGCATGGGAGATCTTGAAGGCATTTGGCATGACCGAGTGCAAGGAGATAGCTACACCTATGGAGGTGAATGCAAAGTTATCCGTCGAGGATACATCAGCACTAGCAGACATTGGGAGGTATAGGAGTTTGGTCGACAGTCTGATCTACTTGTGCAATACCAGACCAGATATCAGTTTTGCTGTTGGTGTTTTGAGCAGGTTCTCAAAAAAACCTCATGAGAGTCATTGGAAGGCTGGGATGCGGGTGCTCAGATACTTGAAGAAAACTCTTGACTATGGTATCACATACAGTTTCGAAACTTCTCTTGTGGGAAACTGTGACTCAGATTGGGCAGGAGACATTGATTCCAGGAAGTCAGTTTCTGGTTATTGTTTCTCTTTGGGTTCAGGAATTTTCTCTTGGATTAGTAAGAAGCAACCAACAGTGGCATTGTCTTCTACCGAAGCAGAGTAGAAGGCAGCTTGTTTTGCTGCATGTGAGGCTGTATGGTTGAGAAGGATTCTATGGCATATGGGAGTGCAGGATGAAGAACCAACTGTGCTGAGATGTGACAATCAGAGTTGCATCGCCATTGCCAAAAATCCAGTGTTTCATGCATGCACCAAACATATAGAGATCCAGTATCACTATGTGCGTGATTTGATAGAGGATGGGATAGTGGAACTGGTCTACTATCCAACAGAGGAGAATGGAGTAGATATCTTCACCAAAGCACTTACGAAGGATCTGCTTTAAGTTCATCTTCAAAGACTCGGCATTGGGCCGAGGAGATAGTTCACCTATGGGTGGACATTGAGGGGGGGTGTTAGATATGATCAATGCCCCACCCTCATTAGGTGCTACCAATGATCCATGGTGCTCAAAGTTGTAAGGCCCCCATTATGAGGAGAAGCCAAATGTGAGCCCAGACATTGGTTGAGTCCTGACTTGTATATCAGATGAGGTCTATGTGTATTTTATCTCGTTCAAGCTTGTATTCACTAGGTCGTGGTGTTGGAACAGTTCTGGCTACCTCAAATTATCATGCATGTCCATTGTACGGTTAGACTCCCCGGGGTCACAAACCATGAAGAAGATGGTATATCAAGGACACCCGCTTTCTTGCCAGAGGGTCATGAACTCAAGGAAGGTTTTCTTAGATGACCTCCAACACGTATGAATGCCGCAATCTGGTACGAGCTGAAAATGGTCCATGCGCAGTCACATCCAAACAGAAGCCAAACAGTGCTCTAAAATCTGTAGCAAGCACAAACATTTCCATTGATCGTTTTTGTTGTTGGAAAACTGCTAAGGAATGAATCCTTCCTTTCGAATGCGTCCAGCACTCGATCCGGGATGACTTGCAACTTAGCAAGATCCCCTATATCTTGGGTTAGGGCGTACCCTCTTAACCCGATTTGGTCAAACCTTAAGTTTATCAGTTGGTCTTTAGTTTCAATCAATCTTCTTTACTCAAGAAAGACCACTAAATTAGGATGATTATTCATCCCCTTGCAAGATAACTTGCGTAAGGACATGCCAACTTCATTGTGAGGACTTGGCCATCCCCTTGTGATCCAATCACAAGATCAAAAGACTCTGCACTTATTGTGCAAGTGCCGCATCGAACTATGAGTCTATGGAGTCACGAAACAATCTGTTTCAGGTTACTAGCCTGACGTCGTTAGACCTAGGGTTTCCAAGCTTCATCTTTGTAAGATTCTCAGGGACAAACCCTAGCTCACTTTACGATTACAGTTCATTGTCCCTACATTCAGTGAATGTGGGCAAGTATTTAAGGTATAGGCGTTTCCTGGAATTAACTTATTCCGAACGAGTATTCCACGGGTTAGGTGTTTTAGGTTTTATGCCAATTTGGTTAACTCTAGAAGATAATTTCGAGATTACTTCCACATGATTCATTGACTATGCGTAAATTGATTTTTTCAACCCTAACTTATCGGTTTGAGATCAGGTTAGGTTAATTTCAACTAATCTTCCCTTTTCTTTGCGAACAAAATTCATGCTAAATAAGCAACCTTTTACTTGATAATTTATGCTGTTGACAAACGATATTTCCCTAGAGTTTATGCATCGTAAGAATCATTTCATGCTTGCACTTTCCATGATGATTCATTGCAAAGAGAATATGGATTAATAGTATGAGATGCAGTTTATACTTCTAGGCTTAATCGAAGTATACTATTTCAATGGATAATAATCTAATCTTATAATTCATTTCAATGCATAAGCTATTTGCTAGAAATGCTTTTATGCTTTCTTTATTTTTCATGTTTCATTAAAAGTATTAACGACTAAGTTCCTTCGCCGTGAACAACTAGGACAAAAATATATCCTATTTCTAACAATTAACCTTGCATATTTGAATTACAACAATATCAAACAAGAATTAAGAAGGAAAACCTGGGTTTGGGGCGAGATATCCACATGGATACCGGGAGATGACCCTGCCCTAGTTGCACCTTGGACTTTTTTAGGAGGCATCGCAATTGTAGTTTTTCGGACGTGGAAGCAGCTTTACAACTCCTCCTTGGAATTCCACCATCGCTCCCTTGCACCGTCTATCGAAAGTAGTTTTTGGCAGGCTCCCTCCTTGAAGTCGGGAATTCGAAAGGGTGTTTCAGAATCTTTTAGGACTAAGACCCATTGAAGCCATGGGGAAGGCTTAATGGCCTTTGTAAACTCACAGGAACAGAAATAGAAAGGTGTGGAAAAGACACAAGGTGCGGGAGAGCTCCAAGGGAAAATAATAACCGTAAAGGTTATAAATAAGGGTCTAAGGACCCTTAGGCAACATAGGGGAAAAGGGGCTTATGAGGGTTTACACATGGAGGGGGGAAATGATTCCGAGGCCAATGAGGAAGGCCCAAAGGAAAATTTAAAAAAAACACAGGGGTTGGGTTCCAACTATGGGAAGGGGCATATAATGCTTTAAACACGGGGGGGGGGGGGGGGGAGGGGGGTGATAAGACCTTTAAAGCCTAAAGGTTTAAGGGATAAACACGGGGGTGTTTAGGCTTAAGGGATAAGAGGGGTGATAAGACCTTTAAAGCCTAAAGGTTTAAGGGATAAACGCGGGGGTGTTTAGGCTTAAGGGATAAGAGGGGTGATAAGACCTTTAAAGCCTAAAGGTTTAAGGGATAAACATGAGGGTGTTTAGGCTTAAGGGATAAGAGGGGTGATAAGACCTTTAAAGACTAAAGGCTTAAGGGATAAAGGGGGTGATAAGACACGGGGGGTGAAAAGGTTTTTGAAGCCCATAAGAAAGGGCTTAAAGGTTAAATCATTGGGGGGGGTGGGGGGGAGGGGGGTGATAATAAGGTTTAGAAAGGGGGGTTAAGGAGGCCCCCCCTTTGGAAGCTTCTAGAGCTTCCCACGTGGCCAATTGTGACTGGCGGTGAGTAGTAGCTGGGCTGCACGGACTGACGGTAGGGTGATGTCGTCCTGACTCAGCGGCAGTTCAACAACCCTCGTCAGGGCAGAGTGGCAATGAGGCGGCTTATCCCTCCCTCCTTCCACTAATTGTAGGGTGGCACTGCAGGGTATTTGGCAGCCCTCCTCTTCACGTTCTCTCTACATGGCTCAACTACTCCCTCCTTTCGTCCTCCCGGCACCAGCCTCCCCTTCTGGTTAAATGGGGGGGGGAGGGGATGATGATACACCCCTTTGTGTTAGTGCGCATGGTGGTATCCCTTTGCAAGCTCCACCGAGGAGCTTTTGCTTTGTTGCTATTCCCCTCCCCCTCCAGCATGACTGTCGGCTGGGGGGGGATAAGGAAAAAAATTTGCATTATCTCCAAAGAAATTACCAACAATTGCCATATCATTATCTCCCTTTCCTACAAGGGTTAGTTCACACGAAGAAAGAAATTTAGAACTTTACAGGATAATGTAAAACTTGATGAGGCAAAACCTAAACAAGATAATATGGGGACGCAAGTCATTAACCTTGATGTGGAAGCCGATTCTCTAAAAGCTACTGATGGCAAAGTTATGTCTAATAAGGAGCTAACAAAGAAGAAGGTAAAAACCAAGAAAGACACACTTAAGTGTGTTCAACAAAGAGAAAGAATGGTTTGGCAAGAAAAGAGAACCATTTCTAATTATAATGAATTTGACTTAGCCAATTCACTTTACGAGTTAAAGCCTCATGTGAATCTCCCAACTGATTAAGTTATCTCTAAGAGTGCATAAAGATTTTAAGAAGTTCCTTCACACAACACAGTATTAGTGAGTTTGGGAATCTCCCAATTTCCATTTTTTGAACACTAAAAAGGTGGCACCCGGATAACATGCCCATAAGTTTCTCAAAACCATACGATATGACCTATCATTGAAAAACACTTGAAAAATGGAATCTATTGAGCTATAGAGCACTCGATTTGGAGTTATTGTGTTCAAGTTATGACAAATCCAAAGATTTGACCATGTGTCCCAAACTTATGGAAAATTCCCATATTCCCCACTATGGTGTTACACTAGGTATATCATTGAACCCTTGGGAATAGCCTATGTAGGGGGAGATGACTAGTTTGAACATGTTGAAAAGCATTGGCCCAAGGGTAATGGCATATGACGATGGCATATTAGTGGATCATGCTATTGTGGATATGGGATACTTCGTCAATATTATGAGTTTAAAATTGTTGGAAATGATGGGACTCAAAATCCAAAAAAGTTTCTCCACAATTCTCTAGATGGCTAATGATAGTTTAAGGTAACCAGAAGGTTGTATTACCAAAAGTCTACTTATAAAGTATTATTAGGAAGGCCATGAATCTTGCAATTTTGACTATAAAGCTGATATACCTACTGGTTGTCTGATTTTTTATAAAAGTGATAGACATGTAATAGCGGATGCATATCCTAAATCTCCTCAAAGCAAGAGGGTACCCTTATCTTCAACAAAATTAGACGCATTAAAGGATCCTTCTGGAAGAGGTTCTTTGTCAAAGCTGATGAATCAAAAGAGGAGTCCACTATAGAAGATATCTACCAAGTGACTTTGAATGAGCTCAAAGAAGCTTGAGATAGAATTAGAGACACGATTTTGATTGAGCTAGATCTCAGTATGTTGGATTATCCATCACAACTGACTAAACTAGGACCTATGCTTAGTCTAGAAGAGAGGAAGGAGTATGTGTCCTTGATCCAACATTTCTGTGATATTTTTGCTTGGAGCTATGATGAGCTGAGGGGTATTCCTCCTACTTTGGTTGTGTATACTATTCCCATAAAGAAGGGTAGCCATCCTATTCAATAAAAAGTGAGGCATATGTCTTTTGAGCTAAGGGATGGACTATTTGAGGAGCTATAAAGTTGGCATGATATTTCCTGTACAATACATGGAATGGTATTCGCTAGTAGTTATTAGGAAAAATAAATATAATCAAATCTAGTTTTGCATATATTTGAGGGAGCTCAATAAATATATAATTAAATATTACTATCTGTTATCATTTATTGATCATATTCTAGATCTACTAGTAGGTAGGGATATCTATTCATTTGCTAGTTATAACCAAATGGCTATCGCAAAGGAAGATAAATTGAAAATGACATTTATCATTGTATCTAGCACCTTTGCTTATCATGTTATGGCTTTTAGATTATGCAATACGCTAGGTTCTTGGCAATGTACGACTTATAAAACTTTTGGTGATATTTTTACGGAGGATTTGAATGTCTTTATTGATGACCTAAGGGCAGCCACCCACAAGGGAGAGAGAGTTGATTATTTTGAGAAAATGTTTTGAGCGTTGTAGGTAGTTCTACATTGCTCTCAATCTAAGAAAGTGTGTCTTTGGAGTGCCCTATGGATTTCTATTGGGCCATGACATCAACCCATGGTATGTGACTGCTGTCCCTTAGTTTTATTGTTGGTTATTTTATAAATTAAAGGCTCATATATAATGCAACCATATTCTATATGTAGGCATATTCACTTGATGACGAGGATAACTTCACTATCAGTGGTGCACATGTCCCTCACACACGGCAAGGATAGGTCATTTGTCAGTTGTAGCTCAAGGTTTCTCAACATCCTCTACCTCCTACTTTGGAGGCTGAGATAGCTGGAGATCATCCTTTGCCTAATCATTTGAATTCTCTAGTAGACAGACATATGATTGAAGATAATACGAAGGATGGCAGAGAGGATCACTTCCTATAGATGGAGTGGTTTTCAGCTTTTGAAGCAATCGCTACATGATTGCTATGTCTGCCATCACTGGAGTAGGACAAGGTGTTGAGATATCGAGCTCCACTCATGATATGCCAGGGTGACTGTTGTGCATTTATGTCACCGACTTGTCAGTTTGCAGATGCGGCTAGTACACCGCCCATGAATAATAGCTAGATGACAGCTATCCTTATCTACTCTAGTTTGTGGCTGAGTTAGTATGCCACCTTAGTTAGTTGAGTTTGGTTTGAGACCCATATATAGACTTATTCTATTTCTATGTACTTGAGTTCTTTTGGCTTACACAACTAAGAAGAGGAAAACTGTTTTCAGCCTCCACCTGTGTGTGTATTCCCCCATTGTGCAAGTAAGAAAGCTACAAGTGAGACTCCTTCCTTCTCTCCCACAATCTTGACATGGTATCAGAGCCTTGTTCGTGGTAAGGAGCTCAAGAAAGCAAACCAAGTTCGCGGTGTTCTGGTAAGAGGACCAGTGTTGCTTTCATTTTTTTGTTCTGGGAGCAAGTCTCTGCAGGTAGCACAGCCGGAAATTGCAACAGTGCATTGTCTCAGGTTGAGACGCCCTTCGCATTGTAGCAAGAGGGCAGTATATGCTACGGGCAAGGGCTTTAGCCCTTGGTTGCCCTGTTTTTTTGATTTGAGGCCATTTCGGGGCCTGTTTTAGAGGCGGAAGTTTTCTGCACGCACTCAGGAAAAGGCCCTGTTTTATGCTGTGCGACCATTGTTCTACAGGTCGGTGAAAAGTTACTATAGAAATTGCATCGTATGCTTGTGCGCAGAGACATTGGGAGTTATAGAATCATCCTTGTTGCCTGTTGATGCAAAATCGTCACTAGGAAGTGACTGTGTGGTCAAATACCACTTTCGTCAGTTTTGGAGATTTGCCGTTGTGAGGCTGAAGCTGTGGCTTTTTGCAGTGACAGAATTTTTTGCAGTGTTCTGTAATGGCGTCTGATTCTCTTTCACAGATTGTCAGTGAAAAGCTCGACAAGAACAACTTCCAAGCATGGAAGTTTAGAATGACGAATTTCCTTATGGGAAAAGGATATTGGAAATTCGTTGCAGGAAATGAAGAAGAACCAGTTTTTCCTGATGTTCCCACTCAACAGCAAATGCAGGCATTTAAAGGATGGCATGAGAGAGCCAGAAAAGTTATGTATTGGCTGTCTATCAGTATTTCAGACTCTATGATTGTGCATATTTAGGATGCAAGTACGTCAAAGGAGGCATGGGATACTTTGTCAAAAATGTATAGCACAAATACGCAAGCCAGGAAAATGCAACTCAAGCAAGAGTTGCACAATGTGCAAAGAGAAAGTATGAGCATCAATGACTACCACATGAATGTGAAGAAGATTGTAGATGCACTTGCTTCCATTGGGTTGCCAGTGGAAGATGATGATTTAGTTTCTGTGACCTTGAATGGTCTAGGAAAGGATTATACACAGTTCCGAACATCCATTTCCGTCCGTGAAAGATTTCCTGATTTTGAGGAGTTGATTGCTCTTCTAATTTCTGAGGAGCAAAGAAATGGTGGTGCATCTTCTTCAGGAGGAACTTCAAAAGAAGCTGTCTTCTACTCAAATGCTAGAAGAGGTAGAGGCAGAGGTAGAGGAGGCCGATCTGGAAGCCGTGGTAGAAATCAGAATATGCAGCAAACTCAAGAAAACTAGTCCTATGGAGGAGGACGTGGTAACTCTAGAGGCAGGGGGAGCAAAAGAGATCGTGGTGGATGGCAAAGAGGCCAAAATGCAAACAGCAATGTTGAATGCTACTACTGTGGTAAAATGGGTCATATGGCTAAAGACTGCTATAAAAAGTAGAATGACATCATGAATGGAAATTTGCAATAAGGAAATTATGCATCTTCTAGTAGACAGGGTGATGACATAAATGAGCATTTGTTTATGGTGCAGCACATGACCAATTCTATGATAAGTGCAGAAGAAAGCAACGATGTGTGGTATGTTGACTCAGGTGCATCAAACCACATGATAGGTCATGCAGAATGGATGCATGATGCAAAGAAAATGGAAAACCCAGGATTTGTGGAGACTGGTGATGATACTGCACATCCTATTGTGCAGATTGGAAAAATTCCTTTGTCTATGCAGGATGGGAAAAAGAAATACCTGTCAGATGTATTTCATGTCCCGAATATCACCAAGAACCTGGTTTCTGTTGGTCAAATGGTTGAGCAAGGCTTGCAGGTCAGATTTAATTCTCATGGATGCTTTGTTGAGGATATGAAAAATAAAGGTCGCTTGATAGCAAAAGGAAATAAGAAGGGCAGAATGTTTACGTTGGATGCAGACATGTCTGAATTGAGTGCAGCAATGTTTGCACATGGGACCGGTGTAGTTGCAGATATTGATATCTGGCATAAACGCATTGGTCATGTTAATGTACAACGACTTAAATCAATGCAGGCCCAAAATATTGTTGCAGGATTGCCTAAATTTAAGGTTGCAGAAATGCATAAGGTATGTGAAGCCTGTCAGTTTGGAAAACAGGCAAGGAAACTATTTCCTAGACATGTTCAAGAGAGTAAGAAGCCATTGGAATTAATCCACTCTGATGTGTGGACTACTAAAGCTACATCTCTTGGAGGCTGTCATTATTTTGTCACTTTTATTGATGACTATAGCAGAAAATTTTGGGTGTATTTTATGAAAAAGAAAAGTGAAGTTTTTGGGCATTTCAAAACTCTTAAAGCTATGGTTGAAAAAGAAACAGGCCTGCAAATAAAATGCCTAAGGTTAGATGGAGGGGGAGAGTATCTCTCAAATGAGTTTGCAAGGTTCATGCAGGAGCATGGCATAAAGCAGCAATATTCATGCAATCATACCCCACAACAAAATGGAATTGCAGAAAGAAAAAACAGGCATATTGGAGAGGTATCTCGTGCCATGCTCAATGAAAAAGACCTACCAGATTTTTATTGGGCTGAGGCAGTTGCTACAGCAGTCTACAAAATGAACAGGACTCCCACTCCAGCAATACATGGCATGATTCCAGAGGAGAGGTATACTGGTAGGAAACCAGATATTTCTCATTTGAAAATTTTTGGTTGCATTGCCTATGTTCATGTGCCAGATGAGTTGAGATCCAAGTTGGATCCAAAAGCTGAGAAGTGCATCTTTATTGGTTATTCTCTGCAGCAAAAAGGGTATAGATGCTATAACCCTTCTACTCGTAAGTTTACAGTGAGCAGAGATGTTGTTTTTGATGAGATGAGTAGCTGGTATGAACCAGTAAATGTGATTGATAATGTAGATGCACAAAATGGTAATGCTGCACAGAATTCACAGCAGCAGTCACAAGATATTAGTGGACCTGGAGCATCCTCTAGCAGTGGTTCACATTCTTCGCCATGGACAGGCAAATTGAGATTAGGAGAATCTTCTCAAAGCAATGTAGATAGTGGTATGCAGGTATCACAAAAAGGAAAAGAGAAGGTAGATCAGCCCATGTTTGATGTGAATGCAGGTCACTCTTATGTGGATGGTGAATCGAGTGGCTCAGAACAGAGCATTGATGATGAGTTGGGTATTCCTTCTATTGTTACACCTAGAGTAAGGAATACCAGGGATGTTTTGAGAGCACCTGGGAGTGAACCTACTTTGCGCAGGTCTACCAGAGCTAGGTATCCTGGGGATAGGCTGAAATATGATGGATTTACAGCCATTCACTATGCATATATGGTCAAAGTGATACAGGAACCAGAACCCACTTCTTTTGAACAAGCCATGGGAAAAAAAAAATGGGAGAAATCCATGGATGAAGAAATGGATGCCTTGGAAGCAAACGCTACATGGGAATTGGTACCTTTGCCTAAAGGTAAAAATGCAATTGGTTGTAAGTGGGTTTATAAGGTGAACCACAATGCAGATGGTTCTGTGAATAGATACAAGGCAAGATTAGTAGTCAAGGGGTATGCACAAACATATGGCATTGATTATGAAGAAACATTCAGTCCGGTTGCAAGGATGGCAACCGTAAGAGTAGTCATTGCTATGGCTGCATCAAAGGAATGGTCTTTACATCAGATGGATGTAAAGAATGCCTTCTTGCATGGTGATTTGCAAGAAGAGGTATATATGGAGCAGCCACCAGGTTATGTGCATGCTGTTCATCCTGAGTTTGTTTGCAGGTTGAAGAAAGCCTTGTATGGCTTGAAGCAAGCACCTAGAGCATGGTTTGACAAGATAGGACAGTATCTTGTCACTATTGGCTTTCAGATTTCCAAGGCAGATTTCTCACTTTATGTGAGAAAAACAGAGAAAGGTATTATGCTGCTTGTCATTTATGTTGATGATTTGATTATGACAGGTGACAGTGATGAAGATATCCTTCATGTGAAAATGCTATTAAAGCAGAAGTTTGAGATGAAGGATTTGGGAGAGCTACGTTATTTCTTGGGCATTGAGGTGATTAGATCATCAAGTGGGATACAGCTCTTGCAGAGGCAGTATGGATTGGACATGCTGTCCAAATATGGGATGACAGGCTGTAAGCCTATTTCAGTTCCTTTGGAGCAGAATGTGAAGCTGAGCACAGATGCAGGTGAGCTTCTGGAAGACCCTACTATGTACAGACGCATAGTAGGAAGTTTGATTTATATGACTATTACCAAACCAGATTTGAGCTATGCTGTTGGATTGGTAAGTCAGTTTATGCAGGCTCCAAGGAAACCACATTTGGATGCGGCTAGACACATACTCAGGTATGTGAAGTCCACATTGCAGTATGGACTACTTTATGAGACTGGGGTTCAGATACAGTTGTATGGATACACTGATGCTGATTGGGCTGGTAGTATTTCCGATAGACGATCTACCAGTGGATATGTGTTCTCTTTTGAGAGTGCTGCAGTCACTTGGAGTAGCAAGAAATAGCCTACAGTTGCCTTGTCAAGCACAGAGGCTGAGTACAGGGGCGCAGCAATGGCTGCATGTGAGGTAGCTTGGTTGCATAAGCTACTTTATGATATGCATCAGTCTACAGATGGGCCAATTGTCATTTATTGTGACAACATGAGTAGTATACACTTGGCAAATAACCTAGTATATCATGCTAGAACAAAGCACATTGAGGTACATTATCACTATGTGCGGGAGAGGGTTTTACTAGGTCTTATTGATCTAGTTTATGTCAGCACAGAGGATCAGGTAGCTGACATATTCACGAAGGCATTGGGCGCAGAGAATCTGCGCAAGTTCAGAGACCTACTTGGTATGCAGGAATTGGGATTGAGCTCGAGGGGGAGTGTTGAGATATCGAGCTCCACTCGTGATATGCCAGGGTGACCGTTGTGCATTTATGTCACCGACTTGTCAGTTGCAGATGCGGTTGGTACACCACCCATGAATAATAGCTAGATGACAACTATCCTTATCTACTCTAGTTCGTGGCTCAGTTAGTACGCCACCTTAGTTAGCTGAGTTTGGTTTGAGACCCATATATAGGGTTATTCTTTATGTACTTGAGTTCTTTTGGCTTACACAACTAAGAAGAGAAAAACTGTTTTCAGCCTCCATCTGTGTGTGTATTCCCCCATTGTGCAAGCAAGAAAGCTACAAGTGAGACTCCTTCCTTCTCTCCCACAATCTTGACACAAGGCCTCTTTATTGCATAGGATTTGCATGTGCCCCCTTAGTCAAAGGTAACCCTTATGTATTTTTGTGGACCTATATATAGATGGGGTCCATGGCATAAGCTTACTTGCTACATTCAGAGCATGAGTACTTATGGGTTATGTACTCTCAATGTAGTCTCTCTTTCTGATAGAGGGATGACACATGTAAAAGGACAAAGACTCTATGTTGATAGAAGACCTTACTCTTAAGGAAAAATAGCAGGTTTAATCAATAGTACTCAAGGGATGAGTGCAAGAACCAATTGCACGTTTGTGGAGTGTGAGTATAGTCATGAACTAGGACATATGAGTGGGGTGTCAAGATTGTGGGAGAGAAGGAAGGAGTCTCACTTGTAGCTTTCTTGCTTGCACAATGGGGGAATACACACAGAGGTGGAGGCTGAAAACAGTTTTTCTCTTCTTAGTTGTGTAAGCCAAAAAGAACTCTCATACAAAGAAATAGAAGAACCCTATATATGGGTCTCAAACCAAACTCAACTAACTAAGGTGGCATACTAACTGAGCCACGAACTAGAGTAGATAAGGATAGCTATCATATAGCTATTATTCATGGGCGGTGTACCAACCGCATCTACAACTGACAAGTCGGTGACATAAATGCACAACGGTCACCCTGGCATATCACGAGTGGAGCTCGATATCTCAACACTCCCCCTCGAGCTCAATCCCAATTCCTGCACACCAAGCAGGTCTCTGAACTTGCGCAGCTTCTCTGCGCCCAATGCCTTCGTAAATATGTCAGCTACCTGATCCTCTGTGCTGACATAAACTAGATCAATAAGACCTAGTAAAACCCTCTCTCGCACATAGTGATAATGCACCTCAATGTGCTTTGTTCTAGCATGATAGACTGGGTTATTTGCCAAGTGTATACTACTCATGTTGTCACAATAAATGACAACTGGCCCATCTGTAGACTGATGCATATCATAAAGTAGCTTATGCAACCAAGCTACCTCACATGCAACCATTGCTGCACCCCTGTACTCAGCCTCTGTGCTCGACAAGGCAACTGTAGGCTGTTTCTTGCTGCTCCAAGTGACTGCAACACTCCCAAAAGAGAACACATATCCACTGGTAGATCGTCTATCAGAAACACTACCAGCCCAATCAGCATCAGTGTATCCATGCAGCTGTATCTCAACCCCAGTCTCATAAAATAGTCCATACTGCAATGTGGACTTCACATACCTGAGTATGCGTCTAGCTGCATCCAAATGCGGTTTCCTTGGAGCCTGCATAAACTAACTTACCAATTCAACAACATAGCTCAAATCTGGCCTGGTAATAGTCATATAAATCAAACTTCCTACTATGCGTCTGTACATAGTAGGGTCTTCCAGAAGCTCACCTGCATCTGTGCTCAGCTTCACATTCTGCTCCAAAGGAACTGAAATAGGCTTACAGCCTGTCATCCCATATTTGGACAGCATGTCCAATCCATACTGCCTCTGCAAGAGCTGTATCCCACTTGATGATCTAATCACCTCAATGCCCAAGAAATAATGTAGCTCTCCCAAATCCTTCATCTCAAACTTCTGCTTTAATAGCATTTTCACATGAAGGATATCTTCATCACTGTCACCTGTCATAATCAAATCATCAACATAAATGACAAGCAGCATAATACCTTTCTCTGTTTTTCTCACAGAAAGTGAGAAATCTGCCTTGGAAATCTGAAAGCCAATAGTGACAAGATATTGTCCTATCTTGTCAAACCATGCTCTAGGTGCTTGCTTCAAGCCATACAAGGCTTTCTTCAACCTGCAAACAAACTCAGGATGAACAACATGCACATAACCTGGTGGCTGCTCCATATATACCTCTTCTTGCAAATCACCATGCAAGAAGGCATTCTTTACATCCATCTGATGTAAAGACCATTCCTTTGATGCAGCCATAGCAATGACTGCTCTTACGGTTGCCATCCTTGCAACCGGACTGAATGTTTCTTCATAATCAATGCCATATGTTTGTGCATACCCCTTGACTACTATTCTTGCCTTGTATCTATTCACAGAACCATCTGCATTGTGGTTCACCTTATAAACCCACTTACAACCAATTGCATTTTTACCTTTAGGCAAAGGTACCAATTCCCATGTAGCATTTGCTTCCAAGGCATCCATTTCTTCATCCATGGATTTCTCCCATTTTTCTTTTCCCATGGCTTGTTCAAAAGAAGTGGGTTCTGGTTCCTGTATCACTTTGACCATATATGCATAGTGAATGGCTGTAAATCCATCATATTTCAGCCTATCCCCAGGATACCTAGCTCTGGTAGACCTGTGCAAAGTAGGTTCACTCCCAGGTGCTCTCAAAACATCCCTGGTATTCCTTACTCCAGGTGTAACAATAGAAGGAATACCCAACTCATCATCAATGCTCTGTTCTGAGCCACTCGATTCACCATCCACATAAGAGTGACCTGCATTCACATCAAACATGGGCTGATCTACCTTCTCTTTTCCTTTTCGTGATACCTGCATACCACTATCTACATTGCTTTGAGAAGATTCTCCTAATCTCAATTTGCCTGTCCATGGCGAAGAATGTGAACCACTGCTAGAGGATGCTCCAGGTCCACTAATATCTTGTGACTGCTGCTGTGAATTCTGTGCAGCATTACCATTTTGTGCATCTACATTATCAATCACATTTACTGGTTCATACCAGCTACTCATCTCATCAAAAACAACATCTCTGCTCACTGTAAACTTACGAGTAGAAGGGTTATAGCATCTATACCCTTTTTGCTGCAGAGAATAACCAATAAAGATGCACTTCTCAGCTTTTGGATCCAACTTGGATCTCAACTCATCTGGCACATGAACATAGGCAATGCAACCAAAAATTTTCAAATGAGAAATATCTGGTTTCCTACCAGGATACCTCTCCTCTGGAATCATGCCATGTATTGCTGGAGTGGGAGTCCTGTTCATTTTGTAGACTGCTGTAGCAACTGCCTCAGCCCAATAAAAATCTGGTAGGTCTTTTTCATTGAGCATGGCACGAGATACCTCTCCAATATGCCTGTTTTTTCTTTCTGCAATTCCATTTTGTTGTGGGGTATGATTGCATGAATATTGCTGCTTTATGCCATGCTCCTGCATGAACCTTGCAAACTCATTTGAGAGATACTCTCCCCCTCCATCTAACCTTAGGCATTTTATTTGCAGGCCTGTTTCTTTTTCAACCATAGCTTTAAGAGTTTTGAAATGCCCAAAAACTTCACTTTTCTTTTTCATAAAATACACCCAAACTTTTCTGCTATAGTCATCAATAAAAGTGACAAAATAATGACAGCCTCCAAGAGATGTAGCTTTAGTAGTCCACACATCAGAGTGGATTAATTCCAATGGCTTCTTACTCTCTTGAACATGTCTAGGAAATGGTTTCCTTGCCTGTTTTCCAAACTGACAGGCTTCACATACCTTATGCATTTCTGCAACCTTGAATTTAGGCAATCCTGCAACAATATTTTGGGCCTGCATTGATTTAAGTCGCTGTACATTAACATGACCAATGCGTTTATGCCAGATATCAATATCTGCAACTACACCGGTCCCATGTGCAAACATTGCTGCACTCAATTCAGACATGTTTGCATCCAACGTAAACATTCTGCCCTTCTTCTTTCCTTTTGCTATCAAGCGACCTTTATTTTTCATATCCTCAACAAAGCATCCATGAGGATTAAATCTGACCTGCAAGCCCTGTTCAACCATTTGACCAACAGAAACCAGATTCTTGGTGATATTCGGGACATGAAATACATCGGACATGTATTTCTTTTTCCCATCCTGCATAGACAAAGGAAATTTTCCAATCTGCACAATAGGATGTGCAGTATCATCACCAGTCTCCACAAATCCTGGTTTTTCCATTTTCCTTGCATCCTCCATCCATTCTGCATGACCTGTCATGTGGTTTGATGCACCTGAGTCAACATACCATACATCGTTGCTTTCTTCTGCACTTGTCACAGAATTGTTCATGTGCTGCACCATAAACAAATGCTCATTTCTATCATCACCCTGTCTACTAGAAGATGCATAATTTCCTTGTTGCAGTTTTCCATTCATGATGTCATTCTATTTTTTATAGCAGTCTTTAGCTATATGACCCATTTTACCATAGTAGTAGCATTCAACATTATTGTTTGCATTTTGGCCTCTTTGCCATCCACCACGATCTCTTTGCCTCCCCCTGCCTCTAGAGTTACCACGTCCTCCTCCATAGGACTGGTTTTCTTGAGTTTGCTGCATATTCTGATTTCTACCACGGCCTCCAAATCGGCCTCCTCTACCTCTGCCTCTACCTCTTCCAGCATTTGAGTAGAAGACAACTTCTTTTGAAGTTCCTCCTGAAGAAGATGCACCACCATTTCTCTACTCCTCAGAAATTAGAAGAGCAATCAACTCCTCAAAATCAGGAAATCTTTCACGAACTGAAATGGATGTCCGAAACTGTGCATAATCCTTTCCTAGACCATTCAAGGTCACAGAAACTAAATCATCATCTTCCACTGGCGACCCAATGGAAGCAAGTGCATCTGCAATCTTCTTCACCTTCATGTGGTAGTCATTGATGCTCATACTTTCTCTTTGCACATTATGCAACTCTTGCTTGAGCTGCATTTTCCTGGCTTGCGTATTTGTGCTATACATTTTTGACAAAGTATCCCATGCCTCCTTTGGCGTACTTGCATCCTGAATATGCACAATCATAGAGTCTGAAATACTGATAGACAGCCAGTACATAACTTTCCTGGCTCTCTCATGCCATGCTTTGAATGCATGCATTTGCTGTTGATTGGGAACATCAGGAAGAACTGGTTCTTCTTCATTTCCTGCAACAAATTCCCAATATCCTTTTTCCATAAGGAAATTCGTCATTCTAAACTTCCATGCTTGGAAGTTGTTCTTGTCAAGCTTTTCAGTGACAATCTGTGAAAGAGAATCAGACGCCATTACAGAACACTGCAAAAAATTCTGTCACTGCAAAAAACACAGCTTCACCCTCACAAGGGCAAATCTGCAAAACTGGCGAAAGTGGTATTTGACCACACAGTCACTTCCTAGTGACGATTTTGCATAAACAGGAACCAAGGATGATTCTGTAACTCCCAATGTCTCTGCACACAAGCATATGATGCAATTTCTGTGGTAACTTTTCACCAACCTGTAGAATAGTGGTCGCACAGCATTAAATTGGACCTTTTCCTGAGTGCGTGCAGAAAACTTCCGCCTCCAAAACAGCCCCGAAATGGCCTCAAATCAAAAAAACAGGGTCGCCAAGGGGTAAAGCCCTCCCCCGCAGCATATACTGCCCTCTTGCACCACCGCGAAGGGTGTCTCAACCTGAGACAATGCACTGTTGCAATTTCCGGCTGTGCTACCTACAGAGATCTGCTCCCAAAACATAAAATGAAAGCAACACTGCTCCTCTTACTAGAACACCGCGAGCTTGGCTTGCTTTCTTGAGCTCCTTACCACGAACAAGGCTCTGATACCATGTCAAGATTGTGGGAGAGAAGGAAGGAGTCTCACTTGTAGCTTTCTTGCTTGCATAATGGGGGAATACACACAGAGGTGGAGGCTGAAAACAGTTTTCCTCTTCTTAGTTGTGTAAGCCAAAAAGAACTCTCATACAAAGAAATAGAAGAACCCTATATATGGGTCTCAAACCAAACTCAACTAACTAAGGTGGCATACTAACTGAGCCACGAACTAGAGTAGATAAGGATAGCTATCATATAGCTATTATTCATGGGCGGTATACCAACCGCATCTACAACTGACAAGTCGGTGACATAAATGCACAACGGTCACCCTGGCATATCACGAGTGGAGCTGGATATCTCAACATGGGGATGTAGAAAGATACATAGTTGTCAATGCTATTAGATCATTACATGATGGTGATGAATTGCTAGTCAATTATGGATGGCGTAGACCTCCACGAGCACCCTTAACAGATGAGGGTTGAGAGCTTCATTGTATACAATTCCTAATGTTGTTTTGACCTCTTGTACCCTAATTCTACACTTAAATTTGCATCACATTCTCTATTGTCTCTATTTTAATTTGATATTTGTGTTTTATTGTCTCTAAATGCTTTTGTATATGTGATAGTTATTGAATTCCATGCACACCTCTCTTTCCTTTTATATAGAAACATGCTATTATGTAGATTCCGGATTATGACATTGATAATGTCACAAACCAACATTCACATGACATATCTCACATGTCAATAGAGTGCATGGGGATCCTACGCAAGAGTGATCCTAATGCGTATGCAAGACTAAACAAACAATATTCTAAGGACTTTAATGGGCATGATGTTATCTTTGATAATGACGATGGCATGTCTGATTTTATTGAGGATTGGTATCAAAATGATAGTGCGAGTGATATTCCTAACAACGAGAAGTATCTTCGAGAAGAAGCTCTAAAGGGTATCTACGCAAGAAGCCAACTGACACGACTAAGTGCAAGCTTAGTTATTCTAAATCTTCAAAACCGTTTTGCATGGAGAAATCTATCCATTTCAGCACTTTTGAAGTATGGAATAATCTAACATATTATTTTGTTACATTCTAAACATGTTTGCTTGTTATTGATCATATTTTTAATGAGCTTGTAGGCTACTCTCTCAGAAGTTCTTGTTGACAAGAAATTCCCTTACTACATCACATGATGAGGTGAAGAAGATGATAAGTAGTCTTGGACTCGACTATTCTTCTATACGTGCATGTCCCAACAATTGTATTTTATATAGAGGTCAGTATGAGGATAGTGTGACATGTCCAAAATGTTAAACAGCTCATTATAAAGAGGAGAAAGGTAACATCCCTAGAAAGATATTGAGACATTTTCCCCTAGCTCCACGTATAAAACATATGTTTCAAAGTCTTGAATTAGCTAAGCTTATGACATGGGGAGCAGAGCACAAGAGCAAAGATGGAGTAATGCAAATTCTATCAAATAGTCCTGCATTTGAGCATATTGATTTGAGATGGCCACATTTTCCAAAAGAACCACACAATTCAAAGATGGGTGTAGCATTAGATGGTGTGAATCCATTTTCAATGAAATCAAGTAAATGGTCTACATGGCTAGTGGTAGTTACTAACTATAGTTTACCCCCATATCTTAGCATTAGAGTTAAAGACCTGAATGTTTATTTGGCCCCTCTCATCGACGATCCTCAAGATTTTTGGAGAGGGATTGATGTCATGGATATGTCTAGAAGCATCGATCAAAGATAGTTTATTGTTCGTGATTTTAGCGTGGACTATCCACGACTTTCCAGGATACGCTTTTTGCTCATGTAAATGGTTTAAATATATATATTGTCTCATACTTTTGTACAATGTTCATTGCACTAATCATCTTTGTTATGTTTTCCATGTAAGGATATGTACCAAGGGTTATAAAGCTTGTCCAATTTGTGGTGATTGGTTGAGATCAACTTATAGAAAAAATCTCAACAAAAATATATATCTTCAACATAAACAATTTTTATCTAAAGATCATTATCTACGAGACAGCAAGCAAGTCGTAAATTTAATGGAAAATGGAAAGGTAGAAGAAGGGAAATGTCCAATACCAATGACACTGAGGGAGTGATACCTAAAGTGGATTGTTGGACCTGCTATCGACCCGAAGTCGGAGATCATAAGTAGCAATGATGATGACACTGTCAAAAAGCGAGAGAGAGGAAAATGTGCTCTAGATCAAAGTCCTTCGATATGGTATACTTTAGAATATTGGAAGGATTTGAAGATATGGCATCTTCTTGATCCTTTGCATATATTCAAGAACGTTAGTCATTTGTTATGGCAACACCTCATTGGCTTGAAAGACACAACAGTAGCAAGAAATGACTTAAAGGATCCAAATTGAAAGCCTAATCTATGGCCACTTTTTTATGAAACTCAACTTGAGACAACTTACAAGCTTTCCCCATGGGTGCTCATGATAGAAGAGCTAGAGACTATCAACGGGAAGATTTAGTCGATTCGTATGCCTATAGGATATGGAGCATCTTGTAAAAACATGTTCACTCTAGATGACAAGAGCTTGTTTGGTTTAAAAACACATGATTGGCACAATTTTGTGAAGGTAAATCTATCTAGATCTTTGTAAGTATTTATTTTCTTGCATGTTTTGTTGATTGGATTAATCATGTATGCAGCATGTTCTACCCCTTGTTATTGATGGATGTACTACAAGAGGAGTCTGATATGTAACATATTGCCTTGGATCACTTGCAAGGTATTTATCGCTCATTAATTTTTAGTATAAATTTTTATTTGATATAATCTTAATTCAAAAACATCTCTAATATCTTATTTCTTTCATTGATAGATGGATTACATCTAAAGAGATTGCCAAAGGGTCAATTCCACAAAAGAAGCGTGAATGTATAGAGCTTCTTTGTTTAGTGGAAAAGGAACTTCCAACCTCCTTTTTTGACATCCAGGTTCATCTTCTAATCCATCTAGTGGACGAGATAGAGCTTTATGGTGTTGTAAGCACTGGATGGATGTTTTGGGCCGAGAGATTTATGGGAGTATTGAAAGGTTATGTCAAAAAGAAAGATTGGAGGTTCTATGGTTGAGGGATGGATGCTTGAAGAATGCATGCATTACGTTTGTGAATACCTTGATAAAACCGATTCTGAAGCTCCATGCATATGGACAAATGAGTTGTCTTCTACCATGTCAGATGAGGTATTGTCTGGTAAGGGAGTCCCTTTTCGACTTAAGGTCCAATAAAAATTGGATATTTCTACTTTCATTGTCTATAATAGCGAATGCATGCAACAATTCATTGATGAGTACGAGAAGGAACTTGCAAGAAGATGAGTTGGTAGATGTAAAAAGAGGAGATCCAGACATCATACGCATGATGTAAATAACGAGCACTACAACATATACATGCTATAACGACGTTTATAACGACGTTTTCTTTATATATAAAAAATATCCCCGTCATCGCCATTAGCATCGCTACAAAACCGTCGATATTTGCCTCGCTATTTTCGTCGCTAATTTCGTCGGTATTAGCGTCGCTATTTAGAGATGCTAATACCAACGAAATTAGCGACGAAAATAGTGACGGTTACAGAGGAATTTTCGATGCTAATACCGACGATTGTAGAATTATTTTCCGACGCTGATACCGATGGTTGCAGAAAAAAAATATTTGTGGCAGAGCTGCAGATGCAGCCCTGCCACAGTTAGAGCCACACAGGGCTAAGAGACGATTCCTGCTGTCAAAGAAGTTAGACAATCGATCCCAAATAATGACAAGACTTTGCAAACAAGTGCTTTCATGACATTAATTAACACAAATGTGCACTGCATTGATAAAGAAAATAACAGAACTTAAATTGAGAAGTGCTACTGTGATAAAGCAAATATGGAGTCATGCTACAACATAGAAGTCCGAATCATATACACTTAGCTATTACATATGGAGGATAGAAGCCAAGGCCTTACATAATACAAGATGGGGAGTAATCCTATGTAGCCTAATCTGCTCTCTACGACTCATCCGCATCAGAAAACTCCTCTCGCTGTAGTGGCATACCGAAGGGAGTCTGCAACAGCAAATACATATATAATTGTGAGTACCAAATACAAACTGACATATAATGACAGATTTCTCAAATTAGGAATGATATTTATTACTACTTACTAGTCCTCTGCGAGCATAGAGCTTCTCGATCAGGGCACTCAATCCATGCTTCTCCCCGTATGTCACCTCTAGTGCAGTCGGGCCGCGATTTGTAAAACCTTGCTCTGGCACACAAACATTGAAAAACAACGTACTTGAGATTCATGTTTGAAATACATACATCAACATGGATGTCATTAAATTAGAGTACTCTACCCTATTAATACTTACAAAATCTGCCAGGAATGTTGCATGGCCGCCGCTACCAAGGTGATGCACTGATCCTGCGTCCAAGCGCGCCTTTGCTGCGTCCTTCTGCTACTTCCACTTGTCTGGAGTGGATGTTGCCTCATCTTGGAGATTACTCCAATCCTCTGTATCCAGCCACTCGGGCTTCGATTTTCCCTGCTTGACTGCTTCACGTGCATCAGACCGCCTATGCGACTGATAGTCACCCATACGCGTCATCATCCACCCTCTCGAAAATCTATCATTGCTAGAGGGCTGAAGGAACTCTCGATACAATGTATCGATTATGTACTCCTTACTGGAATCTGGGATCTCCTTCCACTTGTCTGTAATGTTGTGCCGAAATACTTGTTGGCACAACTCATGCATCCTAGAGATGACAGCTTTTCCATCATCATTCATGTATAAATGGCCAGAGGCCTTATCTATGAGATACGAGTAACCTACAAGATTTTGCAAATGAGTACTTTCATGACATTAATACAAATGTGTCAAACACAACTTGAATTGATAAGTGCTACTGCAAAAAAGGATGCGAAAATACATACCTGGAGTAGTGGGTTTTGTGTACTTCTTGTCGTCCCTAGGAGTGGGGCCCTAGGAGTGATCGGTGGGGTGCGTGAACGAGTGGGAGCAGTAGACGTCTGCCCGCCACCACCAGTGAAAGACGGTGTCGACTTCCTAGTGGCAGTGCGAGTGATCATTGGGGCAAGCATGAATGCAATTATAATCCATGCCTAGCTTTCGTAGCACTTGTCTTGCATCATCACGAGACTCAGGCATCATGTTTTGGGTAGGAAAAATGTAAGATTTCAATGTTCTACAAATTGCAATGAAGCACGTTATTAGAGTACTACATAGCACATTTTAATGGCTTTCAATAAAGAATCATACACATCATAATATACCTGAATAGCTCTGTCACACTCGCATCGCTCCATCCATACTTTGTTTGTATGCTCAACAATGCAAGAAGTATCTTCAAATGGGATACCCGACTCCCATCATACAATGGAATGGCAGCCTCCGCAATTAAAGGATCTTGGGATTCCGAGTCCGTCGGAAGCAATGATTCGATCATGTCCTCTAACTCGGGCTCCAAAAAAGTAGGAGGATCATCCATGTCTCTAGCATTCTCACCCATAGAAGGGGATTGAGAGTTATCACCTTCTATGAGACAGTTAGTTACCTCGGAAGGCATTTGTATAGAGCACGGACGAACCTGTCTTACTGGACGCAAGAGATCTGCGGACTGCAATGTATTGACATGGCCCTGACCCTATAAAGGACGTTAAGGAGCTAACTTCTAAGATAACCCCAAACTGTTATACTTAAATCAATTACATGTCATATAGTAATGAGAGAGAACTTACCGCAATCTCGTAATTCAAGGCTGCTTGGTCGATTATCTCAACTCGAAACTCTCCATACTGTTGCACATGCTCTATGGACAAATGACGTTTCCGATGAATGGCCAATTTGCATTGCGTGCATGGACAAGGGACACGTTGATTGAGCCAAGCCTCACGATCACCACCATGTTGGTCGTGAGTGCTAGACATCTTGATTGCAATGTAATGGAATGATAATTTAATAACAATTCTATATTGTATATTGGGACCACTGCATATATATATTTCAGGTCTTTTTTTTTTGTACCTATCTCTTTGAGTTCGGCTCTAAACTTATCTATCTTTGAGGTCGGCTCTAAACTATGCTCACACACATACATTTTCGTACCTACATTGCAAAGAATAAAAACCAACACAAGAAAAAATTTGAAAACACTCGCTTCCATTTCTCTCTCTTTCAACACTTCCTAACCTACATTGCAAAGCAACACAAAGCAACACAAAGATCGAAGAGAAACCAACACTTTCTAACCTACATTGCAAAGCAAAACAAATATTTTAAAGAAACCAAAATAGGGCATACCATCGTGCTCTCTTCTTCTTCCACGACCTCTTCATGCGGGCGACGCTCCTCTCCTCGTGTGCGGCTCGCGGCTTGCTTCCTTGCTCACCTCCCTCTCTTGCTCACCTCCCTTTCTCTTTCTCTCCGCCTTCGTGTGCAAGTTTGAAAGAAACATTCGGGTTTCTGCGAAATGTTACCACAGTAAGTCGTCGCTATTAGCATCGGTATTAGCGTCACTATTTACGTCGCTATTTGCATCGCTAAATAGCAACGTTTTTAGTGACGCAGATAGCGACACTAATACCGATGCCGAAAAAAAAATTCGCTACTTAGCGTTGCTATATGTGTGTACCCTTGTAGTGGAGGACGTCCCTACTTTCATGGTTTGGTTATACACCCATATGCAACGGGCGATAATGATCATGAGCCAATGTCAATGAAATAGAGAGAGTTTATTATTGGTTGTGAAAGACATGTAACTTGTTGGGTTTTGAAAACTTTGAACTAAACAAGTGGATTTTATTTTTTTAATAATTTATTTATTGGTCTAGGCTCTAATGTATACCAACATGTGGGCTTATGGACAAGATCTTTTGATAAAAGCTATTGACAACTTACATCTAACCTAGGATTCTTGCGTTGTTGCCTCTTTCAAGCAATTATCACGTGCAAGTTCAAGAGACACAAATCTTGTCGACAATGAACTTGGTTACATGGGAACCATAGTCGTCATTTATGAAGTTTCTTATCGTATCTTCAAGCATGTAAATGAAATGTCTCTTCATATGCAACAATGACATGTAGATTTATTGAAGCTATACATAATTCTAAAGTTTTGATTCGTGTATTTTGATAGGTGGTTTTGAAGGTGGATTGGTTTCATGCCGAGTATAAAGTCAATAATGCCACAATGAAAAGAGAACCATCTGGGTTTTTGTCTATCGCGTTGACTCTTCAAAGTTATTATGTGCAACAAAAGAGCCTTACATTCTGCCAACTCATGTTGAACAAGCGTTCTTTTAGAAGAATACAGATGCTCATCCATGGTGGCAAGTTGTGCATGTCCAATCTAGAGGTTGACACTTGTTTGATAGCATTGACCTGAGGAAGCGGATTAAGATGAATTGATTACATCCTCGAACCTAGACACATCAATGTCAAAGAGGTGTAGAAATATTCTTTCCAATCATGATGACATTGTAGATGATGAGAATGACAACGATGTAGAATCTAACACTACAGACACCGAAGAGGAAGAAATAATGGATGTCGAGTCTATGGAGGAAATGAACATCAATACATATTTAATGATGGAGAAGCTCAAACAAGTCAACAACGAGAATACAGATGAATTTTTTTTTACAGTTAATCTTAGAGATGATGATGAGGACTATTAGTCTTACGTGTCAACTCATGGATCAACCTATGTTATGTTCGATAAGATTTAATCTCAAAATAACTCATTGTGAAGTCATTCTTTTTATTCTTTTCAAAGCTTACTAACAAGGGTGGGTGGTGGGGAGTCTTGTGGTGATAGCCTCATATGGATAATGTCGGGGTTCGATTCCCCTCATACTCATTTACTCTCCTTAGCTATGTACAGGGTAATCTTAGCTTCAACTTCAATGAAAGAAAGTTCATATCGAGGTTCGATTCCCCTCCTCTGCTGAGACTTGTATCTCACGTTTCAACCCCAGTATCAACATCTCAACCTTCAATACTCGCAGTCAAGCATTGTTTCCTAGATTGACTTGGCCTAGCAATAGACCATCGAAGCTAGTAATATTGCATTGTTTCCTAGCACTACTTCTGGCAGCACCCTCAGTGAGTACCTGTAGAAGCCCCCCCATGTTGCCCATTTGCTGCTCCATTCCTAGTGATCTCTCTCTCTCTCTATGACACTATGGTCACCCCAGCTTTGATGTATGGTCACCCTAGCTTTGATGCATGTGGCAGTACTATGGGTCCCATGCTTGTCAGCTACCTCATGGACGTAGATTGAGACACCACAGATATGTATGATCTCATGCTTGTTCTGCAGCAAACCATCAATGCCAATGTTCTACCTAACATTGGTATTAGATATCTTTTTTCGTAACTTTTTGGTCTCATAGGTCATCTTGGCCTTTTGAAGACGTAAATATAGCATTTCATTTTGTTTCATTTCTCTCTCTCTTTCTCTCTACTTATCGTGCATTGTCGCATCGATGACTAATGAGTTTGCACATTTACTTGAGTAAACACTTCCGACTCCATTCTATTCCAAACTCTGTCTCTAGTGTGTTGATGACATATTTCTTGTCATCCTAAAGATGATCCCTGCATTGCAAAATAAATTCAATTATTAATTCAAATAAAAAATTTCAATTCATATTTTTTATGTTAAATAATACGTACTCCCATGGTACACGAACTCGCTATAGATAAGACATGCAAAGTTCTCTCATCCCACGTCTCAAGGTGATGCTAGCTCCAACATGAAGGATACCCCCGTCAGGTGCGATGTTGCATGTGACACCCAAAAAGTGCCAGTGCATGTGCACATCAGTACTGATGGGGTCACTGCTCGTGTCTCGCCATCGATCAGGCTGGTAGTGTGCTACTCTACCACTGACGCCTACATGCAATACAAACATATGAGACATTGAGATGTGAGTTCTTAAAAACTACTTGATATTTAATCCGTAATCACCATAAAAGATATACCTACGGGACTAACGGCCACTAGCCTGTGAATTAGGTGTCGCCTGAGTAGGAGGAGGTACATAAGGAGTAAGCCACTAACTCTCGTGATGTGATGTACCTGGGAGTGGAGTCCTAAGCAAACACAGACATCAAAAGGATATATATATTATTATTAATATATGTAAAAAAAGGATGACATTACTATTTTCTCAATCGAGAAGCTTACTGATGCGCTGTAGTGTGTGCATGAGAAAAAGTCTCCACTCTTGCATGTGGCTGGGAGGATGTAACCTCTGCAGGACATATGGGCATACTAAATCTCCCAAGAATCTCAATGGTGTTGTCTAAACCATCATCATCCATCTCCACATAATCTACCATGGCCTCTAACAATGTATCTCCAGAAAGTCCAGTGCCTCGTAGCAAAGTCCTGATGATTGCCAACGTCACTTTATGGGTATGGTCACTCATCGTATATATATACTTAAAATAAGTATGTCAAACTAGAGATACATTGTTCGAGGAGAGCTTAGTCTATCTAATTAGACACATTGACCAAATAACTCCAAGCTACTTTCACCAAACGTAAAGCTTTGCGCTTCGGCTGAGTTTTCCATAACAATTCTATTGTTTACTACATGAAGGTAGATATGGCCACTAATTTAGTCCAAGATATCAATGGAAAATTAAACTGTATGTAGGCCATAACATTGGATTGGACAATGGTAAATGCAATCAATCAGATGGGAGTGGAAAACAAACCGCAAAGAATAAATATTTTGCTCACATCATAGCAAAAATCTATGGGTTACCCACTACATTTTTTGGCAAATGAAGTCTTCTTAATGTGGTGGAGTAGTGTCTCTTTGACATTCTATCGATGCTATAGGAGTTCGTATCATTATCAGTCTCAAAATATGTCTTGCCTTGAAGGACAAAAGGATTGGCATTGTTGCAATATGTAATGATGGGAAAGGATATTCATGCTAGAAAATATGATTTTTGGAATGAATATCAAAATCATGGAACAAGTGTATTTAATTATTTCCATGCAAGAGAAAGAGAGAGAGAGAATTGTGGATGCTATTGTTGCGATATGTAATGATGGAAAATGCTCTTCATGCTAGAAAATATGATTTTTGAAATTAATATCAAAATCACGGAACAAGTATATTTGATTATTTCCATGAAAGAGAAAGAGAGAGAATTGTGGATGTTCACCTCCTTGTCTACTCCCTTGTCGAATGATCTCCCACGGAGGTCCCAGCTTGTCGAATGATCTCCCACGAAGCTCCCAGCTTGTCGAATGATCTCCCACGGAGCTCACAGCTTGTCGAATGAAGTTCCTTGTCCAATGATCTCCCATGGTTAATACAAATTTGTAGCCTTGCTTAAGCAATGCTTGCAAAGGAGTGTGTAAACGTCGCTCTTTGTGTCACTTTTAAAATTCACTTAAGCAACACCAATGTTTTTCGTCGCTTATGCAACATCAAGTTTTTTTCAAAAAAAAATTATGCCGCTTATACAATGAAAAATTTGTCTATGCGATGGCCCCATCACGTATAAGCGACGCTTGAGTATTTTAGCCCCCTTGCATAGCCCCCCAATGGCTAGTAGTGATGGGCCCAAAGGGGATTAGGGTTAGGGTTTTGTATAAAAGACAAAAAGTAAATGAAGAAGCTCATTCTAGTACATGGCCAAAACTAGCTATCATCTTCTCTTCTTCTTCTTCTTGCTTGCTTGCTTGAGCTTGTGCTTGAGAGAGGGAGTATGAGGGGAGTGGAGTGAGTGTGTGAGGGTGAGGGACCGTGGTGGAGGAGCTCTCCATCTTCTTCTCTCTACTTCTTCTTCTTCTCTTCTCATCTCCTCTCACACACAGCAATTGACCATGGAGCTTGGAGCTTGAGGATAGAGGTTGCATGAGCTTGCACCTTGGATTGTGGAGCTAGTGGAGTTCTTGAGGACACATACTGCTATGTGAGAGGTAGCCATTGCACTTGGCTTGAAACACTTAAAGCAATAAGCACTCCAAGGTTCTTGGCACCCCAGCGAGAAGATCCCACATTTTGGTTCCATTGTGGGGATAACGGGATTCAAGATTTGAGTGCTTGTGTGCTCCAAATCAAGCATTGAAGTAGAGTTTTCCTTGAATGGGTTCTTGAGATAGGTAGGAAGCGAGGGAATTAAAGAGGTATTTGTGTCAGAAGTGGAGCAACAATGGAAGTGTAAACATATGCTATAATAAATTGTTGAAACAAAAGAGAAAAGAGAAAGGGAAACAAAGAACAAAATATAGATGAGAATTCAGATGTATGCTTGAGAAATGGAATCCATATATCAAACACGATATTGTCACTGCGTGGGCACTAGCACCGACTCCTCTATACGGAATCTCCAGGTGGTGAACTGAACTAATTGAGGAGGAGGAGGAGCCTAGAATATATATAGGCATGAATAATGCCATAAAATATTTCAGGTGGACCACCATTCAATGTTGGTCGATTGGTAGCAATAAATGCCACAATAACATAAAATGCTACACACTAAAAATGCCTAAAATAACTATATAAAGTACCCAGCCATAATACATGCTCAAACTCACACATGAGATGACATACTCTGCTAACACCCTCTCTTAGATAATGGGTGATCTGATACAATGGTACAATGAGAATGAATCAGAAACCATACAACATAGAACCACCAAGTAGAACCATAGCTACCCAAGTAATGGGTGATCAAGCCACCACCAAGGTGCTCAGAGAGAACCTGATTTGAATGTCGATTCTACCTACTCTTGAAGATAGATAAGTTTATAGTATCTCTCAATGTATGTCAACAATGCTTCTAATGCAACAAACGTGATCATCTTGTCACCAATGGGATAGTGCATAAATGACTATGGATTCCCATTCTTTGGCGAGACCACCAAAGTGTCCCCTCGTATGAGCTCCCAACAAAAGCCACCCGCTCTGTGTCAAAGAACGAACCCATCATGAACTTGGATGTCAATCCAAGCTCCAAGATTTGTATGTGCCAGAGACTGCAGTCGATGAGTCAGGGATGTCTCTCATTGGATCCTATGCATCTATATAGAAGTATAGATTAAGTGTGGCTGCCCCATCTCACCATCCTCTCACACATCCTCTCTAGCATTGGAGAGTCGAGAGGGATGACCTCATCAACACCACTAGAAAGCAACTGAGGAAGGGGCCACGAAGCCTTTCCTAGGATGTGAAGAAGAGGATCGCTTCCATGCGCTTACACTTCCCCTTAGCTGAAGAGGCTGAGTCAAAATCTAAGGAAAATGATGACTCGTCAAAGGAGTCCACATCCCACTTTGACTTATGCTCCCTTTTCTTCTTGGAAGCCACTAACTCTTTGCAGTCCTTCCGTAAACAACTAGAAAGCAACTGAGGAAGGGGCCACGAAGCCCTTCCTAGGGTCTGAAGAAGAGGATCACTTCCATGCTCTTGCACTTCCCCTTAGCTGAAGAAGCTGAGTCAAAATCTAAGGAAAATGATGACTCGTCAAAGGAGTCCACATCCCACTTCGACTTATGCTCCCTTTTCTTCCTGGAAGCCACTAACTCTTTGCAGTCCTTCCGCAAACAAGTGGCCCTTCTTACCACAGTGATAACACCTCAAATAATTTACTCATGAATAGGCGTGCATCACATGGGTTCAAAATAAGGTATTTTTAAACTACCATTTTTATACTTTTTTGCATACAAAAGGGTGTAATATAAAGGGATTATTTACATATTGAATAGAAAAGGGTTATGTTCTACTCAAAACAATTTTACAGATAAGGATATTTATAAATAGACCTTGAACACATGTGATGTAGAGAATAAACATATTGTAGCTTCCACTTCTGACACGAATACCTCAAACCCCTCTTTGACACGAAGATCAAGAGGATTTAGAAAAGAAGGTATTTGGAGAGGGAACACAGCCAAAACACAAGCACAGACTACAAAAAGCAAGAGTTCACATACAATATAACCCAAAATTTGACCAAAAGAAGATAAAGGCTGTTGCAAAAAATCCCAAAATCAGTCAAAAATGGCCAAGGACAACAAAAACGACCTGAAAGTACAATTGCCAGGAAGAACTCAGGAACACCAAAATGCAGGCTCAGTATTGTCACAAATAGGGTGAAAAACTATTGCAAGAGCCTAAAACTTGAAACGCAGATAATAGAGGGGCTATAGATAGCATGCAATGGAAAATCTACCAAAAAAATAAGTAAAATAGGTCACCTATATGGAGTAGCAGTTTACCTAATCAGTAAGGGTGAAAACAAACCTGGAATCAGTAAAAAACGCACAACATGAGCATAAATCTTGAAATCTCATACCATGTCAAGAGTTGAGTAGCAATGGAAGCATAGACATATGCTGTAATAAACTACTGAAACACAAGACAAAAGAGAAAGGGAAAGAAAGAACACAATACAGATGAGAACTCAGATTTATGCTTGGAAAATGGAATCCATATATCAGACGTGAGACTGTCACATACAATAGTGAGCCACTAGCTGCATGGGCACTGGCACCGGCTCCTCTCTCCACCTCCAGGTGGTGAATTGAACTAATTAAGGAGGAGGAGCCCATAATATATATAGGCATGAATAATGCCATAAAATGTGTCGGGTCGGCCAGCATTTAATATTGACCGATGAGACTGGCAACAATAAATACCACAATAGCATAAAATGGTACACAGTAAAATTGCCTAAAAGAACTACATAAAGTGACTAGCCATAATACATGCTTAGACTCACACATGAGCTAACATACTATGCTAACAATTCAATCTCCTTTACAAGTAAGTTTTTTTGGTTTTTTAGATTTAGGTAAGTAGGTTGGATTAGTGTAAGTGGTTTCTTGTGATTTGAATGCATTTAGGTAATGAAAAATCAAGAAAAATAGAGAAATACACAGTAGGGTGTTTATTGTAATCGCAAGCCCAAAAAAAGGGAAAAGGGAGCTTCAAGGCATTAACATAACAAAGAGAAGGAAGTGGAAAGTAATAGGGCAAGAGAGAAAGGGTTTGAGAAGCCAAGAGGGCAAAGAGAGAGCTCATTTGCTATTTCTGAGTCGAGGGAGAGAGATTGATAAAGAGGGAGAGCTACAGGGTTGGAAATTATTTCATGCTTGGTAAGCTTCACCAGCACTCCTTCAAGCCCTACATGTAAGCTCTGAGTGTGCCTTTTTGTTGGTTAATTACTTCTAGGATCATAGTTGGGAAATTGATCTTGGTGCATGTGAGATTTGATAAGATTTTCATCAATTTTTTGAAAATTTTGCCGTTGCATTTGGATAATTTGATTCCCAAAGGCAAACCATTCGACTATCTCAAATTCATGGGATTTTCAAAATCATACACAAATGGATCGTTCGATCGGACAGCTCTGACAAGCTTAGACTCGAACAACCCAAAAATTGAGTGGCCAGTCAAACTCAAACAGTTAGATGGCCCCAAATGACTCAGCCCATCATGACCCACCCAATCTGAGGCACCAATTAAAATTGGTTGATAAGGTCAAGGAGTGGGTAAGAGAATCTTAAGTGCACTTAAAAGATGCGGAACCCATTATCAAATATGAGATTGCTAAGCTCTCTAGTGTGAGCACACTAGTCTCACCTACTCGGTTAAGATCAATAGATGCATTTGCACCCCACCTAACACCACATAGATAGAGCCTAGATGATATAGGTGGGTAGACTACCCAAGATCATTGGCAAAAGAGTGTAGAGACTAACCAAAAGTAGGTAGTTGAAAATTTTCTTATGACATTGATATCGACAGAACTCAATGCTATGGCAAGGATTCAAGCTGTGGGTAGAATGACATAACGAGCTTGGAGCAACTAACTTGCCTAACCATGACACAGTAATTCACATACCAAGCTTAACCTTGAACTCATTGCCTAAGTTTTTGCACGTGAATGCTTTTTGGGAAGGAACAGAGATGCATACAGGCTTGCTTGTTAACCCATTAGGAGATGCTACAAGAAAGGGAATTATAGACACAAAAGACTAGGAGTCACTATACTGAACCTTGCAATCTTGTAGGCTTGGGGTAACCCATTTATGGAGACCGCAAGGTTTAAAGTCATGGTGGCTAATGGAATGAAGGTCAAACTATTTGGAGTATTGAAAGACTGGCCCTTAAAGATAGCGGGAGACTAGTTCTCAGTGAACTTCGTAGTCATGAAGGGAGTGGACTATGACATCCTGCTAGGCCGACCGACCTTGGATGAAAAATGCACAAGTGATAGAGGATTGCGTCAATCATGTCATATTCTTAGGCAACAAATCAAAGGTTGTAAGAGTCGAGATGGACACTTGGTAGACCATTCTGGTAGATTCCATCTTTTCTATGTTGAAAGGACACTCACAAGTTAGCAAATCCTATGGGCCACTAACAAAGTATATCCCTTTCCGTGAGGGTGAGCGGGACTGGATGCATGTGCTATCCACCATCCATCTGTCATTCTCAAATGTAGAGGAGGATTATAAGTAGACTACCAAGGCAGCTGGTGAGTCCCAAAAAGTCACCTATGATCTTCTATGTGATCCCTAACACCAAGGCCACTAGTAAGGAATCGTTGTTGGATGCACATTCACGAAACAAGCACATTGCAATGTCGACTATGACTCATATTGCATTTGCCTCAACATTGACAATGTTTGGATAGTGACAACTTTTAGCAAGGGTAGCATAACTCCATCAAAGCTTGCAATGCCAGAGATAAAGAAACCAAGTGCAAGGTCAAAGCAACTTGTCCCACCCTACCAAGACAAACTACCCACAACCCAAGGGAGACACATCCAAGACCACTGAGCAACAACTTAAATGGGCACCCAAATGACAACCAAAAACACCTAGAAGCCAAACCTAATGAACTCATGATCACAAAATATTACATCCTAGGCCTAGGAGGCAAAGCTGGCGCTACCAATGCAGATGAATAGCCAACCTGCGATGGGTACCCAAAGATCTATTACATGCTCAAGGCTACTATAAAGGCAACAACTAGATTTGGTTGCCAAGACTAGGAGCGGTACACATGTTCCTCAATCCAAGCCCTCTAACCCATCTCCACAAAGTGGTGAGCAAGCTAGGAATGAGAAATCCATTGAATAAAAAAGCACCAACTCCATAGAGCCTCAGCGAGTCTATCTACCAAAGCTGCAACAAGTTGGCCTTAGGCCAACTCAGCCTAATACTTCTAGTATCCTAACTTCTCCATACACCTCATACTCGCATGTGAAGTAAAGATGATAGAAGGATAGTTAAATTCTTAATTATATATATAAATCATCCATGTAATTGGGTTTTTGAATAGCACTCTTGTGAATGGAGGCTATGGTAGTGTTATTTCGAAGATGTTTTTGCCTCCAAGAAAAGAGAAAACTATCTTTATGGCTAGTTTCTAAGAATGGACAATAAGTTGTATAGGTAGATTCTAGAGTATTGTAGCTATGCAAAGGGTAGAAAAGTTTTGTATACATTAGTTGAAAACTTCTTGAAGAAATATGGTATGTTTTCCTCCAGATGACTATATTTATGGGCTATTTGCAAGGCTAAATTTCTTTGATAAATTGGCTAAAATTACTATAGTAATTAATGCTAAAACTAGGGCCAAAAATCATGTCATTCATATATGTATTTTGGAGATTTTTGAAGTCATAATTGAATTTATTGAATAGGAATATAAAAGGCTGCAAAAGAGGGCTGAAGCATTAGTGGAAACAAAATATAAAACATTTTATAAAAATATTAAGCTCGTGTCTTTTTTACTCCCTAATAGTGATGGGCTAAAAATGCCATATTAGAGAATTTGCGAATCTTCCAAGTCCCACTTTCAAATAAGAGGCAAAGATTTGGCCAAGTGGCTGAATCTTAACGCATGCTTCAAAGTGGGAGGGTGGATACTATCAAGGAGTAAAGGCAAAGTCTTTAATGAACCTATATGAGAATCCCTAAATCCCCTAATATAGTGTTTAAATGAGGCAATGTCTAAATAGCCAAGTCTTCATAATTCGAATGGTATAGGGTATAAATTTCGTATAGAAACATCGAATGTGACACTTCAAGAGACCCATGAGAATGCTCAAGCATATGTGAAGAAACTAAGCAAGGTTTTTCGCAAATTGCAAACCTCTATTCCTATTCCACTTGCTATCCAATTGTATTACTTTTTACATGGATTAGACTTCAATATCTAAGTATAGTTTAGTATTTTTATTTTACTGATATAGACATTACTATTACATGACCAGAGTAGGTAGAGTCAGAGGCTTATATATAGCCTACACATATAGGGTGAACCTAAATTTGAGTATAGGTCTTGGAAATAATTTGGCATAGGCAATGGAAGTCAAGGTGTAACTAGTACACCTATTGACTAATTCCAATAGAAGAGGAAGCATAATACAAAATATGCCCATATTGTTAGCTCCTCTTAATTGTGTTATACCAATGGCTAGCCAAATGGTTCCACTAAATAGTGGAAGCCAAATTATGAACCCTAATGTCATGCCAACTAATCAATGGTCAATTCCTAATAATCAGGTGGTTTGGCTAGTTGATCACGGCTACGAGTCTGGTACATCAAATATTCTTGGTGAAGTCAAGGACATGATGAAGCATTATACGAATATGATAACAAAATAATATATACAAATAGCCATAGATATTAATTTTCTAAAGAAGTAGAAAAACTTAATAGGAAGTTGATGTCCTGAAGACGTGTGGTGGTTAGCACTTTTTGAGAAATTGCCGTAATGTAAAATGCGACATATGTGGGAAGTCCGACCATCTAACTAGTACTTTGCTAGAGTAAGATTAACTCTCTTTAGCAAGGAAGTAGGTAGCTAGGTCTAATTAATCATCAAGCACAAGGGAATAACCTTTAGCAAGATAAGGGAATAACCTTCATCAGCAAGATAAGAGTCCAAAGAAAATATTCCAGAGAGGAAAAGCTATCATAGCTTTCCAGTAGTAATGGTGTCATAGCCAAGTTATCAAAGTTATGCATGTCAATAGCACTCAAGCTTCCAATTTACGAGCCGTTAGAAGAGGACAAAAGATTAAACAAGGTGATAGGGATAATGTAAAACTTGATGAGGCAAACCCTAAACAAGATAATAAGGGGATGCAATTTGTTAACCTTGATGTGGAAGCCAATTCTCTAAAACCTATTGGTGGCAAAGTTATGTCTAATAAGGAGCTAACAAAGAAGAAGATAAAAGCCAAGAAAGACACACTTAAGTGTGTTCAGCAAAGAGAAAGAATGGTTTGGCAAGAAAAGAGAACCATTTCTAATTATAATGCATTTGACTTAGCCAATTCACTTTGTGAGGTAAAGTCTCATGTGAATCTCCCAACTGATTAAGTTATCTCTAAGAATGCATAAAGATTTTAAGAAGTTCCTTCACAATGGGTATATCATTGAACCCTTGGGAATAGCCCGTGTGGGGGGAGATGACTAGTTTGAACATGTTGAAAAGCATTGGCCCAAGGGTAATGGCACATGATGATGGCATATTAGTGGATTATGCTATTGTGGATACGGGATAATTCGTCAATATTATGAGTTTAGAATTGATGGAAAGGTTGGGACTCAAAATCTAAAGAGGTGTCTCCACAATTCTCTAGATGGATGATGATAGTTTAAGGTAACCAAAAGGTTGTATTACCAAAATTCTACTTATAAAGTATTATTAGGAAGGCCATGGATCTTGCAATCTGATTATCAAGTTGATATACCTACTGCTTGTTTGATTTTTTATAGAAATGATAGACATGTAATAGTGGATGCGTATCCTAAACCTCCTCAAGGAGAGAGGGTACCCTTAACTTCAACAAAATTAGATGCATTAAAGGATCCTTATGGAAGTGTTTCTTTGTCAAAGAATCCAATAAATCAAAAGAGGGGTCCACTATAGAAGATATCTACCAAGTGACTCTGAATGAGCTCAGAGAAGCTCGAGATAGAATTAGAGACACTATTGTGATTGAGCTAGATCTCAGTATGTTGGATTAGCCATCACAACCAATTAAATTAGGATCTATGCTTAGGCTAGAAGAGAGGAATAAGTATGTGTCCATGATCCAAGATTTCTGTGATATTTTTGCTTGGAGCTATGATGAGATGAGGGGTATTCCTCCTACTTTGGCTGTGTATAATATTCCCGCAAAGAAGGGTAGGCATCCTTTTCAATAAAAAGTTAGGCCTATGCCTTTTGAGCTAAGGGATGGACTATTTGAGGAGCTATAAAGTTTGCATGATATTACAATACATGGAATGGTATTCGCTAGTAGTTATTAGGAAAAATAAAAATAATCAAATCTAGTTTTGCATAGATTTGAGGGAGCTCAATGAATAGATAATTAAATATTACTATCTGTTATCATTTATTGATCATATTCTAGATCTACTAGTAGGTAGGGATATCTATTCATTTATGGACTACTTTGCTAGTTATAACCAAATGGCTATCATAAAGGAAGATAAGTTGAAAATGACATTTATCATTGTATCTAGCACCTTTGCATATCATGTTATGGCTTTTGGATTATGCAATACGCTAGGTTCTTGGCAATGTATGACTTATAAAACTTTTGGTGATATTTTTACAAAAAATTTGAAAGTTTTATTGATGACCCAGGGGCAGCCACCCCACAAGGGAGAGAGAGTTGATTATTTTGAGAAGATGTTTTGAGTGTTGTAGGTAGTTCTACATTGCTCTCAATCTAAGAAAGTGTGGCTTTGGAGTGCCCTATGGATTGCTATTGGGCCATGACATCGACCCATGGTATGTGACTACTCTCCCTTAGTTGTATTATTGGTTATTTTATAAATAAAAGACTCATATATAATGCAACCATATTATATATGTAGGTATATTCACTTGATGAGGAGGATGACGTCACTATTAGTGGTGCGCATGTCCCTCGCACATGGCACGGATAGGTCATTTGTCAGTTGTTGCAGCTTGAGGTTTTTCGACTCCCTCTACCTCCTACTTTGGAGGCTAAGATAGGTGGAGATCATTTGTTGCCTACTCGTTTGCATTCTCTAGTACATACAAATGATTGAAGACGATACGAAGGATACGACAAAGAGGATCACTTGCTTTAGATGGAGTGGTTTTCAGCTTTTGGGGCAATCACTACATCATTGCTCCATCTACCGTCTCACTAGATCAGGACAAGGCCTCTTTATTGCACATGATTTGCATGTGCCCCCTCGTTCACAGATATCCCTTAATTCTTTTTGTCGACCTATATATAGATGGGGTCCATGGCATCAACTTACTCGCTACATTCAGAGCATGAGTACTTATGGGTTATGTCTCAATGCACTCTCTCTTTCTGCTAGAGGGATTACACATGCAGAAGGACAAAGACTCTATGTTGATAGAAGACCTTAATATTCTCAAGGAAACATAGCAGGTTTAATCAATAGTACTCGAGGGATGAGTGCAAGAATCAATTGCACGTTTGTGGAGTGTGAGAATAGTCATGAACCACGACATATGAGTGGGGATGTACAAAGATATATAGTTGTCAATGCTATTAGATCATTACATGATGGTGATGAATTGCTAGTCAATTATGGATGGCATAGACCTCCATGAGCACCCTTAACAGATGAGGGTTGAGAGCTTCATTGTATAAAATTCCTAATGTTATTTTGGCCTCTTGTACCCTAATTCTACACTTTAATTTACACCATGTTCTCTATTGTCTCTAATTTAATTTGATATTTGTGTTTTATTGTCTCTAAATGCTTTTGTATATGTGATAATTATTGAATTCCATGCACACCTCTCTTTCCTTTTAAATAGAAGCATGCTATTGATACAATCTTCTTTACCTTCAAATATTTAGATTCTAGATTATGACATCAATAATGTCACAAATCAATGTTCACATGACATATCTCACATGTAAATAGAGTGCATGAGGATCCTATGCAAGAGTGATCCTAATACGTATGCAAGACTAAACAAACAATATTCTAAGGACTTTAATGGGCATGATGTTATCTTTGATAATGACAATGGCATGTCTGATTTTATTAAGGATTGGTACCAAAATGATAGTGTGAGCAATGTTCCTGACAACGGGAAGTATCTTTGAGAAGAAGCTCTAAAGCGTATCTACGCAAGAAGACAATTCACACGACTAAGTGCAAGCTTACTTATTCTTAAACTTCAAAACCATTTTGGATGGAGTAATCTATCCATTTTAGCACTTTTGAAGTATGTAATAATCTAACATATTTTTTGTTACATTCTAAACATGTTTGCTTTGTTATTGATCATATTTTTAATGAACTTGTAGGCTACTCTCTCAAAAGTTCTTGCCGACAAGAAATTTCCTTACTACATCACATGATGAGGTGAAGAAGATGATAAGTAGTCTTGGACTCGACTATTCTTCTATACATGCATGTCCCAACAATTGTATTTTATATAGAGGTCAGTATGAGGATAGTGTGACATGTCCAAAATGTCAAACACCTCGTTATAAATTGGAGAAAGGTAAGGTCCCTAGAAAGGTATTGAGACATTTTTCCCTAGCTCCACGTATAAAACATATGTTCCAAAGTCCTGAATTAGCTAAGCTTATGACATGGGGAGCAGAGCACAAGAGCAAAGATGGAATAATGTGAATTCCCTCAAATAGTCCTACATTTGAGCATGGTGAACCAGGGCGAAATGGTGGCGTGTTGGTGGTAGATGGCGACAACCTGCGGAACTGGCGGCTTGCTCCTTCTCGACTCCCCTCAACTAGCGACATTACAGCGTTCTCCTCCTCTATGGCAGTGTCCACAGTCTGACGGCTCCTTCCCTCCTACTCTCCTCCCACAGCTTATATAGTTGAGGGGAGGGGATCCTCCCTCCCCCATGTGGCATCCTGCATGGGTTCACCCCCTCTCAGGCATCCAACAAGGATGCTTAGTCATCCCACCTTCCCTCCCTCTCCCCCAGCACGACAGTCGGCTGGGGGAAGGAGGGAATAATTTAAAAAAATTCCATAATTTCAAATTATTATTCTCATGACCTCCTATTAAGAGGAGGTTCATGTGAAGAACGCATGCTTAGAAATCGGGAATGTTACAAGACCCCATCTTTCAAATACATGGATTCATTGTTATTTATTTCTGCATGTTTACAGATCTATTTTCATGTGTTTTTTTTTATTTTTTCATGTGAACAAGCCCTTTGAATGGCATCCTCTTTGAATACCCTTGAGCTATTAGTCCCCCCCATACATTTTTCCTATTCTCTCCCCCTCATTTTAGCCCACCAATTTTTTCTTATTGATTTTTAATTTTATTTATCTACATATTTTTATCTCTTTTTCCATGCAAACATGTCTTTCTTCCATGGAAATCACGTTTTAACCAAACAACCCTATCAAACTCTATTCCTCAAACATTTTTCCTTTTTGTTGCCCCTTGTTTTGCTTGAGAGATGGTCTCAATTTAAATTTTTTTCCAATTTTTGTGTGTTTTTCATGTTTTTTCCATGCGAACCACCTCGTTTATCATCGAAACCATGTTTCAACTTGATAGCCCTATCCATCTCGTCAAACCCAACATTTTTCCTTCTTGCTGCATTTCATTGTGACTTTTTAATTTTTTTATTCTTAATTTTTTATTATATTTTTAGATTTTATTTTTTTCATTTTATTCCAAATTCTGACTTAACAACCCCGCACGCACCTTTGCTTTGACATTTTTCCTTCTTTTACACTTCATTCTAGACAATGAATGTTGCATTATTAAATTTTACATGTATTTTCATACATGTTTTTGTCATTTTTTCATGTGAACGCCAGGTTTTCACCTCCCGTACTGCGTGTCAATGCATCCCTCGTGTCGCATTCAACCCACATCTGCTTCTTGTGGTCCCATCTAATCCCTTTATGGCAATTTTTTACTCTTGCTCCACAATGGTGCACGGGACGGGGGGCGATAATTACTTTTATGATTATTTTCGAGAATACAAAATAAATCAAAATTTTAAAAAAATCAAACATCTCAAAAAATTTAATACCTCCCAACCATTCTCTCTCCCCCCACCTCTTTTCTCTCTCTCTTCTTGTTTCTCTCTTTCTTTATTTCTCTTCTTCTCTCTCCTTCCCCTCACTCTCTTTCCCCGCCATTGCTCTCTCCTTCTCACCCCTCCTTCTTCTCCTTTCTTCCTCTCCTCCTTCTCCTCCCCCTCCTTGGCCACCACCAATGCCCTCCCTCGCAATTCCCTCTGCTGCCCCTTGCCTCCTTGGCCCCCCCCCCTTTCACCCACTGTCTCTACTCCCAACCCCCCGCCCACCACACCTTCCCCTTACCCTCTAGACCCTCGCCTATTGTTTCTCCCCCCCTTCCCACCCCAACCCTTGGCCCATAGTCCCTGCCCCCACCCACCATCCCGTAGTCCCTCGTCTGCCATCCCTACCCCCAACCCCCTACCTACCACCCCTTTCCCCTACCCTCCAACCCCTGCCCACCATCCCTACCCCTACCCCCTTGGCCCCCTGCCCACCACCCTTATCCCCTATCCCCCCAGGTCCCCCACCCGTTGTCCCTACCCCTACCCCCTAGTCCCCCCACCGGCCACCCCTACCCCCTATCCTCCAGCCCCTCACCTCTAGCCTTCCACCCATCTTCCCCTTCCTTCCCACCCATTACCCCCGCCCAACCCCTATTTTTAATCCCCCTATCCCTTTATTTGGCCCCCACCTCCATATTTGGCCCCCCACTATTTGATCCCACCCTGTTCTTTGACCCCCCCCTTTATTTTCCCTCTTGCCTTCCTTAGCACACCCCATGTGTTGTCGACATTCATACGGGATCATGATGGGCTCGTCCTATCTATTTTTCTTCATGTTGCGCTCATGTTCATGTGGGCCCGTTTGTCTAGGTGACTTTCCTGCGTATTTCGCACTACATGGTTATTCGTGAGCCAATTTTTCATGTGGATGCTTGTGACACATCCCATGATACCTTCTAGCAATCTGGTAGAAAAATGATGACAAGGCTCAAGCCATCATAAAGCTTGAGTTGGATGACAGTTACATTCATCATGTGGATGCTTGTGACACATCCCATGATACCTGGGATAGATTTGACACATTGTTTGGTGCCCAGTTAAAGTCTTCTAAGTATGGATTGCTAATTGAATTCTTTAGACTGGACATAAAGCCTAATACATCCCTGGCATCTCATCTGAACTATATGGAAAGTCTTCTAAACTTGCTTGCATGAATAAATCTGAAAATGGATGAAGATATTTATATTTGTGTCTTGTTAAAAAGTTTGCCTCCATATTTTGATAATGTTTCAACCGCTTTAATGAACATGCCAACCTTAAATTTTTTGACAATAAAGCCTCTTTTCTAGAAGAACAAAAGAAGATTAAAGGAAAAGAAGAATCTATAAAAGATGGACAACTGTTGTATGTCAGTAAATAGGAACAAAGGCAAAAGGGACAAGCTAATTTGTGACTTCTGCAAAAATATCAGACTAACTAAGAAGTTTTTTCATGCCAGAAAGAGGTCTTAGAAGGCCTATCTTGTAGTAGTAAAAGAAGAAAAAGACCATGGAGGAAAATAAGAAGAAGAAGAAGAAGATCATCAGGAGCAAAAGGACAAGCCTCACTAGTCCTTCTATCCCCAGTTTTCTAATAGACTTTTTTGAAGCCTTGTATAACCTTTCCCTAATTCTTCTATCATAAGCTTTGTAAACTCCTCATGTAATTTTGCACTACAGACTCTGTACACTTTGTGAAGACCTTACTACAACATCTAGATGTCCACCATATTCTTGGTACCCACACCTAGCTTTGTTTTGCAATAGCCTCTGGATGTTACCATGCTTGTGGAGTGCCCACATTTTGCAAGTGGTGACTCACTAAATCCTTTACACACTTTGTGACTTTTTGTTTGTGATTGAGGAGGGGTGTTGAGAATTAGGCAATCACATTGTGTGTAGCCCCTTTGTATGGAGCAGTTGGGCTAAGGATATGCAAGATTTGTCAATCCCATAAGCATAGTAGTGGAAAGTGCTAACTATCCTCAAGCTATAAAGCATTGTACTTGCCTATCATTTGAATGCAATGTCATAGTACTTTTGTCCTTCCACTCAAGTGTCTGTGTCATTTTCTGCATACATAAGATTGCCTTTATGAGTCTAAGTCTCAATCTTGGAGCCTAATTCACTTGTGTAATAAATAGTTGTCAACTCTACACCTTCATGAGTCTTGTTTACATCTATCATCCACCATAGCCATGCTCTAGATCCATGCATTTTAACAAGAACAGGGGCAGGAGTAGGAGGACCTTGTGTGTGGCACTTCTTATGAATGAACTTGGTAGGGGGCATATTTGCTGTTGGATTGCATAGGAGGAGGAAAAGGAACAGAACGAGGAGACTATTGAGGAAGTGGGATGGGTTCAAGCATAGGAATGCCAACTAGGGGAGGCACTAATTGAATTATTTTCTATAGAAAAACCCCATAGGAAACAATACTGAGCTGGCCCTTCTTTACACACACTGAAATTGTTTATCCATTTTATCCAACAAAAATGTTGTCCAGTTGAACTTAACCCCCTCAAGGATTTTGACAGACGCAATGATTAGTTTCTTAGACAAGCACTTGGATGCAAGTTTTCTTGACATAAATTGATCCTGGAGAAACATACATAATTGCTTCCATGGGAGAGAAGACATATGTGCCATTGATACTCCTGTACTAGTGATAATCTTATTTGCTACCAAAGGAGTAGAGATCTCTTTCTATAACAGGGCAAGAATCTCTATAGTGGATAATAAATGATTACCACTAGGCATAGGGGAAGCTACAAGGGGTAGGAACATGGCCTCATTAAACATGCATGGGATAAAGAAAAACGATGGCCATAAACCAAGCTCGAATGCTTCTTGTAAGTTTCCAAGAAAAGAATAACAAAGTTTCGTATCCACTAGAGGGAACTTCAGGGCCATAAAAAGATGAAAAATAGCCTTATGAATGCAATTAGTATCCAATGGGAGAGAATAATCATGAACTGGAAGGGAAAAATGCTGAATCACAAGCGTAGGAGGTTCAGAAGGTGCCGTTCGGACTATTCAGGCAAAAATATACAAAACTAGGAAAATAAAGTAGAAAGTTCCTACAAAAGACCAATATACAAACCACAAATGAGAAAGAAAAGATTAAAGAAAAGAACAAGATTGACAAGGCTAAAACCAAACAATCCTAAGCAAACCATAGCCTATGGAAAACTTTTGACATGACATATGTGCACATGTGACTGATAGCTTCATGATATGCAGATAAATAGGCACCCAAATCCCTGTAATCAAGCAATCCAAATAAAATAGAATCAAGTTACACTATATCCTTGACTCAGACTTAAGCAAAGAAACCATAATAAACTCATGATAGAACCATTGACAATAGATAGGATTGAAAAGACTACCATTTCACTGATAAATCCCATCCCTATAAGCATATGTTGTCATCTTGAGATGCAGTGACGTGGATGGGTGAGAACTACATGAAATCCTTTTAATAGATGATATTAGTAACAATTCATTGTTAAATTTTGCCCTTAATGCACCATGAGTCATAGTTCGCAACCCAAAACTCACGTAGATTGGACTCAACTGGATAATGGTCTCTACAAATGTACTTGTTACAAATTAGATGATGTTTGCCACAAAGTGCATGTATACGTGACAATGGTGGGTTCATTTTTATTTACAATTTAAATGTGTCTACAGTGCGTGTGCGCATGCACTATGAACATCAGGGGCTAATTTTGATTTACAAAATTATGTGCGTTATTATGCAAGGTGCTCGTGCAAAGGTGGGGGTTCCTTTTATAATTAATGGTTGGTTGATTTCAAGTTAAAATTTTACAAAGTGCATTCTGTTAATTTTGTGTGTGCAACGATCAAATTAATTTTATCTACAAATTAAAGGTATGTTATGATGCATGTGAAAAAGGGCAAAGAAAATGGAACCTGGTAATGTGTGAGATGGCCTCAAGTTTTGATGGCACAATGGAAAAAGAAGCAATGCAAATCCCACGTCTAGAAAATTCATAAACAGGAGGACAACAAGTCTCGACTACCAGAGAGTTGACCTCCTGGACAATAATAAATTAAAAATGATAGCTAATATGTAGGCATTAAAAAAACAATAGGAGTGTTTGGCTTTGTTTGTTAGTTTTGGTCAATTTTCTATTTTTAGTTTTTTCATTTTATAAGAAATGTGTATTTATGTTGTTATTTCTCTTTCATTTGTGATTTTGAAGGTGTGGTTTTTCTTTCTTTTGGTTTGGTTTGTTTTATTTTGTTTTGTTTACATAAATTTTATGTAATTGAGTTGTGTTTTATTGGGGTTTTTTGGTTTAAATTTGGATATTGTGTTTGTATTGGTGTTTGTTTTTCTCTCTTACTTTTTTAACTTTCTAATGACATTCTGGTGGTATAAAGAAATATTTAGTGAAAAATGGGTGGAATTTATGTAGGGGAGTATTTTGAAGAATTTAAGGAATTTTGTGAAAATAATTTGGTTATTTTTTAGAATACTTACATATTTTTCATAAATTCGATCAGTTTTGATTAAAATTTTTAGTTTTTTTTCAAATTTCTAATGTAAATTTCCACTTGAAATTGGTTGTCCCAAAATTTTAATTACTTTAAATTTTCATTAATTATTCAAATTTAATTTGACTTTTTAATAAAATTTTATGTGTTTTTGGGGCCTTTTTGTTTAAAAGGCCGGTATCGGTTATACAATGTGTGAACAACATCTTGCGTGTGAAAAACAACAAATTCACCACATAGAGAAGACCACACATGTGTCTATGCGTGTGAACACAGGCTTAGATGGCATGCACGCATGAACCATTCAGATGACCTCTTTTCAAGCATTGCATGGACATGACTGTCGTAGTCCTTTAAACTTCTCGGATCCAACCTTGAGGGTTAAAGCCTCAAAGCAGATGCTGGAAGACACGGATGACCAAATCAAGTCAATAAGACAAGACATCCAAGCCGCCAAGGACAGGCAGAAGGATTATGCGAACCTAAATCATCAAGATAGATCCTTCGTTGAAGGAGATATGGTCTTCATTCACGTACATCCAAAGAAGAGTTCCCTATCCTTGGGTGAATGCAAAAAGCTAAGTCCAAGGTATTGTGGACCCTACAAGATACTTAAGTGCCTAGGGCCTAATGCTTATAGACTGCAACTCCTTGAAAACCTAAAAGTTCATAATGTATTCCATATCAGCCTATTGAAAAAGTATGTGCCTAATCCTAGTCACGTACTTGATGATCAACAAGATGTAATGCCTAGCCAAGGAGTCCTTGAGCTACGGCCTGACAGGATCATAGATGTTAGGGAGAGGCATTTGAGATCCAGAACCTTGAGAGAATACCTCATCCAGTGGAAAGATTATCCCGAAGAGGATGCCACTTGGATGGATGAAAGTACTCTCAACCAACAATACCCCCAGTTCTTCTCGAGATGAGGACATCTCCATTCCTCTAAGGGGGAGAGAATGTAAAATTTCTACACGAAATATTAATGATCTTGGATTCCACACATCCCGCGCAAAAAGCAGTTCAGAACATTCTCCCGCATCAATAAATATTGGTGGCTAAGTGTTCCCTCCGTGCATATTAATAAACTCCAGCTCCGTGTCATGTATAGAAGACCGTGGCTTGAAACCGCAAGCCCACACGGGAACACCCTTCACGGGAAAAGGCAAATGGATAATGGTTAAAATTGTGGAAAAGTTTTTTATTATTAACCCCCTCCCCTCATCTGATGCATGGCAGGGAGAGGGAGTATGAGTGTGGGAAAGCTTGAGTGGTGGAGTGCATGGGGGAGGGAGGAGGCATGTAGAGCCACGTGTGTGGCTATCTCCCCCCCCCCCTTTATCATATATGACCCCCCACTGAAGCTTGAGGGGAGGGAGGAATCGTGGAGACATTGTGCCGCCCCAGGCCGCCACCATCCGCCATGCCACGTTGCTGTCCCGCGCACTGCCATCATCGCCACCCTTATCATAATCGTCATCATCGCCATCGTCCTCTCCTTCATCCTCTCCATCATCATGCTCTCTTTCCACGACTCCTGTCAGAAGCCAAAAGCTTAGAAGCTTCTTGGAAGCTTCTAATTTTAAGCCTCCTTAAGCCTCATTCTCCCGTGCCTCCCCCAAGGTTTTAAACCCAAGTCTCCAAGGCCCGTGTTCTATGCGGGAGAGGGAGATCGCGGACTGTGAGACTTTGGGACACACAAGTAATCCAAGGGGGAGTTGCTATGACAAAATACACTGCATAAATGGCTCCCCAGCATAAGACGCGAGGCCAACATGTGAGAGCTTCCACTCCGAGCTCACGTGTGGACAACACCCCGAACCTCAATGCCCAGGTTCTTAAAAATTGATTCTGCATGAAAAGAATGCACTAGGCATGTCCAATTGTTGAGTGTTGAAATGACCTATTTTTTGGCTCATTTTTGTTGTTTTTGAGAGCTGAATGGTTGATTTTATGAGATGATTGATTGGTTTGAAAGTGGTTTGAGAGTGTTTTGGATAGGTTGGAATGGTTTTATTAAGCTCATGATGTTTATTAGTAGAGATGTGAAGTTCTGATACGTTCTGTTTGGTCCTGATAGCTTCTGTTGAGCTTCTGTTTTGTTCTTTTTTCTCTCTGTAAGGAAGGATGGAGTATGGATTGATAGGGTTTGAGATTGTTTGAAAGCTTATTGAGTGATTTTTGATGGTTTGGAATGGTTTTGGTATGAGTTATGTGGTTCTGATGCTTTCTGTTGACCTTTTGTAACTCTCTGTTGAGCTTCTGTGAGCCTCTGTAGACCTTCTGTATGCCTCTATATGTGTTCTGTTGGATGAGAGTGTTCTAGCCTTGGAAAGAGGTGAATACAAGTGCAAAAGAGCTAAAAGAAGTCAAAGAAGTAGCTACTGAAGACTCAAGTAAAGACTGGAGTGAAGTGACAGTGGTGAGCTATGAAAAGACACTGTAGTGGCTCTGGTGCCTCTTCATATCAGACATACCTCTTGAGAGGTGCATCCACGACCTAAGAAGGATTATTGAGGGTTATTATGAGAGTATTGTAGTAAGGATATGATGTACTATTGATGGAGAGAAAGAGAGAGAATCAGAGATAGCCAATTCTATCAAAACAGTGTAACTGTATATGAGAGATTGAGAGAGAGAACTATGAAGACATTGAAGATGAATAATATGTGATTGATTTCCATTCAAAGATGGTGTATTCCTTTGTTTTCTTTGTTCTATTGAATAATTCTGTGAAGATATTGAAGATTATGGTTGATTCTATCAAATCCGTGGGAGATATCTACTATGATGTTGCGTGAAGAATTGTTGTTTTCTTTGTTTTGATGATCAATAGAATGAAATAAAAGCTTGTTGATGTTACAAGATAGATTTTCTTGCAAGATATTTCCCTTTTCCTTGGTGTTCCTCTTAGGGCTCCATGTTTTTGGTGCGCAGCCGGGGAAACTTGCCATCAACAAGCACCAGAAGAGGCTGAAAATGAAGGAAATGGCATTGCCAAGAAGAGAAGAATTCAATGGATGTTTGTAAAGTTCCTTCTTCCACTAAAGAGTTAGAATTTCTCATAGTCAAAGCCACTTTCTACAAGAAGTTCATCCCACAATGGCGGAAACATATCACCATCATGATGCATGCTCTATGTGGTGGACAGTTTCCTCTTCCTGTTGAAGCAGCAGAAACTTGCATCTTGGTGGCAAACTGTTTGGGAACAAACTGAAGAGTAGAAACAGAGAGAATGACCATCCATGGAAGATTTGGCATTCATTGAGAAGTTTCCAGACATCATCAAGTGGGAGATTGTGAAGAAGATTCAGGAGTCTTGGTCTGTGGAGGTTCACAAAAATAAGAAGGAAAAGAGTTGGAATTTGTTCGTGGATGCTCAACAGCAAGATACATGGGATGCTTGGTGCACTGATAATCTTCTGTTTGTTCAATTAGCAACCCACTAGAAGTTGGTAGATAGAGTTTTCTTTATAACATATACTGTTGAAACCATCAGAAGCTGGCATTACTATGATGATGGCACCACCACAATGCTTAGACGTATGCATTTTGACACCAGAAGAACCGAATACCTTCCTCTGTGCAATGGCATGAAAGCAGAATTCAGAGACGTTGAAAAGAAAGAAGTAGAAGAAATGTTGGCAAGAGAGTCCTCCACAGACTGAAGCCTTCTGTTATCCCTTTGTGGAGCACTAACAACATAGTGGAGCCAACCCCCTGATGAATGACGCAATAAAGAGGCAAGCGTTAGAACGAGTCCAGACGTACGTGAGAAGAGAGAAAGCAAAAATCAAAGCCGAGAACGAGCTCGCAGGAGAAGCCTCCTTTGACACCCTTGTGGAACTCTTTACAGAAGTCCCAATGGCACATCAAGCCCTTCCTCCTCCTGCTGGAGGTCCACTCCCAAGCCAGATCCATCCTGGAAATATTGATGACAGGCGAGTGAATATAGTCCCATTGCTAGTTTTTAAGGGAGAGTACAATGAAGACCCCGATCTTCATGTAGCAGAGTTTATGGTAGCATGTGTGGCTCACAATGCTAGAACCCCTGAGCATTGGTTAGCAATATTCCTCGCCACTTTCAAGGGTGCGGCATTTCAGTGGTATGAGAGACAAGCAGCAGGAACTTTTGGCACATGGGACGACCTGAAGTTGGCCTTCCTCACTAAATTCAGGCGTGAAGGTTTTGAAGAGCGGATGCGAGAGGAATTTATGAATTTAAGTCAGTCCTCTAGAGAAAGAGTAGAAGCTTATGTCTCACGAATGGAATCCATCCTGAAGAGATGGACTAACCATAATCTAGATGATGGCATTCAGAAGGGGGTGTTTCTTAGAGGATTACAACCAGAAGTCCGTAAGTTTGTGGAGCTGCAAAGACCAGCCACACTGCAAGCTGCAACAGAAGGTGCAAGACTGTACGATGAAGTGGAAGCTAGATTGGCAATGAATCTAGGAAGATGAGTCCTACCTCCTCTGATGCCAGGAATGATGTACCCACCAAATGCAGTCCCAGGGACAATCCCCTACCCCTACCAACAGATGCCCCTAGTATCACAGTACAGTGCACCAAATCCACAGTGGCCACAATCAATGCCTCAAATGATGGTTCAACCACAACAACAATGGTCCCAACCGATTTCCCCAATGCCAAATCAGCAGAGCAACAGTGGAACCCTACCAACTGGAGCCAACAGCCAACAGTTCAAACAGGAGCTCTGAATCAGAATCAGAACAGAGACCCCTCTACACCAGCCCAACCTGTTTATGCAGTGATTACAGAGACTCCTCAAAACCCTACTGCCAGTACCTTAGGAGGAGAAAGCTTGAAGGATTATTTATCCAACTCAGTTGCAAATATAAAAAAGGAGTTGATGGATGTGATTACAGAGCAGCTACAGACACTAAAAGTGAATACCACTAGCATATCCAACGTTGCAGGAGCAGAAGGATATGTGATGCGGTCAAATACTTGGTGTGGTAAGTGTCATCAAGCAGGCCATTTAGCCACTGAATGTACACGAAAATCAACCATTCCTGGAGCCTTTTGTTCCTACTGTTTGCGAAAGAATCATACATAGGACATTTGCTCTCTAAAGGAGATGCATGATAGGAGAATGAAGGAAGAAGATGCAAGATTCAACTTGCTGGAATCCAAAATGACAGCACAGGATATTGGACCCAAGCCTAGAGAGTTTGGTCCTAATTTCGGTCCAAGGAGGTTTCCCTCTCAAAGTTACAGAGGAAGACAGTCTGGCGGTGGTCAGAGATCAGAAGTGGAGTGTTACAGATGCGGAGAAAAGGGACACATTTCACCAAATTGTCCAAATCTCAGAAGGTCAGTGGATTACAAGCCCTTATGTAGTCAATGCAAAGGAGAAGGCCACACTGCAAAAGACTGTCCAAGCCCAGCCCCAATGAAAAACAGTGCTACTGATAATCCGGCCAAGGCCCAAGATCCTACCTCCAATTTAGTGGAATTGGAAGTTGCTGCCATCACGCGTGCAAAGAAGAAGGAACCACCTATCCAGAAAGAAAATAATCCTCCTGCCAGAACAGTAAAGTTCAATCTTCCAAGAGAAGAACAGAAAAGAACAGAGCCTTACAGTGCCGTACAGAGCACTACAGTGCCACAAGGAGTCACAGAGACAATTCCAGAGACAGGAGCAGAGGTCCAGGAGATAGAAGAGGAGGAGGTGCCACAAGTGGCAGAAGAAGTCCCCATGATGCCCCTATTGGAAGAAAAAAGGAAAATGAAAATGGGTGTTGCCCCATTCCCTAACCGCTTAGAGAAGCCAGTGGATCCTATTAAGGAATACGATCTTGTCAGAGATCTAGATACCTTTAAACCAAACCTCACATTCCGACAATTATTGATGTTGTCTCCCAGTTGCCGAAAAAGGTTCAAAAGTATACTGACAAGAAGACGTGGCTTAAGGATTTCTCCCTCAACAGCAACAAAGTTCAACAAAGCTCCAGAGCCTCTAAAAGAAGTGGACATGGCTAACGCCTTCCTAGATCCGGGTACCCCAGAAACTGGAGTGTGGATAGAAGGCTGCTTTATTGCAAATGCACTGATTGATGGTGGTTCATCAGTGAACATTATGACGGATGTGACAATGAAGGATCTAGGCCTACAAGGTGTACAACCAACCCAATGGCTCATCAGACTGGCGGATCAGAGCAGAATCAAGCCTTTGGGCATTCTCCCATATGTGAAGACTACAGTGGTTGGAAAAGATTATTGGCTAACCTATCTAGTGGTGAGGCCAAACTCTTATGGTACATCCTACCCCCTATTACTGGGCAGACCATGGCTTTTTGAAGCCAGAACAAGGACGGATTGGTTCAAAGGAACCTTGACCTTGGGTAGAGGACCTACTAAAGTGGTGCTAAAGTTATATGGTGCTCAAAAAAGACATGGATCCACCTCCTTGGAATTATCTTCTGACTCCCCCAATGAGGCTATAGATGGAACATTAGCAGAAGAAGATGCTGTCAAACAGATCCTTCCCAAGAAAATAGAGGCACGTGCCTTAACAGTGGATATGGTAAGCCAACTCCCAAAAGATGCAAAGCCATTATCAATGGGTGAATACTTCCTGCCTGAACCGGGAACGATTTCCGAAATCGCTTCTGACAGTGAGATAGAGGCTTGGATGTACTGCTCTCCCTGTTACATGGCCACAGCAGAGCTAGAGATAGAGGCAGAAGATGAAACAGAGAACCTGTTCTTCTCTTACAGAGCTCCTACAGAGATAGAGACAGAGACAAATACAAAGACAGAGTCTAAAGAGGACGGAGATGATACGGAAGAAGAAGGTTATGAAAGCGAGACAGAAGAAATCACCCCACCCACAAGAGGCATAGATGAGGAGGAAGTTCCAGAAGCATCGAAAGCAGACGAGCTCATGCTGTGGGATAGAATGGCGATGGTACCATTTGGTATGGTAAATGGATTTTCTCATATGCAAAATCTTTATAAGAAATGGATTAAGAAGAACAAGCTGTCTTTCAGCAGTGGCTCTTGCCGTCCTCAACCATCCTTGCCAAAGAAAGATGATGATGATGCACCGTGCCAACAAGCACTAGTCTCACGATTCGAACATGCATCAGAGGGTCCCTGTTATGTGATGTTCCTAGACTCGTCATCAGAAGATGAGTCTTCAAGCCAAGAGGTAACTAATCTTGAAACCAAACCCGAAACGGCTCTAATCCCATTTCAACATCTCAAGGAGCAACCTAAGTCTCCATCAAAAGAAGAAGTTGGTTCTAGTGGGATATCAGAAGAGGACACCACCCCCTTGAAGGAGTTGAATCTGTACCCAGAAGCAGTCCGTGGGACCTTCATCCGTGAAGTAGAAGGTGAAAGGTAGTTAACCTTTGTGGATGTAGATGGCACTAAACGCCATTTGAAGGTGGGTAGCAGCCTACCAAAAGAGGAGTTGTCAACTTTGTACAACTTGTTGAAAGAGAATTTGGACGTGTTTGCGTGGTCCTACAAAGACCTAAAGGGGATTGATCCCACAATATGTCAGCATCATATTGATTTAGAGCCTGATGCCAAACCTGTACGGCAACGACAAAGGCGAATGAACCCGAATTATTCCACATTGGTGAAAGCAGAGTTGCTGAAGCTTCTGGAAGCCGAGTTCATCTATCCAGTGGCAAATAGTGAATGGGTCTCACCCATCGTGATTGTACCCAAGAAGAATGGCAAGCTTCGTATATGTGTGGATTTCCGCAAGTTGAATTCCAAGACGAAGAAGGATCACTTTCCTATCCCTTTCACAGACCAACTGTTGGACACAGTGGCATGACATGAGCTTTATTCCCTTCTGGATGGATTCAGTGGATATAACCAAGTGCAGATAGCAGAAGAAGATCAGTCCAAAACAACCTTCACCACAGAATGGGGGACCTACGCTTACCGAGTGATGCCGTTTGGACTCTGCAATGCCCCTGCTACTTTCCAGCGAGTCATGATGGCCGCATTCCAAAATCATCTGCATGACTTTATTGAGGTATATTTCGATGACTTCTGTGTCTATAGTTTGATCCGTGAACACTGGGGACATTTGGAACAATGCTTTGACCGATGCCGGGAGTATGGGATCTCCCTCAACCCCGACAAATGCATCTTTGGGGTCTCTTTTGGAGTTCTGTTGGGCCACATTGTCTCTGCACAAGGGATATCGACAGACCTTGCAAAGATCGAAAAGATTGCAGCTCTGACAGCACCCACCAACCTCAAACAGTTGAGGGGATTCCTAGGCCATGTGGGTTACTACAGAAGGTTCATAGCCCATTTTGCAACAAAGGCAACCTCCTTGCACAAGCTTCTGAGGAAAGATGCAGAGTTTATTTGGACGGAAGAATGTGACAAAGCCTTCAACATTCTGAAGCAGTGTCTGATTGAGGCACCCATTCTGCAACCTCCTGATTGGATGAAGGAGTTTCATGTATACACTGATGCATCAGTTGAAGGGCTAGGTATTGTCCTATGTCAAAAGGGCCCCTCGAAATTAGATCAACCCATCTATTACGCAAGCTGAAAAGTCACTGACAGGGAACGGAACTATACAGTGATAGAGCTTGAGTGCTTGGCAATGGTGTTTGCCCTAGAGAAGTTTCACCACTATCTACTGTCTACCCACTTTAAATTTTATGTGGATCATGAGGCCCTGTCCTTCCTGATGAACAAAGCACACATGAAAGGACGAATGATGGGAGTTCTACTTTGAGGTGATTACCAAACCTGGTCATTCCCATGTTCTGGCTGATCATCTGTCACGTATCCCACAGACTGCAGACGAGGAGCAGGATGATCCGGACCTCCCTGAAGCTTTCCTATTTCTGGTTGGTACTGTAACTCATTGGTATGCAGACATCGCCAATCTGCTGGCAACCCAACAGTACCCTCCTGGTATTTCTAGTCGGGAAAGGAAGAAGCTCATGTTAGAATCAGTCCCCCTACACTCTGTTAGGTGATGCACTGTACAAGAAGGGCAAAGATGAAGTGCTCAGAAGATGTGTTTCAAGAGATGAGATTGAGATTGTTCTGAAGGCTTGCCATGACGAGCCATGTGGAGGCCACTTTGCAGGAGAAGCTACAGCCAGGAAAGCTCTGTTAGCAGGTTACTGGTGGTGGCCGACCCTCCACAAGGATGCTTATGATTATTGCAAGTGATGTGATGCCTGTCGGTGAATGGGGAAACCCACCAAAACAAGCGCTATGCCACTACAACCTATCCTTCCTTTGAAGCCGTTCGAGAAGTGGGGCATTGACTTTGTTGGCCCAATAGATCCTCCCACCAGAAGGAAATAAAATAGATACATCTTGATATGTACGGATTATGTCACAAAGTGGTGTGAAGCTAAAGCCCTAAAGCGAGACGATGGTAACAGCATGGCCCTATTCATGTACGAGAATATCATCACCCGTTTTAGCAGTCCCCTAGAGCTGGTAAGTGACAGAGGCACTCATTTCATTAATAAAGTCATGGAAGAGTTGACAGAGCTGTATAAGATCCGCCATCGCAAGTCCACTCCTTATTACCCCAGAGCCAATGGCCAAGTCGAAGTCACGAATCGCATCCTCTGCTCGATTCTAACAAGAACAATTGCCGCACATCGTCATGATTGGGATGATCGACTTACAGAGGCCCTCTGGGCGTACAGAACCTCCCATAAAGCAGCAACAGGACAGACACCCTTCTAGCTGGTGTATGGTATAGAAGCTGTTTTCCTTGTTGAACTGGAATTGCCCTCTTTGTGAGTGGCTATCAAAGAGCATTTGGGGGACGATGATTCACTGCAACGTCGTCTCCTGCACTTGGAATGTTTGGACGAAACTCGCAGGATGGCTCTACAGTGCATGGAAGCCACGCAAGCTCGATGTAAGGCTTACCATGACAGCTTCATCAAGCATAAGGAGTTCAAGGAAGGTGATTTGGTCCTAGCCTATGATTCTCGATTTGGCAAGTTTCCTGGCAAGCTCCAACAGCGGTGGATGGGCCCATATAAGGTACTTGATGTCAACCTTAATGGCTCTATCCAAGTGCAGAACGTTGATGCCTCTGATGATCCCTTCCTGATCAATGGATATCGCCTGAAGAAGTACTTCCCTCCTTGGGGATCTTGACAATCACGGTCACTTGATCCTTTCCCCCGTTGGCATGGCACTATAACTCTTATGATGCTACTTTTGATAGCCATTCTTCAGCCACTCCTGATAAGATGGACGTAACCCTCTGTCCCCTCAGCTCCACCTCCTGCCCCTGATCCCTTATCCTCTATTTTCCACCAGCGACAGTGGCGAGGATGGTTCTGACACATGGTATTTCTACCATTCTCCTTGTTACTTGAAAGAAGAAAAAAAAAAGATATACATATCGGTCATGGGAGAAAAGGACTTCGGTCCCTGTCATGCCGACCTATTCTTCGAGAAAAGGTGGAGACACCCTCAGGAATAGGGGAAAACAAGAAAAAAGAAAAAAAAACAAAAAAAAAACCATTATGGGAGAAAAGGAAGCAATTCCCTATCATAGCAGGCCTCGCTCCAAGAAAAGGTGGCAAATACCCTTGGGCGGAAAGCTGGCTGTGGAAAAGGTGGTAGCACCCCGCAATTCAGGCTAACTGACTCAGCACAGCAGAAAATTGTCCAGAAGAAATTTGAAGCCACCTCCCTTGGTGCGCTGTCTCTGCAACTTCATCAGTCTATCTGCCCCCTTTCGCAGACGATCTTTTCTACAACCAATTGAAGTACCAGATTTGATGGCTACCTCCCTGGGTATGCCTCATCTTCAACACCCTGATGACAACAACAGACACAACGATCTTCATCGACAACCCCTTGAGTGATGTGAGCTTTCATCCTAACCAGATGGGGATGTGAGTATGGGTTGCCCTCTGTATTTATTAAATGAGTATGAGACAGAGGGTGGGGCGAGTGACCAATCCTTCCCTTTCAAATCAAATGAGAGGTGAGAAGTGTGAATGGAGTGTTGCATGCACGGGACGGGCCTCTCAATGCACAAAGCACGATTTGTTTTTGTGCACTGTACCATAAGGCTCCCCGGCCTTCCTTCTTGCACCGTATGCCGGCACAGGGCGGGATGCACAGTTGCACCATCAAATGCGCACAAGGCATACAACCTGTGCACAAGTGACCGTGAGGATTACATCAATGGGTTTCAGGACATGGCTGCCCTCTTGTATCAATCAACAGAGCATGAGACAGAGGGTGGGCTGAGTGTGACTGGAGTTTCTTCAATCAATTACCGAGAGGTGAGGATTGAGGGACATTACGACCTTTGGAGTCAGGTACGTTTCCATTTCCCTATGCACCCATGGGTTGGGTTTCTGCCATTAGCACAAGACACATCACTCTGTTTTATACACTGCACTACAAGGCTCCCTTGCCTTCCTCCTTGCACTTATGCCAGACGGGTTGGACGCACTGATGCACCATCAACTGTGCACCCTGGCATACTCCCTCTGCACCATCCCCTTGTCAATTCCTAAACCGGGGTGTGAGACATGGGTTTTCATCTTGCTTTCCTCGAGTGATATTAGTCATGGGGCGAGTGATTGCTCTTTCATTCCATATGAGTGATTGTGTGTTGAGTGCAACATTCCTCATCATCGGTGAATTTCCTATGATTCCTTCAACCAGCTACCTCCCTGGATGCTTCCGCGTGGTCCCTGCCACGAAGGACGTGTGCTATGAAGATGCCTTGGTACTTCCTGCAGCTGACAACGACAGTGGACGTGCCATCGACAGTCAACCTTGATTCTCGACAACATGGGCCAAGTTTTTCTAACCCTATACCTTGTGTTGTCAGTGATGTTCATGTTTTAAGTGTGGGGACATTCGTGGATGGTCTGATGTGTGGTATTAGGTCCCTGTTGCTCGGTCAACCCTACCCATTAATGTTTTACGTGTGGGGACGCGTCCCTGCGCATCTACATTGTATACTACCCTGCATATGCCTCACTTTGATCATGCATGTACACCGTGACTTTCTGTTACACTCCTGGGGTCCCTTCCCCATCCACCCGTCTCCTGTCACCCCTCCCTTGGGGCTGTTCCTCCTCCATTTCTCTTTTTCCCTTATTTTGTTGTGTTTAGTAGAGATATGAAGCTCTGTGATGTTCTGATAGGTTCTGTTGAGGTTCTGATTGGTTCTGTATACCTTCTGTATAGCTTCTGTTTTGTTCTGATTTTCTTTTGTATGAAGCATGGATTGATGATTGATGAAGATTGAAATCTTTCGAAAGCTTATTGAATAGATTTTTATAGTTTGGAATGGTTTTAGTATGAGTTATGAGGTTCTGATAACCTTTTGTAATCCTCTGTAAACTTTCTGTAGAGCCTATGTCTCTGCTCTGTAACTGTTCTGTATCTGCTCTAGTACGTTCAGCGGCATCCCCATCTCCCTTTATAGCCCTGTTCATCCCTTCGAACTGTCCAATTTTCCTCTTTACCTACCCCTGTTCCGATGTACGGTTTTTGAGTTATTAATTTTTGACACATTTTGCGCAAATTAGACTGTTTTCCATGTGAACGCGATTTTCTTGCTTCGGAATCGTGATTTGACATCATCGCCCTGACAACCACTTTCTTCCTGATATTTTTCATTTTTACTCCGTATCATTTTGATACCCGGTTTGTCCAATATTAATTTTGTGGTTTTTCGGGACCTTTTTGTGTGTCTTTTTTATATTTTTCCATGTGAACCTGCCCTGTTTGCATCAGAATTACAATTTGACTTGACAGCCATGTCCACCGTGCCTTTCCCCACCTTTTTTCCTTTTCCTTTACCCTCTTTCGACTTCTGCATTTTTAATTATTAATTTTTAAATGTGTTTTCGGGTGTATTTTTGGTATTTTTTGCATGTGAACCCCTTCTACTTCCGCCAGAACTGCGTTCTAACATGACAACCCTATGCCACCCCTTCCTGCGGACATTTTCCTTTTTACTGCATGTCATTCCGGCAAGCGGTTCATCCAATATTATTTTTCGATTCCATTTTCGAGTCTGTTTTTTGGGTTTTTTCCATGTGAACGCATCTTATCTCAGTCGGAACCATGTTTTGATGTGATAGGATTGTTGGACACGTCTTTTTGCACATTTTTCCTTCTTCCTGCACCTCGTTCCAATGCACAGATCTTCCGATATTAATTTTTGTTTGCGTTTTCGGGGTCGTTTTTCGTGTTTTTTGTATGTGAACGCCCATTACCCCCCTCGGAACCCCCGTTGCACATTTCCTCTGTCTTCCCCCTGCCGTCCTGCATAATTTTTGTTTTTACGACATTTCGTTTCGATGCCCGGATTGGGAGATATTAATTTTTCCTTGTTTTTACGTGTTTCGCGCGACTCGTCCCGCGCGTGAACGCGCCCGTTTTCGATTTCACGCATCTCCAAACGCCTCGGTCGCATCCGCATGCCCCGTACCGACATCCCGGTGCCATTTCGATCCCGTCACGGCAAATTTTTTTACCCCGCCCCGCGCACGCACGCGGAACGGGGGCACGCCTTTCTTTTATTTAATTTATTTATTATTTTAACAAAAGAAATTATTTATTATTTTTTAAAAAAATTAATTATCTCCATCCCTGCCCCCCACGAGCACCCTCCCCTATCCCAACCACCCCCCTTTCTCTCTCCCCGACCCCTCCATCACCCTCCTCCTTCTACGCCCCTCTTCCTCCTCTTCCTCACCCACCCTTCTCCTCCTCCCTCCTCCCTCGCCCCTTCTCGGACGCCTTCCGCCTCCCCTGCCTGGGCCCTCGTCGCCTCCCTGCCCCGGCATTCGCCTTGCCATCGCCGCTTGGGCCTTCCCATCGCCGCCTGGACCTTGACGCCTGTCGCCGCTGCCAGGGACGCCCGCCGCCTCCGCCGTCTTTGTCGCCCATAGCCAGCCCCACCGTTGTTGCCTTCCCGCCGCCCGCCGTCCTGTGCACGCCCCCGGCCACCTGGCCTGGCCTCCCTGGGCCCGCCTCCTGCCGCCCTACTATCCCCACCCACCCCCACAAGCCCATTCCTCCCCCCAATTCCCCACACCCCCCCACACACACCCACACCCTCCTTAGCCCCCAGTCACACCCCCATTCCCCCCACCAATCCAACCCACCCCCCTAACCCTGGTTCCCCTCCCCCAACCCCAATTCCCTCCCAACCCCCCAGTCACCCCCTCTTAAGCCCCCCTTCTCACCCTCTTTTCCCAACCCCCCGCAGAAGACCTAAAACAAAAAAAGAAGAAACCCGTAGAAATCCCTCTTAAGCCCGTGTTCCTCCCAAACTCGCAGGCTGTGTTTAAAAAAAAAAACCAATCGACCCACACACCCCCTTCCTTTCACACCCCGGCCTCCCACGCAGCGGGTTGTTCCCATGCGATTGTTCGTGTGCGGTGTGACGTGTTCGTACTCTCTCCTCGCGGCCGTTCACGCGCGGGGATGCGTGGTTCGCTTGTCCGTGCGGTGGTGTGCACTAGCCAGCTGTTCACACGCAGCTGACACGCAATCCATTCCCGAGTATATATTCCCGAATGTTTAAATTCATTAAAAATCAATTAAAATCCAAAAAAAATTATAGAAAATTCCTCAAAAAATTCCCAATATTTCTGCAGTCAATTGAAATATTTTTCCAAACTGAAAATCTCAAAAAATTCTAAAAGTAAAAATTCTTTCAAAAATACATACAAAATGAGCAAAAATTCATTAAAATTTGTAAAAATACCAATTTAATCGTAGAAAAATTCTTAAAAATTCCATCAACTTCTTTGCTTATTTTTGGAATATTTTCTAAGTTGAAAATGCTATGCCAATTTATTCTGTTATTATTTTATGGCAAAAATGCTTCATTAAATGCCTAAATTCATGAAAAATCCTCTTTAATTCCAAACACAAGCTGAAAAATCTGAAAAAATCTGAAAAAAATCCAAATACCTTGGTCACACGTGGTGGATTGATGCTGAAAATCTTCAATTTTTTTATATGTGTTTCATTGTCAAAATTTTGCCACAAAGATCAACAAAAACACGAAAAAAAACATTACAACAAACAAAAACACATAGAAACCAAAATACACAATCAACAATACACAACATTTTAACCAAAAAAAACAAAAAAAACAACAACATATGAGCCATCAGTCATCCAAACAAATTCATATACACTAATCTTGCTATGTCGATCAACCCGCCGTTCACTTAGCACGCGCTACGTGTGCTTCAGAGGCACCTTAATATTTGTAATAACAATAAACTAGTCGTCACAAGAGCACGCGCTAGTAAAAAAGCGCTCCACATCACCTTAATTTTTAATAAATGAATTTGCATTTAGAGATCTCAGTCTGGTATCGAAGTCCGGGTTGCGTTAAAGCACCGCTCCAACCTAATAATTTGTAATTAAAATTTTAAGAAGAAACCGTTGTTTTCTTGTTAAGGTTTAACACTTAATTAAAAATTCACCCATTTCTTAATAATTCATAAAATGAACCGTTCATTAAACTACTTCCCCTCACTGCACTTTTTTCCCCCTTTTTCAATAAATACGCTTCGTGGGATGGGTACGTGAAGTCTTCGGAGTTTTCTCCATGGTCAAACTTGATTATCAAAGTTGTGGTCATGATATGTGAAGGTTGTTGTTATGTTTTGGTTCAGCTTCTTTGATACGATTAAGGGTACGGTTTGTCCTTTTCTTTTTTTATTGCCTGACACGAGGATATCGGGTGATTGTTTGTTATGCATATTCACCAAGCTTTCGGTCGCATATGTGTAGAGGTCATGTCTAATTTTTTCTAGGCTGTGGTTTGCTTGGGGATAGTTGGTCGAGTCACGTTTTACCACCTTGGTTGATATCTTATCCTTGGTTTTCGTCTGTTGTTTTGTAGGCATTCTCTCTGTTTGCCTTTATTTATGGTGTGTGTGTGTAACCATCTGAATGGCGCCCTCTCGTACTCCTCCCTCGATCCAGTATATTCCTTTGGCTTTACATGATTATTCTTTGTTATTACTGGATTCGGACGTTGTCGCTAAAGCGGGCTTGTCCAAGTTCGTGAGCCTTTTTTTCCCACTGGTTCCAGATGATCCTACCATTTGTGATGAGTTTTTAACCTCTTACAGTAAGAGGTCTTGTCCAGTCCGTGGCACTACTGTTCTTCTGACACCGAAGAGTCTAGGCAAGGCTCTTGGTCTGCCATATCGTGGAGAGTCTGTCCCTGCTGCCAGACAGTTGTTCGCCAACGACGATATTTTGAAGCTGTTGCAGAAGCAGACTCAAGATGTTCTTGATCCGAAGAAGGTCATTACCACGTCAGGAGTCAGTGTCTCCATGATTTCCAATCCCCTATGGAAACAACTATGCCAATTCCTTCAGGACAGGTTCATGCCTGCAAAAATCCCCATCTCATTATCTTTCCAAGGAGTTGTTTACAGCTTCACGAATGATTTTGAAAGGCATAACTACTGATTGGAGTACCTACCTCCTCTCCAAGATGGATCACCACTTTATCCGAGCTACTTGAGGAAATGTGACTAATGTTACATTTGGGTCCTTCCTCTATGTCTTCTTGCTATATGCTGCCCTTGCAAAGGAAGTTCCTTTACCTCCAATTGATCCTCCAGAAGTTCCTCCTCCGCCTCATAATGAAGATGATGATGTAATAATTGAGGATGATGATTCTCCTCCTCCCCTTATTATTCAGAGAAAACGCCTCAAGAGGGTGGCTGAGTCAGTGCCTATTCCTCCTCCTCCAGTTCCAGTGACAGTTCCTACTCAGTCTTGCAGCACCTTGCCTGCATTCCTTCAGACGCCAAATCTTTTCAAAGTCCATAGAGACGGGATGCTAGAACTTACTATTCCTTCTGTTCACTGGCTGGTAACATGAGATGCTATTCTGTTCCTGTGCAAGGATATCCAGAGTTCTATTGAACTTTCAATGACTGCCTGTATCCAGCAATTATATTCTTCATTTTATGATGAAGTTCAGTAGTCTAAGGAGGAACTGAATAAGACCAATACTGAGTTAGCAGAGTAAGCTCATGGATACTCAGAAAGCTGAAATCTCTAAGTTGAAAGCTGAGTTGGCAGAAGCTAGGTCTCAAGTGGTTGCTGTAGCAGAAGAGAGGGATAAGTTACAAAAGGAGAGTCAAGAGATGAAGGAGGTGATAGTTGCCCAAGCAGAGAAGTTTAAATCCACCACAGCTTTCTTAGACCAGAGAAATGCTCAAATCCGGCAACTCAAAGATCAGTTGGCTCAGTCTCGGTCTAATATACAGAGTCCTGTGCAACCAGTTTCTCTTTTATCCCCTGCAGACTTGGCAGCTCTTCAGAGACAGGCTGCATTATGTCCCTTATTTCAAGCCAAGGTGGAAAGATTGCAATCTCGCATGGATTTATTATGGTCTTCTTTTGAATAGTATCAAGAATATGTTCCACCAGATCATTCCTTTTTTGTCCATTATCAACAACAGAAGTTGGCCTTCTATATAAAACTTTTCACGATGGATTTACCTATTCCAGAGGATGGATGGAGTGGGGCCTGGTCATCTGATTTGCTGATAGAAGTAGTGAGGATGGTTTTTGAAGACTCTGTCACTCCAGATACGATGCTTCTGTCCTATATGTATTTGAGGGGTGATTTACTGATTCCAGATGATGAAGATCTGGCTTGGTATGTCAGAGATGTGGTATTGCAAGCTTCTTTGTATGTCTGACATTTGGAGTTGAGGATTGATAAGATGTTCCAGGGATATTCTTCAAAGGTGGCTGAGTGTCCTGAGTTTTCATGGCACACTATGGTTGATGCTATCATTTTGAATTACCGTCAGGTCAAAGCTTCAGCTCATGCCCAGAACATTAACCAACTGAGGGTGGATCTTTTAGCTTATCTCTCCAACCAACCCCCATTTGATACTTCTTTCTTTGAAGCCTATCATCGTAGATCAGCTTTAGGTCCGTCCTTACCATGCCTAACTCATTATCAATAAATGGCTCATAGGTATGATGCTTATATTTCCCTTTTTCAATCTAACCCAAATGTCATTTTACCCCTTCTTTTCGAACCTCAAGGATCTCCTCAAATTCCTATATTTACCCATTGTTCTTTTATTGAAGATCGAGTTTTTCTACCTTCTGATCCTTGTCCTTCCCCATCTCCTGACATTCTAAAAACTTTTCCTGCTTATCTTTTAACGCCTTTCTTAACTGAATCTCCTCAATTTTCAGCAAATCCATCTTTAATACATTCATCATTTTATGATTTTGCCTATCCATCGCTTCATCCTCTTTCATTAGTCCCTCTTCCATCTCCTAACACTTCTATTCCTAATCCTCCTCAGTTGGTTAGTGATGCCGGGAGGCATATTCCACGGTGGATTCCGTGAGGTTTTACGGTGGATTCCGTAAACTTAGATGACCGGGGCTCATACACAAAGAGGATTCTTTGTGCGAAAAGTTGATGGGGACGCCTGTCCTTTTCGGGCGTTTCATTAATTTAGTGTGTACATGGGTGATTCCATAGCGGGTGATTCCGCAAAATGCATATTAAATTAATAAACGTTTATGAGTTTAGAGTGCGCACTCGTAATAAATTAAGGTTAGGATTTATTTCTAACCAGTTGATTTATTTATGTAGCTGAAGACTGCTAGGTATTCACTTTTGTCGGTTTAATTGTATTATTTTACTAACGATTGTGAATGCTTCAGTTGATGTGTAGAGATAGCAGCAGTGGCGGAGGAAAGCATTGGAGTCTAGCGAGTATTCGACCTTTGGATTATATTTTGATAGGCGCCACGCCTATATTTTGTTATGTCTATTGAGACATTGATTATTGATTATTATTTTGTATGCGCCTATGCGCCCGGATATGTTATTTCTATTTGGACATTGAGATTGGACGTGCCAGACTCTATGGGCACCGTCCATTAGCTTTATTTTCCTATTTTTGTAGAAAGCAAACTCAAAAGCTAAAAGCTTGTCATATTTTTGTAAATTCGGCTATTATTGAGCATGAAGATGGAAATATACATAAAATACATGCTTTGTGAAGCGCTCACACAAGGCATGGGGGAAGATTGAACCCAATTTGTCTCTTGCTTCTTGTCGTTCATGCTTTTACATTGTTTTTTGTGCAAAAAAAGTAGAGTTCATTGTTCTTGGGGACCTTTCGGGATTCACTACGTGAGCATACTGCGACCGATCTGCGCACCAGTGGTATCAGAGCGGAGCAGAGATCAAGAGCTTCCAATCGCTACCAATCTCGGGCGAAGGCAGAGCTCCAGGAACGATCGGGCTCTACAGTCAATCTCGTCGCGAACCGTCAATACAGGCAGACTTCTGGCGATCAAGAACCCCTGTTTCTCTGTCAGATCACGAAGGACCAGGCTCTGTAGGCGGAGGACCACGCATCCATCTCCTTCATGAAGTCGTGGTTATACAGTGAGAAAACAAAAACTTCATCTCTTATTTCTCATAAGTTTAAGCTTAAGTTAAGCTTAGAAGAAGCTTAAGAAGCTTAAGAGCTTCTCAATTTCTCATCGGGGTATCAGAGGAGGGCCGCGTTTTTCGCGCCGTCACGAAAAACGCCCCCCCCCACGAAATTTGACGACGACTGAAGATTAAGCTATTAAGCTTAATCACTTAAGTCAAGCCAAGCTACTCTCAAGTCAGACAAGGCAAACAAGTCCACAAACTTCAGGTCCTGCACCTTTGAAGTTAAGTTCTGCAAGTCGACAGTAATCAAGTTCTACAAGTTTCCTAAGTTTTGCAAGTCTGCAACTCTGTAAGTCTGCTAAGTCTGCAACTCTACAAGTCAGACTAGTCAACTGGAGTCAGAACTGACTAGTGCTTAAAACTCCTAGAAGACTTGTTCCTATGCAAAAACTCTGAACTGGAAAGTTGTTCGTGGCAAGGTGTTCTACCTATCTACAGGTTCGCTGAAGTATTTTCAGCAAATGAAGACGGAAATATTGCAGATTTTCTGAAAATTGAGAAAGAAATACCCAAAAATACATAGCCTTGTAACCCCAAATTTGAGCTACGCTCATCCCGCTAACCTGATTTTGAGTGAGAAAGGTTTATTGAGTTTTACAGGATGACTACCCCACATATGGATGATCCTATGGCTGAAGACGACTTACCTGAGCCTACCATGGAACAAAAGCTGGATCTAATCATGCTACAATTGGAAGAAGAGCGAAGGGCTAGGCAAGCATTGCAAGCGCAATTGACAAAACTACAAAGAGCGTCCACCGATAAAGAAGAACCTCAAGCTGAAGATTTGATTCGACGTACCATCGACGCCACTCTTGAAGCACAAACCATTCGTAAGGAATCCAAGATAAGTAAACGAAGTTTCAAATTTCGCACTTTCAATGGCATACAAGAAGGAAAGACTGTTTTATCATTCATTAGCCAGTTTGATGACTATTTCCATGAGGAAACTTATCCCGAAAAAGATAAAATCAAGTGTGTTACTAATCATCTGATAGACAGAGCATCACTTTGGTGGACTGTAGTACGCAAGAGCATAGAATGTCCTGCTACTTGGGAAGATTTCAAGAAGAAGTTCATGCAGAATTTCCTTCCACCGCAATTTCATGAGAAGGCTATCAAGCAATGGGATTTACTTCAACAACGGGATCGTGAGCCTATTCCACAGTATACAGAGCGTTTTTGGAATGCACTCCTACAGCTACGCATGCTTGAAGACGTACCAGAGACGACACATAAGCGGAAGTATATGTCTGGACTTCTTGGACATTACTACGCTGAAGTGAACATGTTCAAGCCTGCTACCCTTGAAGACGCCATCTCACTAGCTCACGACACTGAAGATAAGTTACGTGGAAGAGACAGACGACCACAGCAATTCCAAGCCAACGGTAATTATGGATCTAAACAATTCAATTCCAATTTTAGAAGGTTTAATCCAGGTCGTTTCTCATCACCATCTTTCCGCAAGAATTGGGCTAAACCACCTGCATTACCATCCACTGTCAATCCAAATCCTAAGCCTATTCCACAAGCAAATCCAAATGTACCCAGACTTCCAGCCATTGCAAATAATGTAACCAAAGCCAAGCCAATAGTATGCTATAAGTGTCACGAGCCGGGGCATCTCGCAGCAAATTGTCATTCAAAGAAGCCACCAGCACATATCAACTATCTTGGAGCCATGGACGAAGACGAGCATGAGGATATGCCAGATTTCATTGAAGATGAGGATGATCCTACTACTACTTCCGACACTTTACCAGGTATGCCTACTCCACATTCATTGTTGACTATGAAATGTATGGTGCATGGAAAGGAAAGAACTATCTTGCATGATGACGGTAGTACTCATGACTTTATTTCAGCAAAATTGGTAAAGGAATTGAAATTACATACTGTACCTACGCATTATCGCATAAAAGCTGCATTTTTAGGCACTAGGTACAATGGCACACAAGAAGTACAAGATTTAGAAATTCAAATTGGTTCATATATTGAAAGAAGAAATTTCTTAGTTGTTCCATTACAGTCAAGCGACATTATTTTAGGAATGCCTTGGAGACACCAGTATAACCCAAATATAGATTATTCCACACACACAATGAATATTAATTTTCAAGGAAAACCTATTACATTATATGGTATGCATACATCTAATATTTTTCCATTGCTTTCGCATACTCAAGCAAAATGTGCATTATGCAAGAGTACTAAATCATATCTCATTTGGGTGAATGAATTGCACGCAAAGGAAAATCATATGCACCCTAGGCATAAGGAATTTCTTGCATATTTTAAGGACTGTTTTGCAGAAGACCTACCACCAGATTTACCACCTTCACGTCCAGAAGACCATAAGATTGATTTAATTCCTGGCATACAACCACCTTGCAAAGCACCATATAGGCACAATCAAATAGAGCAAAAAGAAATCCAGAGTCAAGTTGAAGAATTACTAAATAGAGGCTTAATTCGACCTAGCAGTTCTCCATACGGTGCACCTGTACTCTTAGTCAAGAAAAAGAATAATACCTATCGTATGTGTATTGACTATCGAGCATTAAATAAGATCACTGTAAAGAATAGATATCCTATACCTAGAGTTGATGACCTTATGGACAAACTGCAAGGATCTTCTATATTTAGTAAAATTGACCTTAAGTCTGGATATCATCAAGTGAGGCTAGATAGATCCGACATATTTAAGACTGCATTCAGAACACAGTTTGGCCATTACGAATTCTTAGTCATGCCATTCGGATTAACTAATGCACCTGCTACTTTCAGTAGAATGATGAACCGTATCTTTCTGAAATATCAGTATTGTGTGATTGTTTTCTTTGATGATATTTTGGTGTTCAGTCAAAGTGAAAAAGAGCATTATGAGCATTTATCATTAGTTTTTCAATTACTGAAAGAAAATCAATTGTTTGCAAATCCTGAAAAGAGTGAATTCTTTAAGACAGAAATAGAATATTTAGGTCATATTGTATCAAAAGAAGGAATTAAAGTTGATCCTAAGAAAATTGATGCAATATTGCATTGGCCTGTTCCTAAAAATGTGCATGAATTACGCTCATTCCTTGGTCTTGCTAGTTTCTATAGGAAGTTTGTACGTAATTTTTCATTACTTGCTTTACCATTAACCAAACTTCTTAAGAAAGGAATTGTTTATCAATGGACTGAAACTCAGCAGAAATCCTTTGACTTACTGAAACGTGCATTAACCAATGCCCCTGTTCTACAATTGCCTGACTTTAATAGACCATTCTTTCTAGTTGTAACCGATGCTAGCGGATCAGGAATAGGAGCCGTATTAATGCAAGACAATCATCCAATAGCATATTCTAGTTCTAAGCTGAAACTCTCTGAGCTGAAATATTCCACTTATGACAAAGAACTATTAGCAGTTGTACAAGCATTAAAACAGTGGAAGCACTATTTAATGGGTTCAGAATTCATGATAAAGACCGACCAGCAAAGCATTAGACATCTACTTAGCCAACCCCAAATTTCTGACCGTCATATCAAATGGGCTTCCTTCATTCAAAGTTTTCATCCTATCATTCAATACCAACCTGGAAAAGAAAATGTAGTTGCTGATGCATTGAGTAGAAGACCTGCAATTCATAATATTTCTGTCATATCTTTTGATTCTTTGATTGCTATGAAAGATACATATCACCAGGATATTACTTTTCATTCTGATTGGCAAAAATTAGTTCAAAATAATTTCATTCCTGTCGATTCATTGTCATATAATGATGGATTTATGTTTTTTGAAAAGAGACTGTGTGTTACTATTCCATTTCGATCTTTTGTTTTGAATGAAATTCATTGTCCCCCATATCAAGGTCATAGAGGTATCATATCTACATTACGCATGTTAACTGAAGATTTTTATTGGCCGCATATGGATACAGATGTATCTAATTTCGTTTCTGAATGTTTGATTTGTCAAAGAATAAAGAGACATCATGGTAAACAGTATGGATTACTAATGCCTTTGTCTATTCCATCTAAACCTTGGGAACATATTTCTATGGATTTCATTACTGGTTTACCAAATACTAAATCTAACCATGACATGATTTGGACAATTGTAGATAGATTTAGTAAGCAAGCATATTTCATTGCACGTAAGAAAACTTTAACAGCATCACAAGCAGCACAGTTATTTTTGAAAACTGTTTTTACTAACCATGGATTGCCAAAAGTCATTATTTCAGATCGAGATTCTAGATTTTGTAACAATTTTTGGATTACACTGTTTGCAAATCTAGGCACAAAGATTGATTTCTCATCTGCATTTCATCCAGAAACTAATGGACAAACAGAAGCCACAAACAGCACCATTTTAGATCTTTTACGTGCATATACTATCTCTAAACCTCACACATGGGACACTCATTTGCATTTATTACAGTTTGCATATAACAATACACCGCACACATCTACAAAGAAAGCACCTTTTGAAGTCATTTATGGATATAGATTATCTACACCTGTTGCATCTTTGTCTAATAGAATTCAGAGTGCTGATGATATTGCTAGTATGCATAATAGTATTTTTGATGAGGTTAAGAATATGATTGCTAAAGCCCAACAATCATATACCAAACAAGCCAACAAGAAAAGACAAGCTATGAATTTCAAAGTTGATGATTATGTTTGGCTTAGAATAGAAAAGCGTACACTGCAAAGTGTAGATAGACATCCAGTTGTCAAATTAGCTCCTAGATTCTATGGACCATTTAGAATCATTCATAAGATTAATGATAATGCATTCAAGTTAGAATTGCCATCTCATTGGAAAATTCATAATACATTTCACATTAGTTTATTGAGATCATTTAGAGGCCAATTCCCTATCCACCCTGTTTATGAAAATCCACCTTTACTAGAGGAAGAGACTGAAATACTTGAACCAGAAGCCATCATAGACATTGACTACATGACCACTAGAACTGGCCGAAGGTATTCTAGATATCTAGTAAAATTTAAGAACCATCCTGTAGAGGAAGCACAATGGATGCACGCTAGAGACTTAAATGCTTTCCCCACTCTGTTAGCTCCACATTGAGCTAATAGCAATTGAGGTCAATTGCTATCCCACCCCGGGGGTATGATGCCAGGAGGCATATTCCACGGTGGATTCCGTGCCACGGTGGATTCCGTGAGGTTTTACGGTGGATTCCGTAAACTTAGATGACCGGGGCTCATACACAAAGAGGATTCTTTGTGCGAAAAGTTGATGGGGACGCCTGTCCTTTTCGGGTGTTTCATTAATTTAGTGTGTACATGGGTGATTCCATAGCGGGTGATTCCGCAAAATGCATATTAAATTAATAAACGTTTATGAGTTTAGAGTGCGCACTCATAATAAATTAAGGTTAGGATTTATTTCTAACCAGTTGATTTATTTATGTAGCTGAAGACTGCTAGGTATTCACTTTTGTCGATTTAATTGTATTATTTTACTAACGATTGTGAATGCTTTAGTTGATGTGTAGAGATAACAGCAGTGGCGGAGGAAAGCATTGGAGTCTAGCGAGTATTCGACCTTTGGATTATATTTTGATAGGCGCCACGCCTATATTTTGTTATGTCTATTGAGACATTGATTATTGATTATTATTTTGTATGCCCTATGCGCTCGGATATGTTATTTCTATTTGGACATTGAGATTGGGCGTGCCAGACTCTATGGGCACCGTCCATTAGCTTTATTTTCCTATTTTTGTAGAAAGCAAACTCAAAAGCTAAAAGCTTGTCATATTTTTGTAAATTGGGCTATTATTGAGCATGAAGATGGAAATATACATAAAATACATGCTTTGTGAAGCGCTCACACAAGGCATGGGGGGAGATTGAACCCAATTTGTCTCTTGCTTCTTGTCATTCATGCTTTTACATTGTTTTTTGTGCAAAAAAAGTAGAGTTCATTGTTCTTGGGGACCTTCCGGGATTCACTACGTGAGCATACTGCGACTGATCTGCGCACCAGTTAGTGGGTATCAAGGTTTTGCTTAGAAGATTCTTCGAAGAAGAGGCTGGAGTTCAAATGATTCCCTTACTGGACCTCAAATCAATTGGCCATCGATCCCAGGAGAATGGATAAGTGCTAGTCAGGCTTATCAAAATTATTTACATTTTGCTCAGCAATATTCTCAGTCTGCAGATCCTTCTGTGCGCTTAACTGCTCATTTTACTTGGTACCTGGCGTATATGCATAGGCATTCCCATAATGATTCAAAATCTATTCCAAAGTTGTGCATGAATGTCAATGTGAGTATTGATTCCCAGCAACTGGATGTCTTGTATTTTCATGCCCTCTATTTGCCTAGCAGATACCTTGTCTTGTTGAAAAGGATGTGCTGCTTGTAGTTTTTCAGAATCCTCCCAAGACATTTGTAGATGAATCTTTGTCCATGGATCGTTTTCGAAATCACCAAGCCTTCAAAAGGGATCATCTCCATTGATACCTTTGCAATGTATTGTGGATGATTTTTAATGATAAATCTCTCTTTTTGGAGGAGTCATTCAGATGGTTGTGTTGTGTGTAGTGTTTGTGTTGTGGGTTAATTTATGTGATAAGATCGTGGTGGTTGCCTATTCGATTTGCTTTCGTGCGAGCTACATTTTTGGAGAATTGATGGTGCTGCTGGTTGGATAGTTGAAGATGCCGATGCAGAAGAAGAAACCTCTTATATCCTTTACAAGTTTGTTGTGATTTCCAGTTTGATAAGAAGTGTTAATGTATAAAGGGTTTTCCTTTCGTTGTATTCTTTATATTAGATACAGATTATAAGTTGGGGTCGTGGTTGGATGGAGAGTTTTTGAAGATTTATTGAAGATCAAAGTTGAGCTCTTGAATGAACTTGTATTCCCTTTTTCCTGGGTCGCGAGGACGCTTCCTTATTAAGTGTGGGGATATGTTGAGTGTTGAAATGACCTATTTTTTGGCTGATTTTTGTTGTTTTTGAGAGCTGAATGGTTGATTTTATGAGATGATTGATTGGTTTGGAAGTGGTTTGAGAGTGTTTTGGATAGGTTGGAATGGTTTTATTAAGCTCATGATGTTTATTGTTGATGTTCTGATATACAGAAGAGCCAACCTTCTATACTGTTTATTTTTACAAGGATGTCATCAACTCTATGTCATACTAATCAACCTTGGTTCCATTGACCTTTTTCTGAGCTACAATGTGGACATTTACAACAGTAAACATCTGTGCAAGATTATTGAATCCTGGGAACAGCTGCTGCGCTTTCTGAAGAAACTTGAGGACACCACTATAACCATGGGCTGCAAGCTTCCTCTCTGCAATATCCCGTGTTTCCACTACTAATAGTTGTGTTCATTTAAGAATTACAACAGAATTTCAGCATCATAGCTTTTCTGGAGCATAGTAGGAGGATACTTGCTGAAGGATTGTTTAAATGAAGGACAGTTAACACTGACAGGACTGCAATTCTTTACTAAAAGAAAATTACACAGAGATACTACTTTTGATTACTCTGTGTTAACAACAGTAGACAACAGTAAATAAGAATAATTCAGCTTGATTGATCTTCCATCTCGAAATTTATCAAGGTCTTCTGTAGACACGACTTTGCTTTCAAAAACCCTTCGACAACGTGACTCGAGATTGGATCTCAAGGCCCGCATACTAGTCTACGGGCGAAAACTTGGAATAGCGATCCCTGAGGATTGCTGGAATTGCCTTCGAGCGGATTATGGACTAGCCTTCGGGCGGATTATGGAATAGCCTTCGGGATGGATTATGTGATGTATTCCAAAGACTGATAAATAAAGATCAAATGTTGAAAAGGAACTTGCTTGACATTGTTTTTCTATGTCAGTGCTTAAGTTACGTGAAGAAACCGGTGATTAATTGGCTAATTAAGGAAGCTGCTTTTGCTTTCAAACTAAATGTGGTAGGTAATTAGATAACTAAAGCAACCTGAGGAAAGTGCGGTGGATGTGACCATGGGTTTGTCCTATGGAGAGTGGTCTCGGTTGGCCGGGCACTTTTCTAAAAGGAATTGAGAGCAGGATAACGATAACCTAGAATCTAGGAAGCTAGAGTCCCGATTTATGTTGTTTTAGGGAAATGGAATGGTACTATGCCTTATGGGTAGAGAGGTCGAGCTTCGCATCCCTCTCATTTCCCATTCTCCTTGAACTAAGTGTAGTATAAATCAGCTTCGACCCTGATGTTTCTGCGTAAAGTAGTTCGTCTGGGGTTCGACGCTAGTTACCTGCGAGGAACTTGACCATTAGGAAAACCCTGATTCAGGTTGATCCTAAGTGGGAACAGCCGGAATGCTTCTGCTTCGTAGCAGACTCAGGAAGACCCAAATCGCAAACCCCATGACATTCCGTGGGAGTGCTGGGCGGCGCTTTTTGGACTCTCTTCCCGATGGGCTGCTAAGACGTGTCCTACAAGTTGACAAGTGGACATGTTACAGTTGGAGTTCTTCCAAACTTTTAAATTCCATTGTTCAATTTATCCTCGTGATCCTCAGGATCTTATTTCCTATTCCCTCATTGATTTTTGCCTTCCTTCTTAATTCTGATTCCATGATTCCTATTCTATATTTTACCCCTTCTTTCTCCCCTCATATTCGAGTTTTTTCTTCATGTCCTTTTATTGCTCATCCTATAGATCCTTCTCTTGTTGTTCCTCCTATTCCTTCCACCTTTTGTTCAAAATCACTTCAAGCCTACTATCTCTTCTCCTCCTATAGATCCTTCTCTTGTTGTTCCTCCTATTCCTTCCATCTTTTGTTCAAAATCACTTCAAGCCTTTTTAGTATTATTTCCTCCATTTCCAACATCATTATCCTTACACTTTCCCTCTTTTTATGATCTTTCATATCCACCTCTTCAATGTTCTACCCTCATTCCTATTACACCTCCTATAGAATATATCAATCTTCTACCTCAGTATGTATTGGATACTCTTGGATTTGATAATAACACAATATTAGTGAGTTTGGGAATCTCCTAATTTTCATTTTTTTAATACTAAAAAGGTGGCACCCGAATAACATGCCCATAAGTTTCTCAAAACCATATAATATGACTATCATTGGAAAGCACTTGAAAAATGGAATCTATTGAGCTATAGAGCGCTCGATTTGGAGTTATAATGTTCAAGTTATAACAAATCCAAAGATTTGACCACGTGTCCCAAACTTATGGGAAATTCCTGTATTCTCCAATATGGTGTTTAATGATATCCTCCATTGACAGCAGTGCACTTTATATTATTTCGTGACAAGACTTGTATTTAATTGGCCTCATTCCTCCTAAGTCTTGGGCAACGTCTTCAACATGTTTGGACTCCTATCTTCAATTTTCTCGTGTGCATGCTCAAAATAAAAATACTTTTGTACATCTTGATGTGCATTTCTATTGGTATCTTGCCTTCATGCATCAACAATCCAATCTGAACAATCTTAGAAGACCATTCCAAATCTGACCATAAATCCTAATGCGAATGTGACTACTGCTCAGATGGATGTGCTCTATTATTTTGCACAAGCTTTTTTCACTATTTACTATCTTGTTGGAAAGAATGTGTTGTCTGGAATTTCTTCAAAATGTGCCTCACCATTTTGTGGATGAAAGCAAAACCCTATAACATCTCAAGCTTAGCATGAAGTTTAAAAAGAGATATCTTCATACTAACATAGCAATGGTGTAGTCTTTGGATGTATCATCTTTTTAATGGAAATTATCCTTCTCTTTAGCTCTTCATTTTTTATTTATGGGTGTTGTATTCTATGTTCTGTGTTGTGTGGTGTGTGTGTATTATCATTGCCACATGGAGATGTTGATGTTTTTATTGAAGAAGATTGAAGTTGAAATTGATCAAAGCTAGTTGAAGGTTGAAGTTGAAGACGCATTTCGTCAATCTATTTTCTCAATCTAGGTTATTGTAAAGAATGGGTGGAGTCGTGATTGGTTGTTGTCTACCAAATGATTGCTTATGAAGATAAAGTGATGAGGTAGTATTTTGATCTTTTATTCTCCTTTTCTAAGGTCACATGAGAATGCTCCCCTGACTAAGTGTGGGGATATGTTGAGTGCTGAAATGACTGTATGTTTAGTTGCTTTTGTTGATTTTTGGATGGTTTTTGGTTGATATGAGGGTGTCTTGATTGAATTTAGATAACTTTGGAAGTTTTTTGGGATAGTTTGATTATGTTGGGAGATTCATGATGGTTTTTGGTTGAGATATAATGTTCTAATAGGTTCTATAATGGGTCTGTTGTTTGGTCCTTGGTTGATAGGGTTTGTTTTGATCTATTTTCTTTTTGTTTGTGAGGTCACAATTATGAATAAGTCTTTTGAGGAATTATTGAGAGTATAATTAATGGTTTTGAATGAATTTGAAGTGTTTTTATTTTAGCTATATAGTTTTTATGCCTTCTATTTACCCTCTATTGAGCTTTTGTAGAGCCTCTGTTTTTGTTATGTTTGCCAATGTAAATGTTTTTTGGGATAGATATTAGCTTGATAATGTTTTATAATCTTGTAAGAGGAAGAATGCAAGCTCAAAATAGCTTGAAGAAGTAGAAGCATTAGCTAAAGAAGACTTGAAGTGAAGGCTAAAATGATAGTGACAGTAGTGAACTCTCAAGAGATACTATAGTGGCTCTGGTGACTCTTCATATCAGACATACTTCTTAAGAGGGGTATCCACTTAGTAGGCCACTTTTCTTTATATTGTATCTTATGCATACTTTGTGTACATTGTATTGTGGGTGAAAGAATTAGAAGAAGAAACCTACAAGAAAATGTTTTGGCCTCCATCTCTCTTCTTGTGCTCTTGAGTGAGCTTCCTCTTGTGTGTATGGTGTATGCTTGGTGTAATAACTCAAGCAAGTCTCCCCACCACATGATTTTTGACATGGTATCAAAGCGGTGCCACAAAGAGAGGCTAGTTTTGAAGGCTAAAGTGAAGGAAAAGAAGCAAGAATTCAAGTAAGAAAGCAACGGGTAAAAAGATCTCCCATTTTTCCACTCTTTCTCTTGGATAGTACTTGTGAGAGGCACCAGAAGTAGGACAGAGTGAAAATCTCAGATTTTGTGAGATTTGGTATACAACCAAAGCATTGTATATTTTGTAGATAAGCCCTAAACTATCTACTACTTTTTGGGCTTCTGAGCCTGTTTCAAGCCCTATTTTAGACACGCAAGATTACAGATATTAATTGTAGGACATACTACAATTTTGATTGTGTTAGCTAAAAGTGGATACATAGGTTACATATTTCAAATTTGTAAGTTTTGAGGTAGTTGCTAGGAAGGAAACATAAGTTTTATCTACAAGCACGTTACATATTACATGTAATGTTGAGTTGTTTAAAAAGGATGCTTGCTATATTATTATGCAGTTGTTATGAAAGGTTACAGAAGGTGTGCTTACTATTTTGTATCATTTTTGTGAAAATGGAAAAGAAGAGTGAAAACCCCATTGTGGAAGAAAGGAGCCAAAGCTAAGTAATCCTGTGACTGTAGATGAATTATAGGTGTGAAAATAATAGAATGCAAATGACAAAAAGGATGTATTGGCTATCTACTATCATTGATAATACTAGGCTAGGGCATATCAAGAATGCAAAAACTTCACATACACCTTGGACAATTTTTGAGAACATATTTTCAATAATAAATACAAAGGCATGGAAGATTCAACTCAAGAAAGAGTTGAATACTTTGAAGAAATAGAAAATTCATTATAGATGATTTAGCAACGATGGATGCAATTTCTGAATTATGATGATTTGGTTTTATCTGCTTTTGGTGGCCTTAATAATGAGAAGGCTTGGAAATCATTTGTGACTTCTATATAAGTACAAAATCCATTTCTAGATTTTGATGAGTTTATCTCTCTCATGATTACTGAAGAGGTCAATATGCAAGATGACTCATTTGAAAGAAATGGTAAACAGGTCCAAGCATTTTACTTAAGTTTGGGAAGGAGACATCGTATATCCTCTTTGAGAGGCCATGGTATGGGATGCGCTGGTGATGACTAGCAAAATAGATTAAATTAGCTATTCGGTGAAATGTAGGTTTTAGGAAGTCATGGAAACTTTAGAGGCAGAGGAAGCTCTAGAGAAAGAGGTGGATGGCAGAATAGAGATTCTAAAAATTTGGCTATTATTTGCCATTATTGTGGCAAAACAAGTCATATTACAAGCCACTGTTATGATGAGAAGGATAATATGCATCATGGTAAATTGCAATAAGGAAACTATCCATCGTCTTCATGATAGAATGAAGAAAAAAATGAGTATTTGTTTGTTATGCAACATATGATGAATGCTATTACATGAAAGGAGAGACATGATGATGTATGGTATATTGATTCAGGTGCATCTAATTGTATGACCTATCATGTTGAATGGTTTGGAGAGTTGCAAGATCTACAAAATCCAGGTTATATGTAGAAAGGTAATGATTCATGATGCTACCCAATCTCACACATTGGAAAGGTTCCCTTATCCTTGCATGATAGCCAGACAAAGAGTCTATAAGATATATTACATATACCATCAATCACAAAGAATTTAGTGTCTATTGGCCAAATGGTAGAGCAAGGGTTGCAGGTTCAATTTAATACGAAATGTTATTTTATAGAAGACTTTAATGATAAGTATAGGTTGGTCACAAAAGAAAGTAGAGTTGATTGCATGTTCACTTTAGATGTTGAAATTGCTACAATGAATGCTACCATGTATACTAAAGACAAAGGAGTAATTTTAGATATTGAAATATGGCACAAACATATCAGACATGCAAATATGCAAAGGGTAAAATTAATGCAGTCTAAAGGACTAGTTATAGGGTTGCCTGCTTTTAGAGTTGCAGAATTTCACAAAGTGTGTGAAGCATATTAGTTTGGTAAATAAGCAAGACAATATTGTTGTATGACAAAGGTATGAGTAGAAATATACTTGATATTATACATATAGATGTTTGGGAGCCTGCATATAACATATCTCTTAATGGTAGCAAATACTTTGTCATATTTATTTATGATTTTTTGAGGAAGGTGTGGGTATATTTCATGAAGGAAAAGAGTATGTATTTGAGTATTAAAAATTTTTAAAATTGTTGTTGAAATAGAAACAGGCTTGAAAGTTAAGTACTTGAGATCAAATAGAAGGGAAAAGCACTTCTCTAATTATCTTAGTGGCTTCTTGAAGTCTCATGGGATAAAGAGATACTTTACTTGTACATATATCCCACAACAAAATGGGGTTGCAAAAAGAAAAAATAAGCATATTATAGAAGTTGCATGAGCATTGGTAGCTAAAAAGAATATGTCAAAATATTTTTTTTTTGAAGTTATTCACATTGTTTCTATATTATGAACATAACTCCCACAATTGTAATTCATAAGATGACCCCTGAAGAATGCTTTACAAACAAGAAGTCGGATGTGTTGCACTTGAAAGTGTTTAGTTGTGTCACATATGTTCATGTGCTAAATAAGCTACAAAAGAAGCTTGATCTAAAGGCTAAAAAATATATTTTTATTGGACACTCTTTACAATATAAATGGTATCATTGTTACAAACCTATCACATGTGAGCTTAGAGTTAGCAGGGATTTTATTTTTGATGAGATGAGCAGTTTGTATATACCTAGTGGTGATGCATTAGATGATGATGATGATTATGTTAGTTATAAGAAGCTGGAAAATAATAATAATCATAGAGTCTTAGTGGAGTAGAAACATCATCTAATACTACATCTACAATTAGCTCTTGGTCTCAAAGATTAAGGAGTAGCCCCACATCTTCAAGTGCATCTACAAGTGTTGCAAATAGAGACAAGGGGAAGGAGAAAGTGTTGGATGGTAATGATGCATCTATTAGTCTTTGGGATTTGATGGAGAGTCTAGTGGTTCAAAGAGTTTGGATGATGAGCTTGGTATTCCTTCAATTAGGACACCAAGTGTATAGAGAGCACATGGTAATGTAAAGGCTCCACTAAGTGATCTAATGATATGCAAGTCCAATAGGGTTAAAAGATTTGGTTTTAGGTTATGCAGCTTATCATTATGCTTATATGGTAAAGGTGGTTGAGGATGTTGAGCCCACTTATTTTGAGGATATTATTGGTCATGCTCATTGTTGGGATGTAGCAATGGATGAGGAGATGGATGCATTAGAAGCCAATAAGACTTGGGATTTGGTATCCTTAACTAAGCCTTAACTAAGGGCGATAAAGCTATTGGTTGTAAGTGGGTTTACAAAATCAAGCATAATGTACATGGTTTGGTTAGCAAGTATAAGGAAAGGCTGGTTACAAAAGGCTATGCTCAAACATATGGCATAGATTATGAAGAGACATTCAGTCCAATTGCTAGAATGACAACTATTAAATGTGTGATTGCTTTGGAAGCAGCCAAAGATTGGAATTTACAGCAAATGGATATTAAGAATGCCTTCTTGCATGGTGAAAATTGCAAGAAGAGGTGTATGTGGAGGAGCAGCTAGTAAGTTATGAGGATTTAGAGCATCCCACATATGTATGCAGGTTTAAGAAAGTGCTCTATGGGCTGAAGCAAGCACCTAAAGCATGGTTTCACAAGATCAAAGAGTATTTTTTCAACATTTACTTTTATGTTTCTGATGCTGACCACTCACTTTATGTGAGAAAGGGAGATGCAAGCTTGGTCATCATAGTCATCTAAGTGGATGACTTGATTATTATAGGTGACAGTGACAATAGGATTGCCAAAGTTAAGAACTTTTTGAATAAGAAGTTTAAGTTGAAGGATTTGGGTGAATTGAGGTACTATCTTGGTATTGAGGTAATTAGATGTGATGGCGATATATTGTTATATCAAAGGCACTATGGCTTGAATATGTTATCCAAGTATGGCATGAGATCGTGTAAGCCTCTTTTAGTGCCATTGGAGCAAAATGTGAAGTTAAGTGATGATATCAGGGATGAGATAGAAGACCCTACTTTGTTCAGGGGAGGAGGGTGAGGGAGAGAAACAATGAGAGAGAGGGGGGAGAGAGAGAAACAAAGAGAGGGAAAGAGAGAGAGAGGGATGGGGAGAGAAATAGAGATGGAGAAGAGATAAAAATGGAGAGGGAGAGAGAGAATAAAGAGACAGAGAGAGAGAGAAGGAGAATGAAAAGAAGAGAGGGAGAGAGAGAGAGATAAATAGAGGATGAAGAGAGAGAGAGAGAGAGAGAGAGAGAGAGAGAGAGTGAGTGAGTGAGTGAGTGAGTGAGTGAGTGAGTGAGTGAGTGAGAGAAGAAGAAGAAGGAGAGTGAAAAGAAGAGAGGGAGAGAGAGAGAGAAATAAATAGAGAGATGAAGGGAAAAAGGAATGTAGAGGGAGAGAGGGAGAGATCAGGATGAGAGAGAGAAATAGAATATGGCGAGAAAATAGAGAAAAAAGAGGGATGGGGAGAGAAGTAGAGAGGGAGGAGAGATAAAAATAGAGAGAAGGGAGAGAGGAAGAGAGGGAGAGAGAACTATGAAAATGGAGGGAGAGAGATAAATGAAGAGATAGAGGGAGAAAATATAGAGAATTGAAGAGAGAGAAAGGGGGAGAGAGAAAAATAGAGTGAGAGAAAAAATAGGAGAAAAGAGAGAGAGAGAGAAAAATAGAAAAACAAAAAGAGAGAGGAGTTGAGAGAAATCTAGAGAGAGGGAGGGAGGGATCAGGAAGGGAGAGAAACAAATAGCAAGGGAGAGAAATAAAGAAAGGGAGAGAAAGTGAGAGAGGGGAGATAGACATAGAGGGAAGAGAGAATAATAGAGAGAGTGAAAAAGAGAGAGATAGAGAAACAAAGCAAGAGAGGGGGAAGAGAAAACAATAGAGAGAGGATGAAAGAAAAGAGAAAGAGAAATATATATATATATATATATATATATATATATATAGAGAGAGAGAGAGAGAGAGAGAGCAAGGAAGTATGAATTGAGAGAGAGAAGTATATTATCTACCGTAATATACATGAAATGGACAACAATCCAGATGCATATCTCAATCAGCATATCCTATGCCCTTGCAAAAGCTGACAATTTGATGAAAACGTCACTGTCTATAGACCACATGCAATGCTTTGGCGAGTTTCAGTTGGAAATCATTGACCAAGCAATCTTGGACTTTGAGTTAACGGTAAGAAATGTGTGTACTAATCATGCTTTATATTCAAATTGTAATTGAATATCACATGCAATACTATTAAATGCCCCCTAGAAATGTCTACAAAGAGGTGCTATTTCATCCCAAGGAATGCACGTATTGTAGCCCATAAGAAGAGTTCGTGGATGCACAATGGATGGAACATCTGAGGGACCTCCAATATATAGGTATGGGACTTGGGTGCTTAAAAGTAAAAAGTAGAGGCTACAAATGATAAGTGTTTGTTGAAAATGACAATTTAAAATGACAGATGTCTTATTCTGGATGCCACATGTCACTTTTCTAGAGAAAGATAGCTTCCAAACTTTGTACTCTAAAAATCTCTCAAACGGTTAGGAATTTGAGATAGCTGCTAAAGACAAAATTGTTCTTTGCAAAATTCTGGAGCCTTTGGCATGAACAAAATTTTCATTTGAGCAATATTCAAAAATAGTAATCTCCTAAATTTTAGGAGTCACTAAATTTAGCTTCTAGAGAGCTTTATTATATAGGTTCGCCAATTCATGGATTGTTATTTTGATCATAAGCATCTTGTTTCACTTTCTAAAACCACTTATTATATGGACTTCTAGTTAATATGACTATTTGAGTGGTGTAAAAGTCATAGTCATATGAACTTTCTAGTCAATTTGTGACCGCTCGACTAAACTTTAAATTTCTCTTGGGCATCTTGTCAAGTATGATTATAGGGCATTTTAGCCATTATGATTATAAGGCATTTTAGCCATTCACCACCCTTAAATAGAAAGATGAACATTTGATCATATTTTGAACTACTTAAATAATACAAATTGCCTTTCAAAGTACACGAGCATTAAATTAATTTGAAAACATTGAGCCAATATGTGTTTGTGTGTGTGTGTGTGTGTGTGTGTACATAAGGCAAAACTAGTGCTTTGGTTTCCCATGTCATTTTGGTCTTATCTTTGGTGCAATGTGACACTTCACCTTTGGTGCATGAAAGAATATAGCGCAGCTAGTTTGTGTAAATGTGAAGAACATAGAAATGCCTCTTTTATTAAGGTTTAGACATATCGGAACATATGGGTTATAGCATAATATTCCTACCATATATATGTTGTAATGGGTGGGAGTCTAGGGGAGTAGTGAGTACATGCATGGGGGGCGAAGGAGCTTGGACGTGGCGTCAGCCGCTGCTCGTTTTTCGTCTCCCCAATTTAGAAAGCAGCAACTCTTGCGGACAATCTTCTCTCTCTCTCTCCGGAGCCGCCCCATCAACTCATGCCTGCAACTTCTCCTCGCAGTGTTTCCACATAAATTGTCACGCCCATCAATAATCGTTTTATCGCAGTTCGGTTCCCATATACTATTACCATTATTACATATATAACAACCCTTCGACTCATCGACTCCTCTCTGGAATAGAAACCTTCAAAGATCCAGAGATCGCCTCGTTGGATACCGGCCTTTTCGATCAGATTTGATCGCACAGGACTGCAGACAACGGAGAGAATTAAGATTCCTGACAGCTACCCAACCTCCATGGTGCTAATCAAGAGTGAGTTTCCTTTCTCGGCTTTTGAATGTCTCAGTGCAGTCGCAATGTTTTGGTCGGTTGCCTTCTGAGGTCATGTGCAGTCTGCATGGGTAGCATATATGCTTTCTTTAGGATTAGGGTTTTCCTTATTAGAGTGACGATAACGCCCATTTAAGCCTCATTTCTACTTGTATGACAGGCGGTTTGTTAATAACTAACGAGAATCGCTAGCATGGAGATAGTCCTGTGTTAATCTTGTGGCTGGATAGAGTAATCCACACGAATCTAACTCAGTAATCAGCAGTTCAAATAACAATGGAGATAGGATACTGACCTCAAAATGCATGCTACATTCATTAAATCCTTTGTCTATGACAGTCTTCTTCATCTAGTGGTGATCGCGAAAACTGTTAGCTAGTGATTCAGAAATGCTTACCTGCAATTATATTTTGAAGGGACTCACTAAAGACCCAATTGTAGCCTTCTTCTGATTGTCCATCAGAGTCATTTATACGTCTTGGCACTTCCAGCTTCTCCACCACCTGTATTCTGTTAAACTGCACTTGTAAGATTGGAGCACAGTGCATGCACCGATCGTAATTTTTGGAAGTGACTATGGACAATGAACTCCATGGGTTGGTTGAATGTACATTGCAGAGATGGGCAGGGCCAAAATTCCAATCACTTGGATCAAAAGTGATTCTTCAAGGCAGGTAACATTCTCCAAGAGGAAGAAAGGGTTGAAGAAGAAGGTAGAGGAGCTGGCCATATTATGTGGGGTGGAGGTTTGCATGATCTGCTTTGGCCCTCAAGCAGGAAAGCCGTCCAACGTACCCTTCAGCTGGGGTCTTCCAGGCGTGACGCATGTGATCAACAAGTACAAGAGCCTATCCAAAGAGGAGCAGGATAAGAAGAAGCTCGACAATACCAGCCTGTTAGAGCAGCAGATCAAGAAGCTCAGGACAGAACTGAAGATCAAGATGGAGCAGAATCGCAGCCTCGAAGAAGAGGGTGCGTACTTCATCCCGTGGGATGACAGGCTCAATGCCTACACACTGGATGACCTAAAATTACTGGCAGAGAGTGTGATACAGAGAACTAGTCAAGTGTATGATAAGATTGCGTATCTGTCGCAGCAACGACATGAGATGTTTTTTCTGGGCTTGCCCAGCAATGGAAGGGTGCAATGCCAGACGTTGACTGCCGACAGTGCCGCTGGCCAAAATGAGCTCTCTTTCATTGAGTTCGAAGGTTCGGTTGAGCCTCTTCAGGAGGAGGAACTAGTGGCACCAGTGAATCCATTGTTTCAAGGACAGATGAATCTGAACAACATCAGTTGTCCGCCATTTTTAAATCAGTTTCCATTTGTGGCCTGTCCTAGTACAGTCATGGAGGATCAAAGATTGGATCCAGGGAGCATGTTTAATCCATCTTCTGTAATCAGCCACCATCAGCTTCCTGGGAATTACTTTCCTCTCAACACGAACATCAATCCGATGCAGTTACCGTTGCTCAATGACGTGCCATTGGATCAAAATTCCACCCCAGCAGGAAAATCTAAGCTACAGCACGATCTTAATTGCATCATGGAACCTTACTTCTTATCAAACTCCGTGTGGCATCAATCAATGGGCTTGCAACCGGCGTGCCCTGACTTCGCAACCTACTCCTCAACATCATTAGCACAGGAGATGCAACAAATGGGTGGGGAGGCTCAAGTTGAATGGTGTGACCAGGGTGCCACGCTGAACGTGAATGGTGATCTACAGGCCAGTGCGAACATGATCCAACTACTGATGGATGCTGGTGTGGCTGCTAACATCTTCCCAGCACAGAACATGGTTAATGCAAAGGATGGGTCACTGAGCTGGCTGGCACCCGATGTCGATAATCAGGCTAACAAAGGCAGCACCTATCTATCTCACCACATATCGGACGATACACCACCGGTCCTATCACCGGTGGACAAATCATTGATGCTTCACTCGGAATGCGGTGGCGTTCCAGTTCATCCGCTAGATGAGCAGTGTGAGAGGAAAATTTGTAGTATAAGCCAGCAAGATAGATGTATTCTAGCTGTTCCAAAGGAGGAAGAGATGGTTCCTGATATGAATTTCGATGCAGGCCTATAAGGAGGTAGACATTCCTTATACTCTCTGTTGAAAATGCATGATCTGTCTCACATGTTATAACTTCAGCAGATGATAACCGGGTTATGCATGTATTTATTATCAGTTGAGAAGGGCGGTATTCATGTACTTGGATCACTAGTGGCCTAATATCATATTGTTTTACGATTGCCATGTTACATATGTACGTCGTGTGATCCATGTGGTGATTCTCTCTTTGAAACAAGCAAAGGAGTGAAGAGTGAAACAAACCAGCCTTACCTTACAAGCATCCGGCTTAAGTCCCAGCTTTGAAGAACAAGTTTCTTGAAGGTTTTGGATTTACCATGCAAACTATACAGATCAATTGACCAGTACATACGAAGCTATGCTGAGGCAACACGAAGCCACTTAAGTTTGTTAATGTCATTTTTCCACACTAGGACCTACTAGGTAAGCCTTCACAGTTCCTCATCTGCGAAGGCTATGAGCATGTATTTCCAAAGGCAACTTGTCTATAGGGTAAAAAGACCCTAATAGTTTTTTAAAGTTAAGTAGCTTGCAACCCACTAGAAGAGCACCTGCTAGAACCTTCCAAACGAAGACCTTGAGTTTATTGGGAAATTTAAACCTCCAAAAATGGCTCAGAACTTGAGACCACTAAGGTTTTGATATCTTCAAACTCCATGTTTTTTTAGCCTTCCAAAGTGGAACCATGATATCAACAAAGCATGGTACACATCAATAATTTGTAGAAGAGAAATCCTTTTGCCATCAAACTTGGGAGTACTCGTTCGTCTTAGATTTAGGAATAGAATTTTGAACCAAAAGATAATCAATAACCACAAAATCACTGTGGAGTTTAGTGGTTTCATGCCATTTAAAGCATGTAGTTGGGAAACGGCTTGAGATTGATTGAAAAGCTTGCTCCATGTGGTCACTTCGTGTCAAAAAGAGTTACCCATAGGCTTAAATGGCTTTCATGTAATGTGTGTCAACTTTTCCTAGGAGAGAAGCAAAAAGCTAACATAGGATTTTAACTTTGATTTTGCCCAAAGCATATGGGGCAATTATGTTCCTATAGTCCAACTAACCAATGTTGAGCCCTTTAACCTTTCCCAAAATTGAAGCAAAAAGTAGATATAAGATTTAATTTTGACTTTGTCCAAAGCAATGAACCAAAAGCACCTTTGGTGAAGCATTCTGTAGAACAAGATTGTCAAAGACTTAACAATCCAAGATTGCTCAATGAGCAGTAGCTCAATTGGTAGGGGGGTGCATGTGTGTGGTATAGAAGGTCTTCCGATTGATCTCCCTCGATTGTGGAGCTCCACAACATACTATCCTTTGGGATGATGGCCCCTTTTAGGATTTGGGTGACATCCGAACTCTTTTATAAATTGTGAAAAGGCATGTATTGCCAATAATCCAAGATCTCCCTTATCTTTTGGAGAGTAGATTCTTTTCTAAGACCAAAAGGAGTCTTAAATTTTATGATTTCTTTTAACCCTTAAGTATTGAAGAAACAAGTTGATAATGGCTTTAAATGAGAAGTTCTAAACGGGATTGTAGGTAAAATATATCTATATGATTTTTATTCTCATTTTGAAAGGTTTTGGATTCAAAACTCACTTTTTTATTATCAAGAATCGTGTGGTGGGGGGACTTGCTTGAGCTACTACGCCAAACAAACACTATATACATAAAAGGAATCTCACTCAAGAACACAAGAAGAGAGATGGAGGCCAAAATGTTTTCTTGATGATTTCTTCTTCTTCTTCCACACATTATATAATGTACATAAAGTATAGATAAGATACAACATAAAGGAAAGTGGCCTACTAAGTCAAAAAGTGAATAACAAACTACACTAATTGATTGGTGCTATATCTTTACCATATGTAGATAGGTGTAACAAACTAAATATAATAAGTGATAAGTCAGTGGCCATGTGAGTATCATAATGCATGACTACCAACGTGCTAAGTGTAGACGTGCGGACCCATCTAGCCAGGCGGTCCATCATCAATGTCCACACATGTTGAGGTTGCCATCTCAACACTCCCCCTCATCTCTACAACTCCAAGTAAGCTTTGAAACTTTTGAAGCTTCTCTGCACCCAATGCCTTTGTGAAAATGTCAGCTATCTGATCTTGTGTTCTAACATATACTAAGTCAATCTCTCTTGCAAGTACCTTCTCTCTCACACAGTGGTAGTGCATCTCAATGTGTTTTGTCCTAGCATGGAACACTAGATTCTTAGATAGTTATACACTATTCATGTTGTCACAATGAATGACAATTGGACCATCTCCCTACATATCCAAATCACCTAATAACTTTTGCAAACATACCACCTCACATGCTACCATAGCAACACCTCTATACTAAGCCTCTAAAGCAACTGTAGGTTGCTTTTTACTACTCCATGTAACTAATGCACTACCAAGGGAAAACATAAATCCACTAGTAGATCTTATGTCTGACATGCTACCAGCCCAATTTGCATCTGTGTATCCAAATACCTATATATCCTTACCTGCCTCATAAAAAAGTCCATAATGTAAAGTGGACTTCACATGATACCTCAATATATATCTAACTACATCCATATGAGGCTTTCTAGGCATCTGCATAAACTGACTGACAAGGATAACAGCATAGCTCAAGTCTGGCCTTGTGATAGTCATGTAAATCAAACTCCCTACTATCCTCCTGAACATAGTAGGGTCTTCTATATCATCCCCAACATTAGCACTCAAATTCACATTTTGCTCCAATTTTGCTCCAATGGTACTGAAAGAGACTTGCATGTTGTCATACCATACTTAGATAACATATCCAAGCCATACTGCCTTTGGGATAGCCATATACAATCATCACATTTGATCACCTCAATACCAAGAAAGTATCTCAGCTCACCCAAATCCTTCATCTCAAACTTCTTTTTCAAGAAGTCCTTAACTTAAAAAATCCCATTGTCACTATCATCTGTAATAATCAAGTCATCCACTTAAATGACTATGATGACAAGATGTGCATCTCCCCTTCTCACATAAAGTGAGTGATCAGCATTAGAAATACAAAATCCAATATTGACAAAATACTCTCACATCTTGTAAGACCATGCTCTAGGTGCTTGCTTCAGCCCATATAGTGTCTTCTTTAACCTGCACACATATGTGAGATGCTCTAAATTCTCATAACCTGTTGGCTGCTCCATATACACTTCTTCTTGCGATTCACCATGCAAGAAGGCATTCTTAACATCCATTTGCTGCAAAATCCAACCTTTGGCTACTACCAAGGCAATCACACATCTCATAGTTGGAATCCTAGCAACTAGACTGAATGTCTCTTCATAATCTATGCCATATGTTTAAGCATAGTCTTTTGCAACCAGCCTAGCCTTATACCTGCTAACGGAACCATTTGCATTATGCTTGACTTTGTAAACCTACTTACAACCAATAGCTTTCTTACCCTTAGGCAAAGGTACCAAATCTCAAGTCTTATTGGCTTCTAATGCAGTCATCTCCTCATCCATTGCTGCATCCCAATGAGCATGACCAACAACATCCTCAAAGAAAGTGGCCTCAACATCCTTAACTAGCTTCACCATATAAGCATAATGGTGAGTTTCATAACATTCAAAACCAAATCTTTTAACAAGGTATCTGACCCTACTAGACCTGCGTACCATCGGATCACTCAATGGAGCCTTTACATTACTATGTGCTCTCTATACACCTGGTGTCCTGACTAAAGGAATACCAAGCTCATCATCCAAACTCTCTGAACCACTAAAATCTCCATCAAGTCCCAAATGACTAGTAGATGCATCATTACCATCCAACACTTTCTTCTTTCCTTTGTCCACTTTGCCTGCAACACTTATAGATCCACCTGAAGATGTGGGGCTACTCCTTAGTCTGGGAGACTAAGGGCTCACTATAAGTGTACTACCGTATGTTATTTCTGGTCCACTAAGACTCTGTGATTCTTGATTTTCTTTCTGCACATAGCTATCATGATCATAATCATCATCTAATACATCACCAACAGGTGCATACCAACTACTCATCTCATCAAAAATTGAAAGGGAGCGCCGGATCAAAGATTGGACTCGAGAGCTATGGAGGGAGAGCAAGAGCAAGAAAGGAAGAGACTGAAAATGGAAACTCCAACAGTCACAATGTTTGACCGAGCCTTCCTTTATTCAAACTATCACTAAAAGAATAAAGTGATGGTGACGAGCGCCCGCCACCTACAGTATGCAGTGGCGATGACTGTCAGTGTAGTAATACACGGGCGGCTAGGCAGAGGTGCATTTACCCCCAACAACCTCCCACTTAAAGGCGAATCTGCCCCAGTGAGGAGTGAAAAGAAAAAGAAAAAAGACAGTGCAACATGTACACATGTACAACAGGATGAGGAAAGACGTCATCTCATCCCATGCCCATTAACCTCCTGAGGAAGGCAAAGCGCTCTGTAGAGAGGCTTTTCATGAGCAGATCTGCAGGATTCTGGTCAGTCGAGATCTTGAAAAGATCAACAGACTTTTCCTCAACAACCCCATGTATGAAGTGATACCTCACCTCAATGAGTTTCGTCTTCGCATGGAAAATCGTATTCTTGGCTAACTGAATAGCACTCATAGAATCCGAATGCAGTGTAGGGTTAGCATCAATACCAAGGTCAACAACTAAACAACCCAACCAAATGGCCTCCTTGCAAGCCTCAGTGGCTGCAACATACTCGGCCTCTGTAGTAGAAAGGGCCGTGCATTTCTGCACCCTGGACATCCAAGAAACAGCACCTCCAGCATAGGTGAATACATAGCCGAAAGTGGACTTTCTACTATCTGCATGTCCTGCATAATCAGAGTCAGTGTACCCCACGACTCCTGTATCCTATCTGCCATAGTATATGCACATATTTGCAGTGCCCTTCATGTACCTCATGATACCCTTCACGGCATCCCAATGCTTCTTGCCAAGTGTAGCCATATAGCGTGCCACAACACCAATTGCAAAGGCAATATCTGGACGAGTGGCTATCAATGCATACATAAGGCTGCCCACTGTGGATGCATAGGGAATCTTGGCCATCTCGGCCTTCTGCTCTTCTGTCTACGAACAATCAGCCTGTGATACCTTCACATAAGAAGGCAATGGACAGCCAATAGGCTTTACGTTCTGCATGCGGAAGCGCTCAAGGACTTTATGAATGTACTCCCTCTATGACAAGTAGAGGAGTCCTTGATGCATGTCACGTGTAATGCGCATACCAAGTATGTGAGCGGCATGTCCCAGATCTTTCATCTCAAAGCTCTTCTTGAGCTTAGCCTTAAGAGCATCTAGCTCATCATGAGCTTTCCCTGCTATCAACATATCATCCACATAGAGTACCAAAATCAATAAAGAACCATCACGGGCTTTCTTCGTATAAAGACACGGATCCATAGCACTCCGATTGTAGCCCTGTGACTGCATAAAGGCATCAAACTTATGATACCACTACCTAGGTGCCTGTTTCAAGCCATAAAGACTTTTATTCAATTTGCACACTAGGTGCTGCCTACCAAGTTCTGCAAAGCCCTTAGGCTGCTCCATATAAATCTCATCATGCCAGTCCCCATGTAAGAAAGTCGTCTTGACATCCATCTGCCAAGTCAAGCTGAGCAACCAAAGCCAAGACTAAGCGCAGGGTGGTCATCTTAACCACAGGAGAAAAGACCTCGTCAAAGTCCACACCATGCTCATACTTAAAACCCTTTGCTACCAATCTAGCCTTGTATGCCGGCTTGGGGTGTCCAGGGGTACTTTTTAGCTTGTACACCCACTTGCATGGCAAAGCCTTCTTGCCCGTAGGCAAGGAAACAAAATCCCAAGTGTCATTCTTATGCAAGGAGTCTATCTCAGACTGCATAGCCCTCTCCCAGGAGTGACTGTCACCCTTGGGCATAGCCTCATCATAAGTGAAAGGCTCTCATGCATCTATATCCAAGACATAATGCATCGAGGGCTGAAATCTATCAGGTGGACGTCTGTCTCTAGTAGATCCTCCCACGGTAGGCTCTGTTGCCTCTCCAACTGCATGTCCAACACCTTGACCATGAGCATCTGTGCAGCTCTAGGCTGTCCAACTGGCTATGTGCGGGAGCTCTCGTTCCTCCTGAAATATGACCCTGTGGATCTCAACAACTCTCTCAGGCTGCCTATGCATCTTGTCTTCATGGAAGACTACATCATGGATGTGGATGACTTTCTACACGTGCAGATCCCAGAGATGGTAACCCATCTCACCTGCATTCCCATAACCAAGGAAAATGCATTTGACACTCTTGGGATCTAGCTTACTTCTCTTGTCCCTGGGCACATGGCAAAATGCATCACATCCAAAGACATGGAGATGCGCATAAAAGGGAGGTTTTCCAGTCCATACCTCCTCTGCAACCTGGAAATCCAAACCATTAGAGGGTGATCTCTTTATGACATGCACAGTTGTACCAACTGCCTCATCCCAAAAGCTCTGTGGTAGGCATGCATGACTAAGCATACTGCGTACACGCTCTTGGATGGTTCTATTCATCCACTTAGCCAAACCATTTTTTTGGGGGGGGTGTAGGGGGCGGTCAACTGACGCTTAATACCCCTCTCATCACATAACTGCTCAAAAGCACGTGAGACATACTCACCCCCATTATCTGTCCTTAGGCATTTTAGCCTATACCGTGACTGGTTCTCAACCAATGGAAGCCATCTCTGAAACACAACCAAGACATCGAATTTTAGCTTAATGGGATAAGCCCAAACTTTCTGTGATAAATCATCTATGAACGTAACAAAATACTTTGCACCACCCATAGACTGACAAGGCATGGGCCCACAGACATTCGAATGTACCAATGCCAAGGGCTCACTCATGTGTGGCGTACCAGACTTCTTATGCATAGACCTAGTCTGTCTGCCATAAAGACAATGCTCATATGAATCAAAACATGCATAATCAAGGGGTGGTAAGTACTGCAAACCAGAAAGCATTTTCATTCCCTTCAAAGACATATGGCCCAAACGGGCATGCCAAAGAGATACATGTGGGATAGAACCCATAGACAAAACATGATCAAGGAAAGAAGCTGATACAATCAAGGGGTAGAGACTGCCAGCCTTGGCACCTCTCGCAATCACAAGTCTGCCACGAGTGATCTTCCATGCAGAGTGTCCAAAACATACATGATATCCTGCATCATCAAGCTATCTAGCTGACATGAGACTGCGTGTCAAAGCAAGTACATGACGTACATTCTGCATAACAAAACTGCTGCCAGAAGGAAACTGCAGCCTAACATCACCAATGCCCACAATATCAAGAGATCTGTCATCACCCAAGCGCACAGAACCCAAAACAGTATGGTATGAATGAAACCACTATCGGCAAGGTGTCACATGAAAGGACACACATGAGTCCAAGAGCCAACACTGTGCATACATAGAGTGTATCTCTGTCATCTGCAAAGCACTAGAAGAAGCTGCTAGGATATAATCATCATCATCAACATTCTCAGGCTGCATAACATTGATCTCTTCAATTTTAACATTGGACTTTGCAAGTACTATGCTGCGATCAGAAGACTTATCCTACACTTTGTCTTTCCCCTTATCTTTGCGCCTTTCATTGCACAATTCATGGCATTGTGGCCTAATATGGCCCTTTTTTCCACAACGGTGACAAGTAACATCTACATTTCTGCCACGGGATTTGCTACGTGACTTCCCACGAGACTTGGATCAAGATTTCTAAGAATCCCGTCCACGGCCACTACCACTGCCATGCTTTCCATATCCATCATTCCTGCCTCTAACTGTCATAGCACGAGACACATGAGAGGCATCCAAATTCTTACGGTTAACCTCTTCCTGCAGAAGAGCACTCTCAACATCAGATAATTTCAAGGTAGCAGTAGAGGCACATAATGCAGTGTGGAATACATCCCATGACTCATTAAGAGTACCAAGCAAGAAAAGAGGAGTGAAATCCTTTGCAAAAGTGATGTCCTAGGAAGTCACGTTCTTGAGTATAGCATGGAACTGGCTCAAGTGAGTAGACATAGTCACATTCTCCTTCATGCGCAAATCCATAAGCTGCTTCAACCAATACATCTGACTCGCTGGACTTTTCTTGTCATAGAGATTTTTTATCTTTTCCCACAACTGCCATGCACTCTGTTCTTCCTCAAAGATATTATAGTGAACCAATTCTGTGAGAGACAATACAATAGTGGACTTGCATAACTCATCAAGCTCAAGCCATTCCTCATCTGGCATAGTTGCAGGCGGATGCCCGCTTAACCTCAAAGGTTTGATCTGCGATTTCTGCACCAACACCTACCAAATCTGGCTCTTCCAATAAGAGTAATTCGTACCATCAATCTTAGTGATGTTGAAAATAGCATGATGAACTCGCCATAATGCAGGCTGGAAGACTGTAGACAGTTCAAAACTGCTTGTTGTTTACTGCAGAAAATGACCAAAAAATCACCAAAATCGAGGAAAAATGGTGAAGAAAGTGGAACCAAAGCTGTTGCCCACCAAGTACTAGTGAAAGTACATCATTTCAAAGTATTTCAGCATGAAAAATCCATGTCAGTCCATACATATATGCTTGCTGTAATAAATTTCAAATTTCAATAAAAGAGAGCTAACAGTGCCAAAATCGGATCCCAAGGCAATCAAATATTGCCAAGACCAAAGCCAGCATCATGCAGGCATAGCATAAGCATATGACGGTCGATAAGCATGAATACAACACCCAAGTATGTCATACAAACATCTGCCAGTGAGTAGGCACACCCCCAAGGCAACGAGGAAAAGTGTTCCTGCCACTATCAAAACTTGACACAAGTAGGTGTCAGTTCACAAAGATACGGATCCAAAACTGGGACTTAGCTCATAAGCATACAGTGAACCAAGACATATGATGTATCATCCCAAAAGATAAGAAGTCCCAAAGTCTCAAGTGAGTGTAACTACTCAATGGCATGTAAAGGCTCAATGCATAAAAGTACCACATGCTCAATGTCTGATAAGCATTCAAGAATGCTCCTACTGGCACAAAAGTCATATGTACGAGCTCAAGAGCTCAAGCCAAGGCAAGACATAGTGCCAATGGCATAATTCCAAGACAATACATCAATAGTACATCCCAAACATGTAGCCGGTAGAGCATCTGTATGTAGCATCTGTAAGTATGTAAGACATCAAATACATCCCAATCCAAACTCTGACAAGCCAAGTAACATCCAAGACTACTCCAGACAATCCAAAATTCATCCAAGGTGGAGCTTCAATGAGCACTCAAGCTCAACGTATGCATAGGGTAATCAACTGTGACATGAGCATCAAGTCGTAGGCAACGGAACGGGTATGCATAAACCCAAGAAGCATCACTGTCAAAGCATATACCAATGTCAATAAGTGCAGGTTGAAATAATCTCAAGCTTCCAAAAGCATCCGGACTCAATGGCAAGCTCAAAGTTGTCCCTCGATGATCAATACATCATAGCATAACCCAAGACATACATCTGGAATCAATATGCATATGTCAAAGCATGAAAGATAGCTTCAGTCCAAGAATATTCAGCATGCATTTACTATTATAAAATGTGTATTTCGAGCCCCAAAATCAGGCCAAAATCATAGCATTATATGTAGCTTCAATCCCCCAATCAATCAGGATGCAATAGGCATCAAACCAGTTATGTAGTCATGCCCAAACAAGCATAGGCATACAAATACATGTTGTCTCAGACCTGAAATCTGTTGCAGAAGATTCTGTCATCAGAATTTGGTAAATTCGACATCACCATCGTGTCTGGAGAGTGCCAAAATCCCAACTTAGACTCTTACCTTGCCTGAATCAGGTTCCGAATGCCCGAGATATGACAAAAAGAGTGATTTTTAGGCCAGATTTTGAAACAGGAGCAAAAAAAACGTGAGCTGGCTGGGGGGGTCTGCTGTCCCATGTGTCAACAATGGGGCCCAAAGTGGCACAAATGAGGGTCAAAGAAGGCCTACACCAAGCCTCAACAAGCCTTGATAGGCTAAAAGCAAGATCCAGGTGAAGGAAGCTCCAAGAGGTGTGAGCTATGGCTGTCCACAACTTGTTTACAGCCTATGAGACCTGAGAACTAAAGTAAACCCTAAAGAAAATGATCAAATACCTCTGATGTAATGCCCTGAAGTGGCCAACAATGCTGGGAAGGTGCTTGGGAAGCCGCGGAGTGACGAGAGCTCGAAGGAGTCGGATATGGCTGTCGGGAAGGAGACCCAATGCAAGTAGGGAGTCGATGGGATGCTGAGAATGCCACGAACCAAGCTCAAGAGTTAGAAAGCAAAGCTCTGATACTAGTTGAAAGGGAGTGATGGATCGAAGGTTGGACTCGAGAGCTATGGCGGGAGAGCAAGAGCAAGAAAGGGAGAGACTAGAAATGGAAACTCCAATAGTCACAATGTGTGACCAGGCCTTCCTTCATTCAAATTGTCACTAAAATAATAAAGGATAAAGTGACGATGATGGGTGCCCATCACATATAGTGTGCAGTGGTGGTGACTGTCAGTGTAGTAATATATGGGCAACTAGGCAGAGGCACCTTTACCCCCAACAAAAATAACATCCCTGCTCACTCTGAACTCACCTGTGACAAGGTTATAACAACAATACCCTTTCTGCTCTAAAGAGTATCCAATAAAAATACATTTTTCAGCCTTTAGATCAAGCTTCTTCCCCAGCTCATCTGGCACATGAATATATGCAACACAACCAAATACCTTCAAGTGTGACATATCGGGCTTCTTATCTGTAAAGCATTCTTCGGGGGTCATCCCATGAACTGCAGCTATGGGAGTTATGTTCATAATATAGACAGCAGTATGAATAGCTTCAAATTTTTAAAAAAATGGCATATTCTTTTCAGCCCCATCAATGCCCATGCAACTTCTACAATATGCCTATTTTTTCTTTTTGCAATCCCATTTTGCTGTGGGTTATACCTGCAAGTAAATTGCCTATTTATCCCATGAGTCCTCAAGAAGCCACTAAACTCATTAGAGAGGTACTCTTCCCCTCCATCTGATCTCAAGTACTTAACTTTCAAGCATGTTTCAGTTTCAACAACTGCCTTGAAAGTTTTAAAGTGCTCAAATACATCACACTTTTCCTTCATGAAATACATAGCTTCCTTGAACAGTCATCAATAAATGTGGCAAAGTATTTTCTGCCACCAAGAGATATATTCTGTGTAGGCCCCCAAACATATGTATGCACTACATTATGTATATTTTTGCTCACTTCTCTATCATGCAAAAAGGGTTATCTTGCCTGCTTGCTAAACTAGCATGTTTCACCGACTTTATGAAATTCTGCAACTCTAAAAGAAGGCAACCCTGTAGCCAACCCATTGGACTGCATTAATTTTAGCATTTGCACATTTGCATGTCCAACACGTTTATGCCATATTTCAATGTTTGCAAAACCGCTCCTTTTCCTTTAGCATACATAGCAACATTCATTGTAGGAATTCCAATGTCTAAAGTTAACATGCGGCCAACTCTACTTTCTTTTGCGACCAACCTACACTTATCATTAAAGTCTTCTACAAAACAACCTTTTGCATTGAATCAAACTGGCAACCCTTGGTCTACCATTTGGCCAACAGATACTAGATTCTTTTGTGATTGATGGCACATGCTATACATCTATCAAACTCTTTGTCTGGCCATCATGCAAGGACAAGGGAACCTTTCCAATGTGTGAAATTGGGTGGCATGAATCATCACCTATCTATACATAACCTTGATTTTGTAAGTCATGCATCTCTCTAAACTATTCAACATGACTGGTTATATGATTAGATGCACCTAAATCAACATACCATACATTATCATGTGTCCCCTTTCCTATAACTACATCCATCATATATTTCATAACAAACAGACGCTCATTTTTGTCTTCATTTTTTTCATGAAGACGATGCATAGTTTCCTTGCTGCAATTTACCACTACGAATATCATCCTTCTTAGCATAACAATGGGCTACAATATGACTTTTTTTGCCACAATAATGACAAACAATAGCAGAATTTCCAGAACCTCAGTTCTGCCATCCATCTCTCCCTTTAGAGCTCCCCCTGCCTCTAAAGTTTCCTTGGCCTCCTGAAACCTACATTTCACCAAATTGCTGATTGAACCTGTTTTGCTGGTTACTGCCAGCACGTCCCATACCACGGCCTCTCAAAGAGGATCTATCACATCCCCTTCCTAAACTTGAGTAAAATGCTTTGACCTATTCACAATTTCTTTGAGACAAGTCACCCTGCATATTGATCTCTTCGGTAATCATGAGAGAGACCAGTTCATCAAAATCTAGAAATGGCTTTTGTATGTATACAGAAGTGACAAATGATTTCCATACCTTCTCATTATTAGGTCCACTCAAAGTGGATGAAACTAGATTATCATCATCATGCATTGCATCAGTTGCTGCTAAAGTATCTACAATGCTCCTCACCTTCAAAACATACTCATACAGACATTTTACCTTTCTTCAAGGTATTCAACTCTTGCTTGAGTTGAATCTTTCATGCCTTTGTATTTACCGAAAACATGTTCTCAAAAATTGTCCAAGCTACATGTGAAGTTTTTGCATTCCTGATATGTCCCAGCATAGTATTATCAATTATTGCAGATAGCCAATGCATCATCTTTTTGTCTTTTGCATTCCATTATTTCCATGCCTTTAATTCATCTGTAGCAGCAGACAGATACTTAGCTCTGGCTCCTTTTCTTCACCTAAAACAAACTCATAAAGGCCCTTTCCAATGAGAAAGTTCATCATACCGAACTTCTATGAAGGATATTTGTTCTTATCGAGCTACTCAATAATGGAATTTCCACTATTTTCTACCATTATCACAAAAAATGATACAATGCAATAATCTAGTTTTCTGCAACCTTTCACAACAAGTGTACAGCAATACACCAAGCAATCTTTTTCACTTATTGCTCAATAGTACATGTAATCTGCAAGTTATTTGCAAATATGCCTTATGTTTGCTTCTTGGCAAACACCTTTAAAATTACAAATTCAAAATATGAAGCCTATGCATCCACTTTCAGTCAATATAGCCGAAATCACGGTGTACCTTGAAACTACTGTTGTTCCAATCTTGCGGCGCTAAAACGAGGCTTGAAACGGCCTTAGATACCCAAAAAAACCGTGCGTAAGGCCTAAAGGGCTTATTTGCAGAATATACAGTGCTTTGCTTGCGCACCAAATCTCACAGCAATCCGAGATTTTCACTCTACCCTCCTTCTAGTGCCTCCACAGGCACTGCCCAAGAGAAAGTGAAAGAATGGGAGAGCTTCTTACCCATTTCTTGCTTGCTCAAACCCTGCTTCCTTCCTTCACTTTAGCCTTTAAAATTAGCCTCTCTTAGTGGCGTCGCTCTGATACTATGTTAAGAATCGCGTGGTGGTGGGACTTGCTTGAGTTGCTGTACCAAGCACACACTATATACACAAAAGGAATCTCACTCAAGAACACAAGAAGAGAGCTGGCAGAAAAAACAATTTCTTATTGATTTCTTCTTCTTCTTCCACACACTATACAATGTACACATAGTATAGATAAGATACAACATCAAGGAAAGTGGCCTATTAAGTCAAACAGTTCATAACAGACTACACTAATCGACTGGTGCCATATCTTTGCTAGTTGTATGTAGGTCCAACAAACTAAATATAATAAGTGATAAGTGAGTAGCCATGTGAGTATCATAATGACCACCAACATACTAAGTATAGACGTGCAGACCCATCTAGCCAAGTGGTCCATCATCAATGTCGGCACGTGTTGAGCTTGCCATCTCAACATTTATTTCCTATATTTAATTACTATGTCGATGTAGGAATTGAACTCAAGACCATTTGGCCACCATGCATTCAACTTAACCAATATACATGTTCTAAATTCAACTTGATCGCATTTGTCTACTTTTCATATGCAAAGAGATATGAGATATTGAGTAATGTTTTATATGCATACAATAACATATAGAAATCGAGATCTCCCAACATTATGAATTAAAGTCACAATGTAGATATGTAAATAGATCCTCTATAACATATGTCTCTGCTTGGAAATGTTAGGTACATAAAGCCTTTGGATATAGAGCAAAATTTCAATATCCAAACTCCATACATTTCCATCCAAAAAAAAAAGTTACAATTACAATAGAATATGTGTCAATCCTAACCCAAATAGCCAATGTAGGGTATTTGTTACTTCCAACAAAAGATTTTACACGTGGGTGCATTTTAGCAATTTACTAATATTAAAATGCAAGTTGTGACTTTGTACATAAATTTTATCATACCAAGATATGTGCAACCAATGCAAAAATCTTTCCATTTGGCCTTTGAATTTAGATCCTTTATTAAGTGAAGAATTTTGACGATCCATGAGTAGGGCATGAGTAACTTGTATCATACATGACCACCCTACATAAACTTCTCTTTCCACATTCCATCTATAAGCCATGTTTGGTTACTAAAAGCTTCTCGTGAAGAAACTTTTGAAGAGAAAAGGGAGATAAAAGCATCTTTCATTTGTGGAACAATAGGGGACATTGCTTATTACCCAATAGTGCATTGCAGTAAGATTCCCAATCCTATCATCCTTCTCCAAGACTACTTGTGTAGAATTAACATATTGCTTTTTGCTATGACCAAGATCATCCCTTTATCACATAAGGCACTTTCATATAGTTTTATAGAATGCTCTTATAAGATATCTTTGAATCTTGTGATGGTAACTTAGCCTTTCCATTATTGTTGACAACCTACCAACCATCATCTTTGTTTTCCATAGATGATGTGTTTTTCACCACACCAATAATAGACTATGCTGATTTAAGAGCAAATAGTGCATTTTGTGCCATGAAGTCACAACATCTAGAAATTCCTTGTTGAAATGCTAAAGTTGATCTATAGTATGATTTGTTTGCTTATTCGTAGATTTCAAAAGCATGGGTTAACTACCATAAAGTTAGCTAGTTTTTCGGAAGACTGGATGTACTTTTGCAATAAAACAATTACCCTTTGATGTTATACTTGTGTGATAGGAATCTAAATATGTTCGAATAATAAGTGCACAAAAATATGCAAAGTGGGACATTCACAATATATTGATGTCTCAAGTATTGCAAATGCATGGGATCTTGAACCTAAACATGGACATGGGATTGGAATCTGTGGTTGCTACCATACATGAGGAAAAATGCATTTGTGAGTAGCATGGAGGGCCAATGCTAGTGAGTGGGAAAAAGGCATGTAATAAATGCCTTTGTTGGTGTCCAGCGACACAAAGTCAAAAGGCCTAAAACTAAGATAGAAATATCAGGGCATGATAGTCATTGAGGTAATCATGTAATCTTTCTACATTAGCCCCAAATTCAAAGTAGAGAAATATATATTGTATCACTCTAAAAAGTTACAAGTCTATCTTTAATAGCATGTCTTTGTCCTTTTGATTGAACCTTTCTCATGTTCGATCCTTGTTATTATTTACATGAATGTGAAACTTAGATGGTAACTAAGTTCAATAGCTATCCTAGAATATACAAGTGAATTTAAGATACACAATAATATAGTCTTAGAGTGTGGGCTTGATTGGTGCTTAACATGTCCACGTTTTTGTTATCCAACACATAACTAACAACTCATTAGTTTGTCACAAAATGTAGATTTTCATGCTCAATGCATACACACCTTCTTAATAAACACCATATATTATGTATTTATAACTTGGTGCATAAGCACTAACCACAACATGTATACAAGCTATCTTCGTATTATAAAAGTTGGTTTTCACTTTTCTACCATTTGGAACATACTTAGACTCTCATCATCTAGTGGCGTTCCAATTTGGAATTACTTCCCATATTTTGAACAATCTTTTACTTATAGTGAGTTTGTGAGCCATTTCTAGAATTTGTCACAAAGATGTCCTTCCCACTGTCAAGTTCTTTATTTTTGGCTGCACGAGCCTGTGTCAAGTTCTTTATTTTTGGCATAATCAAACAACAAAAACCTAAATTTTTGTAGCACTTCTATGTTGAATTGTCTAGGATCATTCTATTTATATGGTTGAATACTGGAAATGCTTGATCTAGGACATGAACTACATGTGGTAATTCCATTATGGCATTGCTAGTCATAGAACCCTTAGATGATGGGTGGCCGCCACACACTCTTGCATGTCTTTATCTTCCATGGCTTCACCCACATTTTCATTATTAGTCTTCCACTTCATGAGGTGGCTGTCAAAGTAACCACAACCTCCCTAAGATCATTGTTGTTACATTCTGCAAATGTTGTTGATCTTCATGAATGGATGATGGTTGGGAGGGTGAATTGAATGACATAACCTCTTGCAAAGGAGATGGTGATCTCCATGTTAGTAGGTTTTTTATGGTATGTGCTATTTTAGAAACACACGACATCCCAAAACATTTATGTGAGAATGTTCTTGCACTTGATCTGGTATACCTCAAGATCCTTGGTGTACTTGAATGCTAGCAACCTGTCAACTTCAAGCACATCAAAATCTTTCAAGATTCTCAAGTTTATACCATCAATTAGAAGGCTGAAAGGAATACTTGTCTACTTACTCATAATACAAACCCTTTATGACATAGATTCCTCCAGAAATATCAATCTACCATTCATCCATATAATCACATTCAATCCATTCCCTTTTTGCAATACATTTGATGAGGTAAACTTTGACTTTAGCAAGGCAAGAAACTCACATCTCTCTATCTCTTTTTTCAAAAAATCTTTTCGCTTTCTTTGTTTTTTCCATGTTTCTTTGCAGTCTCCATATATGCATATATCTTCACAATAATAGAGGGACCTCCCTCTCATCTCCAACGGGTAGCATGCTAATGTCTTTGCACCATAGTTTTTGCATTCTCCTCTCTTGTCTCCAAACTTGGGCAGTGTACTAATGTCTTCCTACCACAATTTCTGCATTCTCCTATCAAGCAGTATACCTTAGACATGAGCATCTTCGGTTGGTGACCATCTTCCCCACATATCTCGCAACTGCATGGACATCAAAATGTATGGAGATCAAATCTTTGAGAGCACATGTAATTGAGTGCATCCTTCAAGAAAGACATTTTAATATGATATTCATAGTAGCACATATACATATCCTTCACTTGATGAACAAAGAAAGGCTTTGGTGACTCAAAAGAATGTACTTGAATTTTACATAGACTTTACATATAGTGAACCCCTTGAGTAACTAGCACAAGACTGCTAACTAGCAAACAGTGTGTTACTAAATACATGTGTGCTAGTCAACACTTACATGAATGCATGTTAACTAGAAAGTAGATGTGTCATGGTTACTACTAACTAGCATACAATTGATTTTGGTAATTGCTAAATACTAGACAAGGGACTTTGGTGACTACTAACTAGCACACAAGTGTGTTAACTACCAAACAATATGCTAGCAAACACATGTACATTAGTAAACATATATAAATGCATGTTAAATGGCATAAAGATGATTATGGTGATTGCTAACTACCATATAGATAATTATGGTGAGATTGCATACAAGAGCCTAGTGACTGCTAACTAGCACACATGACTTTTAACTAGCAAACTAGTTATGACTGCTAACTAGCATACAGTACTATTAACTAGCAAACTACAACATATAGGGTTGAACTAGTTTGCTAGTTAACACTCATGTATGCTAGTTAGTAGTGACCATAATCATCTATATGCTACTTAACAATCAAAATAATCAATCATATGCATGGCACCAATCACATTATTATATGTATAGTAGTTAAGACATGTATGCTTCTTAACACCAATCTATATGCCAGTTATAAATGTAAATGCTAGCTAGTTCACATGTGTATACTAGTCAACACTAACTTGAATACTAGTTAATAATCTCACCTATGTATGCATGCCACTTAAGGAAAATTTGTGTGCTAGCTAATATGAAACCGCATACTAATTAGTAGTCATCTATATGCTAATAGACTCATATATACATTAGTCAATACTAATATGAATGCACTAATCTATATGCGAGCTAGACAACAACTATATGCTACTTAAGACTAACCTATATGATTTTTAGTTCAAACTTGTGCGTTAATCAATATCAATCTATACTACCTAGTCAATACTTGTATATGCTAGATAACACTACTATGAATTATCACTAGGGATACTAATAGATGTCGAGCAAGTAGTATACAAGGTATCAAAGCAATATACAAATACTGTTAAGTACACTGAAATACATCTTGAAGAAGAACCAAGTGTAATTAATACACCTGAGGTTCATCAATTAGATGGACTAGATGTCTGAGATAAGTTTTCTTTCCTTATATTTTTCTACATATGTCCTTTTTATAAGGAGAAACACATGACTTTGTCTCCCAAAATGTGTAAACCATTTGTTTAATTTCTTCAGTTATGGTATTGCGTCATGATTTCTTCTAACATCCCACCAATGATAATAAGTCATTTTCGTCACCTCTATTGTCTTGAAGACAAGACCTTGCCCAATTAAGAATTGCTTGGAAACTTATTGAATGGTCAGTTCACTCTTCTTTAAGAACAACTCTTGTATTGTGCACATTGTCCACTAGTACTACTTGTATTTTTTGCTCCTCTCTAGATGAATGATGTCATAATCTTACCACTATAAGATGTTGTAGAAGTCGATCAAATATTTCACACCTTACTTCCCTTCCTATGCCTTTTGTATTATTAATAAAGGAATTTATTGTGTCAAGCATGATTTGTTGCTTTTTGGATTCATTAGTCTCACCCAAATAAACCTTAGACTGCATTCTTTATGAGATACACACACACACACACACTCTCTCTCTCTCTCTCTCTCTCTCTCTCTCTCTCTCTCTCTCTCTCTCTCTCTCTCTCTCTCTCTCTCTCTCTCTCTCTCTCTCTCTCTCTCTCTCTCTCTCTCTCTCTCTCTCTCTCTCTCTCTCTCTCTCTCTCTCTCTCTCTCTCTCTCTCTCTCTCTCTCTCTCTCTCTCTCTCTCTCTCATATTGCCTTGTAGCAACACATGAATGCAGTTCTCTCTCCAAAAGGTCCTAATCTGGTGGGTAAGGTGATTGAAGACAAAGCACCTAAAATGATGAATTTTCTTATCTCTTGAACCCATTGTGATGATAGGTGATAAAAGATAAAGTGCATGATCTATTGGATTTTCCTATCATTGAAATCCATGGATACCTATAGTTGAAGTGGGATGCTATGGTCCAAAGACAAATCTTTCCTTTGAAATTGAAAGATGGAGTAGAAGTGAGAGAAAAATCGAAATAAAGTGAGAAGAAAGTGCTATAGAGATTCAAGCAAGAGAGAGCAAGATCGTGTATGTGAACTTCAATAGTCACAATGTCTGACCTACCTTCCCTTGTTTTATTATTTTGGTGTACATGTCTACATGCACTATATACAAAGTAAATGTAGGTGGCTAGGCACATGTCACCTTTAATCCCAAACAGCCTCCCACTTAAAGGTAAATATGCCTGAGTGTGGAGAAAGCAAGACAAAAGTGACAAAGTACAATGTGCATATATAAGTACAATAGGATGAAGAATAAATGTCATCTCATCCTATGCCCATCAACTTCCTAAGAAAGGCATAATGTTCCAATGGAGACTTTTAGTGAGCAGGTTTGGAGGATTCTTGTCAGCTGAAGCTCTATGTGTCTACTTGTCCTCAATCACATCTCTAATGAGTCTCTAATGAAGTGATAATGGACCTCAATGTGTTTGGTCTTAGCATGAAAGACCGGACTACATTGTCATGTGATTATACATTCAATGAAGGAAAAAGAAGGAAACTACCTCATAGAAATATTCTAGATATATGCTTACGAGATACTTACTCACGATCTTGATAAGATTTCTAGATTTAGAAGTGGTTTCCAAAATAGTCTGAATATCCATTATTATGTACTATTAACTTAATGAGAATGTTGGGTAGATCAAAACACATACAATGAGCTATCTTGAGTATTACAAGGTGTCCAAGTCAAAAAATACAAAAAAGCAATGTATTTTATGAAAAGTGACAATTTCAAATATTTTTAGATAATTTTTACAATTTTTCCCATGCAAGCTTATAGAACACTTTTGTTCCAGTCAATTTGAGTACGCAAATGATCATATTCTCAGTAAGTGGGGAAGGGAGGCTGTTCAAAAAATGGCATTGAATAGACGCTACCCCCCCCCCCCCCCCCCCCATGTTGATTTGATGAAAGAGGGTGGAGGAGTTACACACAAGTGATCAATCTGATGATCTCCATTGAATATCTGATTTACTCACCCCCATCGCATGTTGTATCATGGGAAATGGTTGCCCTATGTGTATCAATCTATGTGAGAAGGGGGTGGGTTGATTTGAGAGATTTGAATTGGGAGATGATACTAAGACATGATGGAGCATAGATCGATGTTTGGAGGAGCATAAGCAGTTGTTAATCTATGTCAACGTCCTTCCAAATGCGAGATGCGTATGAAATAAAGCACGGTTTTATGAGTAAGTAATAAATTTCATCATTTTATGATAAATCTCAGTTGCAAATGGTTGAAAATGGTTGTTCTTGATTGTCAATCATCTATTTTATGCAAAACATTAAGAAAATTAGTAAAAATAAATCTTTCATTAATTTTTCTATAAACACATAAAACCCGTAAAATTATAGTTTTAAGCTAAATCATGGATTTTAGGGGTTTTGATGTGTTAATGGTGTTCACATGAGACGAAATGAGGGATGAAAATAATTTTCAACAAGCCTAATCAAGTCACATTAAAAAACCAGGATATATCAGTATTTATTGATAAATGAATGGAAAATTAGAGTAAATTTAAAAAAAAATAGATTTTTGGGCTTTAAAAATAGGAAAAAATAATATGTATCAGTGGATGTATGGTATGGCTGGAAGCATGAGGTTTAGCCTTAGTTTAGCCCTATCTTTATGTAAAAGTGAGTATTTATCATTTTTTATGAAGAAAACTACATCAAAATGCTCTAAACCTACCACCACACAACCTTAAACAGTAGGGAGAGGAGGGGATAATAAGTGTTGATTACATGCTAACTAAGATTTTTTTAATGCACTTTGCGTATAGTATATGTGTGTTTTGAGAATTAAAGGGTTCAGTAGCACAAGCATGCTCGATGTTAACCCTATGATGCAATGCAACAATTACATTTAGAATAAAAGCATGAAAAGGAATGGTTTTGCACTGTCACAATCATGTTTTAACTAAATAAAAATGGTTGAGCTCTATGAATCATTCATAGTTGCATTGCATTCAACACGTGGTATCATCCTAGATGCATGGCAATTGTCTTCATAAACATTGACCCATATTGAGAGTGAGATATCCTAAGCAGTAGGATTAGTGGTTTGTTTCCTTTTGGGAGTGTTTAGTGAGGATTATCTTTTATCTCCAAGAATGATTGTTCCAAAGAGAGAATTATGTGTCGTATGTGCTTTATGTGTTCATGTGTCACATCTCTCAGGAGGCCAATCCCTGAGGTGTAGGAGATTCGTAGTAGAGGGGCCATGGCAATTAGTCGAGGAATGCTCCATGTGAGGAGTTTGAGAAGGGCTATATGTTGGACTACGAGCCTACAAACCCTTATTTGGCTAGATCAATATGTAGCCCCCAGCAGGCTCCTGGCCACAAGACCGTGGGATATTTCGCTTGAGCATAGAGGCTTGGCTAGAGCCTTAGAGCTAGTGTTGGGCCCATTTTAGATCCCAAGAGATGGTGCATTTGCCAGGAGCTGCTAATAAGTGGCGGTATCTGAATCTTGGTCAATAGGGACCAATTTATTAATGTGTGCTAAAAGGTAGTGAAGTAGATCCAAAAGACTGTCAAGCCAAGCTTCAAAAGCAAGAAAGAGATGAAAGGGCTATGGCAAGCCAAAAATTACTAGGTAATATTCTCCTCAATGGAGTGATTTGATATCTCTACAAGGGAGGGGTCTTAGCAATCCTAGCTCATTCAGGAGAAGGAGGAAGTTTTAGTATTTCCCCTCTTCCAGTTAGTCAGCCCACTTTGAGTGGAGTAATAGTTTCCATCATTCAAACTCTCTTAAAGAAGTTGGTCATCATGGCGCAACCTATTGGAATCCCGATAGGAACGTCAGACTTGCCAGCCTTAGGATTTCCTCTATCCATTTGTAATGGGTTAGTAGAGGAAGATGTGAAACTTCATATTAATGAGTTCCAAAAGTTAATGTTCAACTGTCAAATCCAAGATAAAGGACACTTGATGATGTTCTTTAATATGACTCTACAAGGGCTATGGTATCATAGCCTAGAGTCTAGAACCATAACTATGATTTATCTATTTTTTGTGGCCTTTCCAAGAGAGTTTTCCCCTGAAAGAAGGGGAGGTTAGTATTGGCTACGTGTTCTTAATGTAACACTTCAAGAAGCTCACGAGAATGTTCAAGGCTATGCCAAGAAACTGAAGGAAGTATTTTGTAAGTTGCAAACTTATATTTCCATTCTACCTATTGCTCGAATACAATATTTTTTAAACAAGCTAAAGACTTTGATATCCACGTGCAATTGAGTATTGTTGCTCTTTTCGACATTGATATGGCTATTTTATGAGTAGAGGAGGTAGAGTTGCAATTACAAGCAAGCTTTACCTCTAGTGAAAACTGGAATTCGAGTCTAGGCCCACGAGTACTTCAATGGAAAAGGAAGGAGAGAGGAAGCATGATTTTGAATGTGCCTATGTTGCTAGCTCCTCCTAGTGTGACCATGCCTATGGTCAATCAGATGGCTCCACCAAATGTTGAAAGCCAAATGACAAATTCTAATGTTATTCCAAGGAATCAACCAATTCCCAATCAAGTGATTAGGCCCTATGGATCGACAAGTATACAATCACAGCTATGAGTCAAGTGCCTCGAATGTCCTTGGTGAAGTTAAGGATATGATGAAACACTATACTGACATGATCGCCAAACAATACATGGAAATAGTTGTTGATATCAATTTCCTTAAGAAGTAGTAGAATTTGATAGGGAGTTGATACCTTGAAGACGGTGCCCCCTCAAGATTCAGCTGTAAGTGGTGTGGCAACCAACATTTCCCTAGGAATTATCCAAATGTTAAATGTGACATATGCGGCAAGTCCAGCCACTTAGATAGTACCTATTGGAGCAAGATTAGTTCTCTCTAGTAGGAAGTAAACAGTCAAGTCCACCAGTCAACCATCGAGTCAAATGAGGAAATAATCTCAGCAAGATGAGGGACTAAAAATAAATAGTGCAAAGAGGGAAGCCTATTGTAGAGGAGATGCCTATAGTGGTAGTGGAGTTAGCCTTATTGAAGTTGTATGTGTCAATGGCACTGAAGCTTCTAATCTACAGGTCACTACAAGAGGTCAAAAGGGTAAAGACGATGACAAAGACAATGGGAAATTTGTTGAGGGAAACTCTAAGCAAGATGATAAGGGGAAAAAGTCATCAATCCTAACATGGAAGGCAGATCCCTAAAAGCCATTTGGTCATCAATCCTAACATGGAAGGCAGATCCCTAAAAGCCATTTGATAGTAAAGCTGACCCTAAGAAGGAAAGGAAATTGCTAAGGAAGAAGGCAAAAGCCAAGAAAGAGCTATCGAAACTTGTTCAACAAGACCAAGAGAAAGAATGGTCTGGCAAGAGAAGAGAGCTATCACTAATTATCACAAATTTTATTTAGAAAGCTCTATTTGTGAGGTTAAGTCAAATGCAAATCTCTTGTTGTTGATCAAGTTATCCCCAAGAGTATGTAAAGAATTTAAGAAGTTTCTACACACTGGGTATATGTGGAGTCCTTGGACATAGCACGCGTAGGAGATGACTGGTTTGAGCATGCTAAAAAATATTGTCCAAGGTGTAGCAACATATGTTTATGGCATATTAGTGGAACATGCTATTGTAGATATAGGATCCTTCATCAACATTATGAGTTTAGAATTGATGGAGAGGCTAGGGTTAGAAATCCAAAAGGATGCCTCCACGATTCTCCAAATGGTTGGTGACAATTTACGACAACTTGAAGATTGCATCACTAAAGTCCACGTGGTTATTGCTAATATGGAATGCATTTTGAACTTTAGGGTTATCAAGTTTTTAGGGTGGCCTAGCTATCAAGTATTGCTAGTAGGTAGGCCGTGGATCTTACAAGCGGACTATCAGGTATATGTACCCGCTAATTGGTTGATCTTTAGTAGAGGTACCAAACGTGTAGTAGTAGATATCTACCCTAAATCTCCTTAAAGTGAGATAATTCATTTATCTTCGTGAGAGTTAGATACATTAGATGATCCATCTACTAGTGAGACATCATCAAGTGACGAATCCAAAGAGGGGTCCACTAGAGAGGATATCTATCAGGTAACTTTGAATGAATCGATAGAGACTCAAGATAGGATAAGAGACATGAATGCAATTGAGTTGGGCCTTCGGACGATGAATGATTCATGGCCAATTAAATTAGGGTCCATGCTCAATTTGGAAGAAAGGGTGAACTATGTGTCCTTGATTTAAGAATTTCGTGACATTTTTGCTTGGAGTTATGACAAGCTAAGAGGTATTCCTCCCACCCTAGTTGTTCATACCATTCCCCTGAAGGAAGGTAGCCACCCTATGTGATAAAAATTAAGGTGTATGCCTTTCAAATTAAGGGACAAGCTATTTGAGGAATTGACAAAATTACAAAAAACTGGCCTAATATTTTGGTACAACACAAAGAGTGGTGTTCAATAGTCATTATTAGGAAGAAGAATAGTAATCAAATTCATCTTTACATAGATTCCAATGAGCTTAATAAGCACAAAGTTAAAGATTACTATCCGTTACCATTCATTGATCAGATTTTAGATCAATTAGTGGGTAGGAAAATCTATTCATTTATGGATTGCTTTGTTGAATATAACCAAATGGCTATTCTAGAGGAAGATAGGCTAAAAACAACATTTGCCACTATCTTCGGTACCTTTGTGTATCATGCTATGGCCTTTGGATTATGGAATGTGCCTAGTTCTTGGAACTGAACTACTGATATAACTTTTGGTGATATCTCCCCAGGGGAGTTAAAAGTTTTCATTGATGATCTGGGGGCAGTACCATAAGGGATAGACAATTGATCATTTTAAGAAAATGTTTTGAGCATTGCAGGCACTTTTGTATTGCTCTTAATCCACAAAAGTTTGTATTTGGGGTGCCCTATGGGTTGTTACTAGGCCATGTGGTTAGCTCGACTAGTATTGTGACTAACCCTGAAAAGATAAAGGTCATAGTCACTATTGGCCCGCCACACACTCCAAAAGAGGTACATAGCTCATCAGTGGGATATTATCAAAGATTTATCAATGCCTTAGTAGAAAGAACATTGCCATTGATGAACCTATTATATTTCAACTGTCTGTTTAATTAGAGTGAAGCATGCTAGGTATCTTTTGAGGATGTGAAGCAGGAGCTAGCAAAAGTGCTAATCTTAAAAGCACCCAAAAGAGGTGAGTTCTTCTATATATTTTTAGTAGCAACAATATATAGTATTAGCTATTTTTTAGTCCAATTTTGGAAACATAAATAGTATCATCCAATTGTCTTTGTTGCTAGTTGTAAATTGGGGATATCTAAAGTTCATTATACTTATATAGAAAAATTGTGCATTGGAATGGTTTTCGCTTCAAAGAAATTTAGGCACTTTACTCTCTATGAGAAGGTGGTATTTTTTACGAAGGCAAAAGGACTTAGACTGTTGATAAACAAGTTGCAGCCACCTAATTGTTTAGTAAAGTGGTTAGTCACTTTGCAAAAGGAGTTTAATTATGAGATTAGGAGCAAGCCACCAAAGTTGCAGGGCATTGTGGAACGTCTTGTGGATTTTGGGGAGCCCAATGAAATTTTGGCTGAAGGAAGTGACATATCGATAGTTTATTCAAAATTGATACAGCTTCCATCCCTTCCTGGTATGCAACTATAATGCATTGACGCATTATCTATCTACAAGAGAGGTTGGGGCTGCTCTATCAAACTCTGAGAGAAAAAGATTAAGCAGCATGCGCTATGTTTTTCAATTATAGTGGGTGTCTTGGAAAGGTGTGGATGACATTTATTGCCTATGTGTAGTACTTGATGAGGTACCATTTATTCTTAAGGAATGCCATGATTTAATGTGTGGGGGACATTTTGTTAAACAGCTTACTATGCAAAAAGCTCTACATGTTGGATATTGGTGGCCATCGATTTTCTAGGATGCTTTCAGTTATGTTAAGCACTATGATGTCTGTGAAATACATGTTACTAAGGAGATTCATAAGCGGCCACTAAATCTTATTTTAGTTACATTACCATTCGAAAAATGGGGTATCAATTTTATTGGATAAATATAAAGTGGCAACAATGAAGGATAATGCTAAGGGGGTGGCCAGTTTTATTATGGAGCAAATTGTTTGTTGTTTTGGTCCACCTAACGAGATAGTGTTTGATCGAGGGACACACTTTCTGAATAAGGTTATAGTAGCCTTAATGGAAGCTTTGAAGATTAAACACAATAAAACCACCCCGTATAATCCACAAGCAAATGGTCAAGTCGAGAGTATGAATAAATAGCTTGTAGGGATCTTATCCAAGATAATGTCTAAAAGTAAGCAAGATTGAGATAGGAAATTGTGTTTGGCTATTTGGCCTTACAATATGGCATTTAAGAGAGCTAAAGGCCACACCCCATTCAAGCTAGTATATAGGAAAGAGTGTGTCCTACCATTAGAAATAGAACTTCCTATTGTGTGATTTGCTCTCAATCATTCGTTGGGTGAGGCAGAAGCATTGCAAGAAAGATTTATTTCTCTTGTGTATCTTGATAAAATTTGCAAGCTCTGTTACATCAAGAGGTAAGGAAGAAGATAATGAAAGCACTTCACGACCTTCACTCTAAGAAATATAAATTTGTGAAGGGTCTATTGTGGTGTTGTATTATATTGAACCCAAATGGGATGGGCCATAAAAAATTGTTAATATAGGAAAGAATGGCTCTATAGCCATTTTAGCAAACTTGCAGGGGGTAGAGTTAAAAAATAAGGTAACCTTTAATAAGTTGAAGCCTTATTACATGTAAAGGCTAACATTGGGCTTGGTGCTTGTGCAGATCCTTTAGGATTGAGCTTTACTCTACATTACGTACCAAGACAATCAAATTGAAAGAATCATTCCTTATATTGACCATCCATATTTAGAGCAATGTTACTACCATGGTCGAGTGATTTAGTGGAGTAAAGATTATTAGGTTATTGAGTGGCAAGACGGATCTTTCACATGGGATATTAAGGTCTACTGCCACCATTGTCAAAGGATTCTTCAAGTATTCCTATCGAGTTCAACAAGCAAGGAGAGATGGTACTTGTTATACATCCTCTCTCTCGGCTCGACTTTGATTATCATAAGTACAAGTGAGCTTATCAATGTATGGCATGGCCTATCAATGAAGACTAGGTCTATACTTTGTATTTTGATGGAGCTTCTAGAGGGCCTGCTAAGCATGCGAGTATTGGTGTGATCATTAAAGATCCTTAACATGGAGTGGTTATGAAAATGGGAACTTATCTTGGCACTGCAAGTTACGAATAATATGGGGGAATATAAGGCCTTAATCATGGGATTGAATGTAGCCCAACGTGATGGTATTCGTCAATTATTAGTAAAAGGTGATTTGCAACTAGTGATCAATCAATTGAATGGGACCTATAATGTGAGTGATCCTATTCTATGGATGTACAACTATGCAACCTTGGATATGATGCATATTTTTGAGGTAATGACTTGCCAGCTTATTCCCCGACACAGTGGAATCACTTTGCGGATTCCTTGGCCAATTATGCTTTTGTTGAGGATATCCTTTTCAATTGTGTTCCTAGGGCACTCTTACAATGGTCTTCTAATATCAGTTCAAGGCTATTTTGGGGATTTCTTTGTTGACACATTCTATTTTGGCCGTCGTTGGTTAGTATGGATTATGAGTCAAGTGTGGTAGTTGATCACCTTCCTATTCTATCATGGATGCATATAGGATTGTTTATTGTTATATTCATCAAACACCCCTTGTTATTTATGTAAGGGGGTTAGCTAATAACCTGATGCACTTAATATAGGGCCGGAGGAGCCCTTAACCTTGGTCAGTCTTATGCTTCAATAGAGTTATGATGGGACAGAGGGTTTGTTTTAGTAATATGCTACAGAGTGGTTGTTTCATAAATTATTTATTTAGGACAAGAGAGCCAGTTATTCTGTAGTAAAGTACTATATTTCATTTGGCCAAGAAGGGGCCATGTGTTTGTCTAGTGGAGGCACAATTAATGGTCTTGTTTTAGTGTTGTGCTATACAGATTCAACAGGACGACCTGGGGGAGCCTCTTGTTGTGCAAAATCTTCTTATGGTCAAGTCCATGTGATATTTTTCCTTTACGAGTATTTTCACTCTGTGGTATCTTTTTTTATGTACTTACTGGGACTAGCAATCAAGGCATGAAGTCCTAGGATTAGGTTAGGTGTATCTGAGGGAGGTCTGAGTAGTTTTCTAGCTCCTATCAAGGCATTGTCAAGCATTCTAAGAACTATTTTAGAAGGTAGTCCTAGTGACCCTGTTCTGCTAGCCTGCTAGCCAACTATTTCTAGGAGCTTTTGTTAGTAGTGAGGCAGTTAGAGAAGCTTGTGAAAATAAAAAGAATAGAAAATTTTGAATATCCTTGGAATATATAAAAATACAAAGGTGTGTAAAATGGGATTCTAAACCCTCAAATAGAAAAGGAAAAGAAGAAAAAAATCTTAAGAGCACTTGTTCATCACCTTGTGAGGGCTTGGTAGGCTCTTGGGGAGAATGGCATCTAGCTCTGAAAAAATACTAAGGAAGGTTGGAGCAAAAATAAAAGTAAGCGGAAGAAGCAAAGATTGAAGTGTCGCCTTGCAAGGGGGCTTGGTAGGTTCTTGGGTACCAAAGTCAGGATACCTAAGGCTAATGCCATATTCTCCTTGGGTCACTACACTCAACTCCCTCCTTTTTACACACCTGAGTATGTAAACTTGAAGGGAAAATATCATAAAATGAAAATATATGTTGATTAGGCTATAGGAGTCCTCGCCTAGTAAGAGTTCCTAGTCCAATTGTCCTTAGTTGGGTTGATAGTTTAGGCCATCACCTAGGATGACTTCTTTGATGGTTCTTTTAGTGAGTTTATATTAGAGAAGTTGGTTAGTGACTCCCTTTAGATTTCTATCAGATTTCTATCAAATTATGCTGGGCCTATCCCTTGTGAATTTCATGACTAGATTTTGTTAGGGGGTAGGGTGAGAGCTATGTTTGTGCTTTGTTTTGTATTCTGTTTTGTTGCAGCTAGATGCTTTTTGTTGTTATTGTTTGTGCAAATCAATTCATGGGATTCGATGATGGGCTAAGTCACCCTATCGCGTGGTTGCCTGATGCCAGGAGGCATATTCCATGGTGGATTCCGTGAGGTTTTGCTATGGATTCCGCAAAATTTTATTTATTGATGGGGCTCATACACAAGGTGGATTCCTTGTGCGAAAAGTCGATGGGGATGCCTATCCTTTTCGGGCGTCTTGTTAATTTAATGTGCAAGTGGGTGATTCCATAGCGGGTGATTCCGCAAAATACATATTTAAATTAATAGACCTTTATGAGTTTAGAGTGCGCACTTGTAATAAATTAAGGTTAGGATTGAGTTCTAACCAATTTATTCATTTTGTAGCTGAAGATTGCTAGGTATTCACTTTTTTAGTTTAATTTTATTATTTTCTAACAATTGTGAATGCTTCAGTTGATGTGTAGAGCAGGTAGCGGTGGCATTGGGAAGCATTGGGCGATAGCCTGTATTCAAGTTATTTAGAAGAAATTATCATTTTTTATGGGTGCGCATCTTAGGCATGGCACCAATATTTATTTTGATATGCTTATTTATTGAAGCACCTGACATTATTTATTATTTTGTATGTGTATGGGCATACAATTTAAATATTTGTTATTGGACATTGTATTTGGGCATAGCCCGACTCTTTAGGCACCCAATAGCTTTAATTCTTTAGTGGGACAAAAGCAAACACAAAAGCTAAAGCATGCTAATTGTAAATTGGGCTATTTTTTAGAGCTTGGAGATGAATAATATATCAAATACATGCTTTGTGGAGCGCTCACACAAGGCATGGGGGGACATTGTATCCAATTAGTCTTTTGCTTCATGTCGTGCAAGTCTTCTCTCTTGTTTTTTGTGCAAAAGTAGTGTTCTTTTGTTCTTGGGGACCTTCCGATGCTCGCTACGCACGCATACAACATCCGATATCTGTGCACCATTGCCAATGAGAGAATAATTTAAAAGTCCAAGACATGCCAAAAGGGAGTAGAGTGATGCAAATTTTACGTGGAATTCAAAGCTCGGCGAAAGTGGAAGACGTGGATTCAACGATTTTAAGTGACCATTGAAGATGGGAATGCAAATTTCAACCTTTGCAATGGTTGCAGATTTTCATAATTTTCTAGATTGCTATAGCAAAGTAAGATGACTTCTCAATCACTCGAGGCCTCAAGTTGGATGTGTAGGATTTTTCGAATTGTCAATTAGTCTCACCGCATAACGAAGGAACTGCAGGAGGTCAAGCACTTTGGAGGTCAAAATTGGCCAATATGTTAAAGGTCATGGGCATGGGCCTTTGGGGGGACCCAAAGAACCCCCATATGTGGAGGGGAGGGAGGGGGGCATTCAAAAAACATTGCTAAATAAATGTCGCCTCTCCGCATGTCAATTTGATGGAGGGGGGGTGGAGTTACACACAAGTAATCAATATAATGATCTCCATTGAATCTCTAATTTTTTTTCCCTCCATCGCATGTTGTATCATGGGAAATGGCTATCCGTTGTAAAATTGCATAAATTAATCTTTCTCTCTCCTTTTAGTGCATGTTTCTACACATCAATCTATGTGAAAATGAGGCGGGCTAATTTGAGAGATTTTGATTTTTGCAGATGATGTTGAGACATGATGGAGCATAGATCAATGTTTGGAGGAGCATTAACCACTATTAATAAGTGTTAATGGCCTTCCAAATGCGAGATACGTGTGATAAAGCATGGTTTTATAAGTGAAAATTTCATCGTTTTATGATAAATCTTGATGGCAAATGGTTGAAAATGGTTGTTCTTTATTGTTAATGGTCTGTTTTATGTGAAACATTAAGAAAATCAACCATGAATCAATCCTTTATTAATTTTTCTATAAAGACGCGAAACCCATAAAATTGTGATTTTAAGGTAAATCATGGATTTTTGGGGTTTTGATGTATTAATGGTGTTCACATGGGATGAAATGAGAGATGAAGATATTTCTCAATAAGTCTAATCAAGTCACATTAGAAAATCAAAAAATGTCAATATTTATTGATAAAAAATAGAAAGAAATACGCTTTAAAAATAAAAATATATAACATATGTGTCCGTGCATGTATGGTATGGATGAAGCATGATTTTTAGCCTCATTTTAGCTCTATATTTATGTTAAAGTGAGTATTTATTATTTTTTATGAAGAAAACTACATCAAAATACTCTCTAAACCTACCACCGAATATACAACCTTAAACAATAGGAAGAGGAGGGGGTAATAAGTGTTGATTATATGTTGAATCTGATTTTTTCTCATGCACTTCACGTATAGGATACGTGTGTTTTGAGAATTAAAGGGTTCAATAGCATCGAGCATGCTCTGTTGACCCTATGCAACGCAGCAATTATATTTTAGAATGAAAGCATGCAGGATGAAAAGTAATGGTTTTGCATTGTCACAATGATGTTTTAACTAAATAAGAATGGTTGAGTGACGGTCTCCTAGAAAGCCCCTAGATACATAGGCAAAATAGCTATGTATAAAGCCATTGTATTAATTAAGGTTAAGGTGGATATTTATATATTCTTCATTTTTAAATTATCAATATAAAAGTTATATTATACTCTTTCTTAGTAGTCCAACTAATAACCCTCTTCGCATGCTTACAATTCATTAAACATCACTTTTTAACTTTCATTTTGAACTACAACCTATAATATATAAATTCCATTAACTTTAACATTTCTACCAGAAAAAGAACTTGTTTAAAAACTCTTAATTATACTTAATTTTTACTAATACCTTAATACTATCACTAATATTTACTAATTACTATTTCAGCCCTAAATTGTATCTAACAAAGAAAGTACATAAAAATGAAGTCTATTCTTAGTAAAAGTTTATGAGAAGATTTTGAACAAAAAATAAACTATAGTCTCTTTTCAATATTTCTTCTAAATCACTCACTATCAAAAGTTATTACTTTTTCACTACTACTATCTAAAAAAATAAAAATATTAATAATAATTACAACTGATCATAATACATCAAACCCTATTAACCAGGCATTCTTTATATTGAATGTAGGTTTAATATCAATTTTCATCCATAAAATTTTGCATTTACTCTTAATATTTACTAATTACTACCCAAAAATTGTTATTTTTACCATTAAATTTCAATAACTTTAACTTCAAAAGTCCATTTGTGTTACGATTTAGTAGATAAATCCATCATGACCTAATTTAACTCTTTTTTGGTTTTCATCCTTAAATTTTTACTAATACTCTTAATTATCACTAATTACAATAAAAAACTGTCATTTTTATACTAAAATGCATATATCGTTTAGTAGATTCATCTCCCGCATATGAAAATTTGTTTTTATATTCTTTTCAATGCATTTTAACTCTATTTTGATTTATTTATTATCAACATTGTATAGAACTTTTAGTTTTCCCTAATTATGGCCTTAAAATATACTTTTTACCCTAATTTCAGTCATTTATCTACCAATTCAATCATTCTAATGCAATAACTTTAATTTTTCTCTTCCATTTTACCTTCAAAGATCATAAAATGAATGCATACAACCATAAATCATACATTCTATCCATTCCTTATTCACTTTTCAATGAAAACATTCAAACCTGATATCACTTTTCAACTTTCATTTTGAACTACAACCTATAATATATAAATTTCAATATTATCTTTAATATATCTATCAGAGAAATAAATTACTTTAAACCTCTTAATTATACTTAATTTTTACTAATACTTTAAAAATATTAATAATAATTACACCTAATCATAATACATAAAACCCTATTACCCAAGCATTCCTTATACTGAATGTAGGTTCAAAATCAATTTTCATCCATAAATTTTTCCATTTACTCTTAATATTTACTAATTACTACCCAAAAAATGTTATTTTTACAATTAAATTTCAATAACTTTAATTTCACAAGTTCATTTGAGTTACGATTTATTATATACATCCATCATGACCTAATTTAATTCTTTTTTTGGTTTTCATACTTAATCTTTTATTAATACTTTTAATTATCACTAATTACAATCAAAGCTGCCATTTTTTATACTAAAATGCACATATCTTTTAGTAGATTCGTCTCCAACATATGAAACTTTGTTTCTAGGTTCCTTTCAATGCATTTTAACTCTGTTTTGATTTATTTCATACCAACATTATATAGAACTTTTAATTTTCCCTAATTATGGCCTAAAAATATAGTGTTTATCATATTTCAGTCATTTCTCTACCAATTCAATCATTCTAATGCAATAACTTTTATTTTTCTCTTCCATTTTACCTTCAAAGATCATAAAATGAATACATACAACCATAAATCATACATTCTATCCATTTCTTATTCACTTTTTAATAAAAACGTTCAAACCTGATTAAGAAGATAATTAAGGATGATCCACCGTATTTGAGAGTGATGCTGCTTTCTTCTCTTCTCCCTTCACTTCCAGCAATCTTCAAAATCCTTAATCTTTGACTTCTTCCTCTAATACGCACTAATCTCTCCTTGCTGAAAATTCCTCTCTCTATACTCAAGAATCATAATCAAGAATGGTATGAGGCTGAAGAAGATGTAAGAAAGGATCAAATGCAACCAATGCATACAGGAAATGAGGCAACACCTACAGCAAATCAGCAAGAAACCCACAAAATGATGGTGCCCATTTTTATTTTCTATTTCTCTCTCTAGAACTCCCCTCTCTTCACTTGACAACCCCCCCAACTTCTTGAATAACCTCTTTTCAAAAATGATCGTTTTTCCACCTGAATCAGTTTCTTTGACATCTCTTGACCTAGTTTATCCATGCCCACAGCTTCTTGACTCAAACTCCATGTATGCATGCTAAATTATCCTTGTATTTCTACCCATCTCCAAAATATCTACGTTTTTCACTAAAAAAATTTCTACGTTCGCCTTCTATCACTTATTATTTTTTCGCTTCCTAAATTCTTCATCAAAAAATACCCCGACTCTCAACTTCTAATTCCACCTCGGCACAACCCAAATATGGCTTTATAACCTTATTTTTAATTAAATTTTATGAAAAACAATACATAATACAAAGCCAAAGTCCTTCATTTTTGCCAAAAAATAGTGTAATAATTGCACAAAATAATTTCAAAAACAACTTCAACAGCAGCAGCATCCATGAAAGCTTCCACAGGTCATGTGGAAAAAGTATTATTCTCCCCCTTCAAACCACAAGTGTCCCTGCTGCTGAGCATAGCTACATCGGTAACAATCCTGCAAGGAACACAAAGGAAACAAGTATATGCCAACAAATAATAATCTCTACCTTCTACAATTAAGAACTAACTGAATGTGACAATAAAACCAGTCCCTAAAGCACTCTTGTTAGATGACGTGCATGACATTGCAATTCCCAAGTAAGAATCCAACCAAAAAGAAAACCATAAGAGCTGTTAAGAAACAAAAACCTCTTAAAGCAAAGAAATGCTATGCTACTCTCCTTATAGATATCCATAACAAAGACTTTGCTTACTCTTGTAAGACCAACACTAGACCTCAACAAAATTAATATAGGACACTCCACAAGATAGAGTCTCTAGGGCAGAACTGCTAACCTACCATGAAAGAAGAGACAATGTGTCTAGCTACTAACCGGTTACAATATAGAATATAAGTATTACTACACCTCTATCTCCTTTTATCATAGTTTTTTTTTTAAAGACTTGTTTTCAACCATGCTCAAAAGGTTCCACCCCAAAGAGATACAAGACATCGGATGCAAGGCACTCGTCAAGGAAATCCCTATAGCCTACCAAGACCTCAGAGATGATGGATATCTTCTTTTGAGAGTTTTTTTTGTTTTTTCTTGTTTTCTTTCTTGTCATGGCTTTTTTTTTTTCAAGTCCTAATGTATGGGGTTAAATATATAAGAATGTTGGTTATTTGTTTGTTTTTTTAAAACAATACTTACACAGTCACTATTCAGCATTGAACTTGCAAACATTTTAGCTCAACAACCCTCCTCAAGAAACTTAATCACGAAAGATCTACTAACCAATTAGCTAACAACTAGGCTAATCTCACAAGACTCAACAAAAGTAACTTCATCACTGACAAACTAGTCAAAATTCCATGGAGAGATGGTTTATGACTCAGCAAATCCAAACAAGAAATGAAACAAATCCATAGGGGATATACTCTAGTGAGTTTCTAGTCAGCCTATTCAAACTCGAAAATACGCAATCATGCATGAGTTAGGAACCCCCCCTCTTAGAACTTAACATTCATAAGTATAGCATTCTTATCATAACAAAATAAAACAATTAAAAAGACAAAATGCAATAACAAAAAATTCAAACAAAACAAGAAAAGGAAACACCTAGTAAAAATGCATCGTAACTTCGTAGTGCCCACAATCAATTGAAAAGAAAACCTGCACTGATAAACCCAACCGTGGGTGCATCTAACTATGAAACCAAGTGAAATTTATTTAAAATACGCAACCGTGGGTGCCATTAACTCCTGTATTGGCATTGGCACCTTTATACTCGAAAATAAGCAAACATGCATGAGTTAGGAACCCCCCTTCTTAGAACTTAACATTCATAAGTATAGCGTTCTTATCATAACAAAATAAAACTAAGCGCTACGCCATTAACTAAGCGCTATGCCATTAACTTCTGTATTGGCATTGGCACCTTTTGAGGAATGGGTTATCGATTTTGTTGGTCCAATGGATCTGCCTACATGGTATCATTCTAATAGATATATTTTAGTGTGCACTAATTATGTAACTAAATGGGTAGAGGCTAAAGTGCTTAAAATTGATTGAGGTAAGGATGTTGCTCTCTTCCTTTATGAGAATATTATTACTCGCTTTGGCTGTTTCCTAGAGTTGGTCAGCGATCGTGGATCTCATTTCTCGAACAATTAATTTCGGAATCGATGGATCTTTATAAAATTAAACATCAAAATTCTATTTCTTATTATCCACGAACCAACAGTGTTGTAGAAGTTACTAATCGTATCGTGATGACAATTCTAACCAAGATCATAGCTAAGAATAGATGTGATTGGGGCAAGCATTTACCAGAGGCCCTTTGGGCATATCGGACCAAGGTGACAACTAATAATACACCTTTTAGTTTGGTTTATGGGACTGAGGCTGTATTTCCTATTGAGTTAGAAGTTTCCACTTTGCGTGTTGCATTGTCTAATCACCTTGGAGAGCGGGAATCTCTTACTAATCACTTGTGTAAGTTAGTTAAGCTTGATGAAGATTGTATGTTTGCTTTACAACGTATTGAATCCCGTTATAACCGATGCAAAGCTTGGCATGATAGATGTTTGAAGCTTAAGGATTTCGAGAAGAATGATTTAGTTATGCTATATGATAGCCGTTATTATAAATTCCCAAGGAAACTTCGTATTTGACGGTTGGGTTCATTTCAAATTAAAGGTGCCAATGCCAATACAGGAGTTAATGGCATAGCGCTTAGTTTTATTTTGTTATGATAAGAATGCTATACTTATGAATGTTAAGTTCTAAGGGGGGGGTTCCTAACTCATGCATGATTGCGTATTTTCAAGTATAAAGGTGCCAATGCCAACCGTGGGTGCATCTAACTACGTTGGCATCTATCACGCTATTGTTCATATGCATCCTTGTATAAAGTAGGCCACCAATAACCAGCAAAAAATACTTTCTTCGCCATCAAATCTCCTACAAAATGACCACCAAAAGGTTCATCATGTAGTGCAGTTAAGATCCGTGGTACCTCATCTTCTCAAACACACCTTTGATAAATTTTCTCACGAGGAAAATACTTATATAAATAACCTAATATCAAAACATAGAACCATGACTGCAATAAATACGATGACGTTCATGCTTTGGTGCAGTTGGTGGATATTTAGCCGTGCTAAGAAAATTAGCAATATAAGCATACCATGGTATTGTAATAGAAACTTCAAACAATTGAGCATTAGGTAGGTCATCATCTACACCTTTCTCTGTATCATTAGTAATTAATCAAGACATATAATCCGCAAGAACATGTGATCAGCCTACATGAGTAATTACTTCAAAATCAAATTCTTGATTTGCAACATCCATCTGGTAACTAGGCCACTAATTCTAGGTTTATTTAATAAATATTTTAATGCTTCATGATCCACATAAAAAATAAACTTGTTGCCCACCAAATAATGTCTAAACGTAGTAATAGCAAACACCACCAATAAACACTCCTTCTCAGTTGTTGTATAATTTTTCTCAGCATCACTTAAATTATGACTAGCATAATAAATCTAATGATCTATATTCTTATCATATGCCTGACACAGAACAACTCCCACTGTATCCATAGAAGCATCAACATGAATATGAAACTCTTTAGTCTAATTAGGTGAAACCAAAATTGGACCTTCAACCAACTTAGCTTTCAATTTCTCAAATGCAACTTGTCATACTGAATCCTCATAAGGTTGATTCTTCTTAAGTAAAACAGCTAGAGGGGAATCTATCATTTCACTGCAAATGGCTCAATAAAGTGTCGATCAAAATTTAGATGGCCAAGGAACCCTCGTAATTGCTTCAAATTTTGTGGTGAATGTAAATCAGTAATTTTCTATACTTTTGTCATACCCATTGGAATACCATCACGTGAAACTACATGGCCTAATAATATTCTACGTGCTACTCCAAAAACACACTTCTTAGGGTTTAAAGAAACATCTATACTCTCACAACATTGGAATACCTCTTCCAATCAATCAACCATATTATCCTCATCACCATGCACACAAAAGTCATCTAAGAAAACTTCCATCCATTTAATTGGAAAATCCTGAAAATTTGCCATCATTGCTCTTTGAAAAGTAGCTGGGGCATCACACAAACCAAATGGCATTACCTTATAGGCAAAGGTCCCCCACTCTGTAGTGAAAGTAGTTTTGGGTTGATCATCAGGGTTAATCAGAATTTGATTATAACCACTAAAACCATCCATAAAAGAATATAGTTGATGTCATGCCACATGATCTAACACTTGATTAGAGAAAGGCAAAGGAAAATGATCCTTACGAGTATGCTTATTCAATGCAAGATAATCCACACATATGCAAATTTTATTGGAATTCTTCGATAAAACCCACACTTAATAATTTAGTAATTTTAGCATGTACTTTATCTACATAGTTAGGATTTGTACGTTGTTGATGCTAGCGTATAGGTCTAACACCTAGTTCAATATCAATATCATGTTGGCACAATTCAAGTTTCATGCCTTTCAAATCTGCATAGCTCCAAGCAAACACATGAGAATATTTCTTTAAAACATCCTGTAACTTCTCCAAAGCAACACCTTACAATTGAGTGCCCAATAATAGAAATTTATTAGGTGCCACTTCAAAACATGGTGTTTCAATTTCTAATTTGAGCACATAAGCTATTTGAACCCTATTAGGTTTAATAACTAGTGCATCGGTGGATCTCATTAAGTGTACATGGCATAGCCGATTACCCATTCCCACATTTTGCCCATCATTAACTTCAAATCATGGATCATGAGATGGTGATATGTTTGATACACAACTAATGCACTGGAAGGTTCCTCTGGTGGAGAAAAATCAATGATTTCAACCATATAATGATCCAACACATCTTGCTACCCCATTAATGCTTGCAAGTCCTTTGGATAATACCAAGTAATTTTTTTAAAATTCTTACTTTGATCATGTAAACCTTGGCAATAACGTCGCAAATTTTGATTATGAAACTCAAGACAGCATTGATCCTGAAAAGTCCACTTCTATCTCTTACATTTTAGCTTAAGTATCAACAAATGAAGATTTTCATGATTTTCTTCTCCTTATATGCAACAGCCTAAATAGTGAATAATTCTCTTTAGCTCTGTAAAATTTGTTGGAGCCACTAGTTCATGCCATGAGAGGTGTGGTTCAATCCCATCACCATAAACTATAAAGTCCATAAATTTGTTGGCAGGATGTTGTAAAATATTTCTCTTGCCACACTCATCACTTACACATGAAAATAAATTTCCCATCCTAGATCTCAAAGGCACTCCCCCTTTTGGATGATCTATTCAACATAGTTGATGATAGAGCCAAGGGACATTTGTAGCCCCTTTGCCCCTAGTAGACACTAGGATGCTTTCACTTTTTCTCTCTGAAGACAAGTTGTTACAAGATGTCGAGCTCGCCTCTGCTTGCAAAACACTAATGGTTGCATCCCTCATAGTTAACTATTCCATCAATTGAACTTATACTTGTTCCATATGTTGCTTCTCCTGTAACATCTACTCGGCAAAATTCTTAGTTTGACTTACAATCTCCTCTAGATAATTTATCTCCTCGCTATAATATAATTGTAAAGATTGAGCCAATTTCTTATTTTTTAATGCTTCACACTTTGCAGTAGCTTTATCTATTTGTAGTTGAGTGGTTTTACAGTAACGATTGAATGAGATCACTATCATCAACTACCTCCTCCTTATTACATAAAATTTCCTCCTCCAATGCATCCTCTGAGTAAAACGCATTCCCTTGAGGCATCTCCATAACTTTATTGTGATAACTAAGCTCATCCCCACACTTCTCTTCCCAATCTATCATGGTAACATAACAAGAGACAACTCCACCATCGAGAGAATCATCGTCATCTTCTTTACAAGATAGAGATTGGAAAGACCTACAACTCCCATTACCATGAGATTCTTGTATTATTTTTCACCAATAATGGATGTAAAACTATTGAATAAACAAAGGGAATTTGACAAACACAAATGGAGTCTTATCCATCCCGAGAGAAGAAAGTGTAATAGGTAGATTCTCTTTTTCCCTTTCATTAACCTCCAACACTCGTGTAAATTCTTCAATTGCCGGTTCATCACTCATCTCCTCTATTCCATCATCTGATTCTTCTTCATGCGTACTGACTCGAGAATTAAACTGAAAGAAGAAAACTTTAAAATGAGTGTGTTCTTGTATTCCACTAACATTTAACGTTTCTCATCCATAGAAACTGCCAATAGATCAAATAAACCACTATTAGAGGTGGTCAACCAATTAGTTATATCACTATGGCTATCATCTCCTGAGGAATAATGCACATAATATTCCCCCATACCCAAGGGTGTTTCCATATTCTTTTAATGCACCATATTGATTGTTGTCTTATCCCCATCTAACGAGGCACGATGACATGAATCTCTATATAACCAAGCATAGTTTTTCTCAATCTCTGAGCTCTCATTAAATTCATCCTCTATTTTGGGGTATTCAAACTGATTCATATTTATGCTTTCCTCCATAAGTTCATGCAAAAACTCCCTAGCCACAACTCTCAACTGTACCCTATCATGCTTGGGTCCTATCGTTATAATGCTTTTGTGCCAACTTTGGTCACATCGTGATTGCAACAACCAAGTTCTACCTAAAAGAAATGGATATGAAGTAGCTCCTTGGATAGGTTGCACTACCAGAAAATTAATGCTAAAGTCCAATCATGCAATCACAATTGGAATTTGACGTAAGAGACCTAAAGGAGTCACTTTTTGTTGATCAACTAATCGTAGAACAATACTTGTAATCTCCTTCTTATCATGCAACCCCAATTTAAGCATTGTCTCTTCTGTCATTAAATTCACTACTGCTCCGTTGTCGAAGGGTTTCGAAAACAAAGTGTCAACCACAGAGGTTCTTAAGAAATTCCAAGATAGAAGAGTTCTCAAGTCCAAAGGTGTTCAAATGCAGACGCTTACTTCCTTAGGAGTTGGAAGAGATTAGGATGATGATAATAAATCTCATGTCAGTTTTATATCTATCTCAATCCTCTCATAGCTGAAGACTTGCTTGACCCTGTGCGGACCTTAACTGACAACCTATGTGGAAGAAAGTATCTTAGGTACAGCCTCTTAGAGCATCAAAGATCCATTAGCACGATTAATGAATCACAAATACATTCCAGAGGCGGTTTTTTTTCTTGTTTCTCATCCAATTCTTTCGTGCCAAAGACAAGTTTTACTCCTGGAATGCTTGCTAAAACTGAAGAAACATTTGCAGAACACTCTGGTTGCAAAGAAACTTCGGATCCATTTTCAGAAGGGGAAAAAAACATTCCCCCCCAATATTTAGGTGCAATCTGATCATAAGCTATTGGTGCTTTCTCATGTTCATCATAAACACCTAAATAAACTTGTTTGGTCTTTCAAGTCTTCTCGAATCTTTCACACAGATAAGCACAGTAGTGTCTGTACCAGTAATACTTTCATGGACGAATGCAGGTCAGCAGCCCTGCTTTCCCTTCCACGTGTAGATGCAGGGTCTCAATAATGTCTCAATCTTTTGTTTCTCCTCTCTGTTGCAGGACCTTTTGAGATCAAATTCAAGGAGGCTGAACAGGGAGGAATCAACAATCCTCTAATGTCTTAATCCAATTGAAGAGTTCAGTCAAATAATCTGCATCTTTTAGTGTTTCACTGATTTGAATGATGCATTTAAGGTCTCGAAACAGCACATTCCTGCGCTTCTGATTCCCTGGTTCATCCCTCTGTTCAGCATTAGCCCTTCAATACGCAGGGGTTCAAATTGTTCTCGCAGCAGCTTTAACGAGATCTTCATCACTTCCTTCTTTGGCCTTCACAGCTTCGACATCAACTTCTGCAGCATCATCTTTGTTTTGTCTTTCCACCGTCAACGTTGTTCAAGCTTGCCATCGTTTACTGCATCACCGTCGTTTCTTCCTCCTTCGTTCTGCGTTGTTTAGCTTTCCATCTTCATATCACCTCATAGTTCGACGATGTCCCCAACTTAGGAGCCAGGCTTCGACGATGGAGGAGCAGGAATCGGTGGGCTGCTAGGTCATTCAGGACTGTGATGCCCAACCCCGAAGGCAATAAGCTCCAATCTCTTCAGTTCAGGATTACAATTAATAATTTTCGACTTCTTTTGGATCAGGTGTGGAGCCTGAGTAGCTCATAAGCAGAGATCCACCCTGGTTAGCTTCTTCACCTCGATTCACCTTGTGATTCCTTCCTCCGTCTTCCCCGATTCCCCTTTCCAGTTGATGACTTCCTCCTTCTTCCCGTGATCGCAATGTCCTCCAAAATAGTGTTCTTTTCCCCCTTTTCTTTACGCATTGAATTCGGCACCCTTCTGTAGCCACATCACAATAATCTGATCCTGCGGAGAGTGTCTTCATACTTGACCTTGAAGATAAGCATCATGAATTGAGGTACTGAAAACCTCATTGAGCCCACGAAAAGAAAAATTCTCACGAATAAGGAAGCCCCCAAAACAAAAATGTCTGTGTGTGTATCCCCCGTCTTCCTGTCCGTCCCGCACTTTCGCCTCCAAATTAGCTTTTTTTTTTCTGTCCTCCTAAAAACAGCCCTACCAAAACAGCAGTTGATGCCGTTGAGCCCGCCTCTTTGCGCTGACTATTCTCAGCTTTCCAAATATTCCGAGTCCGATTGCTGATTTATTTCAGGAATAAACTTTAGGATGTTTAATCAGATTTTCAAATAGATTCTTTTACACATAATCTGCAGCATGAGAACCTCTATAACCATCAAATATATCAAAACAAGCCAACAATGTGCCCATCAACTTGAGTAAATCGGGTCTCATAGAAATCCTCCATAAAGGCTCTTCTCCATGAATTTGTAACATCTCAAGTGCATTCTTGCACTTGAATCCGTTGCTCTTGGCTGGCCAATTTACATGTTAGCATTTCTCTCGACCAAGTCGGCGAGCACGTTCTTCTGCAACCACTTGCCCCTCTTCATCTTCTCAAAGAAGTCATGAGATTCCCACATATACTCATACTTATCACCCTGATTCTCCATTGAGCATAATGCGAAACTCCTGTGAACTATTGATCAAAACCTCCTCGTCTAAATTGACTGACCACTTGGCAAGGCATGCCAATTAGAGCATTATTGATAAGTTCCTCTTGCTCCAAACCCTTCTTCACTTTATTACCTACGCAGAACAAAAGTACAAACACAACAACTAAATATGTACAAAGTATCAAATCACACGCACAACTTTTGGGTGGTTTTCACACCTCAAATGCGCAGCAATACGACACCGCCATCCAACTAAGCCCCAAATATCATGTGCTTCATCACCTCCATCTCCACCACTAGAGCTCCGGGATTTAGGAATAAATCAATGATTTTTTACAGATCAAACACCTGTATTTTTAGTATCACTTCTTACATTAGGCAAAATAGTCATGGGACTGCTCCTTTTAGCCCTTTGCCGTACTAATCTATGATATATCTCTCTTTTGCAAGTAGAAGCAATTTCAAGTAATTGTTTCAAATTAATAGACAAGTGCAAACTTTCCAGTTCATTCCATACATTGAAAGATGTTCCTCTATCCTTGTCATTGTCTTTAGTCGCTTTTGATCCTCTCAATCTTTGAGGAAATGGAACCACTCCTTCATTTATCTTTGGAGAACTTAAAGGAATGGGCAAAACCGGTTGATCTTTCAAATTGGGTGGTGAATCTGTCGCACTTTTTCTACAACATGATCTTTTGAATGTTTCAGTAAAGATATTCCTTGTTTTAAAGTCTCAGCCTTAGCACTAATAGTTTCATTTAGCCCCAGACCCTGTTCATTCTCCAAAATAGTCACTGGATTTGATTGTAAATGCATTGCTCCAATCATTATATCCGAGTTAAAAGTGACATGTTTTTTCTTAATTGGTCTCACCTCCAAATCCTCTATGATTTTTACTAAGTTCATTGCTGATTTAGCAATGCCTTTACCCTTTTCTTGGCTTTGTGAAGATGTACTTCCTCCTGGACAATCCTTTTCATAATGACTCTCATGGCCATACTTGGCACACAAAGGGTCATAATCCTTTCTCTTCTACTCATTTGGGAAAAATCTAGCCAGATGTCCAGGTTGCTCACATCTCTAGCAAACTACACTTGTTACTGCGTTATTATTCCTTTTGAAATTAGGATTTCTATACATTGAGGGCCTCCTCTCATTCCCTAAATATCCTCCCTATCCTTCATTCCTTGGGATAGGAGGTGTCCCTTGAGTCAGCATGCCTCTTGGCATAAATGGCCTATTAGGAGGTCCTATTGGATAAGTCACATTTTGACTATCCATATAATTATAATTTGTTTGCATTTGGGCTACTTGCTATTGTAGATGAGGTTGTTTGACCCAGCATTGATTCTCCACATGATTGTTTCTTAGAAAATACCAGCAAAACAAATTTCTCGATTGATCGAAAACTGCTCTACTTGGTGTGGGGCATTCTATTGCTAAATGACCAAAGCCGTGGCATTTTTTGCACCACATATTAGACCTTGGTGGTGTGAGATTCCGTTGACCAGATACTAGAGCTGGTCCTATTGTACTAGTAAGTTGGCTAATATTATAAACACCCTTCACGTTGGGGTTTACTTCAGCCAATATCTCCTTCTTCATATCTACCAGGGATTTGGCTATCAGCTTAGCTACCTTAAACTCATCTAAACTTTGTGTACTGTAGATGTAGTTATTGTCGATGGTGGTGGATATATAGGTGGTACTAGATATGGATTTAATCCTAAGTGGGTATGGCATTGATGATGGTGCTATGCCTACATTTGTCATGTAAGCAGTCTAAGGAGGTACCGGGGCTCCTACATATGGAGTACTAACCGCCATGGATGGTGACATACTTGAGGGAACTAATGCAAGGGTTATTGTATAACCCCTTCCTCCTCAATTTCCCTAATTCTACTTCCTCCCACCATCGAGAAATTGTCTTTGTGTTGGCTAAATTAGATGGTCGCTTCAGGCTCACATGTTGCCTCACTATTTCTTGCAATCCTTCAATAAATTTTTGTTTTTGCATATCCTCTGAGGGAGACTTTTGTCCCATCTTTCTAATTAATATCTCCATATTCTCAATGTAATGTTCCACGATTTCTCCTAGTTTCTGTGCTAAATAATCAAATTCCAATCCTAAATAGTCCTGGAACCATTGCCGCCTAAACTTCGTTAAAAATGCCTCTCTTATAACTATATAAGTTTCCCTTGTGGCAGCAAGAAGGTTCCCATACCACAAGGTTGCTTCATCCTTCAAAGTTGTTGGAAATATATGAAGTTTTTGGTCATCATCTATGATCTCATTTGCTACGCATGTAACCTCAAACCGCTAGGTATGCATGTCAAGATCATCATCCCAACAACTAGAGTATTGCATGAAATCTATAAGTCACACAGGTGCTCTCACAACCATATAGAATATTTTTAAGATTTCCTCTAAATCTTCGAAGATTGGAACCTGCTCTTTTAGATCTACAAATAATCTACTAAGGCCCCAATATTCAGCAAAATTGTCTATTTTGTTATCTTCTACCGTATGATCAGCAAGAGTGCCATCTATTCTATGGCCTACCGTTACCATGGAAGGTTTATCAAAACCCATAGAATCATTTTGACCCTCTTCCTTTGTATCTTCTTCTTTCTTCTTACTAAAGGTTGACCCCTTCTTCGAGCTAACCTTATTGGTACCACTCATTCCCCCGAAACTTCGTGCTTGCCTCTCCCAATTATAATTTGACTCGGTTTCAACAGAAGATGTCTCTCCAATGAATTTTCTAGTTTCTAATGACAAATTTCACCCATCTTGCAATGTATTTTGCAATTTAGCATTCAATTGTTCTAATTGCTCCACTATTTGCTTAGTTTTCTTTTCCAACCTTCTTCTGGCTCTCTCTTCCCGTGCTAGCTTTTGGCTTTCACTCATTAACTCTAGCGTGAGATGATTTTCCCTATCAAATACATCCTTCTATCAGCCTCTATTGTAAGAGACACTGTTTGTGTAAACTCAACTTCCAAAGAATGCTAGGTAGTTCCTTATCCTCAACACCATATGGTATGTCCTCACTAGCTTTTCTACCAAACCTAAAATTTCAGCCACTTCCCACGCTTCCTTTGTATCAAACATTACGTTGACTCCCTTTGTTATTACTACCCACTAAGACACTTGAGCCCAGTCTCTTCTCCTAAAAGTCTTATACGACTCTCTAGAAAACCAATCGTAATGGTGGTGCACACTAGTGGTATTAAGTTGAATTTCATCAACTAACTTAAAATGTGAAGCTAACAAGACAATCCCCTTTGCTTCATCTTGAAATATCCAATACCAAGTGCACAATTTCTCGGCATCTATCCACAATTGAAGTCTGAAATGCTTAACCCCATCCACCAAATCAGTGTCACATGCCTTATTGACAATAATGCATTGTATATCCTTTGGAAATTTAGGAAAGAAACTTTGCAAAAAAGCTTCATTGTATTGGTACATCAGAATCTTATTAGACTAGATTGAAAATTTGTTGGGTAGGTCTCACAATCAAAAGTTAAATCCCACGGCAAGGTCAAATAGGCATAAGATTCTAATCCTAGGCTCTATAGATTCTCCCCATCTCTCAAGGAAGACTCCTTATATGTTGCTCCTATCATACTTGTGGTGGTTTATTATGTGCCCCTTTCGAGATGTTGAACTTTTGAAGAGAATGTGATTTTCAAGTGATCAAAAGATCTATTATATCTTTCCTCCTTGTTTCGATTCCTTGTTAATATCTTATCTCCGACTTAAAATTTATTTCCTTTTTAGCGTATGTTTATATTTAAAACCAGTAAAGACTACCCTCGCTTCACCTTAATTAACACGCTCGCCTCTCCCAGTAAATGCACCAAAAAATGACAGCCCCCTAGAAAGCCCCCATATACGTAGGCAAAATGGCTGTGTGTAAAGCCTTTGTATTAATTAAGGTTTAAGGTGGATATTTATATATTCTTCATCTTTAAATTATCAGTATAAAAGTTGCATTATTCTCTTTCTTATTATTCCAACTAATAACCCTCTTTGCGTACTTACAATTCATTAAACATCACTTTTTAACTTTCATTTTGAACTACAACCTATAATATATAAATTCCATTATCTTTAATATTTCTACGAGAGAAATAACTTACTTAAATATTATTATTTATAAAAAAAAATTGCTAATACTTTAATACTATCACTAATATTTACTAATTATTATTTCAGCCATGAACTATATTTAACAAAGAAAGTACATACAAATGAAGTCCATTCTCATTAAAATTTTATGAGAAGATTTTGAGAAAAAAATAAACTATAGTCTCTTTTCAATATTTCTTATAAATCACTCATTATCAAACGTTATTTATTTTTCATTACTACTATCTAGAAAAAGAAAATTATTAATAATAATTACACCTGATCATAATACATCAAACCCTATTAACCAAAAATTCCTTATACTAAATGTAGGTTCATTATTAATTTTCATTCATAAATGTTTTCATTTACCCTTAATATTTATTAATTACTACCCAAAAACACCTAAAAACTGGTATTTTCACCATTAAATTTCAATAACTTTAATTTCAGAAGTCCATTTGAGTTATGATTTAGTATATAAATCCATCATGACCTAATTTAACTCTATTTTTATTTTCATCCTTAATCTTTTACACTCTTAATTATCACTAATTACAATAAAAAACTGTCATTTTTATACTAAAATGCATATATCTTTTAGTAGATTCATCTCCAGCATATGAAACTTTGTTTTTAGGTTCCTTTCAATGCATATTAACTCTGTTTTGATTTATTTCTTATCAACATTATACAAAACTTTTAATTTTTCCTAATTATGGCCTAAAAATATAGTTTTTACCCTAATTTCAGCCATTTCTCTATCATTTCAATCATTCTAATGCAATAACTTTAATTTTTCTCTTCCATTTTACCTTCAGAGATCATAAAATGAATGCATGCAACCATAAATCATACATTCTATCCATTCCTTATTCACTTTTCAATGAAAACGTTCAAACCTGATTAAGAAGATAATTAAGGATGATCCACCATATTTGAGAGTGTTGTTGCTTGCTCCGCTTCTCCCTTCACTTCCAACAATCTTCAGAATCCTTAATCGTTCACTTCTCCCTCTAATACGTACTAATCTCTTCTTAATCTTGCTGAAAATTTCTCTCTCTACACTCAAGAATCATGATCAAGAATGGTATGAGGCTAAAGAAGATGTAAGAGAGGATCAAATGCAACCAATGCATACAGGAAATGAGGCAACACCTACAACAAATCAACAAGAAACCCACAAAATGATGGTGCCCATTTTTATTTTCTATTTCTCTCTCTACAACTCCTCTCTCTTCACTTGACAACCCCCCCAACTTCTTGAATAACCTCTTTTCAAAAATGACCGTTTTCCCACCTGAACGAGTTTCTTTGACCTCTCTTCACATCTCTAGGCCTAATATGTCCCTGCCCACAGTATCTTGACTCAAACTCCATGTATGCATGCTAAATTATACTCATATTTCTACTCATCTCCAAAATATCTACGCTTTTCAATAAAACATTTCCCGCATCCGCCTTCTATCACTTCTTATTTTTTCGCTCACTAAATTCTTCATCTAAAAATATCCCGACTCTCAACTTCTAATTCCACCTCAGCACAGCCCAAATACGGCTTTACAACCTTATTTTTAATTAAATTTTATAGAAAATAATACATAATACAGAGCCAAAGTCCTTCATTTTTGCCAAAAAATAGTGTAAAAATGGCATAAAATAAGCAGTTATCATTTATCACTATGAATCATTCACAATTGCATTGCGTTCAACATATGGTATCATCCTGGATGCATGGAAATTATATTCATAAACATTGACCCACGTGGAGAGTGAGGTATCCTAAGCCATAGGGTTAGTGGTTCATTCCCTTTGGGGAGTGATAAATGAGGATTATCTTTTATCTCCTTGAACAATTGTTTAAAAGAGAGGATTATGTATCATACGTGCTTTATGTGTTCACAACGCATCTCGGGGCCAATCCTGAGGTGTAGGAGATCTGTAGAGGGGCTGTAGAAATTAGCAGAGGTGTGCTCCCTATGTTTGTTGAAAGGTGAGAACGATCCAAGCTTGCTTGGAAGAGCTATGGAGGGAGAGCAAGAGAAAGAAAGAACGAGAGACCAAATGGGAACTCCAACAGTCACAATGTGTGACCGGGCCTTCCTTTATTCAAACTGTCACTAAAAGAATAAAGAATAAAGTGACGGTGATGGGCACCCGCCACTTGGAGTGTATAGTGGCGAGCACTGTCAGTGTAGTAATACACAGGCAGCTAGGCAGAGGCACCTTTACCCCCAACAACCTCCCACTTAAAGGTGAATCTGCCCCAGTGAGGAGTGAAAAGAAAAAAAAAGATAGTACAATGTACACATGTACAACAGGATGAGGAAAAATGTCATCTCATCCAATGCCCATCAATCTCCTAAGACAAAGAACTCAGTAAAGAGGCTTTTCGTGAGCAGATCGGCAAGATTTTCATCAGTGGAGATCTTGACAAGGTCAACAGACTTGTCCTCCACAACCCCACGTATAAAGTGATACCTCACCTCAATGTGTTTCGTCTTCGCATGGAAGACCGGATTCTTGGCTAGCTAAATAGCACTCCTAGAATCTAAATGTAGTGTAGGTATAGAATCAATCCCAAGGTCATGAACCAAACAGCCCAACTATATGGCCTCCTTGCAAGCCTCAGTGGCTGCAGCATACTCGGCTCAATGGTAGAGAGAGCCATACACTTTTGAACCCTAAACATCCAAGAGACAGCACCTCCATCATAGGTGAATTCAAAGCCAGAAGTGGACTTCCTACTATCTGCATGTCCTGCATAATCAGAGTCTATGTACCCCACAACTCCTGTATCCTGGCTACCATAGCAAATACACATATCTACTATGCCTTTCAGGTATCTCATGATACCCTTCACAACATCCCAATGTTTCTTACCAGGTGTATCCATATAGCGTGCCACAACACCAACTGCAAAGGCAATATCTAGTCAAGTGGCTAGCATGGTATACATCAAACTGTCCACGGCTAATGCATAAGGGATCTTAGCCATCTTGGTCCTCTGCTCATCTGTCAACAAACAATCGGCCTGTGTGAGACCTTCACATAAGAAGGTAATGGATAGCCAATAGGTTTCACATAATAAGGTAATGGACAGCCAATAGGCTTCATGTCCTGCATGCGAAAATGCTCAAGGACTTTATGAATATACTCCCTCTATGAGAGGTAGATTAGTCCCTAATGCCTCTGTCGCGCTTAATGCGCATACCAAGAATGTGAGAGGCCTAACCCAAATCCTTTACCTCAAATCTCTTATTGAGGTGAGATTTAAGAGCATCCAGCTCATCATGAGCTTTTCTTGATATCAGTATATCATCCACATAAAGTACCAAAATAAGCAATGAACCATCACGGGGTTTCTTCGTGTAAAGACACGGATCCATAGCACTCCTGTTGTAGCCCTATGACTACATAAAGGCATCAAACTTATGATACCACTCTCTAGGTGCATGCTTCAAGCCATAAAGACTTTTCTTCAACTTACACACTAGGTGCTCCCTGCCAAGTTCTACAAAGCCCTTGGGCTACTCCATGTAAATCTCATTATGTAAATCCCCACGCAAGAATGCAGTCTTGACATCCATCTGATATATGTCCAAGTCAAGCTGTGCGACTAAGGCCAAAACCAAGTGTAGGGTAGTCATCTTGACCACAATAGAAAAGACTTCATCAAAGTCAACTCCATGCTCCTGTTTAAAACCCTTAGCAACAAGTCTTTCCTTATAAGCCGGCTTGGGGTGCCTAGGGGTACTTTTCAGCTTGTACACCCATTTGGATGGCAAAGCCTTCTTGCCATGAGGTAGTGCAACTAAATCCCAAGTCATATTCTTATGTAGGGAGTCCATCTTAGCTTGCATAGCCCTCTCCTAGGAGTGACTGTCACCCCTGCGCATAGCCTCATCATAGGTGAGAGACTCTCTTGCATATGTAACCAAGACATAATGCATCAAGGACTCAAATCTATCAAGTGGATGTCTAGCGCTAGAAGACTATCTCACAACAGTCTCTACTACGTGTCCACCAACACCCTAGCCATGTGTACCAACAAATTGCTATTGTAGGCTGTCCAATTGGCTATGCAGGAGCACGTGGCTCCTCTTGGAATATAACCCTACATATCTCTACCACCTTCTAAGGCTGTTGATGCATCTTGTCTTCATGGAAGACTACAATATGGCTGCGAATGACTTTCTGCACCTGTGGATCCCAGAGGCAGTAACCCATCTCGCATGCATCTCCATAGCCAAGGAAAATGCATTTAATACTCTTAGGATCCAACTTAGTTTTCTTGTCCTTGGAAACATGGCAGAATGCCTCACATCCAAAGACACGTAGATGTGCATAAGATGGAGGTTTCCCAGTCTATACCTCCTCTACAACTTGGAAATCGAAATCACTAAAAGGTGATCTATTGATGGCATGCATAGCTATACTGACTGCCTCAGCCCAAAAGCTCTATGGTAGGCATGCATGGCTAAGCATACGTTGTACATGCTCCTAGATGGTTCTATTCATCCGCTCAGCCAAACCATTCTGAGGTGGGGTATAGGGGGTGGTCAACTGACGCTTAATACCCCTCTCATCACATAGTTGCTCAAAGGCACGTGACAGATATTCTCCCCCATTGTCAGTCCTAAGGCATTTCAACCTATGCCTAGTCTGGTTCTCAACCAATGCAAGCCATCTCTGAAACACAACCAAGACATTGAATTTGAGCTTAATGAGATAAGCCTAGACTTTATGTGATAATTTTTCTATAAACGTCACAAAATACTTTGCACCACCCATAGACTGATAGGGCATGGCCCCATAGGCATCCAAATATACCAATGCCATGTCCTACCAGACTTCTTATGGGTATTCCTACTCTGTTTGTCATAAAGACAATGCTCACATGAATCAAAACATGCATAGTCAAGGGTTGGTAAGTACTGCAAAGCAAAAAGCATTTTCATTCCCTTCAAGGACATATGGCTCAAATGGGCATGCCAAAGAGATACATATGGGATGGAACTCACTAACAAAACATGGTCAATAGAGGACCCATCAACTACAAGAGGATAGAGGCTGCCAGCCTTGGCACCTCTAGCCAGCACAAGTCTGCGGATGATCTTCCAAGAAGAATCCCCAAATGAAACATGAAATCTAGCATCATCAACCTGCCCTGCAGACATAAGACTGCATGTAAGTGCATGTACATGATGTATATCCTATAACAAAAAAGTAATGACAGTAGAGAACTGTAGCCGTACATCCCCAATGCCAACAATAGCAAGTGACTTTTCATCATCCAAGCGAATTGAACCAAAGACAGTGCGGTAGGAATGGAACCACTCACAGCATAGTGTAACATAAAATGAAGCACCAAAATCCAAAATCCAACACTGCATATACATAGAGTAAACCTCAGTCAATAGCATAGCATCACAAGAACTAGCTACAAGTATGTACTCCCCATCAGAGTCATCAATCTGCATGACATTTATCTCCTTGATTTTCACACTATATTTCGTAGGCATAATGTTGCAATCAAAGAACTTTTCATGTACTTTGTCTTTCTCCTTCTCTTTGCGCTTCTCATTGGGCAAATGAAGCCATCAATAAGTCGGCACACCCCCTGTGTAATAAGGCAAAGTGTACACACAACACTGGAAAGACCTGACACAATGAGGTGTATGCTCAGGGAGTGCAAAGCCCAAATTATCCCAAGTACATGTGTGAGGACCACCGCATATCAACCATGCAACATCCAAGTGAAGATCCCAGTCTCAAGTATCCTAATGCTCAAGTTGCATAAACCATCTATTCAATGTCTATCAAGCATATCAAGACACTCCCACTGGCACAAAAGCCGTAAATATCAAGTAAAGAATCTCAAAAAGGGTATATGATAGCACTAGTGCTAGAAGATCCAAGATCAAGCATCAATAAGAACTCATGAGCATATAGGCCATGTAGCATCCATACATAGCGTCCATAGACCTCAAGTACATCCAAACTGTAACTCTAGCAAGCCGAGAAATAGCCAATGTAAGCTCCAGGTAATCAAATGTCAATCCAAAGCAAGGCTCAATAGCATCTAACTCCAAACAATGTAACGGGCATGTAGTAATGGCATAGGCCAAGCATGTTAAGACCGGTCAGACTTAAGAAAAGTGCATGCCATAAGTACATTAGAGATGAAGTTTCAAATGCTATGAAAAGTGAGCTCAATCTCAACCAATGATTGGAGAGAAAACCCAGTCTCTATGTCAATCCCCAAGAGTTGCTACATCAATGTATACATCCAAGACATAGCCTGAATCCAACACGCATATCCAAACATAAGCAAATAAGCTTCAACCCTGAATATTCCAACAGTAAATAAACGTCCAAAATTGAGCAAACAATGGCTCAATCCAAGCTCAAAACCATAGATAAACCATAGGCATACTTTCCATGTAGCATGAGCATAAATTGTAATGACATTGGGCTGCCTGTGGACTGTGTAAAATAGTCAATGGCTAAGTAAATTCTGCCCCAAAAGCATCTCACATCATAGGCATAATTTCCCTAGCATTTGGGGCACATTGTGGACCAACCGAGCAACCAATGTTAGTGCCAACTAAGCATAAACATAAAGTGTTGATTTAACACTGTGGAAAATAGTCCTGGACTGAGGTAAATCAGTCCACAAATCAATGCCAATGGTAATCACCAATGTCGAGCATCAAGGGGGTGTTCCCAAGTGCCAAATGAAGTGTTTTCAAGCTACCAATGAGTACCAAGGGAGGGCTAAAGTAAAAAACGAATTTTTTTTGCAGGTATTCAAGCTAGCCCAAACTGAGCTAGGGCCTGTGGAAGGGTTGGACAACGTCAAGCTCCTAGGGGAGTAGTCAAGGACCCCCAGGATCTCCCTCTTAAAGGGAAAAGTCACCGGTAGAGAGTAGGCATCACAAGAAGCAAGAGGACATGGCTTCCCTGCTTCAAAAAACCTGTGGACTGAAGTAAAATAACAAAAAAGAGAGCTCCAATACCTTTGAAGGAATGCCTTGAGGGTGCCCAAATGGGCCGGGTAGGTGCTCGAGAAGCCGGGGAGTGATGAGAGCTCAGGAGAGTCAACTATGGTTGCTAGGAAGGAGACCCAATGAGTGTAGGTAATCAATAGGAAGCTGAAGACACCACGAACCAAGCTCGAGTAGTCATGAATCCATGCTTTGATACTAGTTGAAAGGTGAGAAGGATTGAAGCTTGCTTGGAAGAGCTATTGCGGGAGAGCAAGAGCAAGAAAGAGAGAGAGAGACCAAATGGGAACTCCAATAGTCACAATGTGTGACCGGGTCTCCCTTTATTCAAACTGTCACTAAAAGAATAAATAATAAAGTGATAGTTATGGGAACCCACCACCTGGAGTGTACACTGGTGAGTATTGTTAGTGTATTAATACATGGGCAGCAAGCAGAGGTGCCTTTACCCCGAACATTTGTTTTATGTGATATACAACACCAATATGTGTAGAGGCTCCCTATGACGAGTTTGCGAAGGGTTATCCGTTAGACTATGAGCCATACAAACTCTTATTTGGTTAGATCAATGTGTAGCCCTCGGAACGCTCTTGACCATGAGGCCGTGGGGTGTTTTGGTTGAGCATAGAGGCCCATCTAGAGCCTTAGAGCCAATGTTGGGTCTGTTTTAGGTCTTGGCTAGAGTCTTAGAGCCCGTTTTAGGTCACGGCTACAGTCATAGAGCAAGTGTCGGAATGCTCCTGGCCATGAGGCCATGGGGTGTTTTGGTTGAGCATAGAGTCCCTAGCTAGAGCCTTAGAGTCAGTGCCAAGCCCGTTTTAGGTCCCAACATCAATAGTTTAAAAATTTAATCTCATAGAAAAATTGCTAGCTTCCTTCATGTATATATAGAAAAGATGGCCAAAATTATAGCAAATGATATGCAAATGTATTTTTCCATGGTTTGTGGCTCAAGGGTAGAGATTTAGAGTGATTGCAACCTATGCAAAAAATGGTGAGACATAGGCTACATTCAAAAGCACTTTGAAAGAAAGTTGCTATCTTGAAGATTATGACATGATGACTAAAGTAACTTTTTTTGGATTGTATTTCCAAGCATGTAAAAGGTTTACAACTAAAAATTTACAAAGAGAGTTTAAAAGATGGTATGAGCATATAAGTATTGTAGAGCAATTGACTTTGGAGATAGATAATATTTTTCTTTTTTTACATGCTACAAATCCACTACATCAAATAGAATAGGAAAAATTTCTTGAAGATAATGTTGCAGAGCAAGGATTAAAGATTGATTGGGTTGATGTACAAATAGTTGTGCCCAAGAGAGTCAAGAGGTGAAGAAGGAGAGAACAATTGATTACACCACAAGCTTTGGTTGCCCTTGCATGGCCTAAGCATTTACGTAGACCACAACCTCTTGCACCCACTTCAGTACCAGCAAAAGATGCAGTCATGGATGAACTTGTAAAGAATATGAGAGATCTACGAATAAAATTGGCTAAACTTGAACTTGGGAGAGCTACTCCTTTGCAAACTTTTCCTAGGAGTGAATTCGTTCGTAAATGTATATGGTGTGATAGTACAAAGCATGACCACATGAACTATGAAGCCTACAAAGATTCCATGAGGAAACATCTGATTTTCTAGAAGGATGGGATAATCTATGCTAGTGAGACAAGTTTTACTATTTCTAGAACTTTGGTAAGGGTAGTATGAAGAAGATTTTGAAAGAAATGATTGCACAATTATCTTCTGTTGCCATAGACGCAGCATTTTATGGCTTGCAAATTGAAAAGAAGCCTAAAGGAAAAAAGATTAAGCTATGGACATATGCCTTTCAAACTATGGGAAAGGGCAAGGTGCCTCAAATAGGTTTGGCTAATGTATGTAAGACTATTAGAGTAGAGTCTAGCTGTGACACCCCTATCGATACCTACTCAATTTATGCCTACTAGACTAAAAATTAGAATATAGAAGTGATCAATGAAGAGAGCTTACTTGCAAATGATGATGAGGCTAGAATTTCAGCCATAGCTATAAACTATGTATATCATGTATCATCAATAGAAGCTTTGAAAAAGCATTGTATATAGATGAATGACTACAAATTGGAAAGTATTTGATCACATTGATTAGAAGCTTTGAAGAAGCATTGTATATAGATGAATGACTACAAATTAGAAAGTATTTGATCACAATGATTAGAAAGGTTGATTGGACTAGCATAGACTTCAAAAGAATTAGATGGATGGCTCATGGATAATTTATGAAGCATGGGTTGTTATGAAAACACCCAAAGAAGATAGGTGGGCTGCCATTGAAAGTAGTTTGTGATAGATCTACTCAAGTGCAAGTGATGAAGGACTTTCATGAAAGCTTGTGGAAAGGTCATAGAGGAGTGCAGGTAACCTTTGAGAAAATGAAATAATGCTATTTGTGGTAGGGAATATATAGAGAGGTTCCTTAGTATGTTGAGACATGCAAAGATTTTCAGATGTATTCTTTAGGCAGACACAGAGATGAGTTGCATCCTTATCTATCACCAGTGTGTTTGCATTACAAGTGGGTGATTGACTTGGTGATTATGCCAATTGGCCTATGGGAGATGAGGTACATTTCCTTTTCAAAAAAATGCTTAAGCATGGGAGTTTTTCTTTAGGCTTGGCATCAAGTTAGCCTTGACGTTAGCCTAGAACCTAGAGGGGAATGGAAAGAGAAAAAGAGAACATCCTCTTATTGTCAACACTTTGGCTAAGGCTTAAAGGGGAAATATTAGGAACTAGCTGCAATTATTGCCTTATGCTCTATGGGCAAACCAAACCACATAGAGTATGACTACCAGCTATATGCATGTAGAACTTATGAATGGACAGAAGCCAATGATGCCCACAAAGACCAATGTTGTTACTTGGAGTGTGTTACCATGGCAATATGACATGACTAGAGAAGAGCTTCTAAATCTAAGAATTCGACAACTTGAGAGAAGACGTGAAGTTGTTCAAGAGCAGTATAGAGACTCAAAGAGACACGATTATGGAATAAGGAGAGATTTGATAATAGATAGAGGTTGAGGCCTAGATTTATTAATATATGGCAGTAGCCTTAAGAACTAGCATAGTATTATCAAAAAAGTATCAAAGAGGTGTTTTGGACTATACATAGTAAAGCATACCTATGACAATGCAACATATGCTTTGACAGAGTTGGATGGCACTGACTTGAGTATACCCATTGTGAGGTGCCTCCTCCAACAAACCCAGAGGAGTCCTCTTAGTAGTCAATTGAAATTCATATCCATGCACATCACCATCCCGTCTCCCGATGGGAAACCTTGGCATTAGTTGAACATAGGAATCTCAGTTCTACTTCACAGGAGAAGCATGGAAAAGTCACCCCTAACACCAATCTAATGCCCAGCTAAGAAAGACCACTTTGCACAAAGGCAAGAGTGAGGTTAACACTACAGTTGGTTCAAAGAGACTAAAAGACGAGGGAGAGTGTAACTCGATCCTCCTACCCATAAGGTAAAATCTGAGCTCCAGTCTCCCTAAAACGATGTTAAATCAAGTAACTAATCCTACTAGTATTGGGAGGGTCATGATTTAATCAACTCTATCTAGTGTTGAAAAGTTACCCAACTTATTGGATCCACCCAACCATAGGCATCCAATTGTCAGGATTGAAGCCTCCCACTTTCCTCAATGGGATTTGGTTAGTTTTCTAATTAGCAAAGCATACTACCACATTGTTTGGACATATAAAATCAACTCTCTTTTATTACTCTATTAAACTAGGTTCATTAAACTCAATCTTTCGCTAATAACAAACAATTCAAAAATCAGATACTTTATTTCACCATCACTCCGTAGAGTGGTACAAAACTGTCTTTCTGTAGAAAGACACTGTCCCCAGCCTAGGATAGGACCTTCCAATCCCTCGCGATTGGGTTGTATGTGATCACACTTCATCCATAGTCAACACGGAATTTACTTGGTCAGAGCCCCTCTAAGCTTCCCTGAGCCTCCGGAGCTGTCCTACATAACAGGGGCGCTTACCACTCGGCCCTTTGCCCTCTTAGGTGCTCGAGTGATCAAATATCAAAAACACATATCTCCCTCAGAAGCATAGGACCCCCACCCGCAGGTGAGTTTTTCTACACTCCGTAGAGTGTAAGGGAGCATTGGGTTGGGGACCCCAATGTCCCGAACCACCACAATCCACAACTCGTCTAGTTGTGCAAGCCCGAAATCATAAGAGCCATAACTCATTATTCACAAATCCAAAAGTAGTCATAACCATAAAACATTTTTAACACAGTTGTCAACGTGATGCATAGAATTTATCCCCTTCATCAATTCTTGTGTTCCTTCCTAAAAAGCATTTAATAATACTAAAATGCTTTTACAAATCTAAGTAAGTTCTGACTAATCGTGATCCTTTTCTTATATACTGCCTTGATTATCTCAGTTTGGCCATCCATCATGATTACAGGTTATAGTTGCAACCTCAGTTTGTTGTGGAATAACCGATCCTTCGAGTTGAATGGATTTGGGGTTAACTTCCACTTGAACTTCAACACAACAACAACTACTTCCTTGTGTTGGGGAGCTCTCTAAGCTTGATCTTGCTCAACATCTCGACATCTCTTGGGAGCCATGGAAGAAGCTGATGGATTCAAGCAGTGCTTTCACGTAGGTGTGGAGAGAGAGAGAGATGTTGGGGGTAAAGGTGCCTCTGCCTAGCCACCTGTGTATTACTACACTGTGACAGTACTCGCCATTGCACACTATAGGTAGCGGGTGCCCATCACCATCACTTTATTCTTTATTCTTCTAGTGATAGTTTGAATAAAAGGAAGGCTCGGTCACACATTGTGACTGCTAGAGTTCCCATTTGTGTCTCTCTCTCTTCTTGCTCTTGCTCTCCGCCATAGCTCACTTTCAAGCAAGCTTCGATCCTTCTCACCTTTCAATTGGTACCAAAACTTTGGATTAGAGCTTGATCATGGAGCTTGGCCCGGCATTACTCAGCCCGGATTGAAGACCTAGAGCTTGGAGCTTCAATGCCAGCCATGGCTTCTTCCCCCCGAGGTAAGATTTCATCTCCCGCCTCTCCCCGGCCCTCATAGGCTCTTTGCAGGTGTTCCTTGGCTTCATTGGGCACCTTGTATGCCCCCATTTTCCCCCTTATCCTCAGCCTAACTAGCAAGCCCCACAATCAAGTTACGTTTTTTTGCGCATGTTTCAAAATTTGGCTCAAAAATCCCATTTTTTCTCATATCTCAGGCATCTGAAACCCGATTTAGGCAGGGTAAGAGTCTAACTTGGAGTTTTGGCACACCTCAAACGTGATGGCGATGTTAGATTTGCCAAATTCTGATCACATAATTTTTTGTAACATATTTGAGTTGATTTATAGTAAGAAAATGTCATGCTCTTAGCTTATATGATGCTCCCGAGGCTTGGTATTGGATGCCCAGATACTTTGGGGATGTTTGCCCAATGTTTTGAGATGCTTTGGGACTTGGTTTGAGCTTCCATAGCTCGATTTATGCAGGGATTTACTGTTGTACATTATTTGGGTAGCAAGGTTTTATCAGGGACGGCTTATGCATAATGCTCTTTGTTTACATTTGGGTATCCTATTGGATGTATTGATGCTTGGTCATCATAGTTTATGCCTGGATATGCTATTTGAGAGCTATTAAGCCTTGATTTTGATGCGGACACTTTGTTGTTGGTTGGTATTTATGCTACCTTGGTTGACAGGTTATTTTACCTCCAGTTTCGTTATGTCTATTGGTTTTGGGCTATGTCTTCGGGATATGCAATGAAGTATTGACCTTCGGGGTATGACATTGAGCTTGTCTTTGGTTCCAAATCTTCATTTGAGCTTGAGCTTGGCTTTGGAATGCATTTGATGCTCCATCTTTGATGTACATATGGCATGTATGTTACATATATTTGACTGGTCTTGACATGCTTGGCATATGCCACTACTACATGCTACTTACATTTTTTGGAGCCAATTGCTACTACTGCCTTGTCTTGGCTTGCATCTGGCTTTCAAGCACTTACTTGGGATATTTCTTGGCTTGCTAGAGTTGTATTTGGGATACAGTTGATGTCTATGGATGCTCTAATTGGAGGCTACAGAGCCTATGTGCTCATGATGTCTTATTGATGTGTGGTCTTGGATCTTTCATCAATAGTGCTCTCATATGCCCTTCTTGAGCTTCTTGGCTTGATCCATATGGCTTTTATGCTAGTGGGAGCATCCTTGGATGTTTGACAAACATTGAGCAGGTAGTTTATGTTAGAGTTTTGAGTCTTCTAAGACTGGGATCTTCTTCACTTGGATGTTGTATGGTTGATATGTCGTGGTTCGCATACATATACTTTGGCTGATTTGGGCTTCGCACTCCCTGAGCATACACCTCTTTGTGTCAGGTCTTGCCAGTGTTGTGTACACTTTGCCCATTACACAGGGGTGTGTCGGCTTATTGATGGATTCATTTGGCATGCTTGGGTGTTTGCTCAATGTCCATATGACTGTCATATGTTGATTTATGCCCGCTTGATGCTGGTTATGCTTTGACAATCAGTGGTTGACTTGGTGCATTGATTTTTCCTATAGTTTGCTCTCATTGTATCTTGTGTAATTTATTACAGCAAGTAGTTGTGTATGGACTGTTGGAAGAGCCAAGTTTGGTAGGTATTGGTGTAGAAATCGCAAATAAAGCCACTAAGGATGCATGGTGAGTAGCTTGAGACTATGACTAATGATGAATGGGATGAGCTTGATGAGTTATACAAGTCCACCCTCATCTTGTCTCTCACTGAACAGGTGCATTACAATGTGGTTGAGGAAGCACAGAGTGCTTGGCAGCTTTGGGATAAAATTAAGAACCTGTATGACAAGAAAAGTCCAACAAGTCAAATATATTGGCTGAAGCAGTTTATGGACCTATGCATGAAGGAGAATATGACAATGTCTGCTTATTTGAGTCAGTTCCATGCTATTCTCAAGAACTTGACTTCGCAGGGTATTACCTTTAATGATGAGGTTACTCCATTGTTTTTGCTTAGGACTCTGAGTGAGTCATGGGATGTATTCTGCACTACCCTATGTGCTCCTGCTACTATTTTGAACTTGCTTGATGTAGAGAGTGCTCTTCTGCAAGAAGAGATTAACCATAAGAACTTGGATGCCTCTCGTGTGTTGCATGCTTTGGCTGTTAAAGGCAGGGATGGTAATGGCAAGAATGATCGTGGGAATGGCCGTGGCAGAGACTCGTAGAATTCTAGGTCTAAGTTGCATGGTAAGTCGCGCAGCAAGTCTCACGAGAGAAATGCTAATGTGACATGTCATCACTGCAGCAAAATGGGTCATATACGTCCACTGTGCCATGAGTTGTGTAATGAGAAGTGCAAAGATAAGGGAAAAGGCAAAGTACAGGAAAAGTCCTCTGATTGCAGCATTATGCCTGTGAAATCCAGTGTGAAAATCGAGGAGATAAATGTCATGCAGACTGATGACTCCGATGAGGAGTACATACTTGCAGCTAGTTCTTGTGATGCTACGTCATTGACCGATGTTCACTCTATGTATGCGTAATAGATCACAAATGTTTTTTCATAAATCATAAGCATCACCTTCAACCAAAACAACATTGAAGTAAAACTACTTAGCCAAAGATAAGATAATGGTAGACTTACATAGCTCATTAAGCTCATGCCAATATACATCAAACTTGTTGTTATATATTGCAAACTTGCTACTGTATAGGTTTGAATAGAGTTTCTCAATCATTGGAGCTTGTACATGCTTCCCAAGATGTCGGTATGCACATGTATGGATGTCAAATACTTGGGGGATAATATGGCATTGATGTGAGATGTTATTGAGCTGATTTGAGCACACTTTTGACTCAGTTTTCTCAAACATCACCTTGCTATAAAAAGAGGACTAGATGTCATTTATTTGAGAAAACCCTAGGCTCATTTTTCTACTTGATGCTATCCAGGATATCTATTGGATATACTGATGTATGCCATTGATGCCACATACTTGGTTATGCTCCTAACATTCTCTCGGATAAGTTTGGAGCTTCGATGCTTCAACATTGGTAGTCATTCATTTCATTGGATACTATTGGACGCGACATTTATAGGCTTGAATATCTTTACTAGGTTTGATGCTCCCAACTTATGCTACATGTATCTTGGATGTTTGGATCCTATTCACTTGATGTATTGAGCTTGTTGCTCAATTGGCATTTGCCTTTTTCTTTAGTGGGAGATATTTGATTTTATGTATTGATCCTCTTACTTGACATTCGATGTTATATTGCACATTGGATTATAGTTGAGCTTAAGCTCTTGGATCTTCACTCCATGTTTATGCTCTCTTCATGATGTATGTATGTAGCTGATGCCTAGTGGGCTGATCTAAAATTTGTCTTTGGGCCAACACCTACCTCTGTTGTGATGATGAGATGATGTCTTTACTCATCCTATTGTACTTATGTACATTTGTACATTGTCACTTTTTCCTCGTTCTCTCCTCATTAGGGCCACATTCGTCTTTGAATGGGAGGTTGTTGGGTATAAAGGTGCACGTGCCTAGCCACCCATGTACATACACTGGCAGTATTTCCACACCTATACACTACAGGTGGCAGGCACCCATCACCATCACTTCATTCTTTATTCTTTCAATGACATTTGAATAAGGAAAGGCTGGTTACACATTGTAATTATTCTCTCTCTCTCTCTCTCTCTCTCTCTCTCTCTCTCTCTCTCTCTCTCTCTCTCTCTCTCTCTCTCTCTCCACCCTAGCTCTTGCTTCCACTCATGTGTTTCCACTTTGGGCTCACTCCCTTCAAAATGCATAGTTTTGATATATTACATGAAAATTTTTAATTTTATAAGCAAATATTTGGAAAGATTCTAAATATTACTCCTAAGATGAAGTATTATACAAATAGTTTACAATCGTATTAGCACATTAAATGTATCTCTTGCCTACTTACACAATTGTTTGACACTCGATAACAAGTGTGCATTTGCAAATTGTATCTTACAAATTCTTTCTCACATGGTAACCTCTTACTTTTTCAATGATCCTTATTAACAATAGCATTGTGAATAAAACATATACTTTCATCCCTTGGATACATTAAAGACTATTGTAATGTCTCATAGAAGCTAATGAGACATGAATGTATTATACAACTACAATAAGATTAATTGGTTATCAATCAAGCAAGTAGGGTAAATATTGGATATGGATCATTTCATATGATAGTAGCTGCAATTGATTTATGTGTGTTTTTGTTAACCCTAGTGCAAAAAAGGCAAAGAAAAATAAAAGGAAAGTAAAAGAAAATTTTAAAATATAGAGCAAAGTGGAAAAATGTGGCTCCAAATAGAAATAATATGAAAAAAGGCCAAAAGCGCAAAGACACCTTAAAAACCCAAGGGGAGTGCAAAAACGGAAGAGGCACATTTTAAAATGAAAAAGTGTCCCTAAATCTTTGTAAAAGAGCTCCAAGCTCCCTCATGTGCAATTTGTAAAGAGTAGACAGGCATGGGTGAAGCCACAATATAAATAGAAGGGAATAGGAAGAGAGAACCTGGGCTAAAATGGCTGGTCATGTACAAAAAAGGAGGTTGGGATGCCCAAAAGGGATTAGGACATATAAAAGCCAAAAAGTAAATAGAGAATCTCATTCTTGTGTGTGGCCAAAACTAGCTCTCCTCTTCTCTTCTTCTTCTTCTTCTTGCTTGCTTGAGCTTGTGCTTGAGAGAAGAAGTGTAAGGCAATGAGAGTGTGTGTGTGTGTGAGGGGGAGGAACCGTGGTGGAGAAGCTCTCCATCTTCTCCTCTCTTCTTCTTCTTCTCTTCTCTTCTCTTATCTCACACATAGTAATGGAGCATGGAGCTTGGAGATTGAGGATCAAGCTTGCTTGAGCTTGCACCTTGGATCATGGAGCTATAGGAGTGCTTGAGGGAGGAGGCAACTCGATCGAGCATAGAGGTAAGCTCACTACACTCATAGGTGTGAGCATGTACAGCTATGTGAGAGGTAGCCACTGCACTTGTCCTGAAATGCTTGAAGTAATATGTGGTCCATGTGTCTTGGTGGTCGAGCAAAAGCTCCCACATTTTGGTTCTATTGTCGAGACAAACGGATTCAAGCTTTGAGTACTTCAATGCTCGATTCCTTCCCCGAATTGATGCTTAAGGTAGATAGGTAGGAAGCAAGGGAGTTTGAAGAGGTATTAGATCTCCTTAGCAAGTTTTTTTATTTTTTGGATCTAGATAAATAGGTTTGATTAATATAGACATTTGGTTGTGATTTTAATGCATTAGGATCAAGAAAAAACAAGAAAAAGAAGGTTACACACAATCGGGTTTCTAATTTTGTAAATAGGCCAAACAAGGAAAAAGGGAGAGAAAAATAGTATTAATGTGTAATGCATCAAAAGAAAGAAAGGGAAAAGATGAGAACTGAGTAGAGAAGGGCTTTAATAGGCCAGGAACAAGTGGAAAAGCTCATTTGCTCAATTGAGAGTGAGAGAGAGAGCTTGAGAGAGAGAGAGAGAGAGAGAGAGAGAGCTATAGGCAAAGAGGGGAGATTTTACTTGGTGATCTTCGTCACATCGTGTTTTGGCCCCTTTGGGTATGTTCTGGATGTTGTTTGATGCTTTTCAATTAGTATCAATACCCTGATTGTAATCATTAGCAAAGTGTATGTGGAATTTTTAAAGATTTTTTGTCATTTTGTAACTAATCGCAATAATTGGATGCACTCCACAGGGTCCAATTGCCCTAATATCAGACCGTCTAATTTTTTTCTAATTTTTGTTTATTCAGACACACCTTTCCTCATCCAAGTCACCAAACTCGGACGCTTGGACTACTTGTCCACTCAAATACACCTCATTCGTCTAAAGTCTCTAGACTTGGACCACCCTATTTGGACTATCCCCTTAGACTCGGACTTGAACTCAAACCCAAAACACTCGAACGCCCAAAATTGGGCACTCAAACTAACTTGGATAGTCCAATGACTCGACCCTTCTTTAGACTCAAACCATATGAGTCGACCACTTAAACGACTGAGCCAGAGTCGGAGAGTCTGATTTTGGGAATTGGATGATTGATACTCAAATACTAAAAACAGAACATGAGAGCTAACAAAACCATCATACCCTAGACTAGGCTGAGCTCAACTCAAAGCTGAACAACAGCCCCATAGGCCTCCAAACACATCGAAAGGCTCATAGAGCCTCCGGACTCCAAAAATCATGACGTAGTGGCCTAGGAAGCGACTGTGAATACAATATCTTAGACCACCCATCCAAAATGTCTTAAAGGACCCAAACAAACCTATTAGAGGGACCATCACTTGTATGAGCATACTTGAAAAGAGTGTGTTGCACCACATTGTTTTCATCACAGTCACATACTCCATAAATAATCACTTGAAGTGCACCTAGAAAGCTGAAAGGCCGATTTCACACAGTGCACAAAAGGAAGCACCCCAGAGCACCTAAGTGCACTCAAAATTGAGAACTGTCTAAAATATCAAGGAATTCACATGTAAGATAAGCAAAACTGAACAAACTCGCTAAGACTGAGGATACTAATCCTTAGAGAAAGCCTCTTGGAGAGCAAAACAAGATGACATGATCAGGGACTCAATCTTACCCAAATTGATCATCTTGATTAACACTCTAATAGCCCAAGAGACCAACGAAGTGTCAAGATCTAGCACCAATCCCGAAAATTGTGAGATTGACTTGGAAGACTTTCTAGTATTCGATATCTAGCAAATGATAAATCAATACGATTTTCAAACCAAAATGGAGCATCATGGTAGACCAGTCTAGGACATCATAGCCAATCTTAAGGAAGAGAAAATACTAGCAAAGAAAGCACTGCAAGGCATAGTTGCCTATAATCAAGACCAGGGAGCTGAGAGGCTGAGGCAAGAGATATAAATGCAAGAGGTCTAGCGAGTTTTAGTACTTGTCAATAGAAATAGGACAGGACCCAACGCTAAGAGGGAAAGAGTGCTTGAATCCAACCTTACATTGAGTGAGCTTCTCACAAAGTAACTCATAGATAACATGACTGTGAAGTAGCCCTAGCAACTTCATTGCTAACAGGACTAGGTATTACTCTAAATTCAAAAAGCCAAACAAAGATACCCATAGTTTCCAAGCAACTCGACAAGTATCAAGATCCATATAGTTTTGTAGAGAAATTTGAGCAAGTATGCAAAGCTAATGGCCTAATGTACCCTGCTCACAGGCTTTTAGTCCTTGCCTTAGGAATAAAGGATAGATGTGGTATACTAGTCTAGACAATTCCAAAATGGAATAATTTCAATGACCTCAAGAGTCTCTTTATCAAGAGATTCTCTGAGGTAAGGTACTCAAATAACCTTATTGTTTGACTGATGAACGTCAGTCAAAAGGACAAAGAGAATATTCGAGACTATGTCACCCCACGTTCATGGAAAGTCTCTTCAAGAGAATCCCAGCTGCCACAGAGTGACCCTGGCGAGCAAGTGGTCTCTACTATATTCATAAGTGGAATTAGGAGTGAAGAGCTTTACAAGGCCTTGGTGGGTAATTCAAACCTACAAAGGGATATGCTAGCTAGGGTCTTTGAAGAAGCCATACGAGTGGATGACCTGCTCAAAGAGAGAAGCTCAAGGACCACAAGCTAAGCTACCGCAACCTCTAGAACCTTACAAAGAGCCACAACTGCTATTAAGAGATCAAGATAGAGCGCCTAAGAAAAGAGTGTTGACCTGAGCCATTGACCCGAGCCAAGAATTGGTAGATGTAAAGCTAGAGTTGGCCAAGCTCCAAGAGATGATAAGGAGACCTAACCGACCTCACATGCAATGCATGCATTGCAAAGGGAACCACCTCCTGATCAAGTACATGGATCATAGATCCAAACCTTGTGCCAACTGTAGTAGGTTTGGCCATGATGCCTTGTGTTGCCGTTTACCAAGGGGATTACCATACCCACAACCTTACAACCAGCCATACTACTTGGAAAATAGGCTGCCACAATTTGGAAGGGGAGCTCCATTATCTCTTCCAATGCCTAATGATGCCAAGGTAGATGTCCCCAAAATGGACATCAACCCTACTGGCACACCTAGACCACTTGGACCCTTTGTGACCCATCCACCAAGTGAAATTCCAATGCATCATGTCAAGGAGCCAAACTAGGAAGATGCATACATAAACCCTTAAGTCTCCTATGACCTAGCAACCTTGACACAACCTCCATAGGGAGAAGAGGAGTTGTAGGAGGAGAAGGAAAAGAGTTGAGACAAAAGTTGCACTCAAAACTAATAGTGCCACTACACTACCAAAGGGTAAGCAAGTCATGGATACAGAAGCAAAAACATCTACTCCTAAGATAGCGAAGAAGGAAAGCACCAAGGTTGGGGAATATCTCGATCTGAGGTAGCAATTGGAAGTGATTGTTGAAAAGGTCAAGGAGTGGGTGAGAGAGGCCCAAGAGCATCTAAAGGAGGCCCATCCTAGAATATGAGATTGACGAGTTCTCTAGTGTGAGCATGCCTATCTTGCCTACTCGCATAGAATCTAAAGAAGTATCCACACCCCATTTAGTACCACAAAGACAAAGCCTAGGCACCACATGTGGGTAGACTTCCCAATAGTAGTGGCAAAAGAGTGTAGATCATGTTCAAGATTTAGAGAGGGAGAGAGAGACAAAGACATGGAGCTGTAACAGAGAGTAGTGAACTCTCATTGTACTCTTCTTCTCATTCTTCCATAATTCTTACTAAAGTCTAATCACACACAACTAATAAACACACTAGGTCACTAATTGACCATACCACTAATTGTAGTTGAGCTTTACCAACTCAATTATTACAACACACATGTAGAGTAATAGCTAAGACAATAGTTTTCTAGTTAAGTTCAGTCATGTCGGCGATACTGATCATGAGCTTGATCTCAACACTCGCCCTCAAGCTCAAGGTCAGTCATGTCGGCGATACTGATCATGAGCTTGATCTCAACACTCGCCCTCAAGCTCAAGCTAACTAATGTACTCCAAGTAGCTCCCTAAAATGCATAAACTTCTCTTTACCAAGTGATTATGTAAAGATATCTACTACCCGGTCTTCTGTGTTCACATGGAGTAGATCAATCTTTCCAACAAGTACTATCTCCCTAATAAAATGGTAATTAACTTCTATGTGTTTGGATCTATCATGATAGACAGGGTTGCTAGCTAGTATCACACTATTGAGATTGTCACAATGCAATGTGACTTTACTGTCCAACAATATACCCAAGTCATATAGCAGTTTCACAAGCCAAACTGATTCACATGCTGCTAAGGCTGCACCCCTATATTCTGCCTCTGTACTAGATAAAGCAATGGTTGGTTGCTTCTTACTACTCCAACTGATCATACTACTACCCAAATTGAAAGCATAACCACTAGTTGACCTACTGTCAATAGCCCAATTAGCACTCGTACAGCCTATCAAGTCGAATGATTTCCCATGCTCATAAAATAGCTCATAATCAGTAGTAACCTTCATGTACTGCCCAATCCTCCTGACTACATCTAAGTGTGGCTTACAAGGTTTCTGCATAAACTGGCTAATCAACCCCACTAGATAACTCAAGTCAGGATGGGTAATACTAAGGTAAAGCATGCTACCCACCATATGTCTCTGTACATAGTGACATTCTCGATCTTAAACCCAACATCAACTACAAGTTTGACATTCTGATCCAATGGTGTTTCCATGGCTTTACACTCCATCATGCCATATTTTAGCAACATATCATGAGCATACTGTTTTTGTAATAGCCATATACCTTGAGGTGTAGACACAACCTAAATCCCAAGAAAGTACTTTAGCTCACCAAGATCCTTGACTTTGAATTTAGCATGTAACATTTCCTTAATTTCAGGAATCACATGATCATCATCTCCAGTGATGATCAAATCATCGACATAAACCACCAAAAAAACATAACCATACTCTATCTTCTTTGTAAATAGGTTGTGATCTACATGACCTATCTGAAAACAAGCTGCTACAAATAACTGCTTATGCAAGCATTCCATGCTCTCGGTGCTTGTTTTAGCCCATACAAGGCCTTTTTTAGCTTAGACACATATGTCAGATAATTAGGGTGTACATAACCCTCAGGCTGCTCCATATACACCCCTTCAAGAAAGTCACCATTCAAGAATGCATTTTTGACATCCATCTGCCATAATTTCTAGCCGGTAGAAGCCGATAATGCAATAATTGTTCTCACCGTTGCCATCAGCAACCGGGCTAAAAGTCTCCTCATAATCTAGGCCATACTATTGTGCATATCCCTTCGCAACTAGCCGGCCTTACGAACCATCTAACTTGCATTTCACTTTATAAACCCATTTTCAGCCAATGGATACTTTGCCTTTAAGCAAACAGACCAATTCCCATGTCTCATTTTCAGTCAATGCTACATATTCTTCATCCATGATGGCACACCAATTCTCGTCTGTAACTACCTCATTGAACTTCGTAGGTTCTTTGTAGCGTGACACTTTAGTCATATATGCATAATGTCTGGCTGAATAGCCACTGTATGTCAATCTATCAGCTAATTTTCTAACCCTTTCAGACCTCCTCAACTGCAGTGCACTCTGGGCTTGTCTCTCATGAGGCGGCACATACTTGCTTTGCTCCCACCTTGCATCATAACTATTGGTATGCCCAATTCACTATCAAGACTGTCAACTAGCAGGTGACTCATATCCAGATGTAAGTGGGCCATCACATCATCAAACATCTTTTATTTGCCTTTATCCAATCTCCCCCTCACTAACATATCCATGTTAGTGGATGCAGTAGTACGACTACGGAGTCACCCTGTCCAAGAACTAATAGTAGATGAACCATCATATGTCGGGCCACTCATAGTAGACATACTAGCTGAATGATAATTTTTAGCATAGGTAGGGCTAGATTGTCCATCAAAGACCACTGCATTTGGATTACCATACCATGAGGCCAACTCATCAAAGACTACATCCCTATTAATAATCAGGGTTTCCCAAGTGGACGAATTCATAGCATTTGTAAGCCTTTCTCTCCTATGCATAGCCAAGAAAAACACTTTTGATAGCTTTCAGGTCTAATTTCTTCCTCTTTTCATCACGCACATGTATGTAGGCAATGCAATCAATTATTTTAGGTGACTAATGTTGGGCTTGTGCCCATATAGTTTCTCATATGGAGTCAAATCATGAATCCCAAGTGCAGGTGTTCAATTCAACACATAAACTATAGTAACCGCTGCTTCAGCCCAATAAGCATATGGCAAATTCTTTTCATTAAGCATTGCTCTAGTAGCTTCCATAAGCACTCGATTTTTTCTCTCTGCCACACCGTTCTACTGAGGTGTGTAATTGCATATGAGCTGCCTTTTTATGCATATTTAGCAAGGTACATGTCAAACTCTTTGGATGCATATTCTCCACCTCTATCAAATCTCAAACATGAGATATAACAGCCAAGTTCATTTTCTGCATGCTTCTTAAAGTCCTTAAAGACATCGAGTACCTCATCCTTGTGCTTCAAAATGTATACCCATGTGTATCGGATGAAATCATCAATGAAAGATACATAATACCTATCACCACCAAAAGATGCATTATGGGCAAGACCCCATACATCCAAATGTATCAAGTGCAAAGGCAGAGAACTATTTCTGGCATGTCTCATGAATGGAAATCTTGATTGTTTCCCAAACTGACAAGCAGAGCATACATGTCCAAGATCAGTGTACTTGAACTTTGAAAAGCCAAGTACAACCTCTTTCTATTGCATATTTCTCAACTTTTGTACATTAACATGACCAGTGCATTTGTGCCATATTTCTACATCCCAAACTACTCTAGTATCATGGGCAAACATGGTTGCCTTCAATTCTAGGATAGATGCATACAAAGTAAACATTCTACCATCTCTCTTACCTTTGGCAAGCAATTTACAATCATTTTCATATTCTTCAACAAAACAACCATCTCTATTGAATCTGACTTGCAATTTTTGTTCTACCATCTATCCAACTAATAATAAATTCTTGGTAATAGAAGGTACATGTAGTACATCATGTAGGCTCTTCTTTCTACCATCAAGCATGAGCAATGGAACCACACCTGTATGCTGAATATCATGATGTGTATCATCACCAATACATACAAATCCATGAGACCCTGCTACTAACTCATCAAACCATTCACCATGAGGAGACATATGATTGGATGATCTTGATTCTATGTACCATTTCTCATCTTTGCCTTGCTTAGGCGTATTCTTTGGTACATGCTGCCTAGCAAACAATCTATCTCCATGGTCATCCTAAGTACCACTGGAAGATGCATAATGTCCATGTTGCCTACCTTTTCCTTCATATATCAGGTTGCTTTTTATGAAAATCCTTCGCAATATGCTCATATCTTCCACAATAATGACAATCTTTATCCTTGTTAGACTGCTCATACAACTGCCAAGAGCCACCTTTGCCTCTAGGTGATCTCCCCCTGCCTCTAAAGGCTCCAGATCCTCATTGTCCTTGCGTATTTGAGTTATGCCAAGCATTTTTCTGTTGTTTTCCATGTGCGTTTTGAGTGTATCCTCAACCCCAAAAAGATCCACAAGCTCTACCACCTCTAGCTCGCTAGCTAGAGTAAAAGACAGTGTCTTTGTCCTGAGATGTGCTTGAACCTGTATTCAAGTCAAGATTTACTTCTTCATGTAGCAACAGTGCAAGTAACTCATCCTAATCAGGGGGTTCTGTTCTCATAGAAATGGACGTATGAAATGCCTTATACTCCTTGCCTAACCCATTCAATGTCATTGTAATCATATCATTCTCTGAAACACGAGATCCAATAGTAGCTAGTTTTGGTGAGGTATGGTCTTTATTTTCATTGTGTATGCTTTAATGCTCTTGCCATTCCTAAACATGTTGTTGAATTGCTACTTCAGATGTATCTTCCTTGCATGCATGACATTACCATAATTCTTCATGAGTGCATCCCAAGCATCCTTCAGGGAATAGCAATCGGTAATCTACATAGCCATCACATCAAAAATGTACAAAGAAAACCAATGCAATACTTTACTAGATTTTTCTGACCACTGTCGGTGAGCTCTCCATTGTTCTTGTGTAGGATTCCGTTCAAGCAATTTGGGTTCAACTTTAGCCCCTATACATAAATCCCAATAACCTTTGCCAATCAAAAATTTTTGCATCCTGAACTTCCATTAAGTGAAGTTTTTGTTGTCGAGATTCTCTTCCACAATTTGAGTGATATTGTCAGTGCCTTGAGCATTTGCCATATTTGCAACCAAGGTATTCAATGCTATATGCAATCTATAAGTGATTGACTCCCTCAGTTCAAGAAAATACTTTCTGCAATTCAAGAATAGTTTTTCTGCAGTTCAGAAATAGTCTTTCTACAGTTCAGGAACAATTTCCTGCAATTTAGGAATAGACTTTCTGCAATTCAGGAACAGTCTTCATGCGCAGTTCAAAATTAGTCTTCTTGTAGTAGTTTAGGAACAATTTTTTGACAACGTGCTTGGTGTAAAATGTATTACAACAATTAAAAAAGCATAACCAACTGAGCATAAACCAAGCTCAAATCAGTTTAAACATTCTACGGTAGTGGCAAAACATCCCAGTAACAAACTATGTCCATACAAGCATCAATAGATGCATAGAACTGATGCTGACAGTCACTAGACTTTCCCATAGTTTATGACAAGCAAGAAACCTATTATGACCAACATCATAACTCTACAATAATCAAGGTATTCTCAACTCAAAAATATCCTTAAACCACCATAGCCCTGTCCCAGTACATTGGGGATTCAATATGTGACCAAACAAGTATCAATGTGTGTACTGTATGCAAGTAGCAGTACCAAATACTCAAACCACAAGTTGCTTATAGCCAATCCACTATATAACAAGCAGTATTTTCTCTGTTAAAACAAGAGTATTCAGACCTCAAAACAACCCCAAAATAGCTCATTCAGTTGCCACTCTATGCAAGATTTGATACATGTCCAACCGGTCAAAATAGATTGCATGTATGTCAAGTGAAGATGATAGGCATCCTTCCTACAGACAATAACCCGATATAACCAGTAACAAATCAATCTAAATTTTGGACTTTCAGCACTCATAGTATCCCAAAAAGCATCTACCACTCAAGTGGTATGATCCAAGCATTTGTCTTAGTAGCAAAAATAAGCATCACAGATACTTCAACCCTATAGGTATACTTTTTCCAAATTCAAGAGAGAAACCAGTTCACTAGTTCCAGGCTACAAATAAGCTCCAAAATTGAGCATTTAACACTCCAAAACCATGCTCAAATGCATGAGAATAAGGGCATATAAATTGTTAGGATGAAAGCCACTAGTGCCTTCAAACCACATGTTGCTTACTCCCAAGGGGTCCACTAGGGTTTACCATATGGTACCACGTGAGTGTAAGGGAGGGGGTTATTTAAGGGAAGAAAGGTACATTTTATAAGGTAAGGTCCCATAAATAGGGGATAGATAAGGGGTATTTTCATATATTTCTTGCACGCAGTTGACGTCTCCTTATTACTACTAGTGAATCCCTCGTGTGTTTACTGCAATAAACAGCCAGTCTACACAGGTCTATGCTATATATTTCAAAATCTGTGAAGAATTTGAAAAAAAATTATTTTGCAAAGTTGTATACCACATCAAAACAGTCCAGAATTGTGAGTTGTTTCTCCAAAATCCAGTCTTGTAGCAAGATATAGCTTCTAAAAAAAATGGGTTGCAAACATAGTTTTCTTTGATGACGTTTTCTTCATATCTAATGTCTTGATGTCAAATGGCCACTGCCAAGCCTTCAGGCTTCAGGCGTTCAGGCTCTGATACCATGTTCAAGATTTAGAGAGGGAGAGAGAGACAAAGACATGGAGCTGTAATAGAGAGTAGTGAACTCTCATTGTACTCTTCTTCTCATTCTTCCATAATGCTTACTAAAGTCTAATCACACACACAATTGATAAACACTCTAGGTAACTAACTAGCCGTACCACTAATAGTAGTTAAGTCTGGTCGACTGAGTTATTACAACACACATGTAGAGTGATAGCTAAGATGACAACTATCTAGATAAGGTTGGTCATATCAGTGATACTGATCACAAGCTTGATTCTCAACAAAGCATAATGAAAGGCAAGCATCTAATAGCCTACTTACAATGTTGATATCGGCCCCTATGACTCTAGCAATGGGGGATCTGCTTAGGCAAAGTTCCTCATTATGGCGAGAGTTAAAGCAATGGGTAGATGGATCCAATGAGCCAGGAGCAGCCAATTTACATGGCCACAATGTAGCTACACATATACTGAGCCTAACACTGAATTCAATGTCTAAGTCCTTGCATGTAAATGCTTTTTGGGAGGGCACGGAGATACATGCAGTCCTACTAGTGGTAGCATTAGAAGACGTCATAAGAAAGGGGATTGTAGACATAAGATCTTAGCCATGCAATCCCACAGGCATGGGATAACCTACCAATAAAGGCCACAAGGTTTAACATCACACTACCTAATGGTATGAAGGTTAGGCCATTCTGAGTGTTGAAGGACTTGCCCCTGAAAACAGCCTGTGTCTAGTTCTCATTGAACTTCATAGTTATGAAGGGAGTAGACTATGACATTCTACTAGGCCGATCCTGGACGTGGAACGCATATGTAATCAAAGACCAAGATAATGGTCTTATATTTTTAGGTAATAGGTCGAAGACAGTAAGAGTCGATATGGACACCTAGAACACCACACCACAGTCGACTTGGATGCCATCTCCTCTATCTTGAAGGGAGACTTACATGCCAAGAATTTGTATGGTCCATCAACAAAGTATATTCCCTATCCTGAAGACGAGCGAGATTTGATGCATGTGCTAGCCACCATCGACCTGCCATTTTGGACAAAGAAGAGGATTATAAGTAGGCTTTGCAAGGATAGCAAGTGAGTTCCGCAAAGCCACATCCCAATTTACTGAGGAGTAAGACCCCACCTTCAATGCCACTTTGCATGATGGCCAGGAGCCCTAGCAGACAACAAACTCATGCCCCTTTCCATATTCCTTCTAACAAACTTGAGCTCCAAGTAAGGGATTCATTAGTACTTGATGAGCGAGCTAGTTGATAACCCAACCGCCAATCTCAAGCCACTCCAAGACCTCATGGATGAGCTGAAATGGCAATGGACCAAGGTGCACGACCTAAACCTTAAGTACAATTGGGCACTGATCACGAATGAAAAGAGGGTTGAGAATAGAGACCTAGACAATGATGAGTAGCCAAAATGTAGTGATTTGGACGATGAGTACGAGGACTGCTACTCCTTGAATGAGGAAAGGGAAGAAGAGGTTGAGATGATAGAGTATGACACAGACGACTGAGTGATCAAATAAATAAGAGTAGACTCCAAGCCACACAGAGCCAATGCTTTTAGAATTGAAAGAGGAGTCTTTAGAATTGAATTTGATTGCACTTGCTTAGATCACTTAGGCATTATAAACTATGAGCAAGTAGGGCTAGTCCAACCAAGTGTCACCCCTCTCTTTTAGAAGAGAATCATCCTTAGAGCTACTACTGCCACACCAGGGGAGACTCCCTCCTTCAGCAACGGTTACAAGTTTAACTTGGAATCAAAAGTAAGCTACTCTGAGAGTGATCCAAAGATGCCTCAACCACCCAAAACTAGATGCACCAAAGGGGGACTTGCCAACCCATCTAAGGCACTGATGGTTGAAGGATGAAAAGATAGGACAATCAAAGGGGTCAGAGGTCGAACAACAAAGGAAGTCCCAAGGACCTACCAAAGCACTTCACTAAATTTAAGAAGGGAGATAGGGCAGTGATCTTGTTAGAAGCAAAGAGGCAGGGACATGCAAGCCAACTGATAGAAGGGCTTGCCAAAGTCAAGGAAGTCAACTTATCAAGGGAAGGGGAGAAGCCTTGACATGTGTTTATAACAAATTACATGACCAAGCAAGAGGAGGCTAATCTCTTGCTCTCTTGCAAGAGTACATAGATGTGTTTGCATGGTCCTTAGATGAGCTTAAAGGAGTCGATTCGAGAGAGTCATAACGCATAACATTCCGATGACTCTTAATGCAACAGCAGTAAAGCAACAACCTTATTCAATGACTATGAAGCATGCTCACGCCGTCAAGGAAGAGATCGCTAAACTAGAAGGATGGATTCATCTACGAGATTGAGCACAAGGACTGGGTATCACCCAGCATGATTATCTTGAAAATTTTTGGAAAAATCTGTGTGCATAGACTACAAAAAATTCAATGCCACAACCAAGAGAGACAATTATCAATTGCCCTACACAAAGCACATGCTCAAGGAGTAGCGGGAAGAGAAGCCTACATTTTTCTGGATAGCTTCTCGGGCTGCTATAACCAAGTTTAGGTGCATCCTGGCAATAGACACAAGGCAGAATTTGCTATGGAATGGGGCATATTTTCTTACATAGTCATGTCATTTGGACTAACTAACACACATGCCACCTTTCAGCATTTAATGTGTGCCATCTTCAAGGATGTGCTTAGAACGTATTCCTTGATGGCCTATGCATACGCTCTAGTTACGTGGAACGCTTAGATAAGCTTCACGTAGTCTTTGAATGGTGAAGATTGTATGATCTCTTTTTAATCCCCTTAAAGTGCCGATTCTGAGTAAAACACAAATGTATCCTAGGTCATGCGGTGTCCAAGAATGGCATTGCCATTGGCTTCTCCAAAAGCAGGGTTACTATCAAGGAATTATCTTTTGGTTATGCCTTTCACCTTCTTTGTGACCATCAAGCTTTTCTTTATCTTATAAATAAACCATGTGCTATAGAATGCATAGCTAGATGGTTGGTTCTACTTTTAGAGTTTGACTTCTCTATGGTTGTACGCAAAGGCAGACAACATTCCATGGCCGATCACATCCCGCATACCTATAGGAGAAGCCGTTGAACATGGGATTGTAGACAACCAACCCAATGCACACCTGTTTAGTATGTTTAGTGAAAAAAACTAGTTCAGGGGCAGACTTAACACCATATTGGGTAGATGATATAGTCTAGATCTTAGAGCACGGATTACTTGAGAGACCTGTCAAAAGGGCCAAGCTAAAGCACCCTATCCTTAAGATTTTTCCCTATGAGTTAATTGCCGGCTAGCTCTATATATTGGGACAGTATGGCTTATTGCAAAGATGCATGTGTGAGCACGAAATGCATAATGTGCTGATTGAAATCCATGCTAGAATTGCTATAGGGCACTTCAACAAAGATGCCATTGCCCGCAAGGTGCTACAATATCAACTGTGGTGGCCCACCCTATTCTACGCGATGTTGCTGAATTTGTAAAGCATTCTAATGAGTGCCAAAGGACCAAGGTCCCTATTCATAAACATAAGATGGAGTTGACCCCGATCATAGCACGACAACCCTTTGAAAAATGGGAAATCAACTTCATTGGGTCAATCAATCTCGTGGCACAATACTTCCTGGCCAAGTATATCATAATAGCCACTTGCTATCTCACAAAATGGACCGAAGCTCAAGCCATCAAGAAGAATGATCCTAGGACTAGGGCTAAGTTCCTTTGGGAGCAAGTGATCTTATGGTTTGGCTGCCCCTCCATCGAGCTAATTTTAGCAACCAAGGTATGCACTTCATTAATGAAGTGATTGTTCATTTGCTATCCACATTCATGATCATCCATAGGAAATCATCACCCTCCTATCCTTGAGCCAACGGTCAAGTGGAATCCACAAATCAAATCCTAGTGAATGTCCTCACTAAAGTGGTCTCTGCCTTGCATAGCGACTAGCATAACAATCTCATGGTAGCACTATGGACCTATAGGAGGACAACCTATAAGATGGTAGTGTGCCAAACACCCTTCTCAAGCTAACCTACAGGATCAAAGTGATCCTACCAATAGAGTTTTTCATTCCAAGCTTGAGAGTAGTAGTATAAGTGAGATGGGATAGAAAGGAGGCATACATAGAACTCCTAATAGAGCTAGAATGTCTTTCTGATACCGGATATTAGCTACCCAAGTGCTAACCTGTGAAAAATCATGACACAAGAGTTGGTTTTACAAGCATGTCAAACAATGTGACTTCGAGAACAAGGTGACCTCATGTTGCTATACTCTGCGAAGGGCAAAAAATGAAGTTTAGAGGATTAGGGCCTTTTAAAGTCCACAACATTAGTCAAACTGGCAATGTCAAGCTTGAGACGTTAAAGAGCGAGAGCATAGGCTTCTTGAATGGTAGTCACCTCAAGAAGTACTATCCTCCAACCCATCGGTTGCATGAATTGCCAATGCTATAACCACTTGTCAACATGAGAGTAGCCACCATCACAGAAATCGAGGATACGAATGAGGAAGCAGTGGAACTTACTTACTTGTGAATTGCAATCTCATTACTTAAAAACTGCACACCTTTGATGTGCTCATCGATGAGAGAGTTGACTTCATTATCCTTACCCATGAGCATTGGAGTCTCATTGGCCAGCCCCAACTGCACACCATTAATGTGAAGCTCAACCCATTTGGGAGACAAGCCTATCCACTACTAAGAAAGTGTCAAATAGCAATCTCTATCAAGAGTAAAAGCCTACTTATGATGTTCTATGTGTTGCCTAACTCAAAGGCCACTAGTAAGGAATCCCTGCTACTAGGATGTGCCTTTAAAAAGCAAACACATTGCAATGTTGACTATGACTCGCTGTGCATTTACCTTGTCCTTTGGTAGTATTTGTAGAGTGATGGCTTTCAGCAAGGGAAGCATGGCTCCAGAGCTACTGGTAGGGGAACCTAGTGCAAAGTCTAAGGAGGGGGGTCCTGACTTGTCCCACCCCACACTAGGACAAACCAACCACAACCCAAAGAAGACATGGCCCAAACCACTGAGCTACAGCTCAAATGGGTACCTAAATGATTCTCAAGGTCACCTAAAAGCCAACTTGCATGGACCCATTATTCCCAAGCATCACACCCTAAGCCTAGGAGACAAAGTCAACAATATAGAACCAAACAAACGGCCAAGCCACGATGGGTACCTAAAGCCCTGTTGCATGCTTAAGGCTATTATGAAGTCAACAACTAGATTTGGTTGCCTAAGATCATGAGTGTCATGCACACCCCCCTAGCTGCCAACTCCTAGCCCATATCTAAAACTTTTTAAGCCACCTAGAACTGAGAAGCTACCTGAACTAAAAGCCACCAAACCCATAGAGCCTCAATGGGTCTATCGACCAAAACCACAACCTACTTCCCCTAAACCGATGCAACATGATACTCTTGATATCCCTCCTATTCCACAAGGAGGAAGCAGTGCAACCTCAAAGCCCCTCACACAAGTCGTTGATGAGTGCTCTACATTGACCAATCCATGCACCAAGTATCAATTGTTGAATTTATCTAGCCCAATCAAACCCTAACCTCGCATAGTCCTTAGACCCTCTTATGAGTGCTGATCTATTCTCGCTTTGACCTCAGATTTAATCGAGAACATGGGGGATGACTTGGTCACTTGCATTAGATATTTGGATGCCACCTTCAGTATCCTTGCTAAAAGCTACGAGTGGTTGAACTTATGTCTCCTAGAAGAGCCTTTAGCAATTGATGTACACATGCTACCATGCACCTGGGAAGAATATGAATTCATGTTCATTAAATTTTCCATGGTAGCCAAGGAGATGATCGCCAATGAGATTTCTCGAGAGCAAGCTTGTAAATGGAGGTTAATCACCTCCTATAGCAAGAGCAAAGTCTCTACCACAAGCCAAGAGCTAGAAGAACTTAAAAATATGGCCGTCACATTGACCCTTCCTTTCTACATAAATGGTATGCTCTCCGTCTCCAATGGGAACAAGAGGGCTGCCCAATTATGACCAATTTTGAGTAAAGATGTGCCATCAAAACCTCTAAGTATGCTCCCACTTATGTAGCTCCTACCTCCTTTATAATATTGACCATCACTTGCAATCGACCATTAGAAGATCATGATATAGCCGCCCTATTTAGATCAAATCCTTACCAAGGAAGAGCTACACATCGCTAGCAAGATCAACTCCAGTGACTTCCTAAATTGATGTCTTGACCTACATTACACACATAGGCATTTGACCTCGCAACATGGACCGACATGCTCACTTGGAGTACAGCCCACACTTCTATGCTTGGCTCATGCAAACATGAAGCACCGCAACATGTGCTTAATGCCCTTAACCCTTCATCCTCCAATCCTAGGAAGGATTCACATCATTCCTGGGGGGAGGGGTTAAGGTGGAAAATAAGACATGTCTTAAAATCTCAACCAAGTTTTAAAAGCTAAAAATATGAATGAAGATCAACTTATCATCAAGGAAAAATTTAGGAATTTTTGTTGGAATGTGTGCACTGCTTGAAGTAAAAGTTTTCATTCTGGACATAAGCATTTCACATTTTCATAGCTTACATTCATTATTGACTTATCTTGTTGCAAAGAGTTGTCTCAAGAAAATCAATGATGAGTTGTAATGTCATGATAGGAATTTGACACAGCAAGTCAAGATAAAGGCAGCAAGCTTCTATTCATAGAAGAAGAGCAAGTAAAGTATGGCTTAATGACAAAAAGAAGGGCCTTCAACAAGTTTAAGTTCAAGAACATCATAAACTTGGAAGACATGGACAATGGAAGAACATGTTGTGAAGAAAATTGTCAACCAATGCAACTTGAGCAAGTATATAGATAATAGATGATTTTTTTATGCCGAGAAGTGCTTAAAAATAGCCAAAAATTACGAATATCATGGGAAAATAGACTTCTTCAAAGGCGGCGATGGCAATCAAGATGATTTTAAGCGGCAAGTCCCTAAAGTGCTAGTGCTAATTTTCATGGGAAATCAAACGATGGTGAATGGACAAGCTAGAGTTTTCCTAGATGCAAAATGATGTCATGAATCCAATGCAAGTCTCAGATCTCAATTCCGAGGTCATTTGATCCCCCATTTAATCCCCGCAAGGTTCGGGGTTGTGAAGCGGCTACTGGATCTGGAAGTCAAGAAGAGCATGATGGAGCCCAGCTTTGTAGATTTCGATGCCACGGAGCCAGCCATCCAATCGGATCCCGAATCGGAGTTCGTTTGCACCCCTAAACAGGCTGAAAACCCTTCCATAGTAGTGTGAAAGTGGTTTTTTTTTAAGTGGACATTTTATAAATGAAATTAAATGAAACTCTAAATGAAGAAAACATGCAAAAACATGTCGTGATGCAGGGAGGGGCATTTTTTGATTGACGCCCTATTTTTTGGGAATGTATGTGCCTCTTGGATACTCAATCATGTAGAGAGAGAAGGGAAGATCCCTAATCCATGCAGAGAGGGCAAGATTTTGATGGTAACCACGTACAATATGATGAAGGGAATGAAATTCTCATTTTTATTCTTTCTCTCTCCTCCCTCTCTCTCCTGCATAGAGGCAATTCATGTGCAAGAAATCAAGAAGAGGGACTGAAGAATGCTTCTTCGGTTGTGATGATCGGATTGCTTCAAGATGAAGAGGAGGCTGAGGAAAGAGATTCAGCACTGAATAATGGTTGTTGGTCGGATTGCCCAGAATAATTATTGAAAAACTCGCAACACGCAAGTCACGCGGTATGCTTCAATTTTATGAAGAAATTTGATTGTTTTTGTTGTTTCATGGTCCAAATGATGTTCATATGAGATGAATTTTTGTTTGAACCTTGTTTGCATCATGTTTGAGGGATGTAACTACAGAAATACAGAACCCGTAATGATTTAGAGTCGCTATTAATTCTTTAAAACCCACAAAATGTCATTTTTAATGAAAATTAGTGGTTTTTTCGATTTTGAGTTGGAGAAAAGGGATGGAAATGGGATAAAATCAGAGAAAATGTTAAGTTTCAATCAAAATAATAAGCCATTACAAATATATCAAAAAATACCTATTTTCCATGAATAATAAATAGAAAAAAATAGAGAAAATTGGGATTTTCACACTCAAAAAATATGAAAAAATAAGATTTATGTGCGTGAATGTTTGGCGAGGTTAAAGCATGAGGTTAAGCCTCAGTTTGGCCTTGTCCTTTGTGTTATAGTCCATGTTTATTGCTTTTTACATATAAAAATGATACAAAACAACCATTTATACCTATGCACCGCAGCAACACCTAAACGGTGAGCGGGGGATGAAGTTTGTGCGATGATTTAATTGCTGAAAAGATACAAATTCTGATTTTCCTCTTTGTGCATAGCATTTAGCGATCGTTCCATAATTAAATATAGGCGACTAGTAGCACGGAAGTTCCGGTGCTAGTCCCTAAAGTAGTGCAACACATAATGCTTAGTTAAAATTCATGAAAGGGTTGTTTTTCGCACCTCACATGGCTTTTTTTTATTATCATAAAATGGTTGTGAACAATAGTCATATACCTTGCATCAAGCATTGATGCCAGGAGGCATATTTCACGGTGTATTCCATGCCACGGTGGATTCCGTGAGGTTTTACGGTGGATTCCGTAAACTTTGATTACCGAGGCTCACACACAAAGTGGATTCTTTGTGCGAGAAGTTGATGGGGATGCCTATCCTTTTCGGGCATTTTGTTAATTTAGTGTATACATGGGTGATTCCATAGCGGGTGATTCTGCAAAATACATATTAAATTAATAAACGTTTATGAGTTTAGAGTGTGCACTCGTGATAAATTAAGGTGAAGATTGATTTCTAACCAATTGATTTATTTATGTAGCTGAAAACTGCTAGGTATTCACTTTTGTCGATTTAATTGTAATATTTTACTAACGATTGTGAATGCTTCAGATGATGTGTAGAGATAGCAGCAGTGGCGAAGGAAAGCATTGGAGGATAGCGTGTACTCGAGTTATTACCTATATTTTGATGGGCGCATACCTTAGACATGACACCTATATTTTGTCGCGCCTATTTATTAAGGCGTTGGATATTTATTTATTGTTTTTGTATGCGTATTGGCGTACGATTATGATATTTGTATTTGGACATTGTATTGGGTATGCCTGACTTCTTGGGCGCCCGTCCATTAGCTTTATTTCTATTTGGTACTAAAGCAAACTCAAAAGCCAGAAGCGTGCTATTTTGTAATTTGGGCTATTATTTAAGCTTGAAGATGATTAATACATAAAATACATGCTTTGTGGAGCGCTCACACAAGGCATGGAGGGAGATTGCACCCAATTGGTATCTTGTTCATGTCGTGCATGCTTTCTACCTTGAGTTTTGTGCAAAAAGTAGAGTTCTTTTGTTCTTGGGGACCTTTTGACGCTCACTACACGTGCTTACCGCATCCGATCTGTGCACTAGTGGTATTAGAGCGAAGCTAAGATTGAGAGCTTCCAATCGCTACCCATCTTGCACGAAGGCAGAGCTCTTGGAAAGATCGATCTCTACAGTGAGTTTCATCGCGAACGATCAATACGAGTGGATTCCTGGTGGTCAAAAACCTCTCTCTACAACCTCTGATCGTGAAGGATTGACCTGAGGAGATAGAGAACCACTCCTACATCTCCCTCTCCAAGTCGTTTTTCCATAGTCAACAACAAATAAGCTTCCATATCTAAAACTTCATAAGTTTAAGTTAAAGCTTAGAACTAAGCTTTTAAAAAGCTTAGCTTCTTCAATTTAAAAATCGGCGGCATCATCGGCACATCAACGTGATTTTCGGTGAACAAAAACGCCCCCCCTCAAAAATCATCGTCATTTGTTTGCAGACTTAATAAGCTTAAGTCATTCAAGTTCTACCAAGGCTTAATCACAAATTTTTTGCAAGTCTTATGATTACTACAAGTCATAAAGGTCAAACAAGTCCACAGAGATCAAAACAGACTAACTTCACCAACTCCCATAAACACAATATTAGTGAGTTTTGGAATCTCCCAATTCCCATTTTTTGAATACTAAAAAGGTGGCATCCGGATAACATTCCCATCAGTTTCTCAAATCCATATGATGTGACCTATCATTGGAAAGAGCTTAAAAAATGGAATCTATTGAGCTATAGAGCGCTCGATTTGGAGTTATAATGTTCAAGTTATGACAAATACAAAGATTTGACCATGTGTCCCAAACTTATGGGAAATTCCCATATTCCCCAATATAGTGTTCATAAGGACTGTTCCTACGCAGAAGCACAGAACTACAAAATTGTTCCCTGGAAGACTCTGTGTTGAGATATCGAGCTCCACTCGTGATATGCCAGGGTGACCGTTGTGCATTTATGTCATCGACTTGTCAGTTGGCAGATGCGGTTGGTACACCGCTCATGAATAATAGCTAGATGACAGCTATCCTTATCTGCTCTAGTTCGTGGTTCAGTTAGTATGCAACCTTAGTTAGTTGAGTTTGGTTGAGACCCATATATAGGGTTCTTCTATTTCTTTGTATGAGTGTTCTTTTTGGCTTACACAACTAAGAAGAGGAAAACTGTTTTCGGCCTCCACCCTTGTATGTATTCCCCCATTGTGTAACTGAGAAAGCTACAAGTGAGACTCCTTCCTTCTCTCCCACAATCTTGACACTCTGTTCACATATGCAGACTTGCTGAACCAGTTTCAGCACACGCAGAAGATCGTACGCAGTTTCAAAGAAGACTACAAATTCCGCAACCGCAAAAGACGAAGACCGTACAAGCCAAACAAAAATCTATAAGCCTTGTATACCCGACTTTGAGCTACGCTCATCCCACTAATTGGATTTTGAGAGTGTGAGGTCTTTTGGATTTTTACAGGATGACGGAACAAAATATGGACGATTTAATGGCTGAAGGCGATCTTCCCGAACCTATGATGGAACAAAAATTGGATTTAATTATGATGCAGCTTGATGAAGAACGAAGAGCCCGACAAGCTTTGCAAGTTCAATTGGCCAATTTACAACGATCTACCACTGACAAAGATGGACCACAACCCGAAGATCTTATCCAACGTACCATTGATGCAACGCTCGAAGCTCAATCCATCCGCAAAGAAACAAAGATAAGTAAAAGAAATTTCAAATTACGTACTTTCAATGGAACTCGAGATGGAAAGACTGTCCTTGCATTTATCACTCAATTTGATGATTACTTTCATGAAGAGACATACGCTGAAAAAGACAAAATTAAATGTGTCACTAATCATTTAGTCGATCGAGCATCTCTCTGGTGGACCGTGGTTCACAAGAGTATTGATTGTCCCACTACCTGGGAGAGTTTCAAAAAGAAGTTTCTACAGAATTTCCTTCCTCCTCGATTCCATGAAAAAGCCATAAAGCAATGGGATCTTCTACAGCAAAGAGATTGTGAGCCTATTTCTCAATAAACTGAACGCTTTTGGAATGCCCTACTGCAACTCCGAATGCTTGAAGCCGTACCTGAAGCGACTCACAAGCGCAAGTTTATGTCTGGACTACTTGCACATTACTACGCTGAAGTCAATATGTTCAAGCCTACAACCCTTGAAGATGCAATTTCTTTGGCTCATGACACTGAAGACAAGATTCAAGGAAGAGACAAGTGTCCACAATAATTTCAAGCAAATGGTAACTTGGGTTCTAAGCAATTCAATTCAAATTTTAGAAGATACAATCAAAGTCACTTTCCTCTATCATCTTTCCATAAGTCTTGAACAAAACCACCTACTTCCTGCCATTGCCAACAATGTATCTAAAACCAAACCTATAGTTTGTTACAAATGCCATCAACCTGGACATCTACCAGCCAATTGCCAATTGAAGAAACCACCTGTCCATATCAATTATCTTGGAGCAATGGAAGATGAAGAACATGAGGAAATGCCTGACTTTACGGAAGATGAGGACGACATTGCTACTCCTTCGGATACTTTACTAGGTATGCCAACTCCACATTCTTTGTTGACAATGAAATGTTTAGTGCATGGAAAAGAAAAGATTATTTTGCATGATGATGGTAGTACACATGATTTTATTTCTGCAAAGTTAGTGAAAGAATTGAAATTACAAACTATTTCTACACATTATTGCATTAAAGCAGCATTCTTAGGCACAAGATATAATGGAACACAAGAGATGCATTACTTAGAAATTAAAATTGGTGAATACACTGAACGAAGGAATTTCCTAGTTGTACCTTTGCAATCTAGTGATATTATCCTAGGTATGCCTTGGCGTCATCAGCATAATCCTGACATAGATTATTCCACACATTCAATTAAAATTTATTTCCAAGGAAAACAAATTACATTGCATGGTATGCATGCATCTAATAATTTTCCACTGCTTACTCATACTCAAGCTAAACGTGCATTACGTAACAGCAGTAAATCTTATTTAATTTGGGTGAATGAACTTCAAGCTAAAGAAAAACATATGCATCCTAGGTATAAACAATTCCTTGCACAATTTAAAGATTGTTTTACTGAAGATTTACCACCTGGACTATCACCTTCACGTCCTGAAGATCACAAAATAGATTTAATTCCTGATACACAACCACCATGTAAAGCACCGTATAGGCATAATCAGATTGAACAAAAAGAAATTCAAAATCAAGTTGAAGAATTGCTAAATAGAGGATTAATTAGACCTAGTAGTTCTCCATTTGCCACACCTGTTTTATTGGTAAAGAAGAATAATAATACTTATCATATGTGCATAGATTATCGTGCCTAAATAAGATTACAGTTAAGCATAGATATCTGATTCCTAGGCTCGATGATCTTATGGATAAACTACAAGGTTCTGCTATATTTAGTAAGATAGATCTTAAATCTGGTTATCATCAAGTGAGATTAGATAAATCTCATATATTCAAAACTGCATTTAGAACACAATTAATTGGACATTATGAATTTCTAGTGATGCCTTTTGGATTGACTAATGCACCTGCTACATTTAGCCGAATGATGAATCGCATATTTTTGAAATATCAGCATTGTGTTATAGTATTCTTTGATGATATCTTAGTATTCAGTAAAAATGAGAATGAGCATTATGAACATCTGTCTTTAGTTTTCAAGTTGTTGAAAGATAATCAATTGTATGCTAATCCGAAAAAGAGTGAATTCTTTCAAACAGAAATTGAATATTTAGGTCATATTGTGTCATCACAAGGTATTAAGGTTGACCCTAAGAAGATAGAAGCAATATTAAACTGGCCCATACCCAAAAATGTGCATGAGTTATGTTCTTTTCTAGATCTTGCTAGTTTTTATAGGAAGTTTGTGCGAAATTTTTCATTACTTGCTTTGCCTTTGACTAAACTTTTAAAGAAATGTATTGTTTATCATTGGTCTGATAATCAACAAAAATCTTTTGATTTACTGAAACATGCATTAACCCATGCTCCTGTATTACAACTACCTAATTTCAATAGATCATTCTTTTTAGTAGTTACTGATGCTAGCGGATCTGGAATAGGAGCTGTATTTATGCAAGATAATCATCCCATAGCCTATTCTAGCTGTAAACTGAAACCATCTGAACTTAAATATTCTACATATGATAAGGAATTGTTAGCTGTAGTACAAGCTTTATGAAAATAGAAACATTACTTAATGGGTTCTAAGTTTATGATTAAGATTGACCAACAAAGCATTAGACATCTCCTTAGTCAGCCCCAAATCTCTGACCGACATATCAAATGGGCAGCTTTCATTCAGAGTTTTCATCCTCTTATCCAATATCAACCAGGAAAAGAAAATGTAGTAGAGCTGATGCTTTAAGTAGAAGACCGACCATTCATAATATTTCTGTCATATCATTTGATTCTCTTATCCCTATGAAAGATACTTATCATCAGGACATTACTTTTCAAGCTGATTGGAATAAATTAGTTGGGAATAACTGGATTCCTATTGATTCACTGTCTTACAATGATGGATTCGTGTTTTATGAAAAGAGATTATGTGTTACAGTTCCATTTAGATCTTTTGTTTTGAATAAGATTCATTGTCCTTCATATTAAGGTCATAGAGGTATTATATCTACTTTGCGTACATAGACTGAAGATTTTTATTGGCCACATATGGACACTGATGTATCTAACTTTGTTTCTAAACGTTTAGTTTGTCAAAGAGTTAAGAGACATCATGGTAAACAGTATGGTTTACTAATGCCTTTATCTATTCCATCACGACCATGGGAACAGATTTCTATGGATTTTATTACTGGTTTACCTAACACTAAAGCTAACCATGATATGATTTGGACTGTTGTACACAGGTTTAGTAAACAAGCATATTTCATTCCATGCAAGAAAACTTTAACAGCATCTCAGGCAGCACAATTATTTTTGAGAACTGTGTTTACTAATCATGGTTTACCAAAAGTTATTATTTCTGATCGTGATTCTAGATTTTATAATAATTTTTGGATTACTTTGTTTGCTAACTTAGGAACAAAGATTGATTTTTCATATGCATTTCATCCTAAAACTAATGGTCAAACAGAAGCTACTAACAATACTATTTTAGATCTTTTACATGCTTACACTATTTCAAAACCACATACATGGGATACACATCTACATTTACTTCAGTTTGCATATAACAATACTCCACACACAGCTACAAAGAAAGCACCGTTTGAAGTGATTTATGGTTATAGATTGCCTACACCTGTTGCATCTTTATCAAATAAAAATCAGAGTGCTGATGATATTGCTAACATGCACGCTACTAATTTTTATGAAGTTAAAGATATGATTGCCAAAGCCCAGCAATCATATACAAAACAAGCCAATAAGAAAAGACAGGCCATGAATTTTAAAGTTGATGACTATGTTTGGTTAAGAATAGAAAAACATAGATTGCAGTGTAGATAAACACCCGGTTGTGAAATTAGCACCTAGATTCTATGGACCATTTAAGATCATTCACAAAATCAATGACAATGCATTTAAGTTAGAACTACCACCACATTGGAAAATTCATAACACCTTTCATATTAGTTTATTACGACCCTTTAGAGGCCAATTACATGTACACCCTGTCTATGAAAACCCACCTTTGCTAGATGAGGAGACTAAAATCCTTGAACCTGAAGCTATTATAGATACTGACTTTATGACCACTAGAACTGGCCATAGATATTCTAGATATTTGGTCAAGTTTAAAAACCATCCTGTTGAAGAGACCCAATGGATGCACGCTAGAGACTTAAATGCTTTCCCTACTCTGTTAGCTCCACATTGAGCTAATAGCAATTGAGGACAATTGCTATCCCACCCCAGGGGTATGATGCCAGGAGGCATATTTCACGGTGGATTCCGTTCCATGGTGGATTCCGTGAGGTTTTACGATGGATTCCGTAAACTTTGATTACCGGGGCTCATACACAAAGTAGATTCTTTGTGCGAGAAGTTGATGGGGATACCTATCCTTTTCGGGCGTTTTATTAATTTAGTGTGTACATGGGTGATTCCATAGCGGGTAATTCCGCAAAATACATATTGAATTAATAAACATTTATGAGTTTAGAGTGCCCACTCATAATAAATTAAGGTTAGGATTGATTTCTAACCAATTGATTTATTTATGTAGCTGAAGACTGCTAGGTATTCACTTTTGTCGGTTTAATTGTATTATTTTACTAACAATTGTGAATGCTTCAGATGATGTGTAGAGATAGCAGCAGTGGCGGAGGAAAGCATTGGAGGATAGCGTGTGTTCGAGTTATCACCTATATTTTGATGGGCCCATACCTTAGGCATGGCACCTATATTTTGTCGCACCTATTTATTAAGGCGTTTGATATTTATTTATTATTTTTGTATGTGCATGGGTGCACGATTATGATATTTGTATTTGGACATTGTATTGGGTATGCCTGACTTCTTAGGCGCCCACCCATTAGCTTTATTTCTATTTGGCACTAAAGCAAACTCAAAATCCAAAAGCATGCTATTTTGTAATTTGGGCTATTATTTGAGCTTGAAGATGATTAATACATAAAATACATGCTTTGTGGAGCTCTCACACAAGGCATGGGGGGAGATTGCACCCAATTGGTCTCTTGTTCATATCGTGCATGCTTTCTACCTTGAGTTTTGTGCAAAAAGTAGAGTTATTTTGTTCTTGGGGACCTTCTGACTCTCAATACATGCGCTTACGGCATCCGATCTGTGCACTAAGCATGCCATGTGGTATCTCCAGGAATGTATTGCAATTGATTAATAAACTTTGACCAACGCTGAGAGGACAGGAAACCTAAGTCGTAGGTTAGACGAGTGCTTCCATTGGGGAAAGTTTTGTGAGGCAAATCAAGATCTCCTAGAATGTTGAATTATGAAAGAGTGGAGTTTGTGCGAATGTTATATGTGTTAGCGACGCATCTTGGGGCTGAGGTGTAAGAGAGTTGCAGTGGAGCTGTGGCAATCAGCCCAGAGGTGCTTCCCTATATGTGTATTACGAGGCATAATGCCTATATGTTATGGAATCTCCCTCTGAGGAGAAGGGAAGATGAACATTGGACTACATATTGGATACAAACGCAAAACCATCATAAGCATTTAGTGCAAAGTGAGTCTTAGACGCTCCTAGCCCGCAAGGCCGTGTGGTAGGGTTGTCTGTCGTATGCATGAGGCACGGCTAGTGCCATAGCCAGTGCCAGCCCATTTTAGGTCTTATCAATAGAGAAGGTCGGAGACAAGCAGTGGATTATAGCAAGTGTACGGAATTCCTACAAATGTTTAATGTTGACAAGAACTGTGGCACTGTAACCTTGAGACAAGGAGAAGAAACCTCCAGGCTTGAAGTTGAACTAAGCCCCGAAGAAATGGTAGAAAGAGCACTATGCTTGGTCAACAAAATTGAGAGGTGGCCTAAAAGGGATATCTACACCATGCTAGGAATGGACAAGGCCGTAGTCTACACCAATGATAGAGTCAGCCTAGCCCACATTTGAGAATAGAATTTTGATGCCAAGAAATGCTTAAAAATAGCTAAAAATTACGATTATCAAGGGAAAAATATTCAATGTCGAAGGCGGCGGCTCGACCTAGGACGATGTTAAGCGTCAAAGTGCTTTAAAGGCGCCCGAGCGACACTTAATGATTTTTCATAATTTTTCAAATTACCGTGCAGATTGACAAGAGTTACCAGCCAATGCGGGATGCCGAGCCAGACACCCAAGATTTTTCAGAGCTCGATTCAGAGTCCGGACAGGAAAATGGCCAAGAAACCGGGCAAGATACGAAGGGGTGGACAAAATTTGGCTAAAATGAGTAAGTGACCCTTGGGAGCCCAACTTTTAATGTGGCATGAAACTTTCATGCAAAGGAGATGAGCAAAAAATGTGGAGAGAAGGCGACAGGAGGCATCCGAAAATTGCGCTCCATGGGATGATCATCAATCCTCAGCATCAATGCAACCCATGCAAATGATCATTGGCCTTGTCTACCTTCTCCTTGCTGGCTCTATCTCTGCCTCTCGCTCGTCAAATGGTGGTCTCTATGAAGAACTCTGATTTTAGTATTTCTCTCTCCTCCCTCTCTCTCCCCTAAGGGCAGATTCATGTGGTGAAGAAGAAGAAGAAGAATGGATGACGGATGCTTGTCCAATGAAGACCGGATTGCTCCGTGGTTCAAGAGGAATGAATATTGCTGATTGTGGACTGTCATGAGCATTAATAGCTGCTGGAAATCAGTCCCGAGACATGGCAAATAAAAAGCCGCAACTCGCAAAGAACGATAATTTCATTTTTACAAAGGAAATTGATGTTTTATGCAATTTGCTTCATGAATATTTATTCCCATGGGATGATTATGCATCATGATGTTGCTTTCTATGAGTTTGATCAGTTTATGCTCAGAAAATCAGAAACTCATAAGTGTTGTGACTGAAATTAATAGTGTAAAATCCGTAAAACACGCGAAATATGGGAAAAATGGGTGTATGGAAAATATAATAAGACACACCAACTAAATTTATGTTTTTGCTGCAAATGAACCTAAGGGCCACAGCCCACAACTCATTTTGTATTTTTAATTATTTAATATTGCAAAAAATACAAGAAAAATAGGAAAAATTGGTAAAAATAAGGGAAAAATGGATTTTGAGTGCCGAAAAATTAAGGAAAAATAAGAACCATGTTTGTGGATGTATGGGGGGTCTGAAGTATGAGGTTTAGCCTCAGTTCAGCCCTACCTTTATGTTTTAGTGAGTTTTTATTGCTTTTTATACAATAAAAACATGAAAGATGAACCCTAAACCGATCAATAATCCACAACCTAAACGGGTGAGGGGGTAGAGTGTATAAAAGGTGTTTAAATGCTGAATGAAATGATGAAAAGCTTGCTGGTTTTTATGCATACCATATAGTTCGATCGTTAATTAAAAAATAAGAACCTAGTAGCACAAGGGTCTCTCGGTGCTAGGTTCATGCAACGCCACATACGAGCGATAGTCAAAATCATTGAAAGAAATGTTTTCCACATGTGCACAATGCTGATTTTCTTCTTTGTTTTAGCACATGGACATTCACTACTTGCATAAATCACAAAGAAACTTAAAAGTGTCAGACAATACCTCCTGGATGCATAGCATCTGTATTCTAGATCGTGACCAACGTTGAGTGAGAGACAGGTTGTCCAAGCTGTAGGCTAGGCGTTGGGTCCTAGAGGAAAGAAAGTGAGGTATGGTACATTCCTAGATAGGATCAATTGGTACCTTGAGTGGAAATATGTGCGATATTGTGTTATATATGTTGAGCGACACATCGAGGGGCCAATCCCCAAGATGTAGGAGAGTCGCAATGAGATAGCGACAGTCAGCCGTGGGAGGACCTCCTATGTTTGTACTTCGTGCTATTTGGCAATGTGTTGGGACTCCCTCTGAGGAGTGTTAATTGGGTTAGAGTTGTACTATGAGATGTGATACAAATGCAAGATGTTTAGGAAGATGATGTATGTGTCATTGACGCTCCTGGCCGCGAGGCCGTCGGGTTGTTGAGCGCATGATAGAGGTCCGGCTAGTGCATGAGCCAGTGTCGGCCTGTTTTAGGTCCCATCAGTGGTGTGTCTACCGGGAGCCACTTATAAGTGGTGGCTTTCGGATTTAGGGTTTCTAGGGACCAAAAGGAAGTTGGTTTATATCCTCTGACAAGAACCGTCAAACCGAAATCCAGAAAGCCGAACGTGCTGAGAGGGTTAGACGGCGGTTAGAGATTGTAAGCCCTTATTCTCCTCAAAGGAGTAGTCCAGTACGTGTACGAAGCAGTGGTCTTAGTCACCTAACTGCTCCACCTATTCCATTAGGGGCAGGAGGAAGCATAAGTTCTTCCTCTTCTCCACCAAGTTTACCCACTTCAAGTGGGGGTGTGAATCCATCATTTCAAGCTCCTACTGCTAATCCGATTGTCACTATGGCACAGCCTATTGCGATTCCTGTAGGGACACCGGATTTACCAGCCTTAGGAGTTCCCTTGCCCATTTTTAATGGGTTAGCGGAAGAGGATGCAAAATTTCACATTTGTGAATTTCAGAGATTGATGTTCAATTATTGCATCCAGGACGAGGGACATCTCATGATGTTCTTCAATATGACGTTAAAAGGAAGGGCTGCGGTGTGGTATCATAGCATAGAGTCTGGAACCATAACCACCATTGATCAATTCTATGCAGCTTTTCGAGCGGAATATGCCCCTGAAAGAGGTGGCCAATATTGGTCACGGGTCTTGAATGTAACGCGCCAAGATCCTCATGAGAATGTAAAAGCATATGCTAAGAAGTTGAAGGAAGTATTCCGTAAGTTGCAAACTTACATTTCCATTCCACCAACTGCCCAATTGCAATATTTTTTGCATGGGTTGGATTTTAATATCCAAGTACAATTGAGCAGTGTGGCCTTAGCAGATATAGATACCGCTATTACGCGGGTAGAGGGAGTAGAAGCACGATTTCAAACGGCCTACTCCTCTCGAATGAATGTTAATGGGGGTTTAGTATCTAGTGGCAATCCAGCATTGTCGAATGGAAGTCAAGGGATGCCCATGACTGACCCTATTGGGAGAGGGAGTTTGGTTTCGAATGTACCTTTACTACCGGCTCCTCCCAGTGTGGCTATGCCCATGGCAAGTCAGTTGGCTCCATCAAATGTTGGAGGCCAAGTTTCAAATTCGAATGTTGTTCCTGTAGGTCAACAGCTAATGCCAAATCAGATTGTTAGGCCAATGGAACGACGGGTTGATGATCGAGGCTACGAGTCAAGTGCATCTAATATCCTTGGCGAAGTCAAGGATATGATGAAGCATTATACTGATATGATTTTTGAACAATATTGACAAATAGCCGTCGATGTTAATTTCTTGAAGAAGCAACAAAATTTGATAGGGAGTCGACGCCCTGAAGAGGGTGGACCCTCTAGATTCAATTGTAAATGGTGTGGTGGACAGCACTTCCCTAGAAATTGTCCAAATGTGAAATGTGACATTTGTGGGAAGTCGGACCATCTAGCTGCTACCTGTTGGAGTAAGATTAGTTCTCTCCAACAAGGGAGTAAACAACCGGGCCCAGTGAATCATAGAGCGCAAGGAAATAACTTGCAACAGAATGATGCACCAAGACAAATATTATAGAGGGGAAAAACAACTATAGAAGAGTTGCCACAAGGCAACGGAGTCAGCCTTATTGAGGCTGTACGAGTTAATGATGCTGAAACCTCTAACTTAAGAGCCGTGACAAGAGGCCAAAAGGCTAAAGAGGTTGGCAAAGATAATACAAAGCCGGTCGAGGTAAACCCTAAACAAGGGGATAAGGGGACGCAAGTCCAGAGTCCTAGCATAGAAAGGGGACTGCTAAAGCCGGTTGACAAGAAAGGCGACCCTAAGAAGGAGGATGAAGTGCCAAGAAAGAAGGCGAGAGCTAAGAAAGAAGCACCAAAACTGGTCCAAAGACTAAAAGAGAGGATGGTTTGGCGAGAAAAGAGAGCTTTGGCTACTTATCATGACTTTGATTTAGCAAGTTCTCTTTGCGAAGTTAAACCAGACGTAAACCTTCTACAGTTGATCAAATTATCTCCAAGAGTATGCAAGGAATTTAAGAAGATCCTGCGTATTGGGTATATTGTGGAACCTCTGGGCATAGCACGAGTAGGGGAAGATTGGTTTGACCATGCTGAAAAGAACTGCCCTAGGGTTCTAGCTTATGTGGATGGAATATTAGTGGAACATGCCATTATAGACATTGGATCCTCCGTCAACATCATGAGTTCAGAATTGATGGAGAGGCTGGGTCTAGGCATCCAGAAAGACAGCTCCACCCTTCTGAGAATGGCTGATGATAGTTTAAGACAACCAGAAGGTTGAGTTACTAAGGTCCATGTTACAGTTGCAAGTGTAGAATGCTTCTTGGACTTTAGGGTGATAAGATTTGCAGGACGTCCTAGCTATCGAGTTTTTCTAGGTAGACCTTGGATCTTATGAACAGACTATCAAGTCAATATACCCGCCGGTCGAGTGGTTCTAGGTAGAGGTGCTAATCGAGTAATAGCCGATGCTTATCCTGAGTCTCCTCAAAGTGAGAGAGCTCCTTTATCTTCTATTGAATTAGAGATAGCAGACGATCTATCTGGTAGTGAGACATCATCCAGTGATGAATCTAAGGAGGGGTTCACTACAGAGGATATCTATCATATAACTCTAAATGAGTCGATAGAGCCTTAAGATAGGATAAGAGATGCGGATGTGATTGAGTTAGACCTTGGCACGCCGAATGATTCGCGGCCAATTAAATTAGGTTCTATGCTCAGTTCAGCCAGAAAGGGAGGACTATGTGTCCTTGATTCAAGAAGTACGTGATATCTTTGCTTGGAGTTATGATGAGCTGAGAGGCATTCCTCCCAGCCTGGCTGTTCATACTATTCCTGTAAAATATGGCAGTCGTCCTGTGTATCAAAAGGTAAGGCGTATGCCTTTTTAATTGAGGGAGGAGCTGTTTGAGGAGTTGCAAAAGTTAAGGAAAACTGGGTTAATCTTCCCTGTACAACACACAGAATGGTGTTTACCCATTGTTATCAGGAAGAAGAAAAATAACCAGATCCGTTTATGTGTAGATTTTAGAGAGCTAAATAAGCAGACAGTTAAGGATTACTACCCGTTGCCATTTATTGACCAGATTTTTGATCAATTAGCAGGTAGGGAAATATATTCATTCATGGATTGCTTTGCAGGATATAACCAGATGGCAATTGCAAAGGAAGACAAGCTGAAAACAACTTTTATTACTGTCTTTGGTACTTTTCCGTACCATGTGATGGCCTTTGGTTTATGCAATGCACTCGGATCGTGGCAACGAACAGCAGACAAGACCTTTGGTGATATTTCCCCAGATGAGCTGAAAGGATTTATTGATGACCTGGGGGCACCCACTGTAAGGGAAAGGATGTTGATTATTTTGAGAAAGTGCTTTGAGCGCTGCAGACAATTTTGTATCGCTCTTAACCCACGGAAGTGTCTCTTTGAAGTACCTTATGGGCTATTGCTGGGCCGTGTGGTCAGTTCAGTAGGGATAGAACTGATCCTGAAAAGATCAAGGTCATAGTTGCTATGAGTCCACCGCGTACTCCGAAAGAGGTGCATAGTTTTCTATCGTCGATAGGGTACTATCAAAGATTTATAAATGCCTTGGAAGAAAGAACGTTGCCATTAACGAATTTATTATCCTTTAGCTGTCTATTTGAATGGAGCGACCCTTGTAAGGTAGCTTTTGAGGATGTGAAACAGGAGCTAGTAAAAGCACCCGTCTTAAAAGCACCTAAAAGAGGCGAGGTGTTCTATATATTTTCAACAGCTACCATGCATAGTATTAGCTACTGTTTAGCCCAAATTTGGGTGGAAAAGTGGTACCATCCGATAGCTTTTGCTAGCCGGAAATTGGGCATTTCAGAGATCAATTATACCTACATGGAGAAGTTGTGTCTTGCGATGGTCTTTGGGACTAAGAAATTCAGGCACTACATCCTCTATAAAAAGGTAGTATTTTATACGAAGGCGGAAGGACTTAGATTGCTTAATGAACAAGCTACGCTGCCTGATCGGTTGGCAAAGTGGTTGATCACTTTGCAGGAGTTCAATTATGAGATTAAGAGTAAGCCACCGAGGCTGCAGGGTATTGTGGAATGCCTTGTGGATTTCGGGGAGCCGAAAGAGATTTTGGCTGAAGGAAGTGATATTGAAGAAATGTTTAAAATTGATACAGCTTCTATTCCATCTTGGTATGCTGCTATTACGCACTATCTATCAACAGGAGAGACGGGAGATGGTTTGTCAAAGTTTGAAAAGAGGAAGATCAAACAATAGGCATTGAAGTTTTCCTTGATCGCAAGGACGCTATATCGGCAAGGTGTTGATGATATTAATCGCCGATATGTGATGCTTGACGAGGTTCCTTTTATCTTAGAAGAGTGCCGTGACTCTGCATGTGGAGGGCACTTCGCGAGACGGTTGACGACACAGAAAGCTTTAAGAACTGGATATTGGTGGCCGTCCATCTTTCAAGATTCTTTTGAGTATGTAAAGAGATGTGATACATGTCAAAGACATGACAGTAAAGGGAATAGGAAACGTCCACTTATGGCTATCATGGCTATCCTTCCATTTGAGAAATGGGGCATTGATTTTGTGGGTCCTATTACCCCGTCGTCCACTACCCAGAAGATGTATATTATAGTGGCCACTAATTATTTTACAAAATGGTCAGAAGCGCGGGCGACGAGGCAGGACAATGCAAAAGAAACTGCAAGTTTCCTTTTAGAGCAAATTATCTGTCGCTTTGGTCCACCGAAAGAATTAGTGTCGGACCGTGGAACCCATTTCATGAACAAAGTGATCAAAAGTTTGACAGAAGCTTGGCAAATCAAGCATAATAAAATGACTCCTTATAATCCGCAAGCAAATGGGCAGGTTGAAAGTACTAATAAGCAGCTTGTGGGGATCTTGTCTAAAATAGTCTCTGAGAAGAAATGAGACTAGGACAGGAAGCTGTATGTGGTAGTATGGGCGTATAATACCACGTTCAAGCGAGCTACCGGCCATACTCCATTCAAATTGGTCTATGGGGAAGAGTGTGTGTTACCCCTCGAGATCGAATTGCCAACCATACAATTTGCAGTTAACCATTCTTTGGGAGATAAGGATTCCCTTTTTGAATGTTTTACGACTATAACCCACCTGGACGAATTGAAATTGCAGAGCTTATTACACCAAGAGGTAGCTAAACGTCGGATGAAGCAGTTGCATGATCTCAGAGCAAAGAAATATACCTTTAAAAAAGGACAATTAGTCCTCTATTATGATGCGCGTAGGGAGTTGTTTCCAGGGAAGCTGGAACCTAAATGGGACAGCCCCTACAAGATTGTCAGGTTAGGGAAAAATAGGTCTACGGCCCTATTAGCTGATCTACAGGGAGTAGAGTTTAAAAATAAGGTTAATCTTAATAAGATTAAACCTTATTATTTCTAAGTATGCTAATACAAAGAAAATGCATTGCAAAAGAGCTTAAAGCCGGTTGATGGGGCAGTTAATCCCTTATTTGGAGCACCCATATCTAGAGCAGAGATACCATCAGGGAAAACTCATCTGGTGGAGCAAAGGATACAAAGTGATTGAGCAAGAGGACGGAACCTTTGTGTGGGAGATCAAAGTCTTCTGCCATCACTGTTTACAACTATTGACAAGTATCCCTATTGAGTTCAATGAAGAAGGTGGGATGGAGCCATCCGTTCATCCTCTTAACATGCTAAACTTTGATTATCATAATTACGAATCGAGGAGTTCGTGATGGCAGGCTGTGTAAACCCATTATGGATGTACGCATTATATTTTGACGGAGCGTCTAGGGGCCCTAATAAAAAAGGGAGTGTTGGAGTAGTAATCCAAGATCCCCGACGTAGAGTTACGATGAAGTTAGCTGCTTATCTCGGGGTAGGATTCACTAACAATATGGCGGAGTATAAAGCCTTGATTATGGGACTGCATATTGCCAAGCAAGGTGGTATTCGTTGGTTGTTAGTAAAAGGGGATTCCCAGTTGATCCTGAATCAACTAGATGGGACATACACAGTGTTGAATCCCATTCTTTGTATGTATCATCGGACTGCGATGACCCTACTTGAAGAGTTTGAGAGGGTGTCTTTTCAGCTGATTCCACGTTACTGGAATCAGTTTGCGGATTCACTAGCAAATCTTGCTTATGAGGAAGACCTCTTCTTTAACTGTGGTCCTAGTCTGGATATTGTTATCAATTATGAAATAGGACCTGGTCGCTTGTGGGGTATGCTATCAGAACATGCGATATATGGCAGACGATGGTTGATATGGGTGATGCAAAGAATAGCCGAGACCAATCTACCATTATTATCCTAGACCCATAGGTTAATTACACAACTTGTTATGTGTACGCCTCTTGCTATATATGCAGGAGGGATGGGTCATAACCTTATGCATTTAGTTTAGGGCTACGAGCCTGTTTTTCCTCCTTGGAAAGAAGTTTATTGCTGTATATCTGGATTCTTTCAGGGAGGGATGTGTAGGTGCTACTTTGTTTGATTTCATTAGGCCAAGAGGGCTCGTGTTGCGAGGTTTTACTATTTTATCTCGTTAGGCCAAGAGGGCCGATTAAGTTTTGTGGTGAAGTGCTTTATTTCATTAGACCAAGAGGGCCAGTTGTCTGTTTAGTGCAGGTATGGTTAATGGCTTCTTGTTTGAGTACTGTGCTAGACAGGTTTGAAGAAGAGCTTGGAAGGAGCCTTTTGTTGTGTGGAAGCTTCTCGTGGCCCTATCCAGGTGATATCTTTCCTTTATGAGTACTGTGGTTTTTATGCTATATGTGTTCGTGTACTTGTTAAGGGGCTTTTCATTTCTTGTTGGGGACCGGCGTCCAAGGCATGAAGTCCCGAGGTTTAGGTTAAGTATGTCTGAGGGAGGTCTGAGTAGTCATTGCCTCCTATAAAGACATTGTCAAGCATCGAAAGACCTGTTTTAGAAGGGAGTCCCAGTGACCCTGTTCTGCTAGCCTGCTAGGCAGCCATTCCAGGAGGTTTTGTTAGTTGTGAGGCAGTTAGGGAAGCCTCCCATAAGAAAATAATGATGATGAGAAAAACCCTGAATGTCTTCAAGATAATAAATAAATACAAAGGTGTGTAAAAAGGGGTTCTAACCCCTATAAACAGAAAAGAAAGAAACACAAAATTTCTGAGCAGTTGATCATTGCCTTGCGAGGGCTTGGTAGGTTCCTGGGGACAGTCAGACCCGGGGCCGATGCCTTGTCTTCCTAGGGGTGGCCTCTTGCTAGAAAAGAAGAAAATAAGGAAGGTTGGAGCGAAAATAAAAGCGAGCGTCAGAAAAGGATTAAGTGTCGCCTTGCAAGGGCTTGGTAGGTTCTTGGGTACCGAGACAAGACCTGAGGCCGATGCCCTGTTCTCCCTGGGTCACTACGCTCAGCTCCCTCCTTTTTACATGCCCAAGTATGTCATAAAATGAAAACCCTAAAAAAAGAATTGTACTGAAAGGAAAATACTTCTTGATCAGGCTATAGGAGTCCTTGCCAGTAGGAGCTCCTAGTTGTGTTGTCCTTAGTTAGGTAGGTAGTTCAGACCACCACTCAGGGCAACCTCTTTGACAGTTCTTTTTAGTTTGGCCATGTTGGAGTGGTTGGTTTGTGACTAGCTTTGGACCTTTTATTAGATTATGCTAGGCCTACTCCTTGTGGATGTCATGCCTGTTGAGAATCAGCAATCACACTCACTAAACAGCCTCTTTGTATGGAGCTTCAGGGCCAAGGACATGCAGGCTTACCTATCCCATATGCACAGTGGTGCCTACTGCAGTTTCCTACTTTCCTATAAAGCATTGTACTTGCTTCCTTTTCTTAATGGCAATGATAGTACTCTTTTCTTTCTAGTAAAGTGTCAATGTCACTGTCCATACACAAGATTGTGTTTATGAGTCCAAGTCTCAATCTTGGAACCTAATTCACTTGTGTGACAATTTGTCTTTGTCAAGGTCAATGTATTCATGAGTTTCTTCTTCCTCTTTCAACCTCCATAGCTTCCGCATCTGCCATGCTCTAGATCCCACACATGTTAACATGGTATCAGAGCCCAGTCGGGCATGGCATAACTCCCTTATCTGCTCTCTCAGTCCCTCTTAACCTCAGGTCAGCTCAAGTCTAGCTCATGGTTCCATTTCTTACCTCCATCTCTACTTGACCTTCCTTGGCAGCCATAGCCAGCAGCACCCTGTCAACTTGAAGCTCCTGGATCTCTCTCCATAGGTCATATCTAAACCTGCTCTCTTCTAGACATTTGTTCCTTGACTCCCAAGGCTTCTTTCTATCACTTAAGAGCTTGACATTGGCCACTCCATAGCTCAGCATTGCTTAAATTATCAATCACTGCCATAGCCTAAATCTATGACCTGCAGGACATACCTTGATTGGAGTCCCTGGATCTCCCAACACAAAGCATATCTCCTCTTGCTTCCTTCTAAGGAATCATTCCTCACATCAGGATGCTTCATTTCAGCACCAACAACCATGACATTGGTCACCCTCTGCTCCAACATTGACGAAATTGCGGAAATCTGTATGAACTGCGCCTGTTCACGGTATTCTTCTCTGCGCGTGCAGTACGGGCCGCGATTTGGACGAGAAGATTAGGGCTTTGGTAGAGCATCACATAAGCTACATTTTCATTAAAAAAATTTTGAAAATGATCCACCATAGCTCCTGCAATGTTAGAAAAACCAGGCCCCTATCATGAAACCCTAAAATCCACCATAGCCAAACTTTCACTCAAGCTCAAAAATCTCATCATTTCCTCTCTCCTGCCCCCTGGAGCAACCCACTGCCACTCTGATCTACTGTTCTAGCACCAAATCAAGGAGGGGAAGGATCTGGAGAGATTGAAGGATGACCGAACGACCCCGAACAAGAAGATTCAAGCTCAACATCAACACTGACATAGTGTGTTTTCACACTGTCACTACCTGTGTCTCTTGACACATTGTAATCTGCTCTTCTACTGATAAAATCTCAGAATTCTGGAGTTGATTTGCTACTGATCTTGCAACCTCAACATGGGAAAAGACTCTCCAAATGCTCGATTCAAAGGAGTCGGGTTTCACACTTGGCAAACCCGCATCAAGCTCATTCTGATGAAGAAGGGTCTTTGGGCTATCACAAATGGCAAAGAGAAGAAACCTCGAGATGCGGACCTTGCAATTACTTGGCAGAAGAATGATGACAAGGCACAAGCCATCATCAAACTGGAATTGGACGACAGCTACATTCATCATGTGGATGCCTGTGACACGTCCCATGACACTTGGGATAAATTGGATACCCTATTTGGTGCACAGTCAAAGTCGTCTAAATATGGACTATTAATTGAATTTTTCCGACTTGATATGAATCCTCATACATCCGTAGCATCCCATCTGAACTACATGGAAAGCCTGCTTACTCAACTTGCAGGAATAAAGCTAAAAATGGATGAAGATGTTTGTATTGGTGTCTTGCTAAAAAGTTTGCGTCCTACTTATGATAATGTATCAACCACTCTAACCAACATGCCTGATCCTCAACTTGTTGATATTAAAGCCTCTCTGTTAGAAGAAGAAAAGAAACTTAAAAGCAAAGAAGAGCCCAGCACTTCAAAGGATGAAGAAATGTTATATGTAAACAACAGATACAAAGGTAAAAAGGAACCGCTCTTCTGTGACTTCTGCAAAAGGACCGGACATACTGAGAAGTTCTGTCATGCTAGGAAGAGGTCCCAAAAGGCCTATCTTGCAGCTGTGAAAGAAGAAGAAGACCATGGACCAAAAGATGAAGAAGAAGATGAAGATGAAGACCACCAGGATCGGAAGGACAAGACTCATCAGTCCTTCTACTCTCATTACTCTGATAGATTGTTTTAAAAGCCTTGTACTTCCTTGCCCTAATGCTTCCTGCCATAAGCTTTGTAAACTCATGTAACTTGGCATTATAGTCCCTGTACACTTTGTGAGGCCCCTGTTATAGCCTCTGGATGTCCATCATGTTTTGGTGCCCACACTTAGCTTTTTCTGCGCCTCTCGTGTCTACCATGTTTATGGTATGCCCACACTTTGCAGGTGGTTCTCATTACAGCCTCTATACACTTTGTGCCTTTCTAGTTGTGATTGAGGAGGGGTGTTGAGAATCAGCAATCACACTCACTAAACAGCCTCTTTGTATGGAGCTTCAGGGCCAAGGACATGCAGGCTTACCTATCCCATATGCACAGTGGTGCCTACTGCAGTTTTCTACTTTCCTATAAAGCATTGTACTTGCTTCCTTTTCTTAATGGCAATGATAGTACTCTTTTCTTTCTAGTAAAGTGTCAATATCACTGTCCATACACAAGATTGTGTTTATGAGTCCAAGTCTCAATCTTGGAACCTAATTCACTTGTGTGACAATTTGTCTTTGTCAAGGTCAATGTATTCATGAGTTTCTTCTTCCTCTTTCAACCTCCATAGCTTCCGCATCTGCCATGCTCTAGATCCCACACATGTTAACAATGCCTTGGTTCTGTCAGGGGGTAGGGTGAGCACTGTGATGTCTTTAATATGTATCTATTTTGTATCAGCTTGATGCTTCCTTCGGTTGTTTTTGTGCAGATCTATTGTGGGATTCGACGGGTTGAGTCGTCCTATCCTGTGGTCGCTAATGAGAGCGGAATTCTGATGCCGAGAAATGCTTAAAAATAGCTAAAAATTACGAATATCAAGGGAAAAATATTCAACGTCAAAGGCAACGGCTCGACCTAGGACGATTTTAAGCGTCAAAGTGCTTTAAAGGCGCCCGAGTGACACTTGTTGATTTTTCATAATTTTTCAGACTGTCGTTCGGGTTGACAAGAGTTACCGGCCAATGTGGGATGCCGAGCCGGACGCCCAGGATTTTTCAGAGCTCAATTCGGAGTCCGGACGGGGAAATGGCCAAGAAACCGGGCAAGATACGAAGGGGTGGACAAAATTTGGCTAAAATGAGTAAGTGACCCTTGGGAGCCCAACTTTTAATGTGGCATGAAACTTTCATGAAAAGGAGATGAGCAAAAAACGTGGAGAGAAGGCGATAGGAGGTGTCCGAAAATTGCGCTCCATGGGATGATCATCAGCATCAATGCAACCCATGCAAATGATCATTGGCCTTATCTACCTTCTCCTTGCTGGCTCTATCACCGCCTCTCGTCTGTGGTCTCTATGAAGAACTCTGATTTCAGTCTTTCTCTCTCCTCCCTCTCTCTCCCCTAAGGGCAGATTCATGTGGTGAAGAAGAAGAAGAAGAATGGATGACGGATGCTTGTCCAATGAAGACCGGATTGCTCCGTGGTTCAAGAGGAATGAAGATTGCTGATTGTGGACTGTCATGAGCATCAATAGCTGCTGGAAATCAGTCTCGAGACATGGCAAATAAAAAGCTGCAACCCGCAAAGAACGGTAATTTCATTTTTACAAAGGAACTAATGTTTAATGCAATTTGCTTCATGAATATTTGTTCCCATGGGATGATTATGCATCATGATATTGCTTGCTATGAGTTTGATCAGTTTATGCTCAGAAAATCAGAAAATCATAAGTACTGTGATTGAAATTAATAGTGTAAAACCCGTAAAACACACGAAATATGGGAAAATTGGGTGTTTTTGAGATATAAATGGAAAATATAATAAGACACACCAACTAAATTTGTGTTTTTGCTGCAAATGAACCTAAGGGCCACAGCCCACAACTCATTTTGTATTTTTAATTATTTAATATTGCAAAAAATACAAGAAAATAGAGAAAATTGGTAAAAATAGGGGGAAAATAGATTTTGAGTGCCGAAAAATTAAGGAAAAATAAGAACCATATTTGTGGATGTATGGGGGGTCTGAAGTATGAGGTTTAGCCTTAGTTCAGCCCTATCTTTATGTTTTAGTGAGTTTTTATTGCTTTTTATATAATAAAAATATGGAAAATGAACCCTAAACCGATCAATAATGCACAACCTAAACGTGTGAGGGGGTAGAGTGTATAAAAGGTGTTTAAATGCTGAATGAAATGATGAAAAGCTTGCTGGTTTTTATGCATACCATATAGTTCGATCGTTAATTAAAAAATAAGAACCTAGTAGCACAAGGGTTTCTCAGTGCTAGGTTCATGCAACGCCACATACGAGCAATAGTCAAAATCATTGAAAGAAACGTTTTCCACATGTGCACAATGCTGATTTTCTTCTTTGTTTTAGCACATGGACATTCACTACTTGCATAAATCACAAAGAAACTTAAAGGTATTAGACAATACCTCCTGGATGCATAGCACCTGTATTCTAGATCGTGACCAACGTTGAGTGAGAGACAGGTTGTCCAAGTTGTAGGCTAGGCGTTGGGTCCTAGAGGAAAGAAAGTGAGGTATGGTATATTCTTGGATACAATCAATTGGTACCTTGAGTGGAAATATGTGCGATATTGTGTTATATATGTTGAGCGACGCATGGAGGGGCCAATCCCCAAGATGTAGGAGAGTCGCAGTGAGGTAGTGGCAGTCAGCCGTGGGAGGACCTCCTATGTTTGTACTTCATGCTATTTGGCAATGTGTTGGGACTCCCTCTGAGGAGTGTTAATTGGGTTAGAGTTGGACTATGAGACGTGATACAAAAGCAAGATGTTTAGGAAGATGATGTATGTGTCATTGACGCTCCTGGCCGCGAGGCCGTGGGGTTGTTGAGCGCATGATAGAGGTCCGGCTAGTGCATGAGCCAGTGCCGGCCCATTTTAGGTCCCATCAACATTCTAAACACTAAGGCACTGTAGGTGAAGACAACCATGCTCTATTCTCCAGTTAGAGGTACAACACTTTTATGAGCAAGATTGGAGTGCCATTACTAGAGAGCCTCATAGCCAAGTCTTTAGACGAAGTGAATTTGAATGGCTATGTGCAAAAACCATTGAAGCTTTAACAAAAGCACTAGCCACAAATGCAAGACCAGAAAGCCGGGAGTCCCTGACTTCCACAGTAAGGAAGGCACAAAGAAATCATCAAGCAAGGCCTCAAACATAGGATTTAGAGGTGTGCTCACTGCAATTATCCATGAGGCCGTTGGAGACCTAGAAAAACCTGAAGTAGTGAAAGAAAATCCAGTGCATTCCCCTGCCCATGAATCACTAGCTCAATCACCACTATAGATGTAAACTCTAGTCTCCTTCTCCACAGGACACCAAAGGAGACAAAGAAGCAGCAAGGGTGCAAAGAGAAGAAGCTCAGCAAGGTGCAACAAAGAGGCTTCAAAAAGCAACTAGAGGAGTCAAAGAAGCTACATGATGAGGAAAGGAAGAAGCAAGAGGAAGAGAATGAGCGGCTGAAGAAGATTGAAGAAGAATCTCAAAAAAGTAGAAGAGGGAAAGAAAGAGAAAGTAGCTAGAGGAGGAGGAGAGGTTGGAAAGAGAAGATAATGAGCAGCTGGCCCTAGTCATGAGGCTGTACATTGAGGAGGCCTCCCGCCCTCGAGAGAGCTAACAAAGAGAAGCCCAAGATAAGAACCAAGATCAAGCACCACTAGAGAAGAGAGGGCTCAAGAACCCATCATGATGGGCACGGGAGAGGCCCCATCGTACCTACTATCTCCAGCCTTGGTTATCACACATGTTGCCACTCTAGAGACCTCTAAATTCCAAGTGGACTAAAGCAAAGTGGTGGCATTGATGCAGTACTTGCTAAGCTCAAAGCAACTAGGCCCAGTGCCCTGTGGTGGAGCTCCTATGTTAGGGAGAAAGAGGCCACAGTCAAGGACAAATAGCCAAGGACAACTAGAAAAGATAAAAGAGGAAAGAAATGCCGCTATGGTAGAGTTGGAGATTGAAAAGGAGGAGTTCACTGCCTATCAACTCAAGAACACAAAGCAGATGACTTTTTATCAGAGGTAGCAGAAGCTGAATGACCTCAAGAAGGAGTTAGAAGCAGAGGAGGTGGAGGTGAGAAAAGAAGAAGAAGGCACACAAGAACTCCAGTTGCAAAGGATAGAAGGGTTGAGAAGCTCCAATCGGAGATGATGGAGGATGAAATAAGCTTGAAAATGGATTTTTCAAGCTTCATGCAGGGACAAAAGGACATGGAAGAGGCCCTTGAGCAACTGAAGAAGTCCGCGTGTAAGCTCATAGAGGAGGTGAAAAGAGTGAAGACTTGAGCTCATGCATAATACCCCAAAGAGAGAAGGCAAAAAGAACTATTGTTGAAGGAACTGTGAGAGATCAATGCACAAAAGGATGAGGTGTCTACTCAAAAGCTGCTAGAGGTGGAGAACCGACTCGTCGAGACCCTCCAAGAGCAAGAAAGACTAAAGAAGAGCTTAATCACCATAAACAAGACAAGGTGAAAATGCTTGGCACCTAGAAACAACAAGAAGTGATGGAAACGTTATGAAGAGAGCTGGGCAACAATCAAGGAAGGATGGAGGAGAAGGAAAAGGCCTAGGAAGAGAGAAATATTGGAAGGGTGAGAGACCTGGCCAAATGCCTCGCTCTAGCAGAAAGTGGAAGGATCATAGAAGTGAAGGCAGGGCTTCATGTAACTTAGGCAAGGGATGAAGACGACATCATAGAAGGCCTAAAGAAGAAACTTGAAATCACAAGAAGAGCCATCAAGTATGGACCCCAAGAACACACCCCTAGAACCAACCCAAGCCCAAGTCTAAAGCAACAAAGGTAGGTTTTGTTGCAGGCAGGTCTCTCTAGAGAAGACTTAGAGTAGCTGGGAATTGGAGGCCAAGGACAACAGGAATAGCTGATCACAACCACCCAAGCAGGACCACCAACGGAGGAAGCCCCAAATTTGGATCCACTTGACGATGGGCAGTTTTCTAAACAATAGAGCCCATCCCCACCTCCCTCAACAGAAGCAAAAGGCCAAGAAGAAGACTTGGCTGCCTTGGAAGAATGATCAAGACAAAAAGAAAATGTAGGAATTGACCAATCTCACAAGGAGAAAATTTAGTGCCAAGCCACAGCAACACCCGATGTCCAAATGCTGCAAATAGAGGAACAACTACCAATCAACTAGGCGCAGGAGTTGAATCATTGGGAGCAATGGGAGAACAGGTGCACACCATTCAAATTTTAATTATTCTACCTTGATGCTCTCAATAAGGTGCTACCTCCACAAGTGGTTAAAGGGGCTATATAGATCTCCAAAAGGCTAGGAAAGCGGTGGCAAGATGAGAGAGTCAAAAATCCCACATTATGGAGGAGAGAACATGCCCAATACTAGGAGGATAAGATCATGGAGAAGCCAAGGAAAGTCAAAGGCTAAAAGTCCTAGTCTAAATGGTGCCAAAAGATCTAGGATAACAATTTTGAGGCATGGATAGCTTTTTGCAATACACTACCATATGAAAGGGATGACCCCACCCACATGGCTTACCAGAGGCACCACAATGTGGATTTTGACCAGGGGAAGCATGGCAAGTATGACTTCCCTTTGATCTATATTGTCAATGCCTCTAGCCCTGAAGATAGCCCTGAAGAGTGCCTCGTTTTTGGAGCTCAAGTCCTACGACCTTCCATCACTCATTTCCTAGATGAGTTCACAGCAACATGCCCTGACCCCGCCTTCCTTATCACATGTAATTACCTTAGTCTCTTGCAAATTCTACTAAAATAAAAGCCAATACCCCAAGAAGAGCACATGTCACCTCTCTATTTTGGCATCAATATAGGGATAGACAACTGTGCAATGACCCACCTAATGTTAAGGGTCGCTCTCTTGCCATCATTTTTCATGAGTCTCTTAAAAGATATGACTGATAGTAGGTTCTCAAAATGTAACCATCATTTTCTCTCTACTACCCCACTCAATGTAAGGATTAATTAGAAGGGATACATGCTAAGCCATGCATTCCTTAGCAAATCCCTTAGGCCCCCTCGTGAAGCTCCTAAAGAGCATGAGGATGACATCTAGCTTCTCTCCTCCTACTTGTACCAAAAAGAAAAAGAGAATTAAAGTAAACGAATAAAGGAAAAGAATAAATGAAGTCTTGTAATATCCCCATTACTTAGTTTATTTTAATGTGCATATACATTCCAAAGAAAATTGATTTATGTTGCACATTTACTTATTTTTTAAACTAGATCTAATTATGAAACTGACTCTCATTATGAAGATAATTATTATTATTATTGAGGTATTATATGCCAATTCATGGAAGAAAGACTTGGGAGACCTTTCTAAGATTAGCTTATTAAAACTATGTTTGTAGAATAGAACTAGCCTGGTGGATAGTCACTTGGCAGTTAAGTGCACTTGGGTGACGACACTATCGGGATGGGTGAAGTCCCGGGAAGATTTTCCTACAAGCTAGTGGAAGCTTCTTATGTGCAGCCAACAGTACCAACGAAGCCTTCATAGCCCATTGCCAAGTATGCCAAGGCCAAGATGCCAAGGTCTATGCCTTGGTCTCCGCCTTGGAGTGACAACTGCCCCTGATGATGTACCACGTTTGGCTCGCCCATAGATTCATAAATTGTTATCTTCGTGCAAAAAAAATGGAGCTTCCTCTCTAATATCATCAATGATGTCACCAGAAGTGTTAAAAGAAAGTGTTCTCTCTTTGTCATCAAAAACCGTTAAAAAGCAAGCGTCCTCTCTTTTACACCTTCCCGTGCAAAACTATAAATTGAGGAATTAGGGATGACCAGGAAGGGGGACAAGAGCAATATTTACAAGGATGAGATGTTGATCGGGAAGGAGGAGACTCTATTTTGCGAGACAAAGAGACGCTATAAATTGAGGGCTTAGAGATGACCAGAAAGGGGGTTAAGAGCAATCTTGATGAGGACGAGACATCAACCGAAAAGGAGGAGACTCTATTCCGTGAGACGAAGAGACATCATTACATTCAACCCAAGGAAGGGGATATGCTAAAGGTCTCTCATTCCCTTCTACTCTAATCCGAGAAGAGAAGACACTGAAGAAATTTATCCTATTCTATCAATCCGGTTAGAAGTCATACCTCTACTCTCATCCCTATTTTGTCTACTAGAGAGAGAGAAGTATTGCTCTCCACAAGGCAAGAAGAACCATCCATGAGGCCTACATCATTGAATCCCACAATAATCATTACCATCATCAAGAGTCCTACAACCTTGCAAACCGGTATTACTGTCGTGTTCTTCGTCTTATACGAATCATATTTCCATCATGGCCCCGAAGAAAAAGAATTCAAAAGCAAAAATCGTGAATGACCCTACTAACATGGAAGCAACAATTAGAGTTGCAAGCACAAGAGTCACTAATGGAGTCACGGGTGTGGATAACAACCCTTCACCAATTTCAATACCATAGGTTTTTTTCAAAAAAATTCTATCCAAATTCAATAGAAATAAAATAAGTCTCTTAAGAAATACTATGATCTTAGAGTATTCACTTGGTAAATTATTAGAACATCTTATAGGCTAGAAACTATTAGGGAAACTACGAAATTCTAGAACTCAAGAGTAATCATGAGGAATTTTTCAAGACGGATTTATTAAGAACGAACCTGAAGAAATTAGTCAAGGATATAGTTTAATCTAGAAGCTTTGATAGAAGATTTTAAGAGTAGAAATATCTCTAAGTTGAAGAAACTGACTTAAGACCAAGAAACTTGGTTACAATAATGTCATTATAAACCTTAAATTGAGAGGTTAGAGACCCCAAAATCTAGATACCCTAGGGGAAGAGCTCACTTCGTGAATTTCAAAGGTTGATTGCTACGAGATTAATCATCACTTGAAAGTTGCATGAGTGTTTGAAGTCATAATTGCTTAAAGACATCAATCTTGTTTGTGATTTTTTAGATTAGATCCTAATTGAATTAAGTATTGGAATACATATGAATTGAGGAGTCCTATACCTCCCCCAAGAATAGGTGATGAGTCCCCATACCAAGAGCGATTGTTTTTTCTGCCATGAAAGCATGGACCAACTCCAATGGCGAGAGGTCTCCCAACAAGGATCGTATTAAGTAGGAGGTGGTTAAGGTGCCAGGGGAGCTCTGGCTAGTAAATCCTTTATGCACCTAGGAACTAGTTAGTCCCCTGTATGACCTGAGTTCTACTTGGGATGCCTAAAAATGCTAGCTATAGGTGGATTTAATATTGGTAACATGCAGATATGCCAGATGAGGCAACACATCAAATAGTAATTTATCTCCTATATGGGCAGGAGAACACATATTATGGAATATAATCAAGCAAAGTTGTTTTATTATATTATATGTCCATGAGTAAATTATGCAAACAAACAACTGTGCATAAAGGGATTTTTAATTAAAGAAGATATTTTTATGTGTTTCACATAATGTGGTAGGTAATCAGATAATTAAGAAGCTTCATAAAGGGAAGCGGGTGGATGGATTCTCGACAAATCGAGTCCTATGGTAGGGTGGTCTCGGTTGGCCAAGAGGTTTTCCAAAAGAAAACGCTAGGAAGACACTCTAGGAAGGGCCAATTCATCAACTTACCTAGGGTTTAGTCTTAGAACCAAACTATAAATTATCTTAGGCGAAAGGTATGGCAACTACGCTAGAGCATTGCTAGGGATTTCATAAATCCTTAGTTTGCTACTAGAAAAAAGTTTTGTACTCCATGAACCAAGGGTAATGGTAGTCGCTCCTTCCAGACAAGAAGCCTCTCAAAGGACATCTCCGAATGTGAGTTAGTTGGTGATACATGATTGTTAGGTCAATCAGGAACCTTTAGGTCTGTTCTCCGTGAGTGTTCTTTGTGAGTAATGGTAGAATGCTTCCCCTGTGGGGTAGACTAACTGGTTGGACAAAATCCGATCATTCTAGTTAGAGTACGCATGGCGCCAGCTAGAAGGTAAACTCTGGGCAACTACCAAAACGTCACTTGTCGCGTAATCAAGGCGGGTATGTTACAAGTCCATTATAATATTAGAGTGCCACAATCATTCACCTAGGTGTTCTCAAGTTAGGTGTATCTAGTGGCCTCGGGTGCCTAACCTCCTAGCCCCTTTTTGTTCCCCCACTTCACACTTAGGGCTCATCAATGGTAGGACAGGCCTAGGGAGGTCACCCACCGCACCTCCCCTTTACATGAACTAGGTGCTCAAGTGTGGGGCAACACCCGAGGCTCAACCCAACTCTTAATTCCACTAGCACGAACACAATGCACTATATGATGGCAAGGTAGATACACCCCCTAAGCAGTGCACCTTCTTTTCCTTTTCAGGTGAATTTGACCAACCGCAACAACCCATCGACTTCAGAGGCCCTGTCACCCACTTAATCCTCTCTCGGCCTCCACAAACTCAACCATTTTGATATGCTTTTTCTCCACATCCAATCCTTGCAAGGCCCCGTCATCAACTTTCATGACAATCCTTCGACCACTCGAGCCCTCATCAACAAAGCCCACAAGTGTCATGGGACTAGCACTTAACTAAGAGGGGAGTAATGTTAACCCCAATGCAAGAAAGGCAAAGAAAAAAAGGGAAGTATAATAAAATTTTGAAATACAAGGCAAAGTGAAAAAAGGCGACCCGACATTAGAAATAAGAGTAAAATTTACCAAAAGCGCAAAGACACCTTAAAAACCCAAGGTGAGTGCAAAAATGGAAGAGGGACATTTTAAAATGCAAAGGCACCCCTAAATCTTTGTAAAAGAGCACCAAGCTCCCTCTTGTGCAATTTGTAAAGAGTAGACAGGCATGGGTGAAGCCACAATGTAAATAAAAGGGAATAGGAAAAGAGAACCTAGGCTAAAATGGCCGATCATGTAAAAAAAATAGGGGTGGGTGTCCAAAAGGAATTAGGGCATATATAAAAGCCAAAAAGTGAATAGAGAGGCTCATTCTTATGTGTCCAAAACTAGCTCTCCTCTTCTCTTCTTCTTCTTTTTCTTGCTTTCTTGGGTTTGTGCTTGAGAGAGGAGTGTGAGGGAGTGAGGGAGTGTGTGTGTGTGTGTGTGTGTGTGTGTGTGTGTGTGTGTGTGTGTGAGTGAGGGACCGTGGTGGAGAAGCTCTCCACCTTCTCCTCTCTTATTCTTCTCTTCTCTTGCACGTAGCAATGGAGCATGGAGGTTGGAGCTTGAGGATCAAGCCTTCTTGAGCTTACACCTTGGATCATGGAGCTACCAGAGTGCTTGAGAGAGGAGGCAACTTGATTGAGCAGCATGGAGGTAAGCTCACTACACTTGTAGGTGCAAGAGCACATACGGCTATGTGAGAGGTAGCCATTGTACTTATCTTGAAACATTTGAAGCAATAAATGGTCTGTAGGTCTTAACTGTCGAGAGGGAAATCTCCCACAATCTTTCATAGCAAATATATATATCATAATATTCACTACAAGGGCTTATCCTTGTAATGGGGCACTTATAAACTTTATAAAAACCCACAGGCATGTCTATAGTGGTACTTAAGACTATGTCAAGAAACATGCATCTACATTTACACTTATTTTACAAATAGAAATGTGAATCTAGACAAGTATTTAAACATATTGCATTTTGATATTTCATATAGTGGTAAAGGAAAATTGAAACATAAAATACAACTGCTCTCCTTTTGTAAATTTTTTAAGATTATACATACCCTTCCAATCTAAAAGATATGATCTCTACCATGAGGATAAACATGGGTAGAACTAGTTAAGGGGGTTGTTGACAAGCTATTCAATGCATTGCTATATGGTATCATGTCCTATTAATGAAACACTAAAAGAGTCGATCTTTATGGGGATTTTGCCTATATGACTACTAACACATGTTGGGTTGTCTACATTAGGAGTTTAGTTCAATGATTGGACATGGAAATTTAGCAACTGGTTTACATGCTCAATGGAATTTCAGTATTCTTCATGTTACTTGACAAGTTCATGTGGATCATGCTTAAGTTTAGATGTGTGTAGGATACTTTATATAGGAAGAGTTTTACCTAGCCTTATATATGCTTTGGGGGAGTTTAAAAAAGGGAATTTGGGCTAAAATGGGACATGGATAAGGGGAAGGAATTCAATGCAACTTAGAAGAGTAGGGGCACCATATTTCAGGGAATTTCTTGATCAAAATTGAAGGAGAAGGGAGATATCTCATGTTTTTTATTCATGAAGAGAAGCACGAGGTAACATTAATAGAGAGAAAAGCTTAAAGAAAGAGAGCTCTTGGAGGTCCTTTATGGAATGATCCATAATAGATAATACAAGATATATAAACTAAATACTATAGTTCATAGCTTTGATAATTAGAGCTCTCATGATCTCGGTGCCTACTCTTACCTACAACTATCCTAGTAAGACATAGTATGGATGAGTTTGATTTTTTTTTAATTTACCACTGAAGATCTTGATGCAAAAGTTTATTTTGGATTGAAATAAGTGATTTGAAAGTTCTTGCATAGAGATTTTGGATATGTATGGGTTACCTTGTCTTGAATGAAATCTATGCATATACGAGTTTTGTTCTTGGAAAAGGGATCTATGTCTTGATTTTGGATCATGTTTACGACAATTAGATTGATGCATATAGGGTTATTTTGAGCTATTATCTCAAGTTGAGCTATCGTCTTTAGTGAAATTATCTTGAGTTATCATCTCAAACTTGTTTGAATTGGATTCACGTATGTTTGGATAAGTTATGAATCAAAGACTCTCCTATAGATGAATACTATATTAGAGAATTTGGGAATCTCCCAAGTTCCACTTTCAAATAAGGCGTACAAATTTGACCAAGTGGCTAAATCTTAACCCCATATTAGAGAGTGGGAGTTGGGGGGGATTTCTTATATAATATCTAGGGAAATTTTTACATTCAAGTAAGGGGACAAGATTTGACCATGTGTCCAAATATTAATCACATTAGGAATTCCCAAACTTTATGAAAATTCTCAAATTCCTGAATATGTGGTTGATGGGTTTTTTATATTTTAATGTCTCTATTGCATAATATATTCTTATTCTTTTAGAGATTTTGTATCTCTCTTCTCTATGGCTCTTCTTATTACTAAATCCTTGTGATTAAGATATTTCACTTATTGAATTTGTGTGATTAAAGTCTTTCACTTAAACCTCCCCAACATTTGGTGAGCCCAAACGTGAGCGGTTGTCTAAAGTTATAGGATGGGTGATGCTATGAGATATTCTACATTTTCTTCTCATGAAATAAGACAATTATTGCAAAGCTTTAATATGTATTTCCAACAATAGCAGTAATGTCTGCAAATATCTAGAAAACATAAATGTGTTGTCACTAAATCTTTGTAGGCTATTGAAAGCCCTAGACTTTCATGGGATGGATTTCCAAGCCTAATAAAGTCGTGCAGCATAGGGTTGATCAATTGAACATTGTTGAGCAATAGGCTCTAAAGATGCAAAAGATAGACTTGTTTTTATAGGTTGCAGAACTTGCCTTGCAATTGAGCTTGAAAGAGCTCTTAGAAGATGAAACAATAGATCTAGGTTTTAAAACAAACTGGAAAAATATAAAACATGTTATCTCTATGCTTATTAAGAGGCAACAAAGAAGGGTAAGATTGCAAATTTGGGTTATTCCTACAACCCTTAGTAAGGTGGTAGAACATGCGGTGAAATGTCTATGATTGCACCCTTTGTTAAAGATGATGTTATGGAATGGATGAATTGGTCAAAGGGATGTGTGATTAGCAACTTAGGATTGCAAAGTGAAAACGGGTAGGATGTAGTCCCTAAGGATTCAACTCTAGAGGGATTTGTTTATCATTGCACTTGTGGTATGCCAATCCTCTGCATAAGCAGAGACTTTGATATGTATTGGGATCCTTTAGAAAGAAATATGATTTTTTAGAAAGAGGAAGGAATTCATTTGCATGAAACAATTCTTCCACTTGACTGAGTTTCAAGAAAGGTGGGATGCAAAAGTTGATTAAGGATATGGCTATTAGGAATGTATATGTAGTAGTCGAAGCTATCACTATTGGGTTGTAGATTGTAAAGGCTCTTGGATGTGATATAGCTAGTATAAAGTAGAGATTTAGACTCATGAAATGCACATAGATAAAAAGGGTAAGATATCTAGGGCCAAATTAATTGGAGTAGGTAAGAGCATTCATAAGATGATCAGTTAGATTACACTAGTAGATTCATGTTCACCTAATGCTTATCTTGTGACTGAGGAATCAAAAGATGGATGTGATTGTGGAAGAGAAAAGGAAAAGGGATGATTATAATGAAGATACTTGTAAGAGAGAAACTCATGGGAACCTGGATCAACCCTAGGGGTTTTGGTAGGCCTACTCTAGAGCATGTGATAGAAGATACAATGCAACAAAACATACATTTTTTCATTTCTTGGTGGCAATGGCTGCAACTTAGTTTAACTTTCTTGTCCATGGTTCTATATTTTTTCTCTACCAAAGGTTCACTCCTTTTATTCGAACATAACCCTTCCTTCTAGAAGACTCTTCTATCACTTGAAACATATTCAATTAGCAAACCTATATCATGCCATTTTTAGCCATATTTTTAGATTTCAACATTGCTGAAATTTCAGTCACTATGTCCTAAAAATTAGTCCATCATACATGCCAAAGATGCTCTCAACTACTACCAATAATCTGATCTTTTTCATGTCTTTTTTAGCCCTACATATATATAGTCTTTCATCCCTATTCATAGACTCAATTTCTCAAAAACGTATAGAACTCATTGCTATAAGTTTAGTAAATCATATTGCAAAAGCATATGTGCGTGCAATAGGAGGTAAGAGCTCTCTCCATGTAGCACCACTGTAGTCTCACCTTATAAAAGCACTCATCACTAAAGACCTAGTTTCATAAACTATTTTACATTTGGTGGAAATAGATAGTCCCTTGGCATGTCTCTATTTCTACCATGATTCACAACAATGAAGAACTGAACAGCTCTTTTACCATCTCTACTTCTAACTCTCTAACCCATCATCCAACACTTTTGTTTCCATGAAGACAACAGTGATATATATCTATCCCAAAACAATTAAATAAGTAGAAATATCCTATACAAAGAAATGTTGATCATTGTGCACGACACCAATGGTAACCCTCACATTCAAACAAGCTACATAAAGATCCCTTGGAGAGTTGTTTGTTGCCCACATCCTCCATCTATGATCAATATCAACCAGAGATCTGTTGTTTTCATTTAGGCTTCTGATCATTAAATTGATCTCTAACCCATGGTCAATAAGTGCAATACATGGTGTCTCAAGCTCTCCAATCTTCAAAATTTATCTCTATCACTCATCACTTGAGCCTAATGATCTTGGGTGTAATGACATTTAGGAATCAAACCTAAAGTTTCATCATCATTATAATGTATATGTCTCACTCTCCTTTGACTATTGTTATTATTTACTAATCTTTCAACCAATATATCAACTTTTTCACCTTCAACCACCACATTTACAACATCAGTAATATCTAAAACAACACATGTATTATCCTCATAATCCACCTGTACATCTTGCAAACCAAAGTCTTCTTCTTTCTACACCATGGCATTTTTTGGTCCCCCAAGAAACTGCCCTTTTCTTTTATTGATATCGATAATTTCTTCATGAAATTGTCTTTTCACAATCCCAAGTACTTCTCCAAGAGTAAACTCAATCTTGTTGTTTAAGATGTGCTAGTATGGGTTATTTAAGATGTGCTCTTTTTCTGTATTGCGTACTCTAGAATGGGTTTGCCATGTCCATAAAGTGAAAGAAGCAAAGAAGTTGTGAAGTTAATTGACATGCTAACTATAAGGGATTAGGAAGTCCTTTTCATTATGACAGCACTTTATCTTTTTTCTTGTTATTGCTCTTTTTCTTTTCACTTATTCTTACGCTCTATTGGCAAAAGTCTTAGCATGCCAATTCGATTAAATGAAACAAGGAATTAATTAGACTTCAAAAGTAAGTTTTATTTGTGTTTACACTTGCATTGGTTTAAGAAGTCGCTTGTAACCATGTCTTTCAATGTTACAAGTCTTTTATTTTCTTTTGCTTTTGAGAAACATGGATGAAGTTCCAATGAAAAAGAGGATTCGTATTCATATTAGTGTGGAAGAAGAATATTCCACGTAGAGAGAAAAGAACCATAAGGTGCTTTGTGATGAAAGTTGAGATCATAAGGTTGAGAGATGAAGGCAAGAAGTGCATTGATCCGTGGGTAAATGGAGGCTTACATCCAATGGATCCATTAATAGATTTTTGACTCTCTTCATAACATGATTAGGTTTATTAAAGATTAGGTTCACAAGTTGACAACAAGAAAATGGATTGGTGTAGGTAGACACAATGTTAAAAACAATGAATTTAGAAATGAAGAAACTCAAGGAGGAAATTAAATCACAAAAGGATGAAGTTGCAAAATTGAAAGCCTCTCTAACATCGGTTGGTTTTAGGTTCATGCAAAGGCATTTCAAAAGCCTCGATAATTTAGCACCAAAGTCAAGGGCTTCAATCAAAGAATAAAAAACAATATTATAGGTGCTAACTTAAAGAATTTTCATTTCATGAGGTGAATAGCAAGCAAAAATAAAGATGTCGTTATCGATTTGCTACAAAATTTGGCTTCAATCTCTCTATGAAAAGATGTGTAGAAGGAGCTTAGCAAGGATTCTCAAAATATAGTTGAACCCGAGGAAGTTTTCGAAGCATGTCACAATGCTTCAATAAGTAGACAAGGGTATAGGGAAATTAACAAGGTGGTGGTAAAGAACCTCCATCAACATTATCAAAGTCGTTTGGTTTTTCCTAGATCATATATGATTGTAGAAGAGAGGCAAATGCAAAACATGGCAATCATAAAGCTCCTAGATGTCTATAAGAATATTAAAGATTCAATACATTCTATATATATATATATATATATATATATATATATATCTTTTTTAGTATAATGAACTTAACAATGTATAGGTGGCTTTAAAATGAATACAAATTGCAATGATACATATTTATGCTATAACTATAGAGAATAGAAGGGGCAAATGAGGCACAAATATTAAAATACCAAATTATGGGATATATAAGTATTGCACTCATTAACATGGCTCTGCACAACATGCAAGGGATTTTTCATCACAAGAAAAGATTAAAAGAATTCAATCTTAAGATTATCTAGGGTGGATAGGTGTAGCTCAAGTGCCCAATTGTATGAGACCTCAAATGGATTTTCAATCACATAGACATCCGAAGCATCATAGAGTCACAAGACAAAGGAGAGCTACTTGAGGGATAATTCATTGAGTCATTTGAATCCATGCTTGTATTGTATGGATGGAATGACCTTCTTAGATTGGACTGACACAAGAAGCATAGGAATTGTTCCATTAAGGGACAAGACAAATAGTCGAGCTAAGACTTTGAATAGTACAAGAAGGCATTTACAAAGTAGTGCCATCAAAAAATTGCAAGATAGAAATTGGGAGACTATCCTTCAAATTCCATTAGAAGGAGTGCATATATAGATACATTACATGTAGAGATCTACATTCTTGACAAGCTCCTAAGATTGTATTTAGATTATGCTTACTCTATCAAGTCTTCATCATTTTTAGATGTCTACATCAAGAATTGTGAAGAACTCCTTTCAAGAATGGGCTTTCATGGGAGCCACGTGCAACTTCAAAAAGATATACAATAATCTGAAAATCAAGTGATATCTTAGCCCTATATCAATGGGAGGGACAAAGACTATAATATTTCTCTCCAACTTTGATAATGTCCCAAAAAAAGGCAATATTAAAATTATTAAAGAATTATGCAAATATACAACCAATGTAGTAAAATACCATTTTAGAGAATTTAGGAATATCTCAAGTTTCATTCACAAAAGAAATAAATATTTGACCATGTGGCTAAATCTTAATCCATTTTTTGAAGATGGAACTTGGTACTATTATCTATAAAGTATCTTAAAAAAGTTTCACCTTCAAAGAAGGGGGTAACAATTTGACCAGGTGACCAAATATTGACCATCTTATGAAATTTCAAAGTACATGAAAATTCCCAAACTCCCTAATATAGTGTTGTAAGTGATCCTTCAATAGTAGCAAATAACCATATGGAGCTCTCAATAACTTCTTAGAATTTTTCAGCAAAGCAAGAGTGGTGAAAGCTATTTTTTAGAGTACAAGAAAGTTATAAAAAATTTTGTGAAAGCAATAGTTAAATCTTGGGCAAAAAAAGACATCACATTTTACTTGGTGTGTATACTACTTGGAAACTTTTATTTCACAACTTCATTTTTTCTTGCGCTTGATATAGTTCTTTTTTGTGTGTTACATTTTACTAAAGCATGGACCATAATTTGTTGACAACTATGGACCATTGTCCATATGGAACACACATCATACACAAGTCTCCCTATCAAGAAGGAACATTCTACTTCCAAACCACAAGATATGGTGGTGGACTAAGAAAAGAAAAATCATTGTGTGAAATGTTCAATGCTTTTTATAAAAAATAGCTTTTACATATAAATTCAATCAACACCAAACAAGGAACTAAGGGGAAACAACAGAGGATCAATATGAAACTTAGAAACAAGATTCTTCTTTGTCTTTATTGTCTTCTAGCAAAAATACACTGCTTTTGTTATGTAGGAGGTATATTTGCCTCTTATACCCTTACAAAGGGGGGTTCCTTAAGGGTTCGACAACCATGGCATAAGCATTGTAATATAGGAAGTATCCACTCCTTGAGCCTTTGCATCTAGAAGCATAGCCAAAAAACCTTATTAGGACATACTTCTCAATAAGTATAATTTTGTCTTTATTTGTAGGCATGTGCAAGTAACCTAAATATTTGGATAAAGTCTTTAGAGTAGCCATTAAAATAGTTGGCTCATCACTATACTTTGAATGGTAGATCTTCACAATATTTGAACTAAGCCTAGAAAAATAGCATGCAAGGCCAGAATCTTGCCCAAACTTAGTCCATATTCCACCAAAACGAGCAAGGAGACCATCGTTATCATAAACTAATATCTATGGAAAATATGAGAATATGTTATTTTTAATATTGAATATTCAAGAAATTAAAGAAATGGGAAATGAGATTGAAAAAAGGGCCTACATTTTGAGGATTTTCTTTCTCTATAACCCCTTATTCTATCTGCAAATTAGTAGGACCTTGTTGAGGTTCCTCTAGGGTAACCTTCTTCTCCACCTCCCTACCCATACACTCAATACCAACTTGCCTTTTAGTCTTGAAAAACTCCTCTTTAGTTGGAAGTATCTCTGATTGCTTGAGAGCTTTTATAGACAAAATGGAAGAGCATCATTTGCAACAACAAAATTTAAAGGGTTACTATCTAGGATTTGGAATTCCTCTTTGAAATCATTAATTAGGTCATTTTTATCCTCAAAAGACTTTGCTATCAATCTAATGCAAAATTCTTCCTTTAGCCTAGTGAACTTTTGGATATCATTAAGCATTAGGAACTCCTTCCCAAGTATGGAATGGAGTGGAGATTGGCAAGAGAGAGGGATTCAATGGACATTGGAATGTCTTATGGGCCCTCTTCCACAAGGTCCAATGTTTTATTGTGATCCTCTAGGAGGTGTTAGAGTCAATTTCCTTACAATCCTCTTAAGATTATACTTCTTTCCCTAGTACGGAAAATGTATGAAGTATTTGGAATCTTCTATGACTTTTTCTGACTCCACAATGTTTTTGTATGCCTTGAACTCATCCTACATTAAATCTATATTGGCCATAATGACCTTATTTAGATTGAATGGAGCATTGAATAGTCTCTTTGCCTTATCAAAGCTTGAAGTATGGCTAGCTTTATGAAGGAATGGGAATAGCTTCTCTGCATGAGAATCTTTGGCAATGACTTCCTCTCCAGCACAGATGCCATCTTGGATGTTTAGATCTTCTATACTTTTTGGATTTTCTATGGAATCATAGTCTCCTTGCAAAAGGGGTCCTTCATCATAGCAAGGAACTCCTCTTTGATGAAAACCCCTTCATATCTTGGGGAATCATTTCTATGGTCTTCCTTTTATTTAAAATACGTCCATTTGTTTTGGGAGGGGGGCAAAAGAAACCAAACTTAGAAAGTATTACATTACAAAAAAATAAACCAACTCAAAACCCATGGTGCACAAAAAGGCATTGTGGCTCTCCAAAAAGCATACATGTGTGCCATAGGGTCCAAGTTGAGAGGAGGATGAAATCTCTACCAATTTAAGACTAAATGCACAAAAGCCTTGGAATAATATTTTGTTGTGTCACTAAACAATGATAAAAGTTGGGCATCTTGAAACACCACAAGAGGTCAACTAACAATCTTTTGGGCTAGGGACCTAGCACAAAAATATAAGACATGAGAGAGAGAGAGAGAGAGAGAGAGAGAGAGAGAGAGAGAGAGAGAGAGAGAGAGAGAACTATTAGCATCTTTTTGGATGCCTCAAAGCTGTATGGGACAAAGATATATACATCAAGGTTTAAGTTACAAGTCATTTCTAAATACCATTGGTACAAAAGAAAGAAACCCAACTCAAGGTGCCATTGACTCAAGAAGTAAATTAATTGCTGAAGCTATAAGGTTACTAAATTCATCATGATCCAAAAGTAATTTAGTGCTTATGTTTTCTGAAGCTCTCTATGATGGATTTATTCTCTCAAGTGAGTTTTAATATTTGCTTTTGAACATTTCTTACTTTCTTTGTATTGTGGCTATGCATAAGATAGTATAAAGAGTGTGGAGCTAGAGTACAAGTAGTTTATATGAGAGGTAGAAAATTAGTTAGTGAGTAGAGATATCCGATCGCCTTATTCTATTTGAGAGACAAAAAATCAGTTAGTGAGTACAAAGTGCATGAATTGATATGTGACCATCTTAGTCTATATGAGAGGTAATTAATTAGTTAGTGAGTAAAGATTGCATGAGTTAACAACTTTTGAGTAGTATGGACCGTTGGTGGCAAGTAGATTGCATCAATGAGCTTAGATCTTGGACAAATTTCTTGGGAGTAGCATTCAAAAGTCTTAAATCCTTTACTTTCATGTAGATGATGCTCTCAAGATCAAATTTGAATGATTGCTAAGCATCATAGTAAGATAGGAATGCTCTAGAATGAGGCTAGCCATGTATAATTGGTTTTCGATAGCATAGTCCTATCTAGAGCTGAGTCTTACCTACTTAAATAGATTTTCTTTGGGTTTTTAGATTCAAAAATACTTTCTCTTGAAGTATGAGGATCACTCATGAATGATGGTTTTGAGCTTGATTAAACATTGGGATTGTTTTATATTGCCTTTCTTTCTACTAAAATCGCATATGCTTTTGTCCAATTTGATTAAAAAATTGGACTTTTACAAGATGTTTTGAGACTATCCTGTGGGTGTTAAAACAAGAGTTTTGATTTCTTAAACTCTTATGTAAGTAGAACAAAACATGTATAGAATTTTTTAGCTAAAGATAGACCCTGGTCAACACTTGGTTCTTGTGTTGCCTTTAGAAATAATTCATCTTAATGAAAAACCTACCCACAAGCCTCAAGGGTGGTTTTCATTCTACAATAAACTTGACTAACACACCATGAGGACACTTCAAAGGTACATAAGGACACCAAGATTACTAAATACAAAAATACTTTTCACCTTAGACATCAATTCTCCCTAGTCATAGTTCACAAACCAAAAGCATCAACATAGCTAACTTTGTACAAATCCGTGGCATGTAAGGCAAGTGAAGAGCACAATTTGAGATTTAACTCTAACTCAAAAATCCAACTCTCCACGCGAACTTCAAGCTTCAAGCTCTCATAGTAGGGAGTCAACCCCTAACTTTAGCTCATACATGAGACAAATTCGCAACACCATCTACTTCATAAAGTAGATTGGTAACCACATAGAAGGTAAACTTCTCAAGTGACTAGTTAACGAACAATAAGAGAACCTTCTCACGAGCAATGCAAACTAATCCTCAAACTCTACATTAGTAGGGGACACCTAGTCCTCATTGCATTTACAATTGATTCCTTTACATAGGCATGTATTAGGATGGGGAGTGCTTTGCTTTCTTTGATTTCCCCTCTAAAAGCTCATAGATGAGACAAGTTTGCAACACCACCTACTCCATAAAGTAGATTGGTAACCACATAGAAGCTCATCTTCTCAAGTGACTAGTCAATGAGCAATAAGAGAACCTTCTCTCACAAGCAACACAAACTTGCCCTTAAACTTTACATCAGTAGGGTGGATGTCTAGTCCTCATTGCATTTACAATTGCTTCCTTAGTACCTGTTTATATAGGCATGTATTAGGATGGGAAGTGGTTTGCTTTCTTTAATTTCCCCTCCAAAAGAAAAATCATGGCCTACTACCATCATCATCCAAAAGCAATCATATTGGTAGCTCACCATCTATGCTCCCACATAAAATAAAAGACATAGTTAATAATATTACTAACATCATCACCATGTTTGCCAACAAAGGCATCATTAAAAAGTGGTATGTCTTGATCTCCACCTAAGGTAATGACACCCAAGGTGTAATGTCCCCCCCGTGCTCCCCCCCATGAGAACACCCCCCCTCAAAATTTCTTAAATTTTTTTGAAAAAAATTTTATCCCTCCCTCTCTCCCCGATGACAACACATCGGGGAGAGAGAGAGAGAGAGAGAGAGTGAAGTGTGTGTGATGGGGGGGCATGCATCCCCCCAGATGGCGAGGAGCGCCGACTCCTCCCCCCTTACCACCTCCCCCTTTGCCATATAAGGTGACCCTCCCCCCCCCCCCTCTCCCCGTGAGACACATCGCCCCCTCCTCCCTCGATAGTACAGGCCACCCCTCCGTGCAGCAGCCAACAGCGGCCCCCCCTCCCCCCCGTGAACAGAAGGAGAGAGAGAGAGAGAGAGAGAGAGAGAGAGAGAGAGAGAGAGAGAGAGAGAGAGAGAGAGAGAGAGAGAGAGAGAGAGAGAGAGAGAGAGAGAGAGAGAGAGAGAGAGAGAGAGAGAGAGAGAGAGAGAGAGAAGAAGAAGAAGAAGAAGAAGAGGTAGAAGGAGAGAAGAGAAAAGAAGAAGAAGGAGAAGAAGAGGTAGAAGGTGAGAGGAGAGAAGGAGAAGGAGAGAAGAGAGAAGGAGAAGAAGAAGAAGAAAAGGTAGAAGAGGAAGAGGAGAGGGAGGGAAGAAGAGAAGGAGAGAGAGAAGAGGAAGAGGAGAGAGAGAGAGAGAGAGAGAAGAAGAGGAGAGAGAGAAGAGAGAGGGAGAAGAAGAAGAGAAGAAGAGAAAAAGAAGTAGAAGAGGAAGAGAAGAGAGAGAGAAGAAGAAGAAGAAGAGGGAGAGAGAGAAGGAGAAGAAGAAGAAGAAGAAGAAGAAGAAGAAGAAGAAGAAGAAGAAGAAGAAGAAGAAGAAGAAGAAGAGTGAGAGAGAGAAGAGAGGAAAGAGGGAGAGAGAGGAGGAGAGGAAGAAGAAGAAGAGGAGGAAGAAGAGAGAGAGAGAGAAGGAGAAGAAGAGGGAGAGAGAGAAGAAGAAGAAGATGAAGAAGAAGAGGGAGAGAGAGAAGGAGAAGAAGAAGAAGAAGAAGAAGAAAAAGAAGAAAAAGAAGAAGAAGAGAGAAGAAGAAGAAGAAGAGGAAGAGAGAGAGAGGAGGAGAAGAAGAGAAGAAGAAGAGAGAGAGAGAGAGAGAGAGAGAGAGAGAGGCAAGCCGATGCTAGAAGGAGAAGAGGAAGGCACTCTTGGAGCAATGGGCTTCTTGCGTCAAGGGTAGATCTGGAGTTGGGGATTACGAAGGTATCAACAAGTCGAAGAAAGACCAAGGTTTCAACTGGGAGATGGCACTTGAAGAACTTCGGTGTTTTCAAACCCTTTTTCTATCTATGCTTATTGTTCTATTAGCAGGAATGAAAGAACTTCTATGGTTCTACATGCTCATAGGTCATAGTCATTATAATATCCATTGAAGGGAAAGGATACTCATAAAAGCTATATGTTGGTTATGTACTCTTTCATTCCTAGCTATTCATAGATGTAGATGATCGTATGAAATTCCATATGTGATATTGCCAAGTTATGATAAAACTTAATGACTAGCAAAGAAGGCTTGGAGTCTAGCCGTATAAACCCTAAGGGGAAGAGCCACCTAAGCTGATTAGGTGATTGTTATCTTAAAAGGACTTCTACCTTAGAAAAGGTTGTAAATTCCTTGAGCAAGTGTTTTGATACATCCTAGTTAAGTTCTGGTTGTGCATGCAATGGGATTGCGATGCCTTGAAGCAAGTGGTTGTGCGTTCCACTGTTTGTTAATGTGGTTTTGGATGTTAATCCAAGTGGGATGTAATTGATGATTTCATGGCCAGGTCTGTGATGATGGATTGCCATGGGAACAAAAGGGATGTTTTCCCTAGTAAATGTTATTAGGCTAGTTGCTTCAGATGTGGATGATTTCCTAAAGGAATAATTAAGGAAGGATGGCACTAGCAACCCACCGCGAACCGCCAAACCCTAACCAAGGGGGTTATGAATCCACACCGGGAATGTGGACCGAACCCGCCGCAAGAGGTCTCTCCGTGGAAATTAGTTAGCATAGGAGAACACTTGGGTGCCAGGGGGGCTCTGGCCGTAAATCCCAATGCCTCCGGACCCTACACGAGTGTTCTACATGACTCGAGATGGGATCTCAAGGCCTTGATACTAGTTACAAGGCGGAATCTTGGTAGGATAAACCTTCGAGTTTTTATTTCCAGGATACGGAAGGATTATTTCTGCAGAGGCAGAAAGGGACACTTAATTCTCCTATATGGGGGGGAGACAAACATTAATCTGAAGATAAGTTAAGGAAGTGTTTGATCTTATTTTATCTTGTCTTCGTGTTAGTGCCCTAAGTTACGTAAAGGAACCTGTGATTAACGGGTTAATTAAGGAAGCTACTTTTATGTGTCAAACATAATGTGGTAGGTAATTAGATAACTAAAACAACCCCCGAGGGAAGCATGGTGGATGTGACCAATGGGTCTATCTTACGGAAGGGTAGTCTCGATTAGCCGAGAGCTTTCCTCAAAGGAAATGTTAATTAGGAATATTAGGAAAAGTCGAATGATGAACTTAGACAATGTTGGTTAGAACCTTGATTCATACCATTTTAGGGGACCGGAATGGGACTATGCCCTACGGGCAAAGAGGTATGAGTTTGCATTGGTCCAATTGTATCTACACAAAGTGGAGCGGCTGTCGACCGACACTAGAAGGCTATTAGGAAGACTCGGTTGCTAGGAACCTGGACTTCAGGTCGATCCTAGTGGGAATGGCTGGATAAGTTCCATTGCGAGGCAGACTCGAGAGACCCTAGTTGGCAAACCCCGTGTCATTCCTCGAGAGTGCCGGGCAGCGTCTTCTAGATTGATCTCTCGATGGGCTGCTACAACACTTAAATATTTAAACCTTTTGCTTAAGGTCTTACTCGCATGCCACTAGGGTATTCCTCCACAATAGAAATTAACACTCGAGAATCTTATATTCCATCATCAGAGGCATCCACATGGTCACCTTATACATATGCATTAATGTATACCTCTCTTCCATTATGCATATGCATAATCTCCTAGCACCAATATCCTCAAGACCTCACATGCTAATAGATCATACCCTTATTCATGATGACTCATTTACCTTCATGATGACACCATTTCCCCCGAAACTCAAGGTACTCTAGCTCAAAATCTTGGATTGGCCATAATGTTGTCTCATATCAAAAATCAACATAATTATCCACAACTCCAAGGAAACTCCATGCTAATAATGGAGAGATACCTTAGAATATTTATGTAGAAAACATTAAAAAAGTTTTTGTTAGAACCATCTAATCTCCACCTCCCTAAAGGCACAAAACCATCACCATTGTCTCATAACGTGACTAATTCTTGGATCAATCTCACATTTGTAGTCCTAATTAATGCCTCCAAAAAAACCTCACAATTATAACAATTAAACAAGATGATTAAGAAGTTTCAAGGCAATAATAAAGATCATCATTACACCCATGATTTGAGGGGGAGTGGGGTCACTCATAAATATACGAGTCTATCACATGGACTCAACAAAATGGTTTTTTTTAATTGATTTTGTAGACCCCTTTTAAGTACATAGGGCATCATTTAATGGGCATATACATCAGTTGAATTGAAAAAGGGTGTGTTTTATTCATAATAATTTTATATAATGGGATTTTTTATTTAGGGCTTGTCATTGTGGCATTCTATAAATACGAAGACATTCAATCACATAAATCATTTTTCCACTAGCTTTGAGATGTTGGTCATAGTCATAGTTTTCTGGTGGTCGACCTCTCTAGCAAGGATATACCCACACTAATCACATGATGCACAACGATCAAGTTTGTCATTGTCAGATCTCATGGTAAGTTCTAGATTGATCTTGTTGTTGAGTATTGTATGACACTCATTTGAGTGATTGAGTTAAGACATAAGATAACACATTGTTTGCCTACTACTTTACTTCTCCCACATTGCCTATATATGAGATAAGACATTTATGGCCAACTATTCTACTTCTCCCCCATTTCCTATATATGAGATAAGACATTTATGGCCAATTGTTCCATTTCTCTCCCATTGGCACTTTGTTATTGATTATGCCACCCAAACACTGCCTTTGGTACACATAATAAGTGGACCCCACCATGTGTAGACATTCAACATGAGGCCATGGGAAAATCTCCCCTCACACCCTAACATCCGAATCAATGCTAGAAAAGTTTAATGTATCTAGTTGGTATGTCAATGTGGTAAGGTTGTTGTAACAATCTAGTCTTGCACAAGCCATGCCCTATAGCTTGCATGAGGCCTGGACAAAGAGAATGAGTGCTAGAGGGTCCCAACTTGAAGTACATGATAGAGGGATGCATAGATGTTGTGCTTATGACTCCAATATGCCTAGTCGATAGACAAGGATGTCAATGACCTAGTTGCCCCAATAATCACTATTATATGTGCTTGATTTGTCAATACCTGATCCAAACCATGTGCAAACATGCAATGTTGAGGGACTTTGAAAATTTCCCCCAATGTTGTAGGGTTCGTGTCAATGCTATGAAGCTCATTCTACTAGAGGTAGTTATTTTTTTATGTGACTTCACATGCAACGAGAGATGTCATGTAATAGGTTTGCTTGATACTCTAGTTACACAGGATCCCAAGATCTCTACAATCACTCCTATTAATATAACACTTCAAGGTTTTGGCAAGGAATGTTTCTAGATGAGTGATGGATTGTCTCCAAGGGCCTCTAGCACTTTCTCCTATGGCAACAAAAGTCTTTTGAAGTGAAAGGAATATGGCTTAGGGCCTTGTTATAATGTGACAATGAATCCCTAGGTTTTAGAGTGTGCTATGCCTTGGCATGAATTTTCCCTTTACCTACATATGATCTCTTCCTAACCAAAGTGTTGGACTTCATGGATAAGTTTCCTACATTGAGAGCATCATGTGTTCTTTCCAAGCAACTTGTTTAACAAGCTTGTAGGCATACATGTGTACCAATCTTGAGGGAATGCTGGGAACCAATTCAAGTCATAGGTATGATCCTTGTCAACTAGCTAGTTTAGGTGAGTCCTGCATAGTTAAGAGGCTATCACTTGCAGTGGTAGCTCAGTGACTATGAGTTTGTATCAATTATTTTGAAATATGAAGCTTTGTTTCCAAGACAAGAAAAACCTAGTTTGACACTTGAAATGGATGTTATAGATATATATCTTGATTGAGGTGTTGGAGCTCCTTAGAGTATGCTCTTATACACTTGTTCACATCATATTATTCAGATGCCACACCTTGTGGAAAATTTCTCTCTTAAGTAAACCTCATTTCTAGTGACTCCTAGTTGCTTTTCATGCGATCAATGTGCCTCTCTTGTCATGCTAGACTAATGTCTTTTGTGATTGTGCTAGGTCCCTAGTACCAAAAAGATTGTCAATTGGCCATTGTGGTGTTTCAAGTTGCCCAAATTTTTTCTTTTAATGACATAATAGAACACTATTTTAAGGCATTTGTATAGTTGGTCCTAATTGATAGAGATTTCATCCCCCTCTTCTCAACTCAAACCAAACTGTGTGCAAACATGCAATGTTGAGGGGCCCTAAAAATCTCCCCCTGCACTGTAGGGTCTAGGTCTGCCATGTATCTTGAGGTCCACCCAAAGTGCCTTCATGGCACTATGCATCATGCTAGGCTAATGTCTTCTGTGATTGTGCTAGGTCCCTAGTCCCAAAAGCTTGTGAGTTGTGTCATTGTGGTGTTTCAAGGCTCCCAACTTTTGTCATTGTTTAGTGACATAACAAGACATTATTCTAAGGCTTTTGTGTAGTCAGTCCTAATAATCAATAGATATTTCATCCTCCTCTTATAAACTTAGACCAAACCACACATAAACATGCAATGTTGAGGGACTGAAAAAATCCCTCTGTGTTGTAGGGTTTGAGTTTGCCATCTCTCTACCACATAGTCGAGACCACCACTACTAACATACAACTAGGAAGGGTATAGAGGAGCTTCATCTTTAGGGGATATCTTCTTGGATAGAGCACTAGCATTCAAGCAAGTGAGACACCCATGTCCACCCAAGAGGTGATCCAAACACCCCCTATCATAGACAGATCAAAGCTATCATTGAGTACCATAGGAGAGATAGATGCTAAGACACTTAAACCACACATAGCTACATTTCCACCTGAGGAAGATACTTAACTAAGGAAAATATAATTTTTGTCTTTTTTGTCTCTTTTTTAGTAGTATCATTTACATCTATACCATTGCATATTTTTGCATTATAATATTGCATGATAACCAATCTTGTCGGCATGTCTTTTACATTTTTGAGATGAGAGATACACTTCATTATATAGGCCACATTGGCCTTTCAACTATGTTAAGATACTATTTCTTTATTTTGTTTTCTATCTCAAAAGCTTTCTTATTATAGAGGATAAAGAAAAATAAGATAATACTCAAGAGCACACAAAGTTGCACACATGAGAATGATCCTTTTATTGACTTTCAACTTTAAATATTTAAGACAAATGGATAAATATCTATCTCCCTTGTTTTTAAAATGTAAGTAGTTACAAGGTCTGCAAGCCTTCTTGGCTTGCTTGTAGGATTTCTATTTCTTGTGCATATTGGATAATTGTCTTAAATTACAATTTGTGCTAGAGTGTGCCTAACACCAAGATTTCACATTATATTGCCTTTGTGTGCTATAAAATTCTCAAAATTATTCAATTTTTCACAAAATCTAAGATTAAATTTGAATTTACTATTTTGCAAAACATTGAAGCATAGAATAGCTTCAAATTTTATTCTACTATTTTCAATGTCTTATACTTTTTCAGTCTTTTGGCTCCAACTTGTTATTTTAAGTATTTTCTATGTTTATACCTATTTTTTGGACACTTATTATTTTTAGCAATCTAATATGTTTATCTTCTTGGTGACTCATATTATGCCTTTTGACCTTTAGATTTTCTCTCTTAACCTTGACTTCTACTATTTTGATCCTCAACTTTCAAATTTTCAAATACAATCCCCTTGTCATTCCCATAAATGTCTTAATACACTTTGCAATCCAACACACAAATAAACTCGCACAATTAAAACTGTAAAGTTTTTAACTAGAGTGTGTAAAAAGGACAGGAGCTGATCGTATTGTGATTCAAGGAGAATAGGGCATCGGCATATCTTGGTACCTAAGAACTTACCAAGCTCTCACAAGGCGACACTTAATCCTTTTTCTTCTACTCACTTTTGTTTTCGCTCCAACTAGACTCATCTTCAAGAACCTACCAAGCCTTGGCAAGGCAATTATCATCTACTCTTAGAATTTTTATTTCTTTATTTTCTTGTTTTAGGTATCAGAATCCCTTTTTACACACCTTGGTTATCTTATATATTTCAAATATATTCATTGTTTCTTCTCAAAATTAGTGTAATATTTGTGGAATTTCACAAAACATAAGGATAATTAATGGTCAATCAATGAGTCATTATCAATGATGATTCATTCAAAAATACAAATACAATAATAAATAGGCACTTTCCTCGATTTAAATCTCAATACAACTGGGCATGACAAAATTGAGTGATTTGTTTGCACATACTAGAAGAAAGAATTACTATTAAGGTGAATATATTTTCACAAGAGCACAAGGATGGATTATCTCCCAATCTTCTTGCCAATAATTTGATATTTTCTTCCCAACAATGACTGTCGATGCAAGTTATAGCTCCTTCCCTTTCTCACCTTCCTCTCTTAACTTTTTATTAGACTCTTCCCTCAAGCCATCTCCTATCAATTAAAAAAAGAAGTATGGTATAGATATGCCTTCAGTCTCTTAACTCTCCCTCTCATTGATTCTCTTTCAAAATTTATCCCCTTTGATCAATCAAATCTCCTCACTGCCAATCAAATCTCTTCACTACCGGACTCCTCTTTTCTTCTCCAATTCATATGCTACTATTTATTGGGTCTACTCATTTGATTTGCCCTTTATCTAAAAAGTTAAAGATATATACAAGCAATGGCTCAATTGCATATTCCATAGACTTGGTTTCCCTCAAGAAACTCAATGAGCATTTATTAACCTCATCCTACACTCTGAGTCCTCATATACAATGGGCCTCCTATCCTCACTTCCAATATTGGGAGCCAAGGCGAGCCATTATCTTATATGTTGTAATGAAGGAGACCTAGCTAGCCTAACTAAGGGAGAGAAGAGAGATAAAGACTGCAAGAGAAGAAGAAGAGGAGGGAGGAAAAAGGACAAGCCATGAGAGCTGAAGAGAGATGGAAGAGAGATTTCTTGATAATTATGTGATGCCTGAGGAAACCCTCTTACACCTTTTATACCATCAATGTGATTGGTATTTTCCCGTATGCCCGGTTCATTACAAACCATCCCGTCTGACGAATTTTTTCCCTCAAAAACAAGGGCGGAATAGGGAGGAGAGGCTATAGAGTACTACTCTACATGTGATACAAGGGCAATAAGCAAGGGTGTCCATGTCATGAAAACAAGGCCCTGGATGGAGTGGACAATGTGCAGTCCAAGATGGGTTTGCTATAGGAAGTCAGCCATAACTTTGGGTAGAAGACTCCAAACAGGATGACTGAGGTGTCACTGCGGATCCCACAAGATATACTTTCAGCCCATGTCGGTAAGGTGGGGCTGAAAATAATTCATGATCAAAACTATTGCAAAATAGATGGCTGTCCAGAAGCAGACGGGTATGTTGTCCAAGAGAGGACTGATGTAGGAGAATAGCCATAACTTCCCGTAGGAAGCTCCAATCGGGGCCAAAATTGGTGCAAAACATATGGTTGTCTAGAAGCAGGCTGTAGCTATAGTCCAAACAAGGGCCAAGTGTGGTCAAGATCCAGCCATTGCAGCCTCCTTGAGGTGGAGAAACTCATCCAAAATAGAGGTCAGGCACCAAGAAGCTTCCTCTAGAGGTAGGCCTTGCCATTTGATCAGGTACTCATGAATGGACCGAGTACGAAATTGCTTTTTACGCAGTCCTATGACCATTTTAGGCACATCTTGAGTAAGGCCCTCTTCATCCGTGGGGGGCAGTTCCTCCACATAAACTTTGGGGGTGCTTAGAATGGCTTCAATTGGCTCACATGGAATACATTATGTATCTTAGTGTTAGGGGGCAGTTGGAGGCAGTAGGCCAAGTCTCCGACTTTCCTAAGGATTGTGTAGAGCCCGTAGTAACGATGTGCCAACTTGTTGCAAGAGCCATCTTTAAGTGTAGCATAACGAGACTTGGGGACCTTGAGGAGTACCAATTCGCTTCTTGGAAGTCAAGAGGGCGCCTCTTTGCATCCGCATGGAGCTTCATGTGCTCTTGAGCCTTTTTGGGATTGACCTTGCATTGATGAAGCAAGTACTGCTGTTGCGGTCCAACTCTTCTTTCCTAAGGGGGTTAAGCTTCTCACTGAAGACCACAATGGGGAGGGGCACCTGATAACCATACAATGCCTCAAAGGGGGATACTCCAATACTCAAATGAGTGGAGTTTTTTTAAGCAAACTTAGCCAAATGCAGCCACATAACCCAAGCATTCTACACATCATGATAGAAATGTCTCAAGTAGGTCTCAAGCCACTTGTTAACCCACTCGGTCTGCCCTTCCGTTTGGGGAATGATAGGCTGTAGATAAGCTAGTTTGGTCCCCATGGAGCTGAAAACTGACTGCCAAAACTGACTCATAAATTCGGTATCTCGATCATGCACCATGGCATGTGCCAATCCATGCAACCTAAATACATGCTCCATAAATTGAGTGGCGACTTGAGATGTTGTAAACTGAGATTTTGTAGGGATGAAATGGGCTACTTTAGTGAGGCGGTTAACTACCACATAGATGCTATTCCAACCCTTCTTGGTTGTAGGCAACCCAATGATGAAGTCCATCATAATGTGGGTCCAATTTCCCTCGGGTATAGGCAAAGACTGCAGTAATCCACCCGGTTTAAGAGTGCTATCCTTATTTTTTGCTAACAAGGTATACATCTAGACACAAAGTCTTTAACATCCCGCCATAGGCCTTTCCAATGGAAACTTTTTGCAATGCAGCCTGAACCCGTCCATGCATCCATGGAGATTGAGTAAACTGATATGGGGGTAAGTGTGTGTGTGTGTGTGTGTGTGTGTGTGTGTGCGGGGGGGGGGGGGGGGGGGGGGGGGGGGGGGGGGGGGGGGGGGGGGGGGGGGGGGGGGTGGGATTTAAAGTGTCAGCTCTAGCCAAGCCAAATGTGGGGCAGCCACTAGGGTCAAAAGGGAACCCATCCAAAGAATCATAAAATTGATCGGGGTCAAGATCCTCTTTAAATTTTGCATTTTCAACATGTGTCATTATCAGTGGTGTGTCATGTGGGTCCTTGTCCACTCTATCACAATCTTCCAACATGTACATGCTATTAAACCTAACAATGGCATTCTTAAATGGACATTGGGATGCATGATCGGGCGTGTATTTATCCCCACACTTAAAGCATAAACCCTTAGCCTTTCGGTCCTTGACAACATTCAGGGAAATGAATCTTTGGCCATTCGAACCTAAGGCATTCCGAGTCTTACTTTTAGCATACTTTGTGTCACCTTTGGGCGTAGGTGCTGTCCCAAAACTGCTATGTTTTCTCTCAGCATTAAAAGTGGAATAAGTCGGTATCTTGGGGTTGCCATTAATGCATTGTTGCTGCAATAATTTCTAGCATATGGGGGATGCCTAGTGGGGTATCTTTGCTGTCCTGAAATGGGCTACATGCCCTTATTGCGGCAGTATTTCTTGCCATACCGTTGAGCCAACTCTATGATGTCAAATAAGGTGGCTGACTTTTGAGCCATTACATCAGCTGAGAGATTCAAATCCAGCCCATAAATGTATTTATGCAGTTTGGCCTCATCACTGATAGCTTCCACATACATGGATAGGTTCATAAACTAGTTAGTATACTCCCGCACGGTGAGAATATGCTAGTCAAAATGATACCGTTGCCTTGCCAAGCATTCCTTCTCTACTGGGGAGACAAAACTCGAACCATGTGCATCTTGAATTCTTCCCAATCACGAAACTGTTGGTTTTCCCTTTGAATGTACCTCCACCTCCAAGTGAAGGGAAGCGAAGACAATTTTGGCCTCATCGGTACGGGGGTAAATGAGGAAGTAGGCATCGAGTTTAGAGGTCCATTCCTCTAACTCAGTCGGGGATGAGGATGGCCCATTAAATTTAGTAAAGACAATCTTGTCACATAATTCATTTGGGCCTTGCTGCCCATGCATGCCATGTGCTACATATTGCCCATATATACCTTGCTGCCCATACATGCCTTACTGACCAAAATGCCCATGGGTGCCATGTTGCCCATGCATTACATGTGGGCCAAATTGATTATTAGGACATTAATGCCCAGAATTTTCATACTGCCCATGTGCACCTGCATTAGGGCCTTGCTGCCCAAAATTTCAGTGATGCCCATGCAATACATGCGAACCAAGCTGAACATTGAGGCCTTGCTGCCCAAAACTGCCATGTGCATGCTGCCCATGTGCACCCTGTATACTATGCTGCCCAAAATTTGCATTTTGCCCTTGCATATAGCTTCCACTACGGAGAAGTTATTGTCCCAAGGCCTAGAAGGGTTCGTCATGAGTGAGGGGAGGATGGCCTCATCATGTTGCATAGAGGGCTCGCCCAGCTCATAGGTGCTATGGGGAAAACCATGGGTGCTACCAAAACCTTGATGGCCATGTCTCGTCTCTAAGGGGGGAGGATGGTTGGTCTCACGGGGAGAACCATGCTCCTTGGGCTGGAGCCCAAGAGGGTGAGAGGGTGAAGATGAGGGTGCCCATGCACTCTACGAGCGAGTCCATCTTAGCCATCATCTCGCTATGACGTTGATCTTCGTGGTTTTATATCTCCCTATGGTAGTGTTCCAGCTCTCAATGTTGCTCAACATGATGGGTCTCATGTTGGCATAGTGCGTCGTTAAGCATAGCAAAATGGTCCATCTCAAGGGCACCTTCTTCAAGCCTCTTGGGCGGAGCTAGGATCATTCATAGATGCATGGGAATATCTGATCTCACACTGGAAATCCTCCTGGGCCTTGGCTTTACCCTTATGACTTGCCACACTAGGTGCAATCCACCGAACCCCCTATCACAAAAAACTGCAATATCTCAAGCTAGTGAGCTCCAATCACCAAGCTTCTTGATTCAAAACGGAGCCCTTGATCCCCTATATAAGGCCATGCAAAAATATTTCTCACAAAATATATGTAGAATTTGTTGTAATTGACTTTTCAGAGTTGAGATAGGGTACACCTACCTCCCACTGCATACATCCATCATACATCCATCAAGTCATAAATAGGTTTTCCATACATGTGCAAGCTGCTTGGATGTCAATGATTGGGGCTTGGGCCACCAATTTAGAGTAGCTACACCTGCAAACAAATGCTGGACTCCGGATCACCGAAAGGTGGGCAAAGTTCCCCCCAGGCCGGGTTGTGCACCCCTTCAGGATCTTTGATGGCAAGGGGGGTCACCCCTCGTTTATCTTGCCACCTCGCCTGGCATCGGGTTTTTCCTCACCTAGAATATACATGGAAAACATTTATATTAAGCAACCATCATGATATGCATTTACAAATTGAGGATTGGGCCTTTCATGATATGCATGATCAATAAGGAAAATGGGATGGGGAAGGGGGTTACCTCTACAAATCAGTGACTCACTGATTGTATCACTTACACTTTCTTAAAATTTTTGGCTTAATGATCAAGAATCAAGACCAAGCACGATTATGGGTTAAGAGTTTAATTCTCAACCAGTAGGAAAGAAATTTGAAGTGTGCTCAGTCATGCATGCATTTCAAGAAGTGCATAATGAAAGAAGGCAATCAATAGGTGATCCATAGTTTCAGCCTAAACAAGAATTCATGTAATTCTTTAATCTCTCCAAGCAAGAGGTTGGGCTGAGCAAGTGGTTAGAGAAGCGAGACCAAGAACTATGAGACATACCTTGCTTAAGCATGGGGAAGAGGTAGTGGCTGCCCACTCCAAGAAATTCATGGTTGTCCTCCAAGAAATTCATGCTTATCATTGCTCTAGGCAAGCATATCGTGCCCTTGGGCTGCCTTCAGGAAAACCTTTGGTTCTTAATTATGCAATCACTTTTGTGAAAGGTCGCTCACCCAAGCCATTTGGTCAGCTATGGTGGGATGAAACTGTGCCTACTGAAATATCAAGGGCAGAGCCCCACAATCATATCATTCTTCATCCACTTCAAGATCATGTCTTGATAATACGGGAAAATGCCCATTTGCAAGGCTTCTCGAATTATTACAAGGTTTTTGGACCTCTTAAGGAAAGGTACATTCAAGTTGGGAATGTGGTTGCAGTCCCTGTGGGTAGAGCTTTAGGCTACAGCTTGGGACTAGCAATTCAACACCATGCTCCTGGCACTGCAATGATGGAGCACCCCAACAAATTCCCTCCAAGGTCTAATGTCTTCGAGCCAATAGATCAATGACATGCCTCTTGTAGTCGATGAGTAACCTGTAGAAATTTCCCCTTAATCTTCCTTGGGAATCGACTTTCCCTGCTTGATGACCTGTCAAGGAAAGGTACATTCAAGTTGGGAATGTGGTTGCAGTCCCTGCGAGCAAAGCTTTAGGCTTACAAGTATGTCGAGGAGTTATGGTGTAAGAAGCAATCAGATCTGATGTGTTTCCTTCTCTGCATTCGCTGCTGGGAGTACCGGTAACTGCTCAATATTATGCGCATCACTCGTCCTGACAAAGCCCACCGTCTCGGTTACATGGCTAAACATGGCTATATAGTGTATCGAGTGCAAGTGAGGCGTGGAGGAAGAAAAATGCCATTTTCTAAGGGTATTGTGTATGGTAAGCCTAAGAACCAGGGTATCACACAATTGAAGTTCCAACGCAACCTGCGTTCAGTTTGTTGAGAAGAGAGTAGGAAAAGTGCCTGTCAAATCCACAAAGTCATGCTACGGGGGCAACCCTAGGGGCTTTAGTAGGGATAGTATGGATGGTCCAAAAATATTAGATTTTGGGAAAAACTAATATATTCTAGATATTTTAGATATTATCCTCAAAAGATAGAACTGAAAGTCATTTAAAGGAAAAGACAAGTGATGTTTTAGTTAGTTTTGGAGATTTTATAAAAAGAAAAGACAAGCAAAATCGCGCAGGCCATGATCACAGTCTACAGGTAGTAGATCGCACTTCAAACAGAGAAAAGAAGGAGTGAATTGAGAGCTTTCGCCCAAGGTCTCAAGAAAGTGACTGGAGGTGCCATGCAAGCCCTAAAAGAAGGGGGAGATAGATCTTACAAGATTTTGGGCTAGAGCTTCCATGGGAGCTTAAGGATCTTGAGAGAAACGGGGGAAACTCACTTTTGTAAAAGATAGTCATGGTTAGTCTTTTTCCCAATTCCAAAGGGGTCTTCTTGGAAGAGACACCCCTAAAATTGCTCTGTGAAGTAAAAACAAGCTGCAATTCTTGCCCTTTTGCCTCCAGATGATGTCAAACCTCCAGTGAGCTCCCCAAGAAAGGCTGCCATAGTCTTCAAGAAGGCTAACAACTTGTCTGAGTACTTCTTGTAACATACCCACCTTTGATTATGTGACGAGTAATGTTTTAGTAGTCGCCTAGAGTTTATCTTCCAGTCATCGCCATCCATACTCTAACCAAAATGATTAGATTTTGTCCAGCCGCCGATGAACCCTAGGTCTACCCCGCAAGGGAAGCGTCCTGCCGTTACCCACGGAGGACCAACCTAAAGGTTCTTAATTGACCTAACAGTCACCTATCAACAACTAACTCACATCTGAAGGTGTCCTTCGAGAAGCTTCTGGTCCAAAAGAAGCAACTACCATTACCCTTGGTTCATGGAGTACAATGTTTTTTTCTAGTAGCAAGCTAAGGATTTCTAAAATCCCTTGCATGCTTTGGCACAACCGACATATCTTTCCCCTAAGATAATTTACAATTCGGGTTCTGAGACCAAACCTTAAGTAAGTAAGTGAATCGGCCCTTCCTAGAGTTTCTTCCTAGTGTTTGTTTTTTGGGAAACCTCTCGACTAACCGAGACCACCCTACCATGGGACTGGATTCGTCCGAAATCCATCCACCCATTTCCCTCTATGGAAGTTCTTAGTTATCTAATTACCTACCACATTACGTGAAACATATAAAAACAGCTTCATTCATTAAAATCCCTTTTTGCACAGTTGTTAGTTTACGTAATTTACTCACGGACATACAATCAGAATAAAACAAGTTCATTGAATATATTCTATAATGTGTGTTCTCCCACCCATACAGGAGAAAAATTACAATTTCACGTATTGTCTCATCCGACGCATCTGCACGTCACCAAGATCAAATCCACCTATAGCTAGCGTTCATAGGTGTCCCAAGTAGAACTCAAGCCATACAAGGGACCAAGTAGCTCCTAAGTGCGAAAAAGGATTTACTAGCCAGAGCCCCCCTGGCACCTTTCCACCTCCTACTTAATATGATCCCTACTGAGAGACCTCTCGCCATCGGAGCCGGTCCATGCCTCCGCGGCGGTAAAAACATCCCCTCTTGGTATGGGGATTCAGTACCTATTCTTGGGGGAGGTACAGGGCTCCTCAATTCTTATCTCTTCCAATTCTTAATTCAATCAAGACCTAATCTAGAAGATCACAAACAAGATTGATGTCTACAAGTAGTTATGACTTCAATCAATCATTCAACTTTCAAGTGATGCTTAATTCTAGTAGTAATCGACACTTGAGTTTCACATAATAAAATCTTTTCTTTGGAATTTAACTAGAAGTATCTAGATTTTTGGAGTCTTTAACTTCCGAGTTCTTGTAACCAAGTTTCTTGGCCTTAAGTCAGTATTTCTCAAGAGACTTATCTTATTTCTATTGAATTTGGATAGAACTTTATTTTAGAAAAACATGTGATGTCACGGATTGTAAAGGGTTGTTATCTGCCTTTGTGACTCCATTAGTGACTCCCGTGCTCGCAACTCCAACTATTCTTTCCACGTTAGTAGGGTCATTCACGGTTTCTGCTTTTGAATTCTTTCTCTTCAAGGCCATGACAGAATAGAGGTATGATAGAATAAAATAGAGTTCTTCAGTGTCTTCTCTTCTCAGATCAAAGTAAAAGAGGATGAGAGACCTTCAACATATCCCTTTCCTTGGGTTGAACGGGATGATGTCTCTTTATCTCGTGGAACAATCTCTCCTCCACGATCAGTGTCTCATCCTTGTGAAGATTGCACATTGTCACCCCTTCTCGATCAACGCCTCGTCCCGTTAAGATTATTCTTGTCCTTCCTCGTCTCATGGGAACCATGGAAGAAGCTTGATGGGTTTGGGCAGTGCTTTCGTGTCGGGTTAGAGAGAGAGAGAGAGAGAGAGAGAGAGAGAGAGAGAGAGAGAGAGAGAGAGAGAGAGAGAGAGAGAGAGAGAGAGAGAGAGAGAGAGAGAGAGGCTCAATTGATTACAACAGAGCTTCATCGTGTCAATAGCAATAGAGAGACTTTTGCATGGGTCATTGTGTGTCTGTGTGTGAAGCTCTACCTTTGTTTATATAGTAGTGAGAGGGAGGAGGTAAAGAGAGGGCGCCTACTTTTTGGAGTTTTTTATCACATCATCGATGACAAAGATTTTTTTTTTTTGTTTCTACCCTGCAACTTGTCTAGATCACAACTTCATCGTATGAACTCCAAATATAGATATTTGGATACTTAAAACAATCAGAACGCATCATATTGACAAGCCATCGTGGAAAGAATTGAAAAAATCCATCAAAAATAGACAAAAATGATGATTTTAGTAAATCGTATTATTTTTATCCATCTTTTGTCTTGGACAACTTATACCCTTCAAAATAAGTTACAGTATATATTTGCATCCATCTAAGGTGAGAATCATGATACTAAAGATTTCAAACTATTCTAGTAAACTAGTCATGCTTCCTATAAATCATGTAGAGATTCTGCAGTTTTTTCTTTTCCATGTGTGGATAAGTTATCTAAACATGATACTAAAGATTTCAAACTATTCTAGTAAACTAGTCATGCTTCCTATAAATCCTGTAGAGATTTTGCAGTTTTTTCTTTTCCATGTGTGGACGTAAAACATAAATCAATTTTCTTTGGAATGTATGCGCACTTAGTTTATTAAAATAAACTAAGTAATGGGGACATTACACGTTTTTCAACTGTGAAGAATTGTGAGAAACCTAAATCTAAGGGAAGAAGAAGAATCAAGGACAAGGCTCTAATACCAATTGTAATGAAGGAGACCTAGCTAGCCTAACAAAGGGAGAGAAGAGAAAGGAGTGCAAGAGAAGAAGAGGAGAGAGAAAGACGAGAGAGAGAGAGAGAGAGAGGGGGGGGGGGGGGGGGGGGGGAGGGGGGAGGGGGGGGAAGGAAGAAGAAGCCATGAGAGCTAAAGAGACATGGAAGAGATTTCTTGATAATTCTATGATACCCAAGGAAACCCTCTTATACATTTTATGCTGTCAGTATGACTCGTATTTTCCCATGTGCCTAATTCATTACATATGTATTCCTTATGAGCTTTTGATGCGGTAGAAACCATGTCAAGATACCTTAAAGCATACCCACAATTCCAAATCCTGAAGCTTTGTAAATTTAAACTTAAAATTAGTAACAAACAAAATAAATTGTCATAAATATTTCAAACGTGTGTGTATGTGTGTGATATTAATATTTCCTAAGATGTCTCCAAGGCACATAAGATAGAAAAATATGCTCAATATCCATGTGCAATCCACTTTGGGATGCCAATGGCATTGATAAGCACAAACTATTACAGCTACCAAAATTACTACATATGGTACTAAGATTGCCTAATGCGTAGGCTTTTTAGACTTTCCTATCATGGCTAAAAGGCAAACCAAACAAAGCAACATGCATCAAGATCTATTGATAATCCACTTTGAGGTGGCCATTGGCACAAACAAAAGAAAACACAATAGAAAAATATGCTCAATATCCATGTGCAATCCACTTTGGGATGCCAATGGCATTGATAAGCACAAACTATTACAGCTACCCAAATTACTACATATGGTACTAAGATTGCCTAATGCGTAGGCTTTTTAGACTTTCCTATCATGGCTAAAAGGCAAACAAACAAAGCAACATGCATCAAGATCTATTGATAATCCACTTTGAGGTGGCCATTGGCACAAACAAAAGAAAACACAATTATTCAAGCTATGTGAACAACTTAGTGCTTGGGCTTATAGAACTTTGTGATGGCTCTACTAACTTAATAGATTGCCCATTAGCTATCTTTTCTAGCAATCCTTATCTTAGCAACTTGAATTAATGCAAGTCTATTTTTGACCCACATTTTGATTCCTCTAAAATATGTTGATTGATTGCTTTAACGCTTTATGTTACAATCCACTTCACGGTTGCCACTAGAAAATACCAAAGGAAACATAACTATTAAAACTTTTAAGAACAATTTGATGCATAATCCACTTTGAGGTTGCCATTAGAAAATACCAAAGGAAACATAGCTATTAAAACTTTTAAGAACAATTTGATGCATAATCCACTTTGAGGTGGCCATTGGCACAAACAAAGGAAAACACAATTATTCAAAGCTATGTGAACAACTTAGTGCTTGGGCTTTCAGAACTTAGTGATGGCTTTGCCCATTAGCTAACTTTTCTAGCAATCCTCATCTTAGCAAATTGAATTAATGCAAGTTTATTTATGACCCACATTTTGATTCCTCTAAAATATGTTGATTGATTGTTCTAACACTTTACGTCACAATCCACTTTAGGGTTGCCATTAGAAAATACCAAAGGAAACATAACTATTAAAACATTTAAGAACAATTTAATGCATAAGCTTCTTGAAATCCTCAATGATGCCCTTACCACCTCAATAAACTATCCATCTGCATTGTTCTCTAGCAACCCACATGTTGGCTACTTTAATTAGTTGAGTTGTGAGTTGTATTTGTGAAAATTTACTATTAACCTACATTTTGATTACTTCAATATTTTGACTTAAAAATATATGTTTCCAAACTCCCAAGTCGTAACTTAATGCCATTAGAAAATACCAAAGGAAACAAAGCATAAGCTTCTTGAAATCCTCGATGATGCCCTTACCACCTCAATAAATTATCCATCTGCATTGCTCTCTAGCAACCCACATGTCGGCAACTTTCATTAGTTGAGTTGTGAGTTGTATTTGTGAAAATTTACTATTACCCCACATTTTGATTACTTCAATATTTTGACTTAGAAATATATGTTTCCAAACTCCCAAGTTGATAAATTCCTCCCTTACTTGATATATGCCATGATGTTATTCAATTAAGACCATCCTCATCTATTATTGACCTTAGTTTGATTCTCTTGCCTGTAAGACACTAGATGTGCTGCTAATCATAATTTTACCACCCATCACCAGGCCTCTTAGCGTGTTCCATTAGGTAGTAAGAAGACCATGTCAAGTCCACCTTACTTCCCTACCTTTTTTCTTCTTTCAATTTATTTCAATGATCTTCCTATTAGTTGTAGCCAACTCTTTTACCTAATTTTCCTCTGGCATTTCCAAGCATCCACCTTCACAAGTCACTCCTTCAACTCGATGCTCTCATTTCCAAGCATCCACCTTGGCAAGTCACTCCTTCAACTCGATGCTCTCTACTTCCAAGTCTCAAACCTCCCAATGTCATGTACAATGATTTGCTTATTAGTTGTAGATAACTCTTTTGCCAAATTTTCCTTTGGCATTGCCAAGCACCCATCTTGCCTTTCACTCCTTCAGCTCCGCGCTCTCTACTTCCAAGTCTCAAACTTACAAATGTCAAGTACTTCTCTCATTGACTTAACTATCAAGGTTGGTGTGTTCAATGCTAGCAAGACCGTTCTAAAAAGTAGGGGGAATAGATCTATAACACTTTATAAGTACCTCATGTGTGAATGGATTGTTACCTACAAAGTAGAGAAACAAGGGATGAAGTCTACGAAAGGAACTAACGCAATGATGAGCTAAGTGAAGTGTGACAAGCTAGAGATAAGGCAAGGCTTGGCCACCACTTTGAACACTGGTCAATGCTCAAAAAAAATCTTCTTTCAAAAAGTTGGAAAACCTTCAAGTGGGGGAGATAAGAGGCTTTTTGCCAAATTTTAATGGTGTTAAGGGAAAAACACACTAAAATCTTCCAAAGATTATGGGTTTTCTCATCAATTATATTTATAAAGATGGGATTACACTTCCTAGTTTTTTTCGAGCATTAACGCTAGTTCAAACACCACTTTGGAGGGCACCAATTAATGTTCCAAAAACTGTAATCTTTTGGCATTTGCACAAGGCCCCTTGAACGAGAATGCAAAGACCGGAGCGGATCATAAGGTCCTTGCCTATACAATGTGTCACAAAATGATCAAATGGTGATCATATTTTTGCGAGCCAGGTGATCACATGTGGAACTACATTTGCAAAAGGGGACCTTTGAATTCACCACTAATTTATCAATTAAACTTTTCATTGTAACATAATACTAAAATATGAACAGCAAAACAAGGTTCCTTTCCTAGCCAACACCTACCCACAAATCCCTAGAAATCAAAGACCGATACTATATGCACATCTCTTGTTAACAAATCAATTTCATGGCCAAACGAACAACTCTAACACTAACAATATGTTCATTACAACTTCATGGACAAATCAACAATTCAAACACTACTATATACCCATTGCACAGTCTCATTCCCCTCAATATTAGCCTTCCCCATAGTAGGCCTGACTACTCTGATCATGTCATGCTACTCTGAGAGATCTTTGTCAGCTAACTACTGATATACACTTGTAAGCTACTTCCACGAGGTATATACACAGTGCACCATCCATTTCAACTATACTCCCATTGTCTGTAACAACAAACATTTTGAAAGGCCATGCCGAAAAATGGACTCGCAAACCCACAAAGAATAAGCCCATGCAATGTTCTCACGCAACCATAACAATCTGAATACTGCAGGCACAATGCTGCCCACTGAAGAAACGACCGCAAAATGGGGCAGAGATACAGAGAAACAGACAGACAGACAGACAGACAGAGAGCAGCCTACAATGCTGGACATAATAGCCAAACAGCCAGGAAGAGAAGAACTTGTGCCAACACCAAGGTACTGACAGTAACAACTGATTTTGGGGCAGAACTGCCATCAGAATTATGCACCCGCTTGGATGTAGAAGTAGCCTCAGTGGTGTTCTTGGTCACATTAACTGCCACCTTCATCCCATTCTGGCAATTGTTGCCATCCACGAAGTAGTACACCTTCGTCTCGTTCAATGGTACCACTGACCGGCCACTCTTGGCCGTCCAATTGTATATCCAGTTGTGTCCAAAATAGGAGCTTATAGTGCAGTTTGTATACACTGAGTAGTTCACTTGAAAGACTGTGTACATATTCTCTGGATAGTGGAAAGCTGCAACAGAGAGGGAATTGCCTGTCAGTCTTTTTGAAGGTCAAGAAGCCATCAATGAACAGGAGCAGAAACGAGAGACCCGCAGAAAGAACTGCAAACTTTAAACCTATCCGCGAGACGCAGATCCCTTGATAAACAACAAAACAGGAGCAGAACCTGGATTGATTTGCTGAGAATCAACCCACCCCTCCAGGTAAAGCAAGATTTGGTTTGGATAGTACATAAAGTTTCAACCACATAGTAAGATACCAATATTTGGTGTGGATAGATAGTCACATAGACATAGAGCTTCAGTCACACAGTAAGGTACTAGTTGTGACATCAACACAGAAGACCCTGAAAAACAACCTTACAACAGAGCTTCTACCTCTCTTCCGTCATGGTAATAGTGAGGGATGTGGTCAAGTTTCACAAAGCTATGGAACCCTTCTAAATCAATTAGAATAGATCACTCCTCTATCATAGCTGCACATCATTCTTGATAAGAGCTGACTGTCATGGTACCAAACTAGCATGTCAACCCCCTACCTAAGCATGGTCAGAAATCTGCACTCACCTTCCCTGTAGCAAAAATAATCCCTGTCACATGTGCAGTTCAGGGCATGCTTACCACATTGCGGCGACTTACAATCAAGCAGAAATCCGTCCAAAGCACGGATACAAAGCCAGCTTTGCCACTGAATGGGGGCATTTCCATACATCACCATGCCCTTCACCTTGACCAGTACAACCGAGCTTCCAACTCTTGATGTGCCTGATCTTTAAAGACATGCTACGAAAGCTACTCATTTCAAGGGGTAGCATCAAACACACAGAAAGCTGCAGGCCAATCCCCTGTGCAGACACAAGATCATCAATGCAGCATTCCTGCGAGACCCCTTTCTGGCTACCCTTCTCTGCCTATGAAGATTGATGACGGGTTCAGTATGTCTCAAAATGTGAGCCTGTTTATGAAGACATTCTGTCATGTGTGGCCTACCATTCTCCCAAGAACGTGCAGAGCTAATGCTCAGCACACATTCATGTAATGTGCGCAGAGCTAATGTTCGGCGCACAAGAGCTGATAATGTGCAAAGTTAAAGCTTCAGGTGTCAGTCTAGTAAGACTTGTGCTGAGGTTCAAGCAGAGGCCGCGCTCCGGATAATGCTTCAAATGTCAGTCTAAAACGACTTGCGCTGCGCAATCCAAACAGGCAAGGAAGGTGAGAGGAACTTACAGACTTCATCTCCCACGTAGAAGGTCTGAGAGGCAGCCCAAACAGTGTAGTTGAGGTTGACTTGAGGGCCAGCATTGGCTGGGATCTGCCAGCCATGGTTGGCTCCCACAATGTGATCGGTGGCGCTAACGAGGGGGATCAGAATCAGGAGAGAGCACGCGAAACAGAGGAAGAATACCCTGCCTCCTGGTTCAGCCGACGCTCTATAGAGCTCCATGGTGGCTAATGGAGAGTGGAGGAAGAGAGACTGAGGGAGAGACGAGGGGGGCGAGGTCACTGTGAGAGAGAGAGAGAGAGAGAGAGAGAGTGTGTGTGTGTGTGTGTGTGTGTGATCTGTACAGCATGTATACCCAAATGCTTTTTCGGGCGGAGCCTACTGACACAGGGCGACAGACAACCCAGAGGCCAATGCACGAGAGAGAGAGAGAGAGAGAGAGGAGAGGCTCAAAGTGGGCGGCATTGATAACGGCTGGATATTTTAAGGTCCCTTCACATCGGCTGGCAAATTTTGCCTTCCGGGGTGGCTGGGAGGGAAAGTTCCAACTCACACATAATTAGAGCATCTCATGTCTCATGAGTATCTATCTCAATAGAACCTTGTTGCTTCTCAACACCATGGGATCGTTAACATGAAGATAAAAAGATCTGTTATAAGGTCAGCCCATCATCTATTAAATCTCCAGGAGAATCTAAACACGTAGTGCCTAGTTTTTTTTTTACACAAGAAAATACAAAATATAAAAATCGATTGCATGTGAAAACGATCGATTTAGGTGTGCGTGAAAAAAAGGTTTCTGTAACAAGGTGCTCTTAACGAGTTAGCTTGTTGTTACCATACATGCACTAACTAACACCCCCACTACCACACAGTTGCACCTTGTGCCATGTTGTGGGGAGCTAAATGAGGGTTTGCTTAGCCCTCCACATGGCAGAAACCCTTGCCAAAAGCAAGGTTTTAATGCAGGGCTTGTAGGGTTAAGGAGCACATGTCGATCCTGTTGGTCTACATAATGGTAGGTGTGCTCGCCAATCCCAACCCAACAAGCTAACATTTTGTTAATGCCTTATTTTGTCCTCTCTATGTCCACAAATATATAGGCCATAGGTGTGACCACAAGGCTGATAAGAGCTTACAAACACCCCAATATCCTTGTTTGCACCAAGCCTGACACAACTCTTATAGCTTTCACAAATATCATGTCCATGTGCCAATACAATCATAGTGCCTCTAAGCATAGCTTCACAAATATCATTTTCATGTGCCAATACAATCATAGTGCCTCTAGGTGCAACTCAAAGATGTGAAACCACACATTAGTGTTACTCAACCCAAACCCCACACCCAAGCCAATTGAGCTACACCATTCAAAATCTATTTCAACTTTATGGCCCAAATTGTATGTACTTTTGCCATATTTGTGTGTATTTACAAAAGTTGGTAAAGTTCAAAGTTTTAAACTTTCTTTATCAAGTTTGAAAGCTTTATGTACATGGTTGTCCTTTATATAAGTGGAACACATTCAACATCTTTGACTTACCTTTCAACCAATGAATAGTTTTACATTTTGGTCTTCGACATTCTTGCCCTTGTCCATATTGATTTAAACTAGCTTTTTGCTGGCACATTTGAGTTGTGTGGGCATTCTAGGAGTGTTTTTCTTCTCCCTCTCCTCTCGTACTATGCTTCTCTCTTGTCGGCACCATCTACACAATATAACTACCATTAAGAGAATGCCCAAGTCTTTAGATTCAAGCCAATCTTATGTGCATATATCTTTTCTTAGATGGTGTTGCCCACTCTTTTTTCAAAACATGAAAGAGAAATTGTCCTAGTATGAAAAGTCTATTGTATGTCACCCAAATATGAAACATCAATTAGGACTTACATCAAATCTTTAAGTTTCCTAAAGGCTAGCTAGAGGCCTCTTGGCCTTGATCTTGCCAAAAACAACTAGGGTAAAGGGCCCAATAGAGTGTCATCAAACAATCCTCTATTATAACTTTTTTTCCCAAAAAATTTGCATGGCTTAATTGTTTGACTCACATTAAGCTCATTTGTGATTTTGAAAAAAATATATCATAATGTTAAAAAGTTTAAAAAGCCACATCTTTTCTACAAAATTGTCACTCAATTGGGGTGGGGGTGTGTTTTCCTTTCAGGGAGCGTCACTTTATTGGCCCCGATACTCTAGGGTCTCTTTCTTGATAGTGCCAAGCTCCTCTACTAGTGATTTTCCAAACTGTTGTCATCCACGCAACACCCTATTCTTGAAATTCCATGTTGGTGGCCTAAGAGTGCCTGCTCTTATGAGCCGTCAAAACCTCCAAGTCTCCCCATCCATTCTACTCCTATCTCCTAAGGCCATACTAAAAATTAAGCCATTGCCATAATGTATTGATTGCTCAGTCCACACAAGTATCCTCTTACAACGTGGTCGAACCTCCTTTCATTCCCAAAAGAGATGTGTAACTTTTCATTTCTATTGATCTTCTTCCACTTTTCATTAACTTTGCTAAAGAGTATCATTGTCTGATCTCCTAATGTCCTTTCTTTTCTTGCACATGATTTGTGGCTTTTTGGAAGTCATCACTACAAGCTTGGTAAAGTAATCCTAACTTGCCAAGGGGATAATGGGCCCTATGGGCTAGAGAGGATATGTGTCATCAAGATTACCTCTAAAACAATAAGAGGAAAACTCAATATGTCATAACAAACTTGGCATAATAATCATGACTTGGGGAGGGGGCAATGGGCCACTCCTTCTTTCTTCAAGAGAGGATCTTAGTCAACTAGCTCACCCCCCTAACTGTCACAAAAAAATCCAACACTAGTTGAGAGGATTCTTTTTATTATAGAACCTATTTTCTTCTCTAATCTTAGCCAACGAATTGATTCCTCTTTATTTGGCCTTCCTACTCTAGTTAGATAGATTTTGCAAGATATACCTTCTTAAAAGGTGATGAGATCACCCTCACCCTCTGTCTCTTGCTTACTTTACCCATGATTCCATTATGAATGCAAGAAAACAAGAAAAAACATAGGAGAACGTGAGAAATGCTCATTGTCACAACTCCCACTTTATTATAGTCTAGGTTTCAAAGGTGAAGCTTTGATACTTGCTTGACTCAAGATGCACATGTTGGATGCAAAGTATGAGACGAGACTAGATGGTTTGGAACTAGAGTATGAGCCAACTAAGACCTAACTGTCCTAACTAAGGGAGAGAAGAGAGAGAAGGACTACATGAGAAGAGGAAGAGGAGAGAGAAAGACAAGGAGAAGAGAGAGAAAGAGAGGAGGGAATCCATGAAAGCTAGAAGGAAGGAGAAAAGAGACTTGATTATTGATAAAACTCATCCCCTAATTGGGTCTCTCAACACCTTATATACCCTGTTAGTATAATTGGATATTCCCATGCTAATCCGTGTCCTACCCGTCTATCCCCACTCTTTTACATTCCATCACGACCCCAAAGGTTTTTGCCCTCAAAAACAAAAAGAGGACCTATGGCTCATAGCGAAAGGGGGGGGGTGTAGAGTACTACTCTGCTCAGCATTACAAAGGAGAATATAGGTATGTTGAAGTACAATCTCATGTGGAATTGGGGCATAGAATTGCGTATATGATGTATATGACATGTGCAAGTTGATAGCATATGAGTTTGGCCTCCAATTCTTGACAATTAGGGGCTGACAAACAGTGGACAGCATGTTGTCCAGAACAGGCCTGCTGGAGAAAACTGGTCATAACTTCCTATGGGCAGCTTCGATTGAGACGTGTGGCATGTCAAAACGAAGCTCATGAAGCGTACTTTCAAGCTATATAGGTGACACTTGACTATCATTAATGCAGGGTAAAAATTATTCTGAAATAGTATGCTGTCTGTAAGTTGCCTGCATTTCAGACTGGGGAAAATTTAGCTACTGCTCAATCAAAATTGCATCCTTGAAGTAGGGAAAGAACTACACTGGTGAAATGCTGATCAGGATAGGGCTTTTCAAAGACCATTCCATTCCCCGGGATCAAATGGATAACCTGCATAATAAGCATGATGGAACCTAGAACGGGCCAGCACTGGCTCGTGCACTAGCCGGACCTCTATCACACGCGCTCAACAACCCCACGGTCTCGCGGCTAGGAACGTTGATGACACATACATTGCCTTCCTAAATGTCTTGCATTTGTATTACGTCGTTTGTAGTCCACTCTTCTCTCACCCACTACTCCTCAGAGGGAGTCCCTTACAAATTGCCTAATGGCACGAAGCACAGACATAGGGGGTCCTCCAACGGCTGAATGCCGCCACCCCTCTGCGACTCTCCTACACCTTGGGGATTGGCCCCTCGATGCGTTGCTCAACATATAAACATATCGCACAAAAACCACTCAAGATACCATTTAATCATATACAGAAATGTATCATTGTCCTTACTTCTCGTTCCCTTAGACCCCACGACTAGCCTATGGCTTAGGGTATCCTGTCTCTCACTCAACGTGGGTCAAGGTCCTAATGAAAGCAATTGCTGTGCATCCAGGATTTCTGATACCTTTAAATATTTCCATGATTTATGCATATTGTGGATGCTAAGTGCTCAAGCAATTATAAAATCAATATTGTGCACATATGGAAAACATCCTTTCAATGGTTTTCAACTACCGTTCTTATGCGGCGTTGCACGAACCTAGCACCGAGGAAACCCTCGTGCTACTAGGCTCTTATTTTATAATTATTCACCGACCTATATGGCATGCAAACAAAAACAGCAATCTTTTTATCATTTGACTCCACATTTAGACACATTCTAACCACTCTACCCTCCCATCGATCAAATGTCGCATTGTTGTATAGATTTATAGGGCATTTTGCCATCATTTTATGTGTAAAAACGGGAGAAACACACTAGAACAAGAAGGTGGGACTGAACTGAGGCAAATCCTCATGCTTCAGTCCCCACAAACATTCACAAACATTGTTCTTAACTTTCATTAATTTTCCGCACCCAAAATGCATTTTTTCCCTATTTTTTGTGTTTTTTCTCTATTTTCCTTGTATTTTCCCTTATTTTCTACATTATTTTATTACTAAAAATTCAAAATAGGTTATGGGCTGTGGCCCTTAGTTCCTTCTTGCAGCAAAAATGAAAATTTAGTTGGTGTCTCTATTCATTTTTCCATTTTTATGCCCAAAAATATCATTTTCCCTTGATTTTCCATATTTTACGTGTTTTAGTGTATTATTTTGAGTCACAAGATGCATGTTTTTCTGATTTTCTGATTATGATCAACAAGTACTCATGGAAAACAACAACATAAACAATTTTTAGCCCACATGAACAACATTTTATCAATCAAAAGCCATGAAATCTCAAATTTCCTTTGAAAAAATTGAATTACCGCTTATTTGCGTGTTTCGGGTTTCATGTCCATGGCTGCAAATCTGAAAATCAGCAGCACTTCATGCTCAGCACGATCACAAATCACCATTTCTAGCCCATGGAGCAATCCGATCGATGCCGGACAAGCCTCCATCATTCTTTCTTCTTTTCTCTTCCCACATGAACTCCCTCTTAGAAGAGAGAGAGGGAGGAGAGAGAAAGACTGATTTTCTCTCTCCCACTACAGGCTGCCATTGACTGCGTAAACCGGAGCGATGCGGAGCGGAGATCGAGTGTAGTGGCCTGGAGTGCTTGGCTTCATGGCTTGCTTGTAAGCTTTCACATCGATTTGTGGGGGGAGACGGGGGGGGAGCGCCGTTTTTTTCGGTGGCCTGCAACAGCCGCCGCCCCCCCTCCATCACGATTTTTCAAAGGGGGGTGCCCTTTCACAAAGGCACCCCCTCATTTCTCAATTTTTTGGGCACCTCCCAATTCTTGACCGGCCTTTTGGCCTTTTCCCTGCCTCTCGCGCATACGGTGTCCAAATCGCAGTCTGAAAATTTCTGTGAGCTCGTCTCGGCATCCCACACTGACTGATAGCTCCATTGACCGGCACAGGCGCATGGAAAAATTAATAAAAATCTGCAAGTGTTGCTCGGGCATCCTTAGAGCACTTTGACGCTTAAAATCGTCCTAGGTCGAGCCGCCGCCTTTGACATTGGATATTTTTCCCTTGATATTCATATTTTTTAGCTATTTTTAAGCAATTATCGGCACCAAAATTCCGCTCTCATTGGCGACCACGGGATAGGGCGACTCAGCCCATCGAATCCACGAACATATCTGCACATAAACAACCAAAGAAGCATCAAGCTGATACAAAACAAATATATAATAAAACTCAGCACAATGCTCCCCCTACCCCTGGACAGAACCAAGGCATAACATCCACAAGGAGTAGGCCTAGCATCATCTAATAGAAGATCTGAAGCGAGTCACTGACCAACTGCTCCAACACAGCCAAACTAAAAACCCTATCAAAGAGGTTGCCCGAAGTGGTAGTCTGAACTACTTACCAACTAAAGACAACACAACTAGGAGCTCCTACAAGGCGAGGACTCCTATAGCCTGATCAAGGAGTATTTTCTTTTAGTACATTTCTTCTTTTAGGGTTTTTATTTTATTAACATACTTGGGCATGTAAAAAGGAGAGAGCTGAGCGTAGTGACCCAAGGAGAACAGGGCATCGGTCTCAGGACCTGTCTCGGCACCCAAGAACCTACCAAGCCCTCGCAAGGCGACACTTAATCCTTTTCTAACGCTCACTTTTATTTTCGCTCCAACCTTCCTTATTTTATCATCATTTTTTTTCCAGCAAGAAGCCACCCCTAGGAAGACAAGGTATCGGCCCCGGGTCTGACTCGTCCCCAGGAACCTACCAGGCCTTCGCAAGGCAATGATCAACTGCTTATACATTTTCATTTCTTTTCTTTTCTTTAATAGGGTTTAGAACCCCTTTTTACACACCTTCGTATTTATGTTCATCCTGTAGGATGTCCAGGGTTTCTTGGCATCATCATTATTATCTTCTAGCAGGCTTCGCTAACTGCCTCACAACTAACAGGAACTCCTGGAACGGCTGCCTAGCAGGCTAGCAGAACAGGGCCACTAAGACTTCCTTCTAAAACAGGCCTTTCGATGCCTGACAATGTCTTTATAGGAGGCAATGACTACTCCGACCTCCCTCAAACATACTTAGCCTAAACCTGGGACTTCATGCCTTGGTTGCCGGCCCCCAACAAAGATATATCCCCTCAATAAGTACAAATACACATATAACAGGAAAGAAAGGTACTCGTAAAGGAGAGGTATCACCTGGATTGGCCACAAGAAGCTTCCATCGCAGCAAAGGCTCCTCCAGGCTCCACCAACATTCACGAACACGAAACCTGTCCAGCACAACACTTAAAACAAAAACCCGATTAAACGCACCCGCACTAGATAGGGAAATGGCCCTCTTGGCCTAATGAAATCAAACATGACTTTGCTACAAAACTGAATCGGCCCTCTTGGCCTAATGAAATCAAACATGACTTTGCATAACATCCTCCTGGAAACAACTATGATAGACATCAAAGCATACCATTCCCAGGGGAACAGAGACTCGTAGCCCTAAACTAGGTGCATTAAATTATGACCCATCCCTCCTGCGTATATTGCAAGAGGTGTTCGCATCACATGTCGTCTAATCAGTCTGTGGGTCCAAGATATTAAAGGCAGATGAGTCTCGCTTACCCTCTGCATCACCCAGATCAACCATCGTCTGCCAAAGAGGGCATGTTCAGAAAGCATACCCCACAAATGACCAGGTCCTGTCTCACCATCAATAGATATATCGGGACAAGAGCCACAATTAAAGAAGAGGTCTTCTTCATAAGCAAAATTAGCCAATGAATCGGCAAACTGATTCCAATTTCGTGGAATCAGCTGAAAAGACACTCTATCGAATTCGTCTAGCAGGGCTATGGCAGTATGATGGTACATGCAAAGGATGGGGTTTCGTACCATGTACGTCCCATTGAGTTGATTTAAAACCAACTGAGAGTCCCCTTTCACCAATAATTGGCGGATACCACCCTTCTTTGCAATGTTCAAACCCATAATCAGGGCTTTGTATTCGACCATGTTATTGGTAAAATTCACCCCGAGATAAGCAGCTAACTTCTTGACAATGCATAATCGGGGGTCTCGGATGACAACTCCTACACTTCCTTTTTTACATGCACCCCTGGACGCCCGATCAAAGTACAAGGTGTACGTCCATAAGGGGTTTACATATCCCACCATCCTGAACTCTACTCGTAATTATGGTAATCAAAATTCAACATATTCAACGGGTGGACTATAGGCTCCATCCCTCCATCATCATTGAATTCAACAGGGATGCTCGTCAAAATTTGTAGGCAGTGATGGCAGAAGACCTTGATCTCCCAAATAAATGTCCCGCCTTCCTGCTCAGTCACCTTGTATTCTTTGCTCCACCAAATGAGCTTTCCTTGATGATACCTCTGTTCTAAATATGGGTGTTCTAAATAAGGGATCAGACGACCCATCAACGTCTATCACGATTTCCTTGCAGATATTTGATCGATCTCTCCTAGACCTGCAAGGCAGTCATAGTATTAGTGCAATCAGAAATAATAAGGTTTAATCTTATTAAGATTAACCTTATTTTTAAATTCTATCCCCTCAAGGTCAGCTAACAAGACTGTGGATTTATTCTTTCCTATTCTAACGATCCTATAGGGCCCATCCCATTTGGGCTCTAGCTTGCCTGGAAATAATTCACGTCGTGCCTCATAATACAGAACAAGCAGTCCTTTCTTGAAGGTGTATTTCTTGGCTTTGAGGTCGTGTAGCTGCTTCATTCGGTGCTTCGCCACTTCTTGGTGCAATAAGCTCTGCAGCTTAAGCTCATCTAAATGTGCCAGGGTCGTCAAGCGCTCAAAAAGTGTGTCTTCATCACTCAAAGAATGATTGATGGCAAACCCGAATAGTCGGCAGCTCAATCTCTAAAGGCAAGACACACTCCTCCCCATATACTAACTTGAACGGGGTATGGCCAGTGGCTCGTTTGAAGGTCATATTATAGGCCCACACTGCCACATATAACTTTTTATCCCAATCCCGTTTCTTTTTCGATACAATTTTGGACAGGATGCCCACAAGCTGCTTGTTGGTGCTTTCAACTTGCCCATTGGCTTGCGGGTTATATGGGGTTGTCTTGTTATGCTTGATTTGCCAAATTTCTGTCAAACCTTTGATCATCTTATTCAGGAAATGGGTTCCGCGGTCCAACACTAATTCTTTCGACGGACCAAAACGGCATATTATTTGCTCTAAAAGGAAACTAGCAGTTTCTTTAGCATCATCTTTCCTTGTTGCACGTGCTTCTGACCACTTTGTGAAGTAGTCAGTTGCTACAATGATGTACCTCTTTTGCATAGTCGACGACGGAGTAATAGGACCCACAAAGTCTATTCCCCTCTTCTCAAATGGAAGTATCGCCATAATAGGGTTGAGTGGCCGTTTCCTATTCTCTCGATTATCATATCGTTGGCAAATATCGCATCTCTTAACATACGCAAACGCATCCTGGAAGATGGCAGGCCACCAATAACCTGCTCTTAAAGCCTTTTGTGCTGTAAGCTGTCCTGCAAAATGGCCTCCGCAAGCAGAATCATGGCACTCTTCCAAAATGAATGGCACCTCGTCAGGCATCACACATCGGCGATAGATGTCATCAACCCCTTGCCGATATAATGTACCTGCTATCAAAGCAAACTTTAACGCTTGCTGCTTAATTTTTCGTTTCTCAGCTTTAGATAATTCGGATCCTGCCTCTCCCGTCGATAAATAATGTGTTATTGCAGCATACTAGGAGGGAATAGATGCCGTATCTATTTTAAATAACAACTCCATGTCACTACCTTCAGCCACAGATTCTTTCGGCTCCCCAAAGTCCACAAGACATTCCACGATGCCTTGCAACCTTGGTGGCTTACTCTTGATTTCATAATCAAATTCCTGCAAAGTGATTAACCACTTCGCTAGACGATCAGGCGGCTGTAGCTTATTCATCAATAATCGAAGTCCCTCCGCCTTCGTATAAAGCACGACTTTCTCATAGAGAATATAATGCCTGAATTTCTTGGTCCCAAAGACCATCGCTAGACACAACTTCTCCATGTAGGTATAATTGATTTCGGATACCCCCAGCTTCCGGCTAGCGAAAGCAATCGGGTGGTACCACTTCTCTTCCCAAATTTGGGCTAAACAGTAGCTGATACTATACATGGTGGCTGCTGAGAATATATAGAACACCTCACCTCTTTTAGGTGCTTTTAAAACGGGCGCTCTTGCTAGCTCTTGTTTCACATCCTTGAATGCTACCTTACAAGGGTTACCCCATTCAAACAAACAGCTAAAGGACAATAAATTTGTAAGCGGCAACGTTCTTTCTGCCAAGGCGTTTATGAATCTATGGTAATAACCAACTGAAGACTGAAAGCTATGAACTTCTTTCGAAGTGCGTGGTAGACCCATGGCAACTATAACTTTGACTTTCTCGGGGTCTGTCGCAATTCCTACCGAACTGACCACATGACCCAGCAATAGCCCATAAGGTACTCCAAAAACACACTTCCGTGGGTTTAGGGCGATGCAGAATTGTCTACAACGCTCAAAGCATTTTCTTAAAATGCCCAACTGCCTTTCTCTCACAGTGGCGGCCCCTAAGTCATCAATAAACACCTTCAACTCTTCAGGGGATATGTCACCGAATGTCTTATCTGCTGTTCGTTGCCACGAACCAGGCGCATTGCATAAACCAAAGGCCATCACATGGTATGCAAAAAGTACCAAATACAGTAATAAAAGTTGTTTTCAACTTGTCCTCTTCTGCAATTGCCATCTGGTTATATCTTGCAAAGCAATCCATGAACGAATATATCTCCCTACCCGCTAATTGATCCAAAATCTGATCAATAAATGGCAATGGGTAGTAGTCCTTAACTGTCTACTTATTCAGCTCCCTAAAGTCTACACATAATCGAATTTGATTATTCTTCTTCTTTCTGATCACAACTGGCGAACACCATTCCGTGTGTTGCACAGGAAAAATCAAACCCACTTTTCGAAGCTTCTGTAACTCTTCAAACAGCCCGTCCCTTAGTTCGAAAGGCATACGCCTTACTTTCTACCATACAGGACGACTGCCCTCTTTCAACGGAATTGTATGAATAGCAAGACTAGGAGGAATGCCTCTCAGCTCATCATAACTCCAGGCAAAGATATCACGGAATTCCTGAATCAGGGCCACATAGTCCTCCCTTTCTGCTGTGCTGAGCATAGAACCTAATTTGATTGGCCGTGAATCATCAGGCATACCAAGGTCTAGCTCGATAACATCTACATCTCTTATACGATCTTGGCCCTCTATCGGCTCGTTCAAAGTAATCTGATAGATGTCTTCCGTGGTGGATCCCTCTTTGGACTCATCACTCGATGATGTCTCACTGGTAGATAAATCCTCTAATGTCTCCAATTCTGTAGAAGATAGAGGAGCTCTTTCACTCTGCGGGGACTCAGGATAAGCATCAACCACCACACGCTGGGCACCTCTGCCGAATATTAGTCGACCGGCGGGTATATCTACTTGGCAGTCCGCTTGCAAGATCCAAGGTCGTCCGAGTAATACTTGGTAACTTGGGCGCCCTGCAAAACGAATCACCCTAAAGTCCAACAGGCATTCTACATTTGCAACAGTGACATGGACCTTAGTAATGCAGCCTTCCGGCTGTCTCAAACTATCATCTGCCATTCTGAGAATTGTGGAGGTATCTTTCTGGATCGCAAGACCCAACCTTTCCATCAGTTCAGAACTCATAATGTTAACAGATGATCCCGTGTCGACAATGGCATAATCTACTAATATCCCATCGACATAGGCTGCAACCCTTGGGCAATGCTTCTCAGCATGCTCGAACCAGTCATCACCAATTCGCGCAATACCCAAAGGTTCTACTATATACCCGGTACATAGGATCTTTCTAAATTCCTTGCGTACTCCTAGGGAAAGCTTAATAAGCTGTAAGAGGTTCACGTCCGGCTTGACTTCACAAAGAGAGCTCGCCAAATCAAATTCATGATAGTTCGATAGAGCTCGCTTTTCACGCCAAACCATCCGCTCTTTAGGTCGCTGAACCGGCTTTATTGCCTCTTTCTTAACTTTCACCTTCTTCTTTGGTGGTTCCTTATCGGCTTTACTTTCCACGGGCTTCAAAGGTCCCCCTTCCATGGCAGGATCCAAAACTTGCGTTCCTTTGTCGCCTTGTTTAGGGTTTTCGTCGACAGGCTTATCCTTGTCGGCTTCTCTACCCTTTTGATCTCTTGTAAGAACAGCTTGCAGATTAGAGGTTTCAGCATCATTAACACATACAGCCTCAATCAAACTAACCCCACTACTGCTAGGTAGCTCCTCCACTGTAGTCTTTGGTCGTTGAAGTATTTGTTTAGGCCCGTCTTCTCACTGGGAATCATTTCCTTGGGCACGATGATTAACAGGCCCTGGTTGCCGACTACCTCGCTGGAGGGAACTGATCTTACTCTAGCAAGTAGCTGCTAAATGGCCGGATTTTCCACAGATGTCGCACTTAACATTTGGGCAATTTCTTTAATAGTGCTGCCCACCACACCATTTGCAACTAAACCTCGACGGTGCACCCTCATCTGGGTATCTACTTCCTATCAAATTTTGTTGTTTTTTAAGGAAGTTGACATCAACGGCTATTTGTCGATACTGCTCCGTAATCATGTTGGTATAATGCTTCATCATGTCCTTAACCTCACCAAGAACATTGGAAGCGCTCGACTCATAGCCTTGGTCATTACCATGTCGTTCCATCGGCCTAATAATTTGATTAGGTACTGGTTGTTGAGCCACAGGTATGGCATTAGAATTGACCGCCTGGCCTCCACCATTTGGAGCCATTTGACTGCTCGTTGGCATCGACATGCTAGGGGGAGCTGGTAATAAAGGGACATTCTGCATCATGTTTCCTCTCCCATTAGGGTTAGCCATCGCTATCCCTTGGCCACTACTGCCATTGGCCATCGCCATATTGTTTCCCAATACTAAACCCATATTCGAATTGCCTCGAGAAGCATAGGCTGCTTGTAGTCGGGATTCCACTTCTTGTGCTCGTGTAATGGCAGTATCTATATCCCCCAAAGGGACACTACTCAACTGCAATTGGATATTAAAGTCCAAACCATGTAGGAAATATTGCAATTGGGCAGCTGCGGGGATAGGAATAGAGGTGTCCAACTTACGGAAAACCTCTTTTATTTTCTTCGCATAAGCACGAATATCCTCGTGTGGTTCTTGGCGGGTCACGTTGAGTACACGCAACCAATATTGCCCACCCCTTTTAGGGGCAAACTCCCTTCGAAAAGCTCCATAAAATGAATCAATATTCAATACGGTTCTGGCTTCTAAACCATGATACCATATAGCGGCTCTTCCCTTGAAAGTCATGTTGAAGAACATAATTAAATGTCCTTCTTCTTGGATGCGACAGTTAAACATCAGCTTTTGAAACTCCCTAATGTGGAGTTCCGCATCTTCCTCAACTAGCCCATTAAAAATGGGTAGCGGGTAACCTAGAGCCGGAAAATCCGTCGTTCCTGCTGGAATTGCAATAGGCTGCGCCATGACGAGGATTGGATTTGCACTAGGAATAGGGGATGGTGGGGTTACACCTCTCGCACTTGATATAGACTGACTTATGGAAGAAAGGGGAGCACTAGAGCTTCCACCTTCTCCTAACTTACTGCTTGTGGCCCCAAGACTACTAGATCCACTCCCTCGTAAGGGTTCAACACCGCTACACTTAGGGGAATATCTCCTAAAAATTTCAGCACGTCGCCTAGCTCTTTCGTCTCTCTCTTGCTTTTGGATTTCTGCTGGACGATGCTTATCGTTAAATAACGAATCAATCTCAGTATCCTTTGGCATAAACTGCTAGTTGGTCCCTAGACAACTAAGATTCGAGGACCGCCACTTTTAAGCGGCTCCTGGCAAACGCACCACTGATGGAACCTAGAACAGGCCGGCACTGGCTCGTGCACTAGCCGGGACCTCTATCACACACGCTCAACAACCCCACGGCCTCGCGGCCAAGAGCGTTGATGACACATACATTGCCTTCCTAAATGTCTTGCGTTTGTATTACGTCGTTTGTAGTCCACTCTTCTCTCACCCACTACTCCTCAGAGGGAGTCCCTTACACATTGCCTAATGGCACAAAGCACAGACATAGGGGGTCCTCCAACGGCTGAATGCCGCCACCCCTCTGCGACTCTCCTACACCTTGGGGATTGGCCCCTCTATGCGTCGCTCAACATATAAACATGTCGCACAAAAACCACTCAAGATACCATTTAATCGTATACAGGAATGTACCATTGTCCTTACTTCTCTTTCCCTTAGACCCCACGACTAGCCTATGGCTTAGGGTATCCTGTCTCTCACTCAACGTGGGTCAAGGTCCTAATGAAAGCAATTGCTGTGCATCCAGGATTTCTGATACCTTTAAATATTTCCATGATTTATGTATATTGTGGATGCTAAGTGCTCAAGCAATTATAAAATCAATATTGTGCACATATGGAAAACATCCTTTCAATGGTTTTCAACTACCGTTCTTATGCGGCGTTGCACGAACCTAGCACCGAGGAAACCCTCGTGCTACTAGGCTCTTATTTTATAATTATTCACTGACCTATATGGCATGCAAACAAAAACAGCAATCTTTTCATCATTTGACTCCACATTTAGACACATTCTAACCACTCTACCCTCCCATCGATCAAATGTCGCATTGTTGTATAGATTTATAGGGCATTTTGCCATCATTTTATGTGTAAAAAGCGGGAGAAACACACTAGAACAAGAAGGTGGGGCTGAACTGAGGCAAATCCTCATGCTTCAGTCCCCACAAATATTCACAAACATTGTTCTTAATTTTCATTAATTTTCCGCACCCAAAATGCATTTTTCCCATTTTTTGTGTTTTTTCTCTATTTTTTTTGTATTTTCCCTTATTTTTTGCATTATTTTATTACTAAAAATTCAAAATAGGTTATGGGCTATGGCCCTTAGTTCCTTCTTGCAGCAAAAATGAAAATTTAGTTGGTGTTCCTATTCATTTTTCCATTTTTATGCCCAAAAATATCATTTTTCCTTGATTTTCCATATTTTACGTGTTTTAGTGTATTATTTTGAGTCACAAGATGCATGTTTTTCTGATTTTCTAATTATGATCAACAAGTACTCATGGAAAACAGCAACATAAACAATTTTTAGCCCACATGAACAACATTTTATCGATCAAAAGCCATGAAATCTCAAATTTCCTTTGAAAAAATTGAATTACCGCTTATTTGCGTGTTTCGGGTTTCATGTCCATGGCTGCAAATCTGAAAATCAGCAGCACTTCATGCTCAGCACGATCACAAATCACCATTTCCAGCCCATGGAGCAATCCGATCGATGCCGGACAAGCCTCCATCATTCTTTCTTCTTCTTTTCTCTTCCCACATGAACTCCCTCATAGAAGAGAGAGAGGGAGGAGAGAGAAATATTGTTTTTCTCTCTCCCTCTATAGGCTGCCATTGACTACGTAAACCGGAGCGATGCGGAGCAGAGATCGAGTGTAGTGGCCTGGAGTGCTTGGCTTCATGGCTTGCTTGTAAGCTTTCACATCGATTTGTGGGGGGGGGGAGGGGGGGGGGGTGCCGTTTTTTTCGGCGGCCTGCAACAGCCGCCGCCCCCCCTCCATCACGATTTTTCAAAGGGGGGGTGCCCCTTCACAAAGGCACCCCCTCATTTCTCAATTTTTTGGGCACCTCCCAATTCTTGACCGGCCTTTTGGCCTTTTCCCTGCCTCTCGCGCATACGGTGTCCAAATCGCAGTCTGAAAATTTCTGTAAGCTCGTCTCGGCATCCCGCACTGACCGATAGCTCCACTGACCGGCACAGGTACATGGAAAAATTACTAAAAATCCGCAAGTGTTGCCCAGGCGTCCTTAGAGCACTTTGACGCTTAAAATCGTCCTAGGTCGAGTCGCCGCCTTTGACATTGGATATTTTTCCCTTGATATTCATATTTTTTACCTATTTTTAAGCAATTCTCGGCACCAAAATTCCGCTCTCAAAGCATCAAGAGCACAAGGGTCATCCATACAAGCATGGGTCACCATACTACCACTGGGGTCAAAAGGGTAATTGTGATCCAATGCATCCGTTGTATCATAGAAGTAATTCATGGTGTCATTGTCAAGCACTGATGGTGGCACAAGATCCTTACCGACCCATATGGTAGCATGCATTGACTTGTCCATAAACTCATTGGAAACTACTAGGTCAAATCGGACTGGAGCAGATGAGGCTGCAATTCAATACAGCATTCAATGCATCAATCCCTAGGCATTTCATGTCCATGAGTTTCACATGCGTGGCTATTACTGGGCATTCAAAGTTAAGGGCCTTGGGCTGATGGGGCATCTGCTCATGAGCCTGCAACAGTGAGATGCTCTCATCATGGCATCATTCTTGAGAAGTATCATGTGGCTCATAAGGATGTGCATGTTGCTTATAGAAATGATCAAGTGGATGATGATATCGAGCACTCCATTGCTAATAATGATGTTGCTCCCCATGTACATACTCATATACATTTGCGTGATGTTGTCCATGTACATAATGCTGTCTAGATGGTTGTCCATGTATGTGACCAGAATGTAGTTCATAAGAACATATATAGTGATCAGATGCATGCTGCTCAAAATATTCACACTCATCATATGCATGTTGACCATAAGTAGGCGCATGCACTTGCCTTTGCACATCGAACCCATGCCAATGGTCATGGTACTCATAATGTCCATGAGAATGCCCATACATGCCTTGCTGACCAAAATGTCCATGGGTGCCATGATGCCCATGCATTATATGTGGACCAAACTGATTATTAGGGCCTTGCTACCCAAAATTTCCATGTTGCCCATGCCATACATGCAAGCCAAACTGAAAATTGGGTCCTTACTTCCCAAAATCACCATGTGCATACTGCCCATGTGCACCCTGCATACTATGCTGCCCAAAATTTGCATTTTGCCCTTGCATATAGCTTCCACTATGGGGGAGCTGATGTCCCAAGGATGGGCTAGAAAGGTTCGTCACGGGTGATGGGAGGATGGGTTCATCATGTCACATAGAGGGCTCACCCAGCTCATAGGTGCTATGGGGAAGGCCATGGGTGCCACCAAAACCTTGTGGGTTACGCCCGGTCTCCAAGGTAGGAGGGGAGTTGGCCTCACGGGGAGGGACATGCTCCTTGGGTTGAGCCGAGGAGGGTGCGATGGCGGGGATGAGGGTGCCCATGCGCTCGATGAGTAAGTCCATCTTGGCCATCATCTCGGAATGACGCTGATCTTGGCAGGTTTCCATCTCCCTATGGCGTTGTTCCAACTCTCGATATGCCGGTCGGCATGACGGGTCTCATGTTGGCATAGAGTATGGTTGAGCATAGAGAAGCGGTCCATCTCGGGGGCACCCTCTTCAAACATGTCTTCACGATCCTCTTGGGTTGATCTAGGATCATTCATTGAGGTACGGGAGTCCCTTATTTCATGCTGGAAGTCCTCTTGGGCCTTTGCTTTACCCTTGTGGCCTACCATCCCAAGTGCAGTCCATGAGACCCCCTGTTACAGAAATGGCAATATGAGCTAGGAAGCTCCGATCGCCAAACTTTCTGATTCAAATTAAAGCTCTTGATCCCTTCTACAAGGCTATGTAAAAATATCTCTGACAGTAAATGATCAGGGCTTTTCTGTAATTGACTTTTGTGGGCTGACTATGTAGGACTGCTGCCTGTCCCACAGTACCTCTGAGCACAAAATTGGGCATATCTCCCAAACTTTAGGGCAGAATGGGAAGATTTTTAGCTCAGATCGAAGGGGACGATGCCCTCTTCGAATCAAGCTATGGGGTCTATGCTCAGTCACATAAGAAGGCTTTGTTGTAATTGACTTTTGTCAGCAGTTCCCTGAGTCTGCATCCCTGCAATACTTTGCAACTTCCATGCATCACTGTGCATGGGAACCATTGCCAATATGAACCAAATCCTTGCTGATTAGGGCTAATACATTGCCAACAAGAGCATAACCTTACCAGACATGACATCTCAAGACCAATCATAAGCATCATTACCAAGATTGCCAATCAAGGCATAGGCATACCACTATGAGTACCATTGTCAAGTTCACTTATTGTTAACTCAGATTTGGTCGTACCCTCTAAAGTCAACACTACAAAGGCTTGTTGGAATCCTTCAGATACTCGATCAACTTCCAGGAAGGCTACACCTCTTGAATCCATCTTCCAATCCAATCACCTAGAACATTTGGCTTTATTGGTCCTAACATTTGGCTTTACTGGTCTTAACCAGTCTTAACCAAGCTAGCACGTTCAGGGCACCTGCTATTCCTAGAGTTGGTCTCAGTAGAGGAATTGTCAAACAGTGGGGATTCTTCTTTCTCTCGCTTTGCGGCTATGTTGTAGACTACTTTAGAAGGATTTATGATGTTTCCAGATTTGATATTGCAGTTCGAAAAATGTTGCAAAGACCTTGCTGAGCAAGTGAGACTTGAAAGGCCGTTTTTCCCCTATTGGCTAACCTGGAGAGCTGATACAGCAGAGATGAAGACTATCCTCATGTTCACATGCAAGCTGAAGTATCCTTTGACTAGATCTTTGCTCATCAAAGATTGGTAGAAAGATCCGCCCACCTCATGCAGTGCAGGTCTGATGGCAGAAGATATGTTCCATTGGCAAGCAACAATTATGGGACTTGCAGACAGCCCTTATGCTGAGGGTGTATTTTTGGTGATAATCCACTGTAGCAGTTGGGTTGCCACGAGATCTGTCCCTTGCTCTTGCTTATGCGAGAAAATAGGCTACATCAACGGCAGTTGCTTTTCAAGATGTAGAGTTGGCTCATACTAATAATCTTCAAGGACTTGTGATTCGAGCTCTTCTCGCTGATTGCATCTTACCACACTGCACTATCTGCTGAGGTATGATTAAGAATTTCTAGAGTACTGGTTTCACAGTCCAAGAAAGTGACATCCTCTTCAAAATTGGCTTGGGGTTGAAAAACGAGCTGATGTCTTTGTCTTTTGGCCTCCAAATTCAATCAAACCTCCTGCCATAACTCTTGTGTGTCTTCCAAGAAAGCTTCCATCTCTGCCTATGTACTTGAAAAGTAGGATTTATTGTTGGAAAATGAGACTAGATTTGAGGGAAAGGAGAGAGAAAGGAAGGATCTAAAAACTAAGCTCTGATACCAAATGTAATGAAAGAGACCTAACTATCCTAACTAAGGGAGAGAAGAGAGAGAAGGACTACAGGAGAAGAGAAAGAGGAGAGAGAAAACAGGGAGAAGAGAGAGAAAGAGAGGAGGGAAGCCATGAAAGCTAGAAGGAAGGAGAAAGAGAGGAGGGAAGCCATGAAACCTAGAAGGAAGGAGAAAAGAGACTTGATTATTGATAAAACTCATCCCCTAATTGGGTCTCTCAACACCTTATATACCCTGTCAGTATAACTGGGTATTCCCATGCTAATCCGTGTCCTACCCGTCTATCCCCACTCTTTTACAACTAGGTGAGAGCTAGGGTATTATTATCCATTCGTCTATGATCAATAATTTTTTATTATGAGCTTAGTTGTATCTTTGTGGTCTTTATTTTGCTATCTTATGTTTGATCTCAAACTCTTACCAATCATAGATGTGTGCATAATTGTGTATACCTTTTGAGTTTTAGGGATTTAACTAGACTAGTGTGCTCTTTAATTAGGTTAATTTGCTAAGCAATAGAGTTGAAAGAAGTGAGCCATATGGCCCAATTAAGTGGGGTCTCCCCTTCGAGACCCCTCATATGTCATTGTGCCCACCCAACATCACTTCTTCAAGGTACTTTGCCATTCTTGAGCCATGGCCTTAGCAGCATCAAAACTAGTAATAATGGCCTTCACATCTTTACTAAATATAATGTCGTTCCATCAACAGAAATGGTGAATGCGTTTAGGTAATTTAGCATATATAAAAAAGTGCCAAAGAAGTAAGGACCAAGGCTTTCCTTTGTCCATCATCATAAGCCATGAAAGGGACATCTTGCTAGGCTTAACTTTGAGGAATTCCATCCCTAGTCCACCTTCTACCTTAGAGGTGTGAATCACTAGCTACAAGATACAAAGAGATATCTAGTTGCCCCCAAAGGGCCAAAAAAAAGAATATAGAATTTTGATGATCTACTCTCACATGTATTTTTTGGAAGAGAAAGCAACAATAATGAAGATATGGATGGCCAAGAGAATTATATGCATGAGCACTAACTTGTCCATAAGGCTTAGAGGCATCTCCAACCACTTTTATGATTTGGCCTTGAGTTGATCATGTAATCATAAGCCATGAAAGGGACATCTTGCTAGCCTTATCTTTGAGGAAATCCATCCCTAGTCCACCTTCTACCTTAGAGGTGTGAATCACTAGCTACAAGATACAAAGAGATATCTAGTTGCCCCCAAAGGGCCAAAAAAAAGAATATAGAATTTTGATGATCTACTCTCACATGTATTTTTTGGAAGAGAAAGCAACAATAATGAAGATATGGATGGCCAAGAGAATTATATCCATGAGCACTAACTTGTCCATAAGGCTTAGAGGCATCTCCAACCACTTTTATGATTTGGCTTGAGTTGATCATGTAATCATAAGCCATGAAAGGGACATCTTGCTAGCCTTATCTTTGAGGAAATCCATCCCTAGTCCACCTTCTACCTTAGAGATGTGAATCACTAGCTACAAGATACGAAGGGATATCTAGTTGCCCCCAAAGGGCCAAAAAAAGAATATAGAATTTTGATGATCTACTTTCACATGTATTTTTTGGAAGAGAAAGCAACAATAATGAAGATATGGATGGCCAAGAGAATTTAATCCATGAGTACTAACTTGTCCATAAGGCTCAAAGGCATCTCCAGCCACTTTTATGATTTGGCCTTGAGTTGATCATGTAATCATAAGCCATGAAAGGGACATCTTGCTAGCCTTATCTTTGAGGAAATCCATCCCTAGTCCACCTTCTACCTTAGAGGTGCGAATCACTAGCTACAAGATACGAAGGGATATCTAGTTGCTCCTAAGAGAATTGCACCCATGAGCACCAACTTGTCCATAAGGCTTAGAGGCATCTCTGACCACTTTTATGATTTAGCCTTGAGTTGATCATGTATATGGCCACAATTTTTTTTTTGCATAGAAGCATTACTACTGCCCCAAGGATAGTCTAGATACCAAAAACCTCCCCTCGCTAGTCCTCTTGAAGTTATAGTTGAGGAGCTAAGCTTCATCATTCTCTTCACCATTGATGGGAAGGAGCTTTGTATAATGAAGATTGACCACAAAGCTAAATGCACAATAGTCGAGAAATTGGAGGGACTTCAACTGTTTCAAAAGTTTCAATCTCATTGTGGCTAACTATCTCTCACATAGTTGTCTCAACACCCCAAACTCAAGCCAACCATGCATCCTTTCTTTTCTACCTAAGAAAGTAAATAATACAAGACTAGCTTTGAGGTATAGTGATTTCATCAACTTACCTTTCCATGTTGTAGACCAAAGCTTGAAGGCTCAAAGGTGGTTCTATGATCCCATCATCACAATCCCTCAACTTCTCTGCATCCACCACCAAGCATGCCCACCTTATGAGAAAAAGATAGAGAAGAAGGAGGAGGAGAAGAGCTTCAATTTCACCTCATTGAATTCCTCACTCTATCACAACTCAATTCTCACACACAATTTCAAACTTTATCTCTTACCAAGATGGAAAGAAGAAGAAGTAAAGCAAGAGATGGAGAAGAGCTTCATCATCTCTAGTCCTCACTCAACGCACACTCTCACTCTTTCTCCCTCTCACTCTCAAACAATGGTTGCACAAGTTGAAGAATAGAAGAAGAAGAAGGTTGCTCAAGATTTCACTAGCATAGCTTCAACAACATGGAGGCATCAACATGAATGATTACAACTATGGCCTCCCATCCTTTTATTGACCAAGATTAGGGGGCGTCCCTTATGCATTAGATTAGGGTTTGCACTCCACTTTGCATTTTTGGGTTTCCATCACTCTTTGGGCACCCTACCCACTTTGTGGGCTCTTGGCCTATAGCTTGCATTAAAAATGCATAATGTTGTGGTGATCAATGGAGGAGTACTAGAAGAATCATCATAGTTGGAGATTACCAACTTTTTCAACCCAATCCAATTGGACCATCATATCCTCATAATACCCAAAATTCTCTATTTCATTCCCATGTTTTGTCTATAGTTAGATCTTTACTTTAAGCCTTATTTAGAGTGAAAAAAGTTGAAATTAGAGAGGTTATTGAGAGTTTTACCCATTTAAACTAATTTTCCTACTAATAATTTTGTAGAAGTACCCACTATTCTCAGTCATAGCCCACCGAGACTTATATGACTCCTTTTGAAGGTTTTAAAGAAGGATAAAAGAAATTATTGACTATCTTTTAAATTAAGACCCACAGAACATAGGTAAAGCTTAATAAATGAAGAGGATAACATAAATATTAATATTCTAAAGTACATCTAAAAATTATCCTACTCTCACTATAGTAATAAATTCAAAAAGACACTAGAAGTTCCTATGATTCTAATAAATCTTGAGGTAAATGGTCTCATATTTAGATTTTGAAATTGTTGTTTGAAAGGTCCTAAAAGAATGAAATGCAAACTCCTAGAACCCTTATGTAGAGCATTGTGTCAATTAGACATCAAATAAACCATTGATTCTTTAAAAAGGACATAGAATACTCTTGTCATGAATTCTCTAATTCGACCAAATGAATTAGGCATATAATTGTAGAATATGGAATTTTATCTATTTTGTTGCTATAGTCGAGGTAACTAGGATAACATCATTTGCAAAGTATTGAACTTTGTAAGAACAAAATGTTTCAAAGTGATATTGATTCCCATGATTTTGGTTTTCGAATATAAGTATTAACTTTCTTGTATTCTTGAGTTAGCTTCCTCTTGTGAGTATTGTGTGTAATCGATGTAATAGCTCAAGCAAGTCCCCCCCACCATGCAATTCTAACATGTTATCAAAGCAGTCCCATTAAGAAAGGTTGATTTTGAAGACCGAAGTGAAGGAGGAGGAGCAAGGATTCAAGCATGTAATCAATCAGTAAAAAGCTCTCCCATTCTTTCTCTCTTTCCCTTGGATAGTGCTCATGGAGGCACCAAAAGCAAGGTAGCATGAAAATCTCAAATTGTTGTGAGTTTTTCTGTACAAGTAGAATGGTGTATAGTCTACAAAACTGCCCTTTAGGGCTTATCCACTATGTTTTTGCCCATTTGAGGTCATTTCAAGTCCCATTTTAGCTATGGTTTACAAACAATAGTTTCAAGGTATACTGACTGCATCAGTCATTTCCACATGCATATGTCATAGATCTCAAATTTGTAAGTTTTATCATAATGGCTGAGAGTAGTGGATATCCTAAAATCCTATCATTGAGAATGAAGGGAGAAGCCCAAATGAAAGCACGAGCAAGTGGAAGTAAGAGATGTGAGCTATGGAGAATGGAGCAAGAGAGAGAGAGATCATATGTGGGAACTCCAATAGTCACAATGTGTGGCCGACCTTTTCTTATTCAATAGTCACTAAAAGATTTTGGATACGTAAGGAATCTTGGCCATCTCGACTTTTCTACTTGTCATTGGGGACAATTAGCATGACTGACCTTCACATGGGAAGGTAAAGGAAAACTAATAAGCTTAACATCATATATATGAAATCACTCAATCACCTTCTATATGTAAGGCTGTGACAAGTAAAGGAGCCCCTTAGAGCGATCATGTGTGATGCACATACTAGGAATATGTGAGGCATGCTCCATGTCTTCTTGAGCTGAGTCTTCAAAGCATCTAGCTCATCATGAGCTCTCCCAACAATCAACACACCATCAACATAAAGTACCAAGATAATAAGGCTACCATCATGGGCCTTCTTCTTGTATAAACACGGATCCATATCACTCCTATGAGTATATCCTAGTGAATGCATGAAAGTATCGAGCTTATGGTACCATTCCCTAGGTGTTTGCTTAAGGCCATAAAGGCTCTTTAACAACTTATACACTAGTTTCCTTGCCCTTTTCCATAAAGCCCTTAGGCTACAACACATAGATATCCTCATGCAAGTCCCTATACAAAAAGCCATTTTCACATTCATCTAATAAATATCCAAATCTAATTACGCAACCAAGACCAAAACCATCATAGGGTATTCATCTTCACTACATGAGAAAATACTTCATCAAAGTCAACACCATGCTCTTGCTTAAAACCCTTAGAAACAATCAATACAGCCTTATATGCTAGCTTGGGGAATCCATAGGTACTCTTCAACTTGTACACCCGCTTAGATGTCAATGCATGTTTCCCATGAGGCAAAAGAACCAAATCCCATGTATGGTTTTTCTATAGTAAACTCAGATTATATGGCCCTCTTCCAGGAGTGACCATCACCTCTACACATAGCCTCCTCGAGCTCACCAAAATCTATCACCATAATATAGTCCATGGAGGGTACAAACCAATTAGGTTGATATCTATTTCTAGTAGACCACCACAAAATAGGTTGTGGGGCTTGTACATCTTGTCTAATATTATGGTAATGGGCTTTTGGAGTATCAACTACTGCAAGCTATCTAGTTGGCTGTATAATAACAGGAGGCTCCTCTTGAAAGATCACCATGCATACCTCAACTACCTGCTTAGGCTACTTATGCATCTTCTTCTCATGGAAAACAACATCATGGCTGTGGATGACCATTTGAGCCTAAGGATTCCATAAGTGATATCCCACCTTACCTACATCTCCATAACCAAGAAAAATGCATTTCATTGACTTGATCCAACCTAGTGCATTTATTCGTGGGTACATGGAAAAAAGGCTCGCATCCAAAGACTCTAAGATGCGCATATGAGGGAGGTTTTCTAGACCATGCCTCCTTTGCAACTTGGCAACCAATAGCAATGTATGGGGATTTATTGATCAAATGTATGGTAGTAATAACTATCTCAATCCAAAAATGCTACGATAATAAGCCTACTTGACTAAGCATACTTTGGACTCTTCCTTGAATGGTCCTATTCATGAGCTCAACAACACCATTTTAAAGGGGTAAACTGATGCTTAATACCCCTCTCATTATAAAATTGTTCAAAATCCTTAGAGGCATATTCTATTAGAAGAGCAAAACACGTAGCAAAATAATGAAAAGACACAAGATCAATGAAAGAGGGAAGGTGCAAGTTATAACTAAAAATAGGAATCCACTATGTTAGGAGTACAAGGGTTGAGCACCAACTCACGCACTCCATAAGCTCCCTCTCTCTACACCAAGAACCTACAAGTACATGAATGAATAATGGACTATGGCCACACTCCCTTCTTTTATAGACAAAAGTAAAGGAGTTATCCTAACACAAAATAGATTGGCCAATTACCAAATAATAATAAAAAGAGTGCCCATAAATTAGGTTGTATGCATCCATAAACTTGTGATATGAGCACTTTTAACACCCTCTCTCAGAGTAAGGTGAACAAGTAATGAACAAGAATACCCAAGATGCACCATGGATACTCCAACAGCATGCACTCCGCTGGATGTACCTCAATAAGAAAGCACCCTGAGACGAGTAAGTCCAAATGCCATAATCCCTCTCTAAAAGCAAAGTAGTCAAGCTAGCCACCTTATATCTCCTGCAGTCACACAAGCTCCATGGATAGCTTGCCATAACACCAAGATTCCTCCATTAGAGCATATGCATGCCCTTTGGGTCCCCTCATGCAAGACCACACAAACACATCATGTCACACGTCTTAGCATGGACTTGGCACTGGATACACCAGTCCAAGGTTTGTATCACGAGAAGATGTGAACTTGATGACACACATCAAATCCACCAACAATGAAAGAGCATTAGCATGTCCTCTCTCCACCCACACTCTTGGTCCCTCTAGCTAGGAGCATGTGAGGGTATGTAGCATCATTAGAGCTAAGAAGAACTATCCACTTGAGCCATCATTAGTCTTCAAGTAAACCAAGCTGATCTAGATATGTACATGGTAGTGTGCTTTGCCAAGCAGACCATGATATCCATTACATGAAGCATAACATATCTTCATATCTTCCCTTGCTTCAAATGTGACAATGTGCCACACCATTCTATCTCTTCACCTTCATGTGTGTGACCACCACTGCATCCCATCATGATGGAGGTAGAGATTCCTCCGCAAGTTGGAGTTATCCACCAACAATGAAAGAGCATCAGCATGCCCTCTCTCCACCTGCATACTTGCCCCCTCTAGCTAGGAGTATGTGAGGGCATATACCATCGCTAAAGCCAAGAATAACCATCCACTTGAGCCATGTCCATAGTTGCATGCTCTGCCAAGTATGACCATGATATCCACTGCACAAAGTGGCAACACATCTATCTATCTTCCTTTGCTTCAAGTGTAGCCATAGTCCATTATCCATTCATGTACTTGCAGGTTCTTGGTGTGGAGAGAGGTAGCTTGCGGAGTGTGTGAGCTGGCACTTTGATACCATGTTAGAAGAGCAAAACACACTACAAGATAACCAACACTAAGAATATATCCTGACATAGTAAGAATCAAGTAACCAACACTAAGAATATATAGACATTGAGAAGCATCAAGTTAGGAAGTATTTATCTCTTCAATATTTACAGTGGACTTACTAAGGACAATGTTGTGATCATTAGACTTTTCCTACACTTTTCCCTTGCCTTTATCTTTGCCCTTATCATCTGCATCTTATAGCACTGCAACCAAATATGACATTGCTTACCATAGTAATGACATGTAAGATGTGAAAGAACAAGAGAGAAAAATGGAGGCACAGAGATAGAGCCTTGAATAGAGCAATTAGCTCTCATCCTTCTTCTTCTTCATTATTCTACATTATCTTCTCTACTACACACAATAAAAAGTCACACACACTAGTTTGTTGTCTAGGTCCACTACTGATTGAAGGTCTAACTATGGTTGCGTTACTAACTCAACTTATTGACCACACACAATGTACAATCCTAGTTACACCTGGACACAGGTAGATAAGTTGAATGTAAGGTGCCCGCCCATCAGTTGTCTAGGCACGCTTTTAGCAGTCTATCGAGAAACGATCTAAGCGTCATTGCCTGGCACTCCCATGGAATGTTTCAAGTTTTGTCACCTAGGGTTTCCCGAATCCGCCTCGCAATGGAACGTTCACGGCCGAACCCACTAAGATCGACCTAAAATTTGGGCTCCTAGTGGCCAAGGTCTCTTAATATCATTCTACTCTTAGCCACCCACACTCTGATTTGTGAGAAGGCACGAAGAAAGATGTGGTTTGACAAGTATGTCAAACAGTGCAACTTTGATTAAGGGGACGTCGTTCTACTATACTCTGTGAAGGGTCACAAACAAAAAATGAAATTTCGAGGGCTAGGACCTTTCCGAGTATGTACAATTAGTAGAACAGGCAATGTTGAATTGGAGATGCTCGAAGGTGAAGGAATAGACTTTTTTAATGGCAGTCGCATGAAAAAGTACTATCCTCCTTCCCATCCGTTGCACGAGCCATCTATGCTTGAAGCCCCTATCAATGTCTGTGTGGCCACTATTACCGAACTGACAGATCAAGATGAAGAAGCAGTGGCACCCGCCTACCTACGAATCATGGTCACTGCAGAACGGACGTATTCTTTTGATGCCTTGATTGACAAAGGTGCCGACTATAATATCTTGATGCATGACCATTGGACACGCATTGGTCAACCTAAATTATAGCCCATAAATGCTAAACTCAGCCCATTTGGGGGCAACACGTACTCACTCTTAGGAAAATGCAAAGTGGTTGTCTCTATCGAGTCTGAAAGTATACCAGTCTTCTTTTATGTGTTGCCAAACACTAAAGGGGCCGGTAATAAGTCACTACTAGGTTGCACTTTTAAAAAGCAGACGAACTGCAATGTGGACTATAACCTAGATCGCATCCATCTTGCTATAGGCAATGTGTGCATAGTGACTACTTTCAACAAGGGTTACCTTGATCCTTCTACAATTGCAAAGCCACCGATAGAGACCGCTATGACCACGCCTATGACTAAGCCTAGGGAGAAGGGCTGTGATATCTCACTCCATGCTCAAACTGCTAGAACCAAGCCCACCAAGGCCATTCACAAGGCCAAGGAGCCCATGCGCATATGGATGCCAAAACGACAAGGGCCACCTTCTTGTAAACTGCAGAAACGTGCTTCTAAATGCAAAAACTATCAGTCATAGCCTAAGAGGCAGCTCAGACGCTATCGACGTAGGCGCACGACCATGCTGCGATGGATCCCCAAAGATCTCTTGCGAGCACAAGGATTCTATGAAGGCAACCCCTAGATATGGGTGCCTAAGAGTGGACATTCAAGAGGCTCAACTCTAAGCAACCTCACTCCAACTAGAGAGGCTTGCACATACGAAGCCCAGACTACAAAGCAAGTTGGACCAGCACTGGTTGTGATTAATGAATCTCAACACATTTATCGTCCAAAGCTGGATGCCCCAGAATTATCCAAGTCAGAGGAGTTTAGCACCTCCATGCCAGCTCAGATAGAATGCAACACACCTCCTATGCCACTGGAGCCCCCTGTAGCATCTCAAAGTGCTTCTGAGTGCAAAGTCTCATCTGTGACGCCATCAATGGAGTCACCACTGTCTAGCCCAATTGCACCATCACCACCAGCAGGTCTTAGGCCTTCGTATGAAAGACGATCTTTCCTTTCAGTAGCCAAGGATCTTGCTGAGACCTCGGGAGATGACATAGTGACATGCATCAAGGTGTTAGATAACACCTTCACCACATTCGCTAGGAGCTATGAGAGGCTTGACCTAGGACTTCTCGATGAACCCCTTGCTTTTGATGTTCGTGCGTTGCCATGCACTTGGGAAGACTACGAATTTATGATCGTCAAATTTCCCAAAATTGCTGCCGAATTAATCGCTAATGGAGAAATCTCAAAGGAGCAAGCCATTCTTAGAAGACTAATTACCTCGTACCGCAAGCCTGCTCGCTGTACACCTGAACAAGAAGTGAAGGAGCTCACGTAGCTTGCCAGCTCTGATTCTTCGTTCTTACAACTAAGGTATGCCTTGCGACTCCAATGGGAGAAAAAAGGCTGCCGCATCATGACCAATGCCAAGCAAAGAAGGGAAATCAAAACAATTGAACACGACCCTACTTATGTGGCACCTCTTTCATTTAGGGTTTTGGCCATTACATGCAACATACACTTAGATGACCATGTGTTAGCCCACCCTTGCATTGACCAATTCCTTATGGAAGAGGAACTGCACGTTGCTAGCCGCCTCAACTTTGGGGACATCTTTCATGATGTCTTGACCTATATCACCCAAGCTTCCATACGACCATGTGAACTTGATCGTGGTGCCCAGCTTGAATATAACCCTAACCTCTATACTTGGCTGTTGGCCAAGTAACTTGCCCCACAAAGTCCATGTGAGTCCTCCTTAGCCAAGTGATGTAGCAAGGTGTAGCGATGGATGAAAATGATCAATTGAACTTAAATAGAAAAGAATGCAAGGAGGAAATAGATGTTGCTTTTGAATTATTTCCAAGTTTCATACCTCTGAAGCTGCACGGCAAATTGTCACACGCATTCTTTCTTGGGTTTTTGTTAGTGATGAGTCAATTCATAACGCTAATATTGGCATGGTGTAATGACAAACACCTACCATGGCATGACAAGAAAAGGGGGGTAAACTTCCATTCACTGAAGAGGAGCTAACAAAGTATGGGATTAGTGTTGAGACACGTGGATTTAGCCAGTTCACGTTCAAACATACCCTGAATTTAGACGATGCCACCCTGGAAGAGCCGGCAGTGAAGGAGTTGGTGGATAAATGCAACCTTCGAAAGTATGTGGAAAAGGTCGGACAGGCTGTAGATTACAGCATGTGCGCTGACTTTTTAAAGAGCTTTGATGAAGGTAAGAGCTGTGGCATGGTCACAATAAGGACTGGTGACCAGGAAAGAAGGGTGCAAGTGCCCCTTAATGCAACTATCGTCGAGAAAGCCCTGGGGCTTGTGTCCAAGAAGGAGAGGCCCCCAAGAAGAGATGTATGTACCATGATGGGAGTAAAAAAAGATGACGTGCACACAGTGGATGGAATCAGTTTGGCTGATATTCCAGACCCCGCAACAAAGATGCAAGCTAAAATGGTCCACGCCCTTTTCTCAGGACAGAGATACAACCCTTTAATGAACAGAATTGGGGTGCCATTATTAGAGAGCATTGCTGCAGGAGTTCCAGAGGAGGTGGATTGGAACGATTTTGTGCAGAAAACTATCAAGAGTTCAGCCGTGCTCTTGGCTCTAGCTGCAACACCAGCTAGTGGGAGTCTCCTGCTTCTACTGTACGATCCGCAAGGAAAAACCTGCCTCGAAAGCCTCCACAATTAGATATGGCGGTGTCCTGACGGCAATCATCCATGAGGCTATTAGGGATGCTGGTATAGATGAAGAGCAAGCTGTGCATCAAAGCTCACCTCACCACGAGGAAGAAGGCTCGAGTGAAAGGACAATAAGCAACAAAGGAGAGCCAGAGGTACCACCTACTCAAGCGGCTAAACCATAGGAGCAAAAGAAGAGTAACAAGAGCCAGAAGGAGAAGAAAGAAAGACTGAGCAAAGAAGAGCGAGCCGAGATGAAGAGGGCTCAAAGAGAGTCAAGAAGGGTGGAGGAGGAATGAAGGAAAAAAGAAGAGGAAGAACCCAAAAAAATTAGAGAAGAATCAAAGAGGGCAGAAGAAGAGAGGCAAAGAAGGGCAGAGGAGGAAGCGGAAGAACTAAGAATGAAAGAACTTGCTGAGTTGGCAGAGGCCACTCATAGATCTATCGAAGAAACCCATGGAGGAGGAGAGATCAATCCTTTGAGTCCCCATCATGAAGCTGAAGCAAGTGGCAGTGTGGAAACGGCCCCAATACACCCCCTGCCTTCCTCCTTTGTGCCAATAGCAACCGACACCACAACCACAACCACCCCGCAACCCATGCCCTATCTAGACACGGCCCAATTGATGAACATGATGCAGCTACTTGTCAGTAAAGTGGTTGAAATTGTACTAGAAGCCGGAGCAAAAAGGCCCGCTGCCACAGATGCCGAGTCTAGACAAGATCCAAAATGACAGAAGCTAGAGGCATCAACCACTATAGCCCCTACTCCCGTGCCATCTCGTGCCGACTATGACGCTTATGTGGCTGAGCTTCTAACGCAATTGGACAAGGCAAAAGAAGAAAAGAAGATAGCCCTAGTGGAGTTAGAGAAAGAAAAGGAAACTTCGACAGCCTTAAGGCTGGAAGTTTCAAAGCAAGGAGCCGAGACGGGAAGTGAAACCCTTATAAACCCCACCCCCCTTAAGAAAGGACACCAATCCTCCTCCTCCCCCCCCCCCCCCCCCCCCCGCCTTATTTATCACTAACTTTCCCTTATAGATCATTTCCCCCTTATTCTTCTCTCCCCCTTTGCTGCCAATTTGAGAAGGAGAGAAGGAGAGAAGGAGAGGGAGAGGTAGTAAAGGGGAGAGAGAGAGAGAGAGGGAGAGAGAGAGAGAGGGAGAGAGAGAGAGAGAGGAGAGGGAAGAGGAACCCAGAGCAAGAGAGGAAGAGAGAGAGAGAGATAGAAGAGGCCCAAGGACAATTCCTTGCTTGGACAAAGCCTCGAGCACCCTCTCTCCCCATCACAATTCCCATAACCTCTCCATCGACTGCCTCTAATTGACAAGGAGACTACGAAAGTTAAGATAAGGTGTAGGGAACTTCGGCACCAAGGAGTCCTTTGAGAGAAGTGAAGGTTGCTTTCTAGCTCTAAAATGGCCCCAAAGCATAAACTCTCCCAAGTAACTAGAAAAGTCGTGACTACGGGAGAAGGATTGGGGAAATACGCCACCATCAACACGAACAGGCTATCATGCGTGAATGCTAACTCGACACTCCAAAAGCAGGTACCATTATCATGTCTAGAAATTGAAATCGAATATTTAAGCATGGGCATCATTAGGAAAAAGTCATACCTCGCATCGAGTAACTTGCATATTTTAAAAGGTAGTTGAAAAGGGTTTAATAACCATGAGTTGTGGAGAATAGATTAAGCATCTATGGGTTATTGCGGAAATTAATTCAAGTATTAGGTTGGAACTTTCGCAGATGTATCATAGATTGCCGGGGTACAGAAATATTCCTTATAGGTTAATTGCATCCCGTAGACCATCGTAGTGAATTAACTCGCATTTACAATGAATGCATGCACACTCGCATTTGAATAGTTAGGTCATGCCTTTTGAGTTGCATAAATGCATTAGAGGGATTTTTATGAATAGGGATCTCACATCGCATCAACAACTAAGGGAAGACCTTCATCTAGATTTGCATGGCATCATGAATAGCCTCAATTGCACCACATAATGGGGAATGCACCTAAAAAGGTAGATTTAAGATGCGCATGACAAGTGCTAAACTTAACTGCAAGGGGCAGCCTAGTAAATGAAACCCTACATGACAAGTGAAGCTAAGATTTAATTCGACTCAACTAGAGTTCTAATCGCAAATAGGTCAAGTTGCCCTTACATCCATATTTTTAATTAGAGTCAACATGCTCTTTGGTCCCTACTCCAATAGCCAAATGCAATAGACCCAAAACATTATTGGGTATATCATTTTCAAAATATGATACATCTCAAAGTTAACACAAGAAAGTTCGAATGTCATACGCACATGAAGAATGACTATTCGCCAAGTCACATTTGATGCTCGCAACTATTTCGGAATGGTAAATAGATTTAGTTTACGCTTGACTTGCAAGAGGAGTAAACACAAGTTCCTGCTATCTTGAGGGGAGGAAACCCTAGGGTGAACTTAGAACCCCAATAAAATTCTAAGATGGGAAAATGGTTATCAACGGACCAATTAAAATCCTAGATCGGGATCTTAAGACGAGAACCAAAGGTTAGTAACTTAGGAAACCTGTCATTTGAAACTATTTCGAAATTGCTCACCCCTATTATATAGGAGAGAGGTCGGAAAGAGGGTATTCTCTATCCCTTAGAAGATAATGGAAAATAAAGCCAAGGCAGGAAAGACCCAAGAAGGGAGATGCCAACGTCAAAGATGAGGACTCCACCTTAGCAGATGTCATGAGCACTTGCCTTCATTGTTGTTTGTGCTTGTAAATCTAGATTGAATGTCTATGAAAGGAATGTATGGCCCAAGCTCACAACAGAAATTTGAATAATGAATTAGGTTGAATTCAAGGAGGGCATGCCAAGCTACCCCCAGTGGGCCACCAACCCTATCCAAGGGGGTTCCCAAATAATCGTGACGGGAACGTGGGCTAAACTCACCGCAAGAGGTCTCTCCATGGGTTAGTTTGAATATAGGAGGACGCTTGGATGCCAGGGGGTGCTCTGGCTGTAAATTCCCCGCCTCTCCGGGTCCTAGTCAAACGATCTACGTGACTCCAGATGGATTCTCGAGGCCCTGATACTAGTGTAAGGGCGAAAACTCAGAGGAAATAAGACACATCCTCATGGATTGCAGAATTAGTCCTTTTTTGGACAAGACTTGTATTTCAGTTAAGATGCTAATATAAAGTTTACTTCCAAGGAACTTGTCTTTGTGTCAGTGCCACAAATTACGCAAATGAGCCTTGGTCCCTAAAGGCTTAATTAAGGAAGTTGAGTTTAAATGTCACACATAAATGTGGTAGGACCTGATTAGATAACTAAAGAACTCCCATTGAGGGAAGTGGGTTGATGAGTCCGTCCTACGGAAGGGTGGTCCTAGAGAATTGGGAGGCTTCTCACAAGGTTCTATAGTCGTACAACCTTTAGGTAATATTAGGATTAAAATCTGATTCATGCCGTTTTAGGGGACCAGAATGGGACTATGCCCTATGGGCAGAGAGGTTGAGTGGTGCATCCCTCTCATTTCCTATTCTCTTTAAACTAAGTGCGGCATGAGTTTGCTTTGCCTTGGGTATCTCTGCGTAAAGTAAGATATCCCAAATCCAATGCTAGAATGCTGTTAGGGGACCTCGGTAATTAGGAACCCAAATTCCAAGTCGATCCTAGTGGATTCGCGGCCGCGAACATGGTCGCAAACGTTCCGTTGCGAGGTAGACTCAAGAAAACCTAGGCAATAACCCTAGGAACATTCCATGGGAGTGCCGGGCGGTACCAGGCATTCCGTTGAGCCCAATGACTGGAGGGTTGAGACCCGGCAGTCCAAGAGCGACTGTGGTCACTGACCATATCCCAATAGAGGTCTGAATTGATAATGTGAGCCCACTACCCTTCAGACCACACTTTAAATGTGCAACAAGGATCTAGAGTGCACCACTATGAGGGGCCGCCACTTATACAAGAGTGTTGCAACTAGCCAAAATTGATTGAAGGGAGTGTGATCTATGTTGATTATGATTGAACTCACATACTTCATCACATAAACACTTGAAGGGCACAAGGAAAGATAGAAAGCTTGATTTGGCACAAGTCCACTCCACCACTCATGTGTCGTCTAGTTCATGTAACATTGCAAACTGATTTATATAACAAGGGACACACTAATAGGGTCTAAGTAAGAAACAAACCCACTACTAGGAGCAAACCTCGAGAAGTCATATACAACTTGAGAACCAGAACCTGAAACAGACAATTGCAAACTATCAAGTGATGGAGAAGGAAAAGAGAACCGACATGATTAGGGATGTAGCTTTACCTGATTTGATCAATATGATCAACACCCTAGTTGCTCAAGAAACTGTCAACATGCCGCCAACCTTGTAGATGACAAGATCGACTTGGGAGAATTCCAAGTCAACATTCAAAAAATTGGTAAACCGGTACAACTTGCAAACCAAAATGGTGTATCATGGTAGACCACCAATCGAGGATATCATAGGCGATCTTGAGGAAAAGAGAAAGTTGGCAAAGAAAGCACTACAAAGCATAGCTACCTCCTGCAACCAAGAGCAATGAGCTCAAAAATTAATACAAGACATAGAAATGCACAAGGTCTAGCACGTCTTAGCTCTTGCCAATAAAACTAGGGAAGGGCCAAATGTTAAGAGGGAGAGAGTGCTAGAGGCTAGTCTTACACTTGAGCTTCTCACAAAGTGACTCTTAGATAATATAGCTGTAGGAGCAGAGCAAAGGAGTCCTAGCAACTACGTTGCTAGTAGGATGACTAGGAATCACACCAAACTCTAAGAGATAGACCAAAATACCTGTGAGTGCTAAGCAACTCGACAATCTCACCTCGACAATGACCCATAAAACTTCATGGAGTAGTTTGAGCAAGTATGCGAGATGAATAGTCTCATGAACCTTGCTCAACAAGCACAAGCTTTTAGACTTTGCCTAGGAGACAAAGGATAGATGTGGTTTACTAGCCTAGACAATGCCAAACTTAATAATTTTTATAACCTCAAGAGTATCTACATCAAGAAGTTCTCCGAAGTAGGATACTCCAACAACCTCATTGTCAAGTTGATGAATTTTGACTAGGGATAAGGAGGATATTTGAGACTATGTCACCCACATGTGGAGTCTCTTTAAGAGGATCCTAGCTATAGAATGATAAAACACTGCTTGGTCCTTAGATGAACTAATTGTCACTCATCTTTAATTTATGTCATGGTCACCTTTTCAGTCATTTTTTGTTTTGGAACTTGGGAGAATTTGTATTTTCGAGAAATGCCCATCTATATCACAGTTTGTCTACTCTCGCATCTTCTTTTCACACGCTCTTTCTCCATTCTCTTTCGCCATTCTCTTATTTGTGCTCACTTTCTTATCATTGTGATCATTGATCTGCTAAAATGTTTAGCAACACCTCTGCAAGTAATACAGATGAGAGCACATGCAAATACAAACTTACCATCCAACTAAATCCAATTTATTCATCTTGGAGAAGTATACATCGTTGAGTACTAACAGATGAGATGGAGGCCAACTCAAGGAAAGAAACATATAGATTTGTGGGTAGATGGAAATATTTACCCCAAGGATCCTTCAATAGGTAAACCTCCTAATTTCTTTAATATTCATGACTACATGAGATATGTTGGGAAAGGTTATAATGGGATGCTTGGGTATTGTAAAAGGTTATACTCTACATCTTACACATACATGGCTCAGATGAATGAAATGAGAAAAGCATTATTTATTGCACAGACAAGTATTTCTGAGCTTACAAATAAGATTGACGTTTTGGAAAATGCTAATAAGTCATTACAAGACAAGCTAGCACACTTAAAGAAAACTCCAATAGGATTAAGAGAGAGAAAGAGACCATTAAAAAATATAACTAGCTTGTGTGAGAGAGTAAAGAAAAGAATATTGAATCTTGCAAAGAAATATGTCTCTAACATATTGGGTATTAATATTTGAGAGAGTGAGGAGAGAATTAGTTTTTTGAAGGAGACCATGAATAAGAATGATATTTTGAGGATTCTTAGGTCACCTCAAAATATGGATTTGAGAGGCCCGACTCTCAAAGAATTAATGAAGGACTTAAAGGACACAATACAACCAAATGAAATTGTAGAGACATGTGATAATGTAGGCACTAGTTGAAAAGGTTATCAGGCTATCTCAAGGTTATGGTTTAAAAATCTAAAATGTAATAGAATAACTGCATTTGGGTTACCTCAAGCCTTAAGAGTATCGGTTGTAAGGATTGCCATGAATTGTAAGATTCCACAAATTTTCAAGGAATACATTCATATTGAAGCATCTATGCCATATGAAAAGGCAAAAAGAAAATCTAGTTTTGAATACAATGTATTTAACAATATATGGGTTAATCTAAGAAGAGTGCAAATTACAATGGTTCACATGTATAGACTCACGTTAGAGGAATGTCATGGTGTTTTAAAGTATGCCTTGAAGTTAGATGAAGCACAGATTCAAAAAGGACAAAAGATGGAAAGAGTCGGCATTTGTATCATAAACAGGGTATTGGAATACAACAATGGTGGGGGTCAAGCACCAGTGCATAAGTTCCAGTCTGAGATGGAGATTTGGTGGGTTGGTGCAGCTCAGGTACCAATTGAGAATCATCAAACATTGAAATGGTTGTTTACTCATATAGGTATTCCAAACATCATTAAGTCTCATAGTGAATGTGAAATGTTGGTTGATGGGGTTGGTAATTTTAATGTGGAATGGTGTAAGATGCCCGTCCATTGGTTGCATAGAGGCTCTAAGGCTACAGCTTAAGAGCCAATGTCAGGCCCATTTTAGGTCTCGACACCATCTCAATACTCCTCCTTAAGCTTAATTGCATCTTTGTAACTCCAAGTAAGCTTCAAAATTTTCCAAGCCTCTCTACACCTAATGCCTTTGTGAAAATATCAGCTATCTAATACTATGTATTGAACTATACCAAGTCACTCTCTCCTGCAAATACCTTCTCTCTCACAGAATGGTAGTGCATCTCAATGTGTTTTGTCTAAACATGGAACACTGGGTTCCTAGAAAATTGTATACTCCTCATGTTGTCACAGTGAATGGTAACTAGACCATCTCCTTGCACATCCAAATCGCCCAAAAACTTTTGTAGCCATACCCATATGTTGCCATAGAAGCACCTCTATACTTAGTCATTGTACTCAATAAGGTAACCATTAACTACTTTTTGTTGCTTCGAGTGGCTGTTATACTACCAAGGGAAAACATGAATCCACTAGTAGATTTTCTATCAAACTTGTAACCAACTCAATTTGCATCTATGTATCCAAACATTTGTACATCGTTACCTACCTCATTAAAAAATCCATAATGTAAGGTGGACTTCACATGCCTCTTGATTGCATCTAAATGAGGCTTTCTAAATACATGCATAAACTCATAAGTCCAATAGCATATCTCAAGTCTGGCCTTGTGATGGTCATATAGATCAAGCTCCCTACTATCTTCTTGACCATAGTAGGGTCTTCTATCTCATCCTCAATATCAATACTTAACCTTTTGCCCCAATGGCACTAAAAGAGGCTTAAATAGAGTCATATTATACTTGAATAACATATCCAAGCCATATTGCATTTGGAAAAACCATACACCATTAGCACATCTAATCACTTCAATACCAAGAAAGTATCTCAACTCATCCAAATCCTTCATCTCAATTTTTTTTTTCAAAAGCCCCTTGAAATTAGCAATCCCATTATTATTATCACCTATAATAATGAAGTCATCCACATGGATGACTATGATGATCAAACTTGCATCACCCTTCCTCATATAAAGTGAGTGATATGCATCAAAAACATAAAAGCCAATGTTAACCGATCTTGTCAAACCATGCTCTAGGTGTTTGTTTCAATCCATAGAGCATCTTCTTTAACCTTATATACATATGTGGGATGCTCATGCCGGCTACTCCATATACACCTCTTCTTGCAAATCACCAGGTAAGAAACCATTCTTCACATCCATTTACTATAAACTCCAATCTTTGGCTTCTGCCAAAGCAATTACACATCTTAGATATCATCCTAGCAACTGGATTGAATGTCTCTTCATAATTTATGCCATATGTCTCTGCATAGCCTTTTATAGCCAACTTGGGCTTATACGTGTCAAGAATCGTGTGGGTGGGGAGACTTGTTTGAGCTATTGTGCCAAACATACACTGTACACACAAGAGGAAGCTCACTCAAGAACACAAGAAGAGAGATGGAGGCCAAAACGTTTTCTTGCATGTTTTTTTTTTCTTTTTCCACACACTATACAATGTACACAAAGTTTAGATAAGATACAATATAAAGGAAAGTAGCCTACTAAGTCAAACAATGCATAACTGACTATACTAATCGACTAGCACTATAATTATGCCAGTTGTAGATAGGTGCAATAAACTAAATATAATAAGTGATAAGTCAATGGCTATGTGAGGATCATAATGACCACCGACGTGCTAAGTGTACACGTGTGGACCCATCTAGCCAGGAAGCCCATCATCAATGTCTGCACATATTGAGCTTGCCATCTCAATACTCCCCCTCAAGCTCAACTCTATCTCTGCAACTACAATTAAGCTTTGAAACTTTCGAAGCTTCTCTGCACCCAATGCCTTTGTGAAAATGTCAGCCATCTAATCCTGTGTGCTAACATATACCAAGTCAATCTCTCCTACAAGTACCTTCTCTCTCACAAAGTGGTAGTGCACCTCAATGTACTTTGTCCTAGCATGGAGCACAGGGTTCCTAGCTAGCTATATGCTACTCATGTTGTCGTTGTGAATGACAATAGGACTATCTTCCTACACATCCAAATTACCCAATAACTTTTGTAGCCATGCCACCTCACATTCTACACTAGCAACACCTCTATACTCAGTCTCTAAACTTGATAAAGCAACAGTAGGTTGCTTTTTGCTGCTCCATGTAATTATTACACTACCAAGGGAAAACATGAATCCGCTAGTAGATCTTCTTTCTGACACGCTACTATCTGAATTTACATCTCATTGAAAGAGAACCTACTCTTCAAGAAAGCAACACAATTAGCTGCACATTTAAGGGTGCAACTAGTTGGTTTCAACTGCTCATTTTGTTTACCTTTATTTATATGTTAAAGTGTGTGTTTAGAGCTTATTTCTATGAAAATTTATTACGAAAGCTCCATATATTTGTGCAAGTAAAACGTGAATGATAGGGAATGTGGGGCTGAAATTGAAAGATATTTGATTAAGTTACTGATTTCTTTGCATATCTTAGTGTATAGGCCATGGTTTATATAAGTTCTAAGAGGTTCAATAGCACGGTTCAGTTTGGTGATGTTCCCTAACAACATAGCACGATGCTAGTAGAAAGAAATCATGAAAAGACTATTTGTGCACTTCACATTGGCTAGTTTTGAGTTAAGTTGTTTGAGAATAGAATACCATACATTTTGTATATGCAATCTAAATATTGTATCCAAATAAAATTCCTGAATGCATTGCAATTGTATGCCTAGGTGACGACCAACATTGAGAGTGTAAGATTCCCTTTGCTGTAGGATAGTGTGATATCTTGGAAAATTGATTAAGTGAGAAATATGTACAGTCTCCTAGACCATTACGTTTATATTATAAGAGGACTCTATTACTCTTGTGTTCTATATATAAGATGGTGCATCATGGGGCCAATCCCTGGGGTGTAAGAGAGCCATAGGAGCCACAACATTCTGCTAGGGGGAGCTCTTTGCATATATGAATCAAGGTGTTAATCACATGTATGTTTGGGTTCCTTTGTTGGAGTTGGGATGGGCAAATCCGTTGGACTGCAAATTGATACAAACACATGATTGATTTAGAATAGTGTACATCCTCCAAATGCTCCTGGTTGCAAGGCCATGAGGGTGGTTTGGTGACCATAGGAGACCAAGATAGAGCCCTAGAGCCAGTTTCGAGCCCATTTTAGGTCACGATATCTAGTGCATTTGCTAGAAGACGCTGATAAGTGGTGGTTTTTGAATCTTAATTAATAGGGACCTGTTGTTCAATGTATGCCGAAGAGCATTGAAATAGATCTGTTATTTCTTGATAGGCATCCAAGTTGAGATTCAACATCAAGAAAGAGACAAAAAGGCTAGATAGCAATCTGAGATCATTAGGAGATATTCTCCTAAGCGTAGTAGTTTGATATCTTTGAGAGGAAGAGAGGTCTTGTTGACCCAATTAATATCCCAATCACTTAGTTCATCATGGGAAGAAGGAAGCTCTAGCATTCTCTTTCCCCGAAAAGTCAATCTACTTCGAGTGGAAGTGTTATCCCTCCAATACAAACCCTTAGACCAAACCCGATCATCATTTTGCCATCCGGTCACATAGACCTCATTTGATATACAAGTCAGGACTCAACCAATGTCCGGGCTCACATTTGGCTTCTCCTCATAATGGGGGCCTTACAACTTTGAGCACCATAGATCATTGGTAGCACCTAATGAGGGTGGGGCATTGATCATATCTAACACCCCCCCTCAATGTCCACCCATAGGTGAACTATCTCCTTGGCCCAATGCCAAGTCTCTGAAGATGAACTTGAAGCAGATCCTTCGTAAGTGCTTTGGTGAAGATATCTGCTCCATTCTCCTCTGTTGGACAGTAGACCAGTTCCACTATCCCATCCTCCATCAAATCACGCACATAGTGATACTGGATCTCTATATGTTTGGTGCGTGCATGAAACACTGGATTTTTGGCAATGGCGATGCAACTCTGATTGTCACATCTCAGCATAGTTGATTCTTCATCCTACACTCCCATATGCCATAGAATCCTTCTCAACCATACTGCTTCACATGCAGCAAAACAAGCTGCCTTGTACTCTACTTTGGTAGAAGACAATGCCACTGTTGGCTGCTTCTTACTAATCCAAGAGAAAATTCCTGAACCTAAAGAGAAATAATAACCAGAAACTGACTTCCTGGAATCAATGTCTCCTGCCCAATCTGAGTCACAGTTCCCCAAAAGAGAAGTTTCGAAACTGTATGTGATACCATAGTCAAGAGTTTCCTTCAAGTATCTAAGCACCCGCATCCCAGCCTTCCAATGACTCTCATGAGGTTTGTTTGAGGACCTGCTCAAAACACCAACAGCAAAACTGATATCTGGTCTGGTGTTACACAAGTAGATCAGCTGACCAACCTCCTATACCTCCCAATGTCTGCTAGTGCTGATGTATCCTCGACGGATAACTTTGCATTCACCTCCATAGGTGTAGCTATCTCCTTGCACTCGGTCATGCCAAATGCCTTCAAGATCTCCCATGCATACTTCTTCTGAGAGATGAAGATCTTTCCTGGCTCTTGCCAGACTTCAATCCCCAAACAATAGTGCAGCAAGCCTAAGTCTGTCATTTCAAACTCAGAACTCAAAGCCTTTCGAGTTTGGTTGATCATATCTTCATAGCACCTGTAATAAGAAGGTCGTCCACATATAGGACAATCACTACAGACTTTTTACCATCCCTATAAACATACAAGTTAGCATCTGAAGCACATCTTTTGAAGTTTAGGTTTAAAAAGAACCTATCTATTCGCTGGTACCATGCTCTGGGGGCTTGTTTCAGCCCATACAATGCCTTCTTCAGCTTACACACTTTGTTCTCAGAATGGGGAGCCTCAAACCCTAGTGGCTGAGCCACGTACACCTCCTCCTTGAGGTCACCATTTAAGAACGCTGATTTAACATCCATTTGGTACACTGGCCACTTCTTGTGGGCAGCCACTGCAAGTACCATGCGAATAGTGGTCATTCTGGCAGTTGGGGCAAATGACTCTTGAAAATCAAACCGTTCAAGTTGTGAAAATCCTTGGGCAACCAGTCTAGCTTTGTACTTTTCTAAGGTACCATCAGCCTTGTACTTTACCTTCCAGATCCACTTGGTGCCAATAACCTTTTGCTTTGCTGGTCGATCCACTAGCTCCCAAGTATCATTCTTCATTATGCTCTCATACTCCGCCTGCATAGCAGCCTTCCATGATGGATCTGCAAATGCTTCTTCTAAGTCAGTTGGCTCCTTTACTTCTCTCATAATCTCAACCATCAAGGCCATATTGACTATGTGAGCAGAAGCCCTTCTTTGCTCCTCTATTCTCTGAGACCTCCTTGGTCCGTCTGCCTTCTCCTCAACAGATGCAGGCATAGGATTATTGTGGTCATAAAGCTGCTTCACCCAGCGCGGCAATGTCTTTTTCGGTGGGGTGATGTCAGGTTGGTGAACTTTTTCCTCATCATCTGAAGATGATGCTTCCTCCTCCTTAAGGATAGGGACAACTCTCGGGACAGGTTCATAGTGGACTACTTCTTCGCTTGATGATAAAGTGGAAGAACTTGCCTTCTCCTCCACTGTATGTGGTTCCTCCTTGAACACCACATCATCGCTCGCGATGATCTTCTTTGCCTCTTGGTCATATAATTTGTAAGCCTTCTGCTCATCACTATAACCCAAGAAGATACATTTTCTGCTTTTTGGTTGTAACTTGTTTCTCTTCTCATCTGGAACATGTGCATAACATTCACATCCAAAAATTTTGAAATGTGAGACAGATGGTTTCTTACCAGTGTAAGCCTCATGAGGTGTTTTCCCCTTGAGAGCCTTTGTGTAGCTCTGATTTAGAATGTAGACTACAGTATTAACAGCTTCAGCCCAAAAATGGTTAGGCAATCCCTTGCCCTTTAGCATGCATCTTGCCATCTCCACAATGGTGCGATTCTTGTGTTCCACAACACCGTTCTGCTGAGGTGTGTGAGGCGTTGTCAATTGACGCTTGATCCCTTTGCTCTTGCAAAAGCCTTCAAACTCCTTTGAGTTGAACTCACCACCACCATCTGTTCTAAATTTCTTCACACTTTTCCCTGTTTCATTCTCAACAAGTTTTAGCCATTCTTTAAACTTACCAAAAGCTTGAGCCTTATCACGAAGGAAGTACACCCACATCTTCCTACTGTAGTCATCGACAATCAACATAAAATAAGAAGATCCCCCCAAGGCATGTGTAAGCATCTTACCACACAAGTCAGCATGCACCAACTCTAGAGGAGCATGTGCTCTATTCTTGCTTTCTTGTGGAAATGCCTTTCTCTGTTGCTTGCCCATCATACAAGCTTCACATGGTTCCTTCAATTCAGTTATTGTAGGTAGGTGAGCAACCATACCTTGCTTTTGCATCTCCTTCAACACTGCAAATCCGATGTGTCCAAACATTTCATGCCAAAGCTTACTTGTGCCCACTCCAGCGGTGGCTGTAAGAGCACTTAGCTCATACAAGTTGTTCCTTCTTTCTCCTTTGCCAACAATTGTGCCAGCACTATCAAGAATTTCTGCACCTGTCTTCTTGAACCTCACTTCATGACCAAGATCAGTTATGGCAGCAACTGATAAGAGATTTCTCCTGATTTCGGGAACATACAACACATTTGAAAGCTTTTTGACTTCACCATTTGCAGCAACAAAAGAAATAGTACTTGTGCCTGCAGCAGGGCATTTAGCATCATTTCCAACCGGCACAGTGATGGATTCTTGTAGAGGCTGCATAGAACTGTATAGACCTTTCTTGTTGGTCATGTGACGGGAGGCCCCACTATCTAACACCCATGAGTCAGTGGTAGATTCTTCTTGCGCCGAGGAGCACACTTCCTCAATGGTCGCCATGAATAATTCCAACTCTACTTCAGCCATATTGCCTGTCTCTTTCCCTTTACTTTTAAGGGTACCATTCTTTTCATCTGCCTTCTTGACACGACAATCTGTAATTGCATGTCCTTTCTTCTTGCAATAGAAGCACTCTCCTTGAAACTTCTTCTTGCCGCCCTTCTTCTTTTTGTCACCATCATTTTTTGTGGAGGAATCACCTTTGCCTTTTGCATTGGTAGAGAATGCAGCATCTCCATTGTTGCTTCCTTCTCGGGCTTTCAGCCTCAACTCCTCCTCCATTAATAATGCACAAAACTCCTCAAAAGTCAAAGCTTGAGGTCTCACCTGAGTATTAAGGGCAGTTACTAGTCCATCAAACTTTTGTGGACAAATCCGAAGACACCTCCTAGCTAGCTCTTCGCTAGTCTTTTGTATCCCAGCGCCAGCCATCTGGTCACGCAGATTCTTAATTCGAGTGATGAATGCTTCAACCGTCTCTCCTTCAGCAAACTTCTCCGCTACTAGTTGATTCTCCAAGTTTTGAATCCTTGTTTGGTTTCGTGTTTCATAATGACTCCTTAGTACATTCCAAGCCTCTGACGCTTTGGTTGTATGCTGAATCAAAGTCAGAACACTGTCAAAACAGCTTGTAACTAAGGCACACAATGCTTCTGCATTCCTTCGTTTCCAAGCTCGTAGAAGATCTGCATTCGGAGGAATCATCACACTAGGATTTGATGGGTCGGGGGTAGGCTATGGTTCTGCATCAGTCCCCAGCACAGTCTCCAGAAGCTCATAAGAATCAGGATAGTTGTAATTTTGAACTTCCACAAGGTGTAGTTTGTACCATCTAACTTACCTTCGCTGAAGGTTGGTGGACGAATCCTCAGTGTTTGAATAGCCGGTACAGCAGCACCACCTCCTGCACCGCTTCCTGATGCGCCAGAACCGCTTTCAGAAGTCGATATAGTTTCTCCTTACTGTTGAAGCCTTTGCCTCTTGCACACTCTTCGATCTCTAGAGCCCCCTGGGCTCTGATACCATGTAAAATATTACACGGCGCAGCGAACAGAATCTGAGAAAGAGATAGAGAGTACACACCAGAAAAGAGGAGAATCAGTAAATTCTTTAACTCCAAACAACTGATACAAAGATGGCTCTGTCCACCCGTGCGCTTCCACTGTGTGAAGCTTAGATGGCGATCTAGACAGAAGATAGGTGAAGAGCTTAAGGCTAGCTAGAACAACAACTCTGACTTGGTGAAAGATGAGTGAGAGATGGCTGTGAAGGGGTTTAGCTTTTATAGCCTGCGAAGGTCGTTAGGTCGGCCTGCTGACCAACCTACCATATGAGCCTCTACTAGTCGGCCAGGGAATATTCCCTTTACCATCGGACCGGGGGCGCTGTCCCCGGACCCCACAATAGGGGCCCCTTTTAACTCCCTTACACCGCAACTCGATGCAATGCACCTCGAGTTGCTACCAGCTTAACCACTCCGTCTAACCCAAAGATTAGACCCACAACAGTCACCTTTTTGCCATCCAGTCACATAGACCTCATCTGATATACAAGTTAGGACTCAACCAATGTCCGGGCTCACATTTGGCTTCTCCTCATAATGGGGGCCTTACAACTTTGAGCACCATAGATCATTGGTAGCACCTAATGAGGGTGGGGCATTGATCATATCTAACAGGCGCAACTCATTGCAATACCTATATGAATGCAGGATTCGCCAGCCTTAGGTTTTCCTCTATCCATCATTAATGGGTTAGCAAAGGAAGATATGAAACTTTACATCAGTGATTTTGAGAAATTAATGTTCAATTGTCGAATTCAGGAAGAAGGACATCTCATGATGTTTTTCAATATGACTTTGAAAGAAAGAGCTACAATGTGGTATCATGGCTTAGAATCTAGAACCATAACCATGATCGATTTATTCTTTGCAGCATTTTGAAGAGAGCTTGCCCTTGAGAGAGGTGGTCAGTATTGGTTGCATATTCTAAATGTGACACGTCAAGAGCCTCATGAGAATGCTCTAGCGTATGCCAAGAAATTGAAAGAGGTGTTTTGCAAATTGCAAACCTCTATTTCTATTCCACATGTTGTCCCATTGCAGTAATTTTTACATGGGGTTGGTCTACCTAAGAGCTTGTGTCTGATCATGGGACATATTTTTTGAATAAAGTGATTGAGGCTTTTATGGAAGCACTATAGATTAAACATAATAAGACCACACATTACAACCCCCAAGCTCATGGACAAGTAGAGAGTACTAATAAGTAGCTTGTGGAGATTTTATCCAATACGATATTTGAAGGTAAGCGTGATTAGGATAAGAAGTTGTATATGGTTGTTTGAGGGGAAGAGTGTGTTTTACCCCTTTTAAATTAGTATATGGGGAAGAGTGTGTTTTACCTTTGGAGATTGAGCTGCCTATAGTGAGGTTTGCTCTAAACCATTCTTTGGGGGAAGAGGAAGTGTTGCAAGGAAGATTCATTTCTCTTGCACATCTTGATGAGACTCGGTTAAAAGCCTTGTTACATCAAGAACTAGGGAAGAAGCATATGAAAATGCTTCATGACCTTCGAGCTAAGAAGGATAAATTTACCCAAGGGTCAATTGGTCCTATATTATGATGCCCATCGTGAGCTCTTCCCAAGCAAGTTGGAAGCCAAATGGAATGGTCCTTATAAGATTATTCATATAGGAAAGAATGGATCTACAACCCTTTTATCAAATTTGCAAGGGGTAGAGTTAAAAACTAGAGTAAATTTCAATAAATTGAAGCCTATTATGTATAGGGGCCAACATTGGACTTGGTGCCTTTACAGGTCCTTTAAGATTTAGCTTAACCTTGTAGAGGGTACCAAGATTATTGGATGGGGAAAGCCATTCCTTATCTTGAGCATCCATATTTGGAGTAGTGTTACCACAAGACAAAGTGATCTAGTGGAGTAAGGGTTATCACATTACTGAGTGGCAAGTTGGATCTTTTACATGGGATATTAAAGTCTATTGCCACCACTATTATCAAGTTCTTACTAGCGTCCCTATTGAGTTCAATGAGGAAGGGGGGATTTTATGTGTCTTATACCCTCTCTCTTAATTAGATTTTGACTATTATAAGTACGAGTAGGTTGATCGTTATGGTAGGTTACATCAATGAAGCCTTGGTTTACACATTATATTTTGATGGGGCTTCTTGAGGACCTGCTAAGCATGCGAGTGTTGGGGTTTTTATAAAAGATCCCCGTCGTCGAGTGGTTTTAAAAATGAAATTGTATTTAGGCACTGCTTTTACAAATAACATAGTGGAATACAAGGCCTTGCTTATGGGGTTGAATCTAGCTAGATGTGGTCGTATTCTCCGATTATTGGCAAAAGACAACTCATAGTTAGTAATCAATCAATTGAATGGGACCTATAGTGTGAGAGACTCCATTCTAAGAATGTACCATCATACAACCTTGGACACCCTTGAGATATTTGAGGCAATGACTTGCAAATTGATTCTTCGACAGTGGAATCCCTTTGCAGATTCCTTGGCTAATTATGCCTTTGTTGAATATATCTTTCTTAACTATGTCCTAAGGAGCTTTTACAGTTGCCTCGTTAGTCCAGGACTACTATGGGGATTGCTTTACTAACATGTCGTGTTTTGGTTGTCGATGGTTAGTATGGGTTGTGAGCCACATAACGATTGAGTATCTTCCTATTCTATCATGGAGGCATCGAATCATTCAATGGTATATTCATTGGACGCCCCTCACTATGGGGATTGCTTTACTAACATGTCATGTTTTGGTTTCAATGGTATATTCATTGGACGCCCCTCACTATTTATGCAAGGGGTTTAACTAATAATTTTATGCATTTAGTGTAGGGCCTAAGTAGCCCATCCCCTTAGTCTAGTTTTGTACTTCAAAATGGTTTATGGGGGGACCAAGGATTTATTTTTAGTAGTAGATTGTTGAATGGTATGCTTTATGGCTATAATTTTGTTAGTCCAAGAGGATCGTTTATTTTGCAGTGAAATGTTTGTTTGGTAGGGTGCAATTAATGGTTTTTTTATTTTAGTGCTCCACTAAACAGATTTGATAAAGCACTTAAGGGGGGCCTCTTGCTGCGCAGAAGCTTTTTGTGGCCAAGTCCAGGTGATGTTCTTCCTTTAGAGTAATTTTATTTTATTCTAAATGTTTATATGTACTTGGAAAATTTTTCTTTTGTTGGGGACCAACATTCAAGGCATGAAGTCCTAGGGTTTGATTAGGTGTGTTTGGGAAGGTTTGAGTAGTTGTTGTTGAGATGGCAAGCTCAACACGTGCGGACATTGAGGATGTACTGCCTTGCTAGATGGCTCTACACATTTACACTTAGCACATCAGTGGTCATTATGATCCTCACATGGCCATTGACTTATCACATATTATATTTAGTTTGTTGTACCTACCTACAACTGGCATAGTTATAGTGCCAATCAATTAGTATAGTCAATTATGCACTGTTTGACTTAGTAGGTCCCTTTCCTTTATGTTGTATCTTATCTATACTTTGTGTACATTGTATAGTGTGTGGAAGAAGAAGAAAAAAACCAGCAATAAAACGTTTTGGCCTCCACCATCTATCTTATTGTGTTCTTAAGTGAGCTTCCTCTTGTGTGTACAATGTGTGTTTGGCACAGCAGCTCAAGCAAGTCTCCCCACCACGCGATTCATGACATGGTATCAGAGTAGGGCCATTGAGAGAGTTTGATTTTGAAGGTTGAAATGAAGGGGAAGAAGAAAGGATTTGAGCAAGCAAGCAATGGGTAATAAGCTCTCCCATTCTTCCACTCTCTCTCTTAAATAGTCCCTGTGGAGACACCGGAAGCAAGCTGAGTGAAAATCTCAGATTGCTGTGGGGTTTGGTGTGCGAGAAAGGCATTGTATATTCTATAGATAAGCCCTTAAGGGCTTGCCCACTGCTTTTTTGGGCATTTAAGGCCATTTCTTGGACCCTATTTTAGAGCTATAAGGTTGTAATAGCAATTTCAAGGTGTAATGAGATTTTGGCTGTATCAACTGAAAGTAGGTGCACACGTTGCAAATTTTGAATCTGTAAATTTTGAGGTGTTTGCCAGGAATCAACACAAGTTTCATCTATAAGCAAGTTGCAAATTACATGTGCGATTGAGAAATCAATGAAAAAGGCTGCTTGTATATTGGTGTACACTTGTTGTGAAAGGTTGCAAAAGACTTGCTTGCTGTTTTGTATCATTTTTGTGGTAATGGCAAAGAACAATGGAAATCCCATCATTGAGAAGCTAGACAAAAAAACTACCCTTTATGGAGGTATCCCTACGACTCCAGATGAGCTAAAGGCATGGAAATAATAGAATGAAAAATACAAAAAGGTGATGTATTGGCTATCTATAGTCATTCATAATACTACACTAGGACATATCAAGAATATAGAAACTTCACATGTAGCTTGGACAATTTTTGAGAACATGTTTTTAATAAATACAAAGGCACAAAAGATTCAACTCAAGTAAGAGTTGAATACCTTGAAGAAAGGAAAAATGTCTATCAATGAGTATGTTTTGAAGGTGAGGAGCATTGCAAATGCTTTAGCAATGATTGATGCAATGCTTGCTTGATGATGATGATTTGGTTTCATCTACTTTGGGTGGCCTTTAATGAGAAGGCTTGGAAATCATTTGTGGCTTATGTATATGTACAGAAGCCATTTCCAGATTTTGATGAGTTGGTCGTTGTCATGAATACCGAAGAGATCAATATGCAGGGTGACTCATCTAAAAGAAATGGTGAATATATCCAAGCATTTTACTCAAGTTCAGGAAGGGGACATGACATATCCTCTTTGAGAGGCCGTGGCATGGGATGTGGTGATGATAACAAGTAAAACAGGTTAAATCAACAATTTGGTGAAATGCAAGTTTTAGGAGGCCATGTAAACTTTAGAGGCAGAGGAGCTCTAGAGGAAGAGGTGGATGGTAGAACAGAGATTTTGAAAATTTTGCTATTATTTGTGATTATTGTGTCAAAACAAGTCACATTGTAGTCCATTGTTATGCTAAGAAGGATAATATGTGCAGTGATAAATTATAGAAAGGAAACTATGCATTGTCTTCATGACAGAATGAAGACAAAAATGAGTGTGCGTTTGTTATGTAACATATGATGAATGTTGTTACAGGAAAAGGGACACATGATGATATATGGTATGTTGATTCATATGCATCTAATCATATGACCAGTCATGTTGAATGGTTTGGAGAGATATAGGACTTGCAAAATCTAGGTTATGTGCAGACCGGTGATGATTCATGCCATCCAATTTCACACATTAGAAAGGTTATGTTGTCCCTGCATGATGACCAAACAAAGAGTCTATAAGATGTATTAGATGTGCTATCAATCACAAAGAATTTAGCGTCTGTTGGACAAATGGTAGAGCAAGTGTTGCAGGTTCGATTTAATGCAAAAGGTTGTTTTGTAGAAGACTTTAATGATAAGTGCAAGTTAGTCACAAAAAAGAAGTAGAGTTGGTCGCATGTTCACTTTAGATGCTAGAATTTCTGTAATGAATGCTGCTATGTATGCTAAAGGAAAAGGAGTGGTTGCAAACATTGAAATAAGGCATAAACATATTGGACATGCAAATGTGCAAGGGCTGAAGTTAATGCAGTCCAAAGGATTGGTTATAGGGTTGCATGCTTTTAGAGTTGCACAATTTCATAAAGTGTGTGAAGCATGCTAGTTTGATAAGCATGCAAGATAACCCTTTTTGCATGATAGAGATGTGAGAAAAAATATACTTGATGTTGTGCATACAAATGTTTGGGAGCCTACACAGAATGTACCTCTTGGTGGCACCAAATACTTTGTCACATTTATTGATTATTGTTCAAAGAAGCTATGGATATACTTTATGAAAGAAAAGAGTGATGTATTTGAGCACTTCAAATCTTTCAAGGCAGTCGTTGAATCAAAAATATGCTTGAAAGTTAGGTGCTTGAAATCGGATGGAGGGGGAGAGTACCTCTCTAATGAGGTTAGTGGCTTCTTGAGGTCTCATAGGATAAAGAGACAGTTTACTTGCAGATACACCCCACATCAAAATGGGGTTGCAAAAAGAAAAAATAGGCATATTACAGAAGTTGCACAAGCATTGATGGCTAAAAAGAATATACCAAAATATATTTTGTCTGAAGTTATTCATATTGCTATCTATATTATGAACAGAAGTCCCATAGATGCAGTTCATGGGATGATCCTTGAAGAATGCTTTATAGGCAAGAAGCCCAATGTGTCACAATTAAAAGTGTTTGGCTATATTCCATATGTTCATGTGCCTGATGGGCAGCAAAAGAAGCTTGATCCGAAGGCTGAAAAATGTATTTTTATTGGATACTCTTTAGAGAAGAAAGGGTATCATTGTTATAACCCTATCACAGGTGAGTTTAGAGTGAGCAAGGACATTATTTTTTATGAGATGAGCAATTGGTATGCATCTACAGGTGATGTATTAGATGATGATAATGATCATGATAGCTATGTGCAAAAAAAAGCAAGAATCATGGAGCCTTAGTGGACTAGAAACATTATTTGGTACTACACTTGCAATTAGCCCTTAGATTTGGAGACTAAGGAGTAGCCCCACATCTTCAGGTGGACCTACAAGTGTTGCAGGTAAAGACAAAGGAAAGGAGAAAGTGTTGGATGATAATGATGCATCTACTAGTGATTTGGGATTTGATGGAGATTCTAGTGGTTCAGAGAGTTTAGATGATGAGCTTGGTATTCCTTTAGTCAGGACACCAGGTACACAGAGAGCACATAGAAATGTAAAGGCTCCAATAAGTGATCTAGTGGTACACATGTCTAGCAAGTTCAAATACCCAGTTAAAAGATTTGGTTTTGAAGGTTATGCATCTCACATTATGCTTATATGGTGAAGGTAGTTGAGGATGTTGAGCCATTTATTTTAAGGATGCTCTTAGTCATGCTCATTGGGATGCGGTAATGGATGAGGAGATGGCTGCATTAGAAGCAAATAAGACTTGGGATTTGGTACCCTTGCCTAAGGGTAAGAAAGCTATTAGCAGTAAGTGGATTTACAAAGTCAAGCATAATGTAGATGGTTCGGTTAGTAAGTATAAGGCTACATTGGTTACAAAAGGCTATGCTCAAACATGTGGCATAGATTATGAAGAGACATCCAGTCTAATTGCTAGGATAGCAATTGTTAGATGTGTGATTGCCTTGGTAGCATCGAAAGGTTAGAGTTTGTAACAAATGTATTTTAAGAATGCATTCTTGCATTGTGAATTGCAAGAAGAGGTGCATATGGAGTAGCCAGTGAGTTATGAGGATTTAGAGCATCCCACATATGTGTGCAAGTTAAAGAAGGTGCTCTATGGGTTGAAGCAAGCACCTAGAGCATGGTCTGATAAGATCGGAGAGTATCTTGTCAATTTATTGGGTTTTATATTTTTTATGATGATCACTCGCTTTATGTGAGAAGGGGAGATGTAGATTTGGTCATCATCATAGTCATCTATGTGGATGACTTGATTATTAAAGGTGACACTGACAATGGGATTGCTGAAGTCAAGGATTTCTTAAAGAAGAAGTTTGAGATGAAGGATTTGGGTGAGCTAGATACTTTCTTAGTATTGAGATGATCAAATGTGATGATGGTATATGGCTATCTCAAAGGTAGTATGGCTTGGATATGTTATCCAAGTACGATATGACAGCATGCAAGCCTCTTTCAGTACCATTGGAGTAAAATGTGAAGTTGAGTGCTGACATTGGGGATGAGATAGAAGACCTACTATGTTTAGGAGGATTGTAGGGAGTCTGATTTACATGATTATCACAAGGCCAGACTTGAGCTATGTTGTGTGTTTAGAGCTTGTTTCTATGGAAAATTGTTACGGAAGCTCCCTATATTTGTGCAAGTAAGTAAAATGTGAACAATAGGGGGTGTGGTGGTGCTAAAATTGAAAGATATTTAATTAAGTTGCTGATAAATTAGCATGTAGGCCATGGTTTATATAAGTTTTAAGGGATTCAATGCAGAAGTTAGCCTAATGCTATAGCAACACAGCACGACACTAGTAGAAAGAAATCATAAAAATATTATTTATGCACTTCATGTTGGTTGCTACTTGTTGTAGGTACAAGTGTTGATATATATGACTATGTATCAACTTCCAAAGGTTATGACACATGGCTAACAAGTATTGAGGCTATTTTAATTAGAAGGTAGGATCTGATTATGCAAAGTTCTTACTATTGATTGGTTCAGATTGTGTGTCTCTCAGTGGACATTGGAAGGCTTCCCTTCATTTATGCATAATGCTTTATGCAATAAATAAGACCTACATGCTATGTTATTGCTTATAGAAGTTGTGGTAGATGGTTGGAGATGTATGTGGATGCTATTGAGCTGAAATACAATGGTTGTTGCAAAGTTCCACTGTCATTTTCTCTAGGATTGAAATTAACCTGCCAAAAAATGTGACATACCTATGTTGGTTGCTTGAAGGTTTTTGGGATCCTAACTAGAATTCAGATGCATATTACATGTCCAGAATGAGCTGGGACTGAATTGGATGCTAAATACATACAAATATACATGTGTTACTTGAGTGTTATGTAAGAATTTTATCAATGAAGAGACATCTTGGTCTACAAGAGTCAAGCACTGGCAATTTGAATATTGCACAAAAGATGTAGAACTACAAACATGGCAAATGTTGATAGGAGAGACAATATCACATAGATAGTGAATAAAAGATGGATAACAATAATTATGCAATATGAAAATCTCACATAGAGAATTTCTTGTGCAATCCCATGGCTGAATAGTAGAGAGCACATCATGCATGGCTTGAATGAGCTCATAGAGTCTTGCACTGGCTTTCACTATGTATCTCTGATGCAATGGTCATGCACATTATGAATTGCAAGTCATTGAAAGATGCATGGGACTTTTTGATGTGATACTATGATACTACTACTGGTGCACAAAAAATTCAATTGAAACATAAGTTTAATATCATGGACAAGAAAGGTTGGTCAATACATGACTATGTTACAGCGATAAAGACCATTATTGATCAACTAGCATCTGTTGGAGTTGAAGTTGATAATGAAGATCTGGTTACAGTTACACTGGATGGTCTTGTACTAGAGTATAAGTCATTTGATACATCTATAGCAATACAATTAAAAATGCATGAGTTTAATGAGTTGGTTGCTTTGCTTGTTCATGAAGAGGTTGAGCTTAGATTAGCTACAGGCTCAAGTAGCTCCAAAGGTAGAGATGCAATTTTTCACTCACATCAAAGAGGCCGAGGAAAATATGGTAGAGGGTCAGCTTGTAGTCAAGGGACTCATCATAATGCATCTCAAAGTGTAAATAACTAGCTGGTATAGAATGCTAGTGGTGGTGGATACTTCCTATCAAGGGGGAGATCCAACTCCAGAGGCAAAGGCTCATGGCAATCTTAGAATGCACATGAGAATGCAAATAAAGACAAGGACTACCAATATTGTGGAAAGTGCGGGAATATTGCTAAGGATTTCCGAAAGAAGGAAGCAAATAAGAGAGGCAAGCTACAAGAAACATTATGCTACATCTAGTCATACTGAGGATGCTACTCCTAACAAGTTGTTTGCTATGACCTATGTTCAAAAGAATGTCTTTGAGGCTACTAAGTCAGATGATGTATGGTACATTGGTTCAAGAGCTTCTAATCACATGACCTTGCATGGTGAGTGGTTCACTAATATGGTTCTGGATAAGCATGGTTATGTTTGTACATGTGATCATACTTAGCATAATATTGAGCATAAGTGTGTGATTCCCCTAGTTATACTACATGATGGACAGAAGAAGAGTTTGCATGATGTCTTGCATGTTTCTTCTATCACTAAGAATTTTCTATCAGCTGGGTAGGGGACTAAATAGAATTTGCGAGTGCAGTTTAATAAACATGGCTATTTTATTGAGGAGTTTGGAAATGGTTGCAAGGTAATTACTCAAGGCAAAAGACATGGTCAGATGTTTAGTCTGAATGCTAGTCTTCCCTAGCTGAAATTAGCTATGTTTGCACGTGGAAAGGGTGCAATTAAAGATCTCGAGATATGCTACTCTTGGTGGATCTAGATATTACGTGGCACTCATTGATGATTTCAACCGATATACATGGGTGTATAACTTAAAGTATAAAGATGAGATACTTGCTATTTTTAAGGACTTTAAGTAGTAGGTTGAGAAAGAATTTGATTGCTTGATCACTTACCTGATATCTGACAGTGGTGGTGAATATGTATCCAATGAATTTAATAAATTCTTAGTTGAGAATGGCATTTGTAGGTAGCTTACTTGCAATTATACTCCACATCAAAATGGAGTAGCAGAAAGGAAGAATAGGGTCCTTATGGAAACTACTCGTGCGATGCTTAATGAGGAGAGTATGCCACTATATTATTGGGTTAATGCTATTATGACAGCTATGTATGCACTGAATTGTACTCCTACAGCAGGGATTTATGACATGACACCATGTTAGAAGTTGCATGGACATAAGCCTAGCATCAGCCATTTAAGAGTGTTTGGCTGCATTGCATATGTACACATTCTAGATGAGATAAGAAGGAAGTTGGATCCTAAAGCACATAAGTGTGTCTTCATTGGATATGCACAAGAGCGAAAAGTGTATAAATGCTTTGATCCATCTACACATGAAACAATCATTAGCAAAGATGTTATCTTTGATGAGTTGGCATCATGGTATGGCTCACTAGTTGCTATTCTACCTGATAAGTCTTCAAACCATGTATCTAATGAGTCTTCACAGTAGAGTACTACTATGACTAGGCCTATAGGTGATGTATCTTTGAGTGTTTTTCCTTGGACTGGCAAGTTATGCAGTCATGGATCACCATCCCACTGACAGTACTATGTTAGTGAGGGGGAGAAATGCGATAGAAGGCAAAGGCAAAGAGAAAGTTCTTGATGATGCTTCTAGGATTTTGACTTTTGGATATGACTCGACTGATAGCTTGGATAGTGAGCTTGGAATTTCATCTATGTATTCTCATGGAGTCATGCAAAACAGGTATGCACCACCCCATGAAAGAGGGGAATCGAGCAATCCACCATAGTTAAGATGCTCACATAGGGTGAGATATCCTATTGAAAGGCTTATGTATAATGGATTTTCAACAAAGCATTATGCATATATGACAAAAGTCATGGAATACAAAGAGCCTACTACATTCAAGGAAGCTATCATGGACAAGAATTGGTATAAGGCAATAGATGAGGAGATGAATGTAATGGCTGAAAATTAGACTTGGAGATTGGTTGCATTGCCTAATGGAAAGAAGTTGATTGGCTGTAAATGGGTTCACAAAGTTAAGTGCAAGTCTAATGGTAGCATTGAAAGGTATAAAAGCTAGGTTAATGGCTAAAGGCTATGCACAACAATATGGTCTAGATTATGAAGAGACATAAATTAGCCATGTTGCCAAAATGGCAACTATCAAGACAATGATTTCATTGGCTACAACAAAGGGCTAGAAATTACAACAAATGGATATTAAGAATACATTTCTAAATGGAGACTTAGCTGAAGAAGTGTTCATGGATTAGTTGGAAGGGTATGTGCACCCTCAGTATCCGAATTATGTCTGCAAGCTATAAAAAGCACTCTTATGGGCTAAAAGAGGCTCCAAGAGCCTGGCATGCATGGATTGGTATTTACTAGTAGCAGAGTCTTGGATTTGCAGTTGGTACAATTGGATCATAGTCTATTTACGAAGAAACAAGTGCAAGTCTTGTGGTATTAGTCATCTATGTAGATGACCTGATTATTATAGGAGATGATGATATTGGGAAAGAAGATATTGTGACCATGTTGAAAATTGAATTTGATATGAAGGATTTGGGAGAACTAAAGTTCTTTCTTGGTATTGAGGTTGTAAATTCAGCAAATGGATTGTAGCTGATGCAAAGACAATATGCATTGGAGATGTTGAAGAAATATGGCATGACAGATTATAAACCCTTGGATACTCCATTGGATCAAAATACGTTGGATTAGAATACTATGCTGGATATGAATATTAGAGCTGAAATTTCAAATATTACTATGTACAGGCATATGGTAGGAAGTCTCATCTACCTTACCATCATTAGGCTTGATCTTAGTTACTCAGTTGGACTTATCAGCCAATTCATGCAAAAGCCTAGAAAACCTCACTTGGATGTAGCAAGGAGAATTATGGGCTATGTCAAGGCTACAATAGATTATGGACTCTTCTATGAGAGTGGTAAGTATCTAAAACTTGGGATATACTAATGCAGACTAGGCGGGTTGTCCATATGATAGACAGTCTACTAACGGGTATGCATTTAGCCTTGGAAATGGAATGATTAGCTAGAGCAGCAAGAAGCAACTGACAGTTGCACTCTCTAGTAACTGAGGCAGAGTATAGAGGTGTCACATTAGTAGTATGTGAGATTGCTTGATTATTACTGAAGTTGGTGACATATTTGGGTATGTAGATAGATGCTCCAGTCACATTGTGGCTACAAATATTGTGTATCATGCTAGAACAAAACACATAGAGGTACACTATCACTTCATATGAGAGACAGTACTTGCAAGGTAGATAGATCTCCTACATGTCAAGACTGAAGACCAAATAATTGATATCTTTACCAAGTCACTAGGTAAAGATAAGTTCAATCACTTTAGAGAGTTGCTTGGGGTACATAGTATTTCTAAGCTTGAGGGGGAGTATTGAAGATCAAGCTCATTCAATGTAATATTTCCACACAATAAAAGTTAGTTGGTTAGTTCGAAAGTTAGTTAGTCAATTAATAAGTTAGTAAGGTTACTAACTAAGGTAAAATCTAGTTAACATTAATAACTAATAATTTTTATTTAATTAAAAATATTTTATTTAGAAAAATCGAGAGTCCTAAATTCGATATTTTTCTCGGATTGACAAGGACCGTAGACACCCTTCACGTAAGTTACAACGTGAACGAGACTTATGAACTATATTAATCACTAGTATTAATGTGTATAGTTTGGATGGTCCAAAATATTAGATTTTGGGCAAAACTAGTTTATTTTAGATATTTTAGATATTATTCAAGAAAAGGATATGGAGATTTCTAGAACTGGATGCCATTTAAAAGAAAAGACAAGTGATGTTTTAGTTAGTTTTGGAGATTTTTATAAAAAGAAAAATAAAGAAAAGTGACTGGCAAAATCGCCCGCGCTGCGATCGCAGTCTACAGGCAGTAGATATCACTTCGAATAGAGAAAAGAAGAAGGAGTGAACTGATAGATTTCTAATCAAGTGTCTAGGAGTTTTATCCCCCTTTCGGAGCCAATGGAACCATCAGATTTATGATCTAAGCATCAAATCACTGATCTTTCCAAGATCCCCCTCCACAAAGAGCTCCACTTCTCAGCCACAAGCCCTCTTCTCTAATTCACTATAAATATAAGGCATGGTGAGGTGCAAGGGAGGATAAGGAGACCCCAAGAGGCTGCGAGAGAGAGGTAGAGAGAAGGATACCCTCCAAGAGATTGTGAGAGAACTCTTGAAAGAGAGAGAGAGAGAGAGAGAGAGAGAGAGAGAGAGAGAGAGAGAGAGAGAGAGAGAGAGAGAGAGAGAGGAGTCACCCCGAGAGGCTGCACAATTCCCTCTATCTCGATTCTCGACTTAACCATCTTCTCTTATGCTCTCCCATCTTGAATCTATTCCACCTTCTTAATCTCTTGAGTCTTCTTGCGAATGATGGCCCCCAAGTGAAGAATGTCATGTGCGGAAGGCAATCCCATAACCAACAACGAAGCTTCGGGCGAAGGCATCATTGTCAATCCAACTGCGGTACTAGTAGTAGATAATGTATTTCCAAATTGATAGATGCATGTTTTGATTCTCGTATGAGATACATTAGGCCCCATACTATGATGCTTGAGTATAGGCCATCGGAAAGGATAAATTTCATCTCACCTACTTGAAAGATGGAGTTTGTGAAGTGCATATATCAAGGGAAGTTAATTGCAACTAGTTGCATATGGCTTATTTACTAGTAGAGCAATTACAAGGAAGAATTAGTCAAGAGTTATGAATGGTATAGTCGTCAAAAGAATGACATTAAAAGATTGGGCATACAAGTGCTAGGTTAAAGCATAGTCAAGGGTTATAAATAGCATAATTGCTAAAAGAATATGACATTAAGAATCATGAATAGAGAGTACTAGTTTAAAGTTTAGATACTTCAAAAGTACTTAGCTTAAGAGCCCAAATATTAAGAAGAACTAGATTCTAACTCAAGGCAAGGCCTGTTGGAGTCTAATTACTTGAGATCATCTTGCACTTATCTTATCAAGTATTTACACGTTATGCCTATAACATGTTTTGATATATGAGAATAATTTCATGTTTGCCTCATGATTTGACTAAGAGCTAGTACAAGAAATTAATCATAAGGATTAAAACTAAGATGTTTTGAGATCCGTTGGATAACTATAATCCAATTCAAGGTTGGGTTATCGATCAATGTAAGTGACCTATAGAACTTATGTCATGAATAGTGTTTGAACCCTTAACATGTGCCTTAGCCGAAGGAAGGAAGTGTTAAGAAACATTTGCATAGTATCACTCTTAGATCCCAAGGGAAAGAGCAAATATGCAATGGAAATGTTATATCGTCTATTCTTGCATTGTTTGGAAAGAATACAATTGGCTTTTTTGTTGGTTGATCAAACAACATCCAAAATGCTTTTACTTTCAACTAGTTGTTGGCTTGTTGTTTGGATGATTATTTCAAGTGCTTGTGATTTATGGTAAATGCATGGCAAGGGTCTATGATGACAAGTTGCCATGGGAATAAAGGAATGTTTTCTTGGAAAAGGATATTAGGGATGAATGCCTTTTTTGTGCTTGATTCTTAAAGGATTTAATTAAGGAAGGATCGCGCTAGGCTACCCCCAAGCTAGTGGCGAGACTCTACTCCAAGGGGGTCATGATTATCACTATGAGAGGCTTGGACTGTCCGTAGGCGAAAGGGCTGTTAGTAGGGATAGTCTCGGGCAGTAGGAAATGAGGGTGCCAGAGGAGGCTCTGGCTGTAAATCCTACATTGTTCCCAGAATCTGAGGAGCCCCTTCGCGACCCAGGATGGGATCCTGGAACCCTAAATACTAGTTACAAGGGTGGAATATTGGTGGGCAGAATACCCTCGTGGAATTCTGTGTATCTTCCGCTGGATCGGAAAGATATGGAATTTGTGGTGTCATGTGATTTGGACCAATTACTTCTGTTGGATAGAAGGGATATATAATTTCTCCTATATGGGCGGGAGACAAAGATTAACTTGAAGATAAGTTAAGGAACTTGTTCGAATTTGTTTACCAAATGATTGCTTGCTCTGTTTTCCTGTATGTGCAGTAAGTTACGCGAATAAAACATGTTTTTAAAAGGCTTAATTAATGAAGCTGATTTCAAATGTCGCACGTAAATGTGGTAGGACCTAATTAGAAAACTAAAGCTATCAAGGAAAGTGGGTGGGTGGACCCCCGACGGGTCTGCCCTATGGCAGGGTGGTCCCAAAGAACTGGGAGGCTTCTCACAAGGTTTTACCGACGTCCGATGACCCTTAGGAATTGTTAGATTGGAACCATGTTGTTTTAGGGGACCGGAATGGGACTATGCTCTACGGGCAGAGAGGTTGAGTAGTGCATCCCTCTCATTTCCCATTCTCTTTGAACCAAGTGCGACATGGGTCTGCTTTGGCTTGGGTATCTCTACGTAAATTAGGATGCCTAGGATTCGACTCCGTGAGACGCTCTAACTCCACTAAGTGGTTGGTCCAAGCCTCTCTTCCCTCCCAATGCTCCTGGGCTGTTATCCTTAAGCTAGGGACAAAAAACTCTAAGGGTAGAACGGCCTCCATTCCATACGTTAGCCTAAAGGGCGTCTGTCCTATAGCTGTCTTATAAGCTGTACGATAGGCCCACAAGGCCGCCATTAATTTGTTATCCCAGTCACTTCGTGATGTGGATACCACCTTCATAAGCACGTTGACTAGGATTTTATTCGTGGATTCTTCTTGGCCATTTGCTTGAGGGTAGTAGGGCGAGGACCTTCTATGAATGATTAAGAAGGTCGAGAGCAGGTGGGATATCACTTCATTAATGAAGTGCGTGCCCTGATCACTTACTAGTTCAATTGGACAACCAAAACGTGAAAGGACCTAATCCCACAAGAACTTCGCAGTGGTTTTAGCGTCGTTCTTCCTAGTGGCTCTTGCCTCTGCCCACTTCATCAGGTAATCAGTTGCCACAATGATGTAGCATGCCTGGGAGTATTGTGCCGCAGGACTAATAGGTCCAATGAAGTCAATGCCCCATTTTTCAAAGGGCTGTCGTGCTATTACGGGGGTCAACTCCATCTTATCCTTGCACACAGGCACCTTAGTCCTCTGGCACTCATCGCAGTGTTTTATAAATTTAGCAGCATCACGAAATAGGGTGGGCCACCATAGTTGGGATTGTAGGACCTTACAGGCTATTGTATCCCCACTAAAGTGTCCTCCAGCTATTCCACCATGCACTTCTCTCAATACATCGTGCATCTTCCTTAGCCTGGCTTTCTCAATAGAGCTCTCAAGTAGACCGTTCTCTAGCACTTGAACTACATCATCGGCCAAATATGGCATCAGATCGGCTCTAAACAAGTCTCTTTCGCTAGACAGGCCAAAGAGATGAGCGTCCGGTAGGTCGTCAGGTATGCCTTGTCCAGCAGCTTCTCCTGTGGGTATGCGGGATATGTGATCAGCCATGTAGTGCTGCTTTCCCTTACGTACAACCACAGAGAAATCAAATTCCAACAAGAGAAGTAACCATCTAGCTATGCGACCTGTAACGCACGCTTGTTCACGAGACAAAGCAAGGCTTGATGGTCAATGAAAAAGATGAAGCGGGTGGCTAACAGATAATGCCTAAATTTCTTTACAGCAAACACCATGGCTAACCCTTCCCTTTCTGTAGTGGAATAGTTCATCTCCGTTTCAGTGAGTTGCCTGTTGGCAAAAGTCACGGGGTAATCTAGGTTATGCTCACCAGGCTGGCATAGAATAGCTCCAATAGCAAACTTAGAGGCATCTATGTGTACATGAAACGTTATGCTCCAATCTGGGGCTCATAAGATTGGTGCAATGGTGAGAGCCTTCTTCAACTCTTCATATGCACGCTGGCATTCCTCAATCCACTCGAATACAATCAGAAACTTGTACAATGGTCTAGCAATTAGTGCGTAATTTAGTACAAAGCGTCGATAGTATCCCGTATGGCCTAAGAAACACTGAACGCCCTTGTAGTTAATGGGTGGTGGTAGGTCGATAATGACCCTGACTTTGAGAAGTCAGTGGCAATGCCGTTCCTTGACACTACGTACCCTAGGATACATCCGTGCTTCACCCAAAACTGGCACTTTAAGGGGTTCAATGAGAGGTTGTATAACCGACACCGTTCAAAGACAGCTCTCAACTTTTCTAAGTGTTCGGCCCAACTAGAGCGTACGCATAAGTTGTCTATGAATACCTCTAGCTCGCGTCTAAGCATATCCTTGGTGCACATTAATCGTTGAAAGGTCGCAGGCGCATTCATTAGCCCAAAGGGCATAACAAGGTAGGCAAATACACCCCACTCCGTGGCGAAGGCAGACTTGCACCTGTCATTAGGGTGCACTTGCACTTGATTATAGCCAGAGAAGCCATCCAGGAAGCTGTAGGCTTCTTTGCCTACTACCCTCTCCAGCATGTGCTCGGTATACGGTAAAGGGTAGTTGCCCCTCTTCGTAGCGGCATTAACTTTCTTGTAATTCACGCACACTCGAATTTTACCATTCTTTTTCATAAGGATCACTATAGGTGATACCGAATCTGTGTGCTCAATCTCATATATAAATCCCGCCTTCATGAGCTTATCGATTTCCTCCTTCACTGCATAGGCGTATTTGGGATTCACAGGGTAAGGTCGTTGCTTTGTTGGCACCACATCTGGAACCATTGGGATATTATGGGTCACAACCCTAGGATCGACTCCTTTAAGTTCCTCCAAGGACCAGGCAAACACATCGACATACTCTCGTAGGAGAGCAACAAGTTTAGCCTCCTCATCCTTGGTCAAGTCATCAGCAATGAACACAGGTTGAGGCTTCTCGCCTTCCCCTGCCAAGTTGACTTCCTTGACCTTGGTGGGTCCCTCAATTGGCTCACTGGTTTGCCCTTGTCTCTTTGCTCCTAGCAGAATCACCAGTCTATCACCCTGCTTAAACTTTGTGAAGTGTTTGGGGAGATCCTGTGGCTTCTTTTGCCTCTCTGCTTTTGAGTCCTTAGTTTGCTTCCTAGCCTCCTCCTTTAGCCATCTGCATCTTAGGTGGACTGGCAAGTCCCCTTTGGTGCGTCTGACCTTAGAGGGTTGGGGTATTTCGGGATCACTCTCCATACTGACTTTTGGCTCCGAGTTAAACTCACATCCCTCGCTTGAGGAAGGAGTTTCGCTAAGGGGTCATAATTCAGTAGGTGTATCCGTCTTAAGCACTGGAACTACCAATGGTTGCGTCACTCCTGCCTGCTCATAATCCATGGCTCTTATGTGCTCCAACCAGGATCTATCGCACTCCATCCGCATGACTCCTCTTTCATTCCAACCTACCCTTTCCCTTCTAGGCCTAGATTCTGCCTTGATCTGTTCGATCGTTCTCCCTTCAGTGTCATATTCTATCGTGTCTAACTCTTCTTCACTCTCGTCTCCAATAGAGTGGCAGTCCTCGTACTCCTCATCATTAGAGTCTTGCCCCTCTAACTGCTTATCATCCCCCAGGCTTTCCTCTCCAATCTCCTTTTCATCAGTGACTAAAGCCCAATTGTATAATAGGTTGAGATCGTGAATTTTGATCCATTTGCACTCAGGCCTAGCCAAAAGATCACTTAGGGGTTTTAGATTGGCAGCCATGTTGCCCTTCAATTTATCGGTCAGGTACTCTACGATTTCCTGAAGCTCGAGCTTGTTGGTGGGGATATGGAATGAGACCAGTTTCCCTGGGTTATGGGAGCTTCCTGCCATCATGCAGAGTGGCACGATGGCCTCCCTTGCTGGCATGCTTGGGGATTTAGCAGCTTGCCTATATAGCTCTTCCTCATCTGAGAATGGTAGGTCAATGGTTGCCAAGACGTGCATCCAATCCCACTCGTCCTCAGGGCAAGGGATGTACTTGGTCAATGACCCATAGGGTTTGCTTGCCTGTGAATAACCTTTTAGCATGGTTGAGATAGCATCAAGGTCAGCTGGGTTAGTCTTCTAAGTATCCATCTCAACCCTTACCACTTCTGTTCTATTGCCCAAGAAGATGAGATTGTTACCCCAATCTTCAATAACTCGAGCGTTCCTCATCCAGGGTTGGCCTAGCAATATGTCGTAATCCACTCCCTTCATGACAATGAAGTTCACGGAAAATTCCACCCCTGCGACCTTCTCTAGCTAGTTCTTTAGGACCGCGAATGGTCTGACCTTCATTCCATTGGCCAATGTGACATTGAACCTAGTCGTTTCCATGGGTGGGTTTCCCCAGGCATGTAGAACTACGTGGCTCGAGACACTAACACCGACGCCTGTGTCTACGATTCCTTTTTGTGTTATATCCCCCAAGGCTAAGATAGGTAAGACTGCATGCATCTCAGTGCCTTCCCAGAAAGCATTGACGTGCAGTGACCTTGGAACTGAGTGTAGCGTTAGGCTTGGAATCTGCATGTCTACATCCTGCTCTTGCAAGTCAGTGGCAGTGTGCTCCTCTTTTCCCTCCACCCAGTGCTTTAATTCTTGCCATAAGAAAGAGTTCTGCCGAAGTAGATCTCCTAGGCTCAAGGTTACTGGTGTGGTTACTAAAGTGGTGAGGAGGTTGCTGGGTGGTTGCCTTCCTCCTTGGTCAGCACTCTTTGGCCATATGTCTTAGTTAGCTTGCTGACATGCTTCTTCTTGGTCTTGCATTTGTGGCATCTCATGTGGTGTGGGTGCATTCCTTGATTGAGGTTGCGATAGTGAAACGGGTGCACTCACACTAGAGAGGTCTTCAATTTGGTCTTGCAGTATGCGCTCTACGTCCTTAAGGTGTTCCTGGGCATCATTGACCCACTCCTTGACTTTGGCTATAGCCTCGAGTTGTCATTTGGGGTGGGGGTATTCCCCTACCTTGGCACTCCTTAGTTCTGATGTCTTAGGAGCTGAGGTCTCTGCCTCTGCATCAGTGACCCTCTTTCCTATCACACTAGCGTTGCAGCTTCCTCAGTCTTAAGGGTAATCTTGCATCTGTTCTCTTTCTCCTTCTCCTCCAGATTTTCTTTCCCAACGAGGTTGCATCCAGGTTACTTGGCCTAGGCAATGAGATACCTGCCTGTTTTGTCTGTGCTTGTGTCATGACATGTAGTGGGATGGGTGTACCCTCACTATCAAAGATCTCCACACCAAACAGCCCCAACGGTACTGAGGGCATGTTGGCAAAACTAATTGATGGCTTCTGTCTAGGACAATCAAGAAATAGGTGTGTGATTCCACACTCGGTGCATCGAAGATCAGCTTTGTCCTTGTTTGCATGTTCCCTTTCCGGGCAGCGTGATGAAATATGGCCTGGATGACCGCAAGTCCAGCATGAGATTGGATCTTGGCTCCAAAGCCTCTGCCTCTTCCTCTACCTAGCGCCATCACCGGTACTAGTCGGTAGTCCATCAGGAGTAGATTGCCTTCCTCATCGTAGGATATGTATGGGTTCATGTAGGTCTCCTCTTCACTAGGTTCTTCCACATAGTGAACAGGAGCGTCACTCGGTGGATGGGTTACATAGTGCCCTGGTGGTGTGGGTATGCCTGTTGGGTTCATCTCTAGCCTAGGAATGGCTGGTCTTGCATCATTTGGTGCTGGAAGCGCCAACTGGGCTCCCCTACCAAAGAGGTTAGGTGTCCTGTTGCCTAAGTATGGAGGGTTGTATTGCTGCGCATATGGGAATCTCCTTGGCAGTCTGCAATGTAATGCGTCATGACCGAACCTACCACAGTTCGAGCATGGCCTAGATCTAGGATCTTGGCACTCAGCTCGGAGGTGGTTACCGCCACATGTATACACTGCACATGCGACTGCACAGGTTTCCTCATTTGGTCTTGCAATCGTGCATGCTCCATTCTCACCTCAGCCAGCTCCTGGCCTTGGTCAACACTCTTTCCCTTATCCTGTATACTAGAGTTCTCTCTCTCTCCTAAAACTGTTGACCGCTCTGGAGCTCTCTGACTTGTACTGTCCCGACTGATGTTCCTCATGCTTCACTCCCTAAGTTGATCGTCCACCCTTATTGCCTCTTCAAAGACTCTAGCTAACACATCTCGGTGTAGAGTGGAGTTAATAGACAAAGCCTTGTAGAGCTCCTCGCTTTGAATTCCATTTATAAATATGGTAGACACAGCCTTCTCGTTAGGTCGCTCATTTGCAGGGGTCCTCTTGAAGAGGCTACGCACATGAGTGACATAGTCCCTTACATCTTCCTTTTCCCTCTGACTGACATTCATCAACCGGATGATGAGATTGTCAGAGTACCCTATCTCAGAGAATCTCTTGATAAAGAGATCCTTAAGACGGGCAAAGTTCATGCGCTCAGCTACATCTAGACTAGTGTACCAAATTCTCCCCTTATCACCTAACCATAGACCGAAAGCTTGAGAGTGTTGTGCAAGGTCCGTAAGACCGTTTGCTTCGCAAACTTGTTCAAATTGCTCCACAAAGCTATATGGGTCATTGCTAGGTTCATACTTGTCTAGTTGCTTTGTTACAATAGGGATTCTAGATTGCCCCTTGCATGACCCCTAATCCCAAGAGTAATGCGGTGGCTAAGGCTGTTGCGCTCTGCTCAGCGGATGTATTGTCCATGAGCCGCTTGGCTACGAGTTCACTCAACGATAAGTCAGCCTCTGCTACTCGTTCTCTCTCTGCATTTGGCCCTACTTGGCCGCACCAACCAAGGCTAGCACACGCCGGGCCTTGTACATGTCTACATCTTGTTGGAGTTTCCTAGCCTTCTGCTCGTAGTTATAAGAAATTATGCTCTCTAGCGCCTTTCTAATCGCCTTTCTATCCTCTTCTAGGCTTGCTACCACTTCCTTTACTGGTCTGCCCTGAACTACCGTCCTAGTCAACAAGTCGTACTCATTGATTAAGTCCTGCACTAAGACTAGGAATTCTCCCAAGCCTAGTCGGTCCTCTCCTTGTCTGCCTCGTGATCCTGACATTGCTCCCACTTCCAACTCCACAAGGTCGTCGATAAAATTTGAGTAGCTCCGGCAGCGTCCAATCCTCTATGTTGTCGCCTTTTGGATCTTCGTGTCCTCTTAAGGTCCTACTTTGGGCCTCTCAGACACCCAACTATGTTTTGGGATCTTCTCCTAATAGTGGGTTCCTTGATGTTATTATATCTCCGGATGAGTTCCTTGTCATTGAAAGCATTTGTCAATCTTACAAGTTGTGCTTTGTGCTTTCTAGTGCTCAGTGCAAAAATAGGCTTTTTCTTTTCTTGTAGTGCACCTTTGGTGATAAAATCAAAAGTGAGGTGCGGATGCAGGAAATGCCCAATGCAAACTCCACTCTTCCCCTCACGTTCGTAGCTTGATATGGCTCTAAGCACAGGTTCTAGCTGATCTAAGATCTTATTGAAAGTCCATGTTACGTTCTCTATTCTGCTTCAGGGTTGGTTGGTTGGTTATCGAAAGTCAAGTCAAGTTCTAAATTCGGTCCGCTCAGTGTCTAGCTGTTTGGGGTGAATCCTCGGTTATCTTATCTAGTCTCTGGCTTCTAAGGGCTAAATTGGGTTTCCAGGGGGGGTAAGAGATGTGAACAGGGTGGCCAAGATTGTCAGGCAAGTTCAAAAACCCTCTATTTTAAGTTCTGGTGAAGTGGTCCGATTCTCAGAATCGTATTGTCCAATTCTGCCGATCGGATGGGCTGGTCCGATTTTGAGACTCGAACAAGGTGGTTTGATTTTGAGACTCGAACAGGGTGGTCTGATTGTGAGACTCGGATAGGGTGGTTCGATTTTGAGACTCAAACAGGGTGGTCCGATTTTGAGACTCGGATAGGGTGGTCCGATTTTGGCACTGGGTCCGACTGCTGGAATCGAATCGGACAGGGTGGTCCAATTCTTGCAGTCGAATGGTCCGATTCTGGGAATCAGACCCAGACAACTTGGTCCAACTATGCAGACGACAGCCCGTGGGTTGCGCGCGATGACTCAAGCTCAGCGCCTACTCCATGGAATCATCCAGTGCCTTCCAGATAGGTGCAAAACACTACAAGGAAATGCCAAACATACTTGGAATCATTGTGGTGCTCAAATTGAATGGCACTCCAAGGATCTCCCTGCAACTCTCAAGCTCACTCTCTCTCACAAAGAAGAATGTCAAGTATGGTCTTTCCTGGTTCCCTGGGCCTCTTATTGCCCCATCCCAGCTTGTTGTAACCTCAGAAGCTAATCCCTCACACTCTTCCAACTAGAAATTTGAATTTGTGCCCCTATTTCCCTGTTTCCAGTAGCAGTAGAACCCTTTCTGTTTTCCTTCTTTTTCCTATCCTAATCTTAACCTAATGCAACAAAAATAAAAAACAGAGATGGAGATGGATGGTCCTACTCTAATATTCAACAACAAATTAAAATACTTACTTGCTCCAAGGATTAAAACCTCCTAAATCTCCTAACTATCTCGAGCACCGGTTCGGGCTGCAAACCCTACTTCTATGCTCGATTCGATGCGCGTGGTGCTTGAGGCTCAATTCCGTCAGTCCTGGCAATGGAACCAAAATGAAGGGGAGCTACGGAGCTCTACCTCGAGACCTACGGACCGCTTATTGATCAAGCATTTCAAGCCGAGTGGCCATGGCTACCTCTCACATAGCCGACATGCAATGCCTACCTTACGGGTGTAATGAGCTTACCTTGATGCTCAATTGAGTTTCCTCCTCTCTCTTGTACTCCAGTAGCTCCACGATCCTTGCGGCAAGCTCAAGCAACCTCAAGCCCTCTCCGTCAAGCTCCATCCTCCATAGCCGCGCAAGAAAAGAGAAGAGAAGAGAAGAAGAGAAGATGAAGAGAGAAGATGGGGAGCTTTTTCTCCACGATCCCTCACTCTCACACACTCACTCCCTCACTCCATCACACTCCCTCAATCCCTCACTCAAGCATAAGCAAGAAGGCAAGAAACAAGAGAAGAAGAAGAAGAAGCTTTGGCCACACACAAGAATGATCTTCTCATTCACTTTTGAACTTTATATACATGCCCTAATTTTTGGGCGGTCATCCCCACTTTTTACATGGCCGGCCATTAGCCTAGGCCCTCTTTTCCTATTTCCCACCATTCTAACTTATCCCATTCCCAACTAGTGCATACAATTTGCACAAGAGTGAGCCTGGCACTCTTTTTCAAGGATTCGGGAGTGCTTTCACAATTAATGGTGCGCTTTTACTCTTTTCTTTTCTCGAGGTGACTTTGAGGCCTTCTAGAGAGGTCATCATGCAAAATTTTCAAGGTCTGACTTCCATCCAGGGTGCCTTTTCCTTCCTTTGTCATGTGCCCTTTCGGTTATCTCCTTTTTCCATTTTTCCACTCCTCTACTCCATTTTCCCGCTCCTCTGTGCTGCGGTAAACATGGCTACTACTGGTGGATAGGGATTTCTTGGGTGTTTGAAGAAGGATCTTTCTCCTCCACTTGATGTGGTTGCTCAACAAATACCACATCATGACTTATGATGACCTTCCTTTCAGAAGGATTGTAGAGTTAGTAACCCATTTTTGGTTCTTTGCCTCCCACTTGGTTCTTGAAGCATTTGGCACATACACAAAACATTCACTTATAAAATTTCTCAAATTAAGAAATTGATGGTTTCTTACTAGCAAAGGCTTACAAGGGAGTCATTCCTTTCACAAATTTGATATAGCACTGATTTGGGATGTAAACAACAATGTTTACTACTTTAGTCCAAAACATATTCAGAAGATCCTTTCCTTTGAGCATACTCCTTGCCATTTACACTATGGCATAATTCTTTCACTCTGCTACATCTTGTTGAGGTGTATGTGCTACACAGTAAGTTGACACTTAATCCCTTGATCCTTGGTATACTCTATGAATTAGTTTAAGTGAATTCACCCCCTCTATCTAATCTGAGTTTCATTAGCTTGTTGCCAAATTCTTTTTCTACCAAAGCATGCCATTCTTTGAATTTTGCGAAGGCTTCATATTTAGTCTTCAAGAAACAACCCAAGTCCTCTTACTCGAGAGTGGACGATAAGCATCATGAAGTAAGAGAAACCCGTTAGAGATGCCATATTTATCTTTCCACATAGATCTATGTGTATGAGCTCTAGAGGAGCTTGCTACTTACTACGTGTGGAAAGGGCTGCCAATACTACTTTCCCATCATGCAAATATCACATGCATCTAGCAAATCTATTATTAGAGGTAATTCTACAATCAATCTAAAACATTTATTCTAGAAAAGGAATGCTCAGCTTCTAAACCTCTCATATCAAAGCTTTCTTGCATAAATCCCAACTTTTGCAATGTAAGCTTACTAATACAACTTGTTGCTTCAAGTTGCCCTTTTGATAACTACACCATTAGTATTTGTTATTTCTACACCATTCTTATCAAAGTGGACCTTCATGTCACAATTAGTTATTACCACAATAGAAAGTAAGTTCCTCTTTATATCTAGTACATACATTACATCTGACACTAATAGAAAGGAAATAGTAGTTGAGCCTTTTGTTGGAAGTTTCACATCATTGCCCGCAACAACCATGATGTCATCTCCTATTGGTTGTAGCAAAAAATACCAATCTTTATGATTACTCATTTGCCGAGTGGAACCACTATCAATGATCCAATGATCATCCACATTTGAAGAGTGAACCTCTTTTGCACAAAATCTCTTCAATAGCAACTCGTAATTCAAGCTCTACTTGAGCATTGTTGCTAAACTATTTCTTGGTTGGTCTAGTGGATTTGACCATGCCATTTTTCTCATTTGCAGCTTTCTTTCTATACTCACTCTCAATGTGTCCAATCTTCTTGCAGTAGAAGCACTTCATGTTTTTCTTCCTCTCAACTTTTGAAGTGGATGAAGAGGGATTAGGAGGGTCCTTTCCTTTGTCTTCCTTTGTAATTACAGAGAAAGCTACATCCTCTCCTTGCAATTGTTGCCTTGCTTTTTGTCATAGTTATTTCTATTGCAAGATTGAACAAAAGTTCTCAAAGTTGAGTGTAGGAACTCCAATTGGGTATTTAGAGAGATAACCAAACGGTCAAAATTTGGAGGTAGCATGCGAAGACACCTTTGTGTAAGATCTTTAGTCAGAATAGGTATTCCAATAGTTTCCATGTGATCTCTTAGGTCGTTTACTTGAGTTGTGATCCGAGAAAATCACAAAAAAATATTTGTCTAACACTTTGTTGATTTTTTGTACATTTGGAGGTTTGAAATAAAGAAGAGGGTGGGAACAACCTCTTGGAAAATCCAAGAAATCACTAGATGGAAATATTTCATGGACCGGTTTACCAAGGGGGGTGAAGAGTAAAGATCAATGGAGAGGTGAAGGGAAAATGTGTAATGTGAAAAGAAAAGACATGAAATGGATTTGAAGCCATCCAAAGGGCATGTGAGGCTCATAATGTCATGGCTTTGGAGCCTTATGATAATTCAAACAAATGGGACCCTTCTTGGAAGCATTAGTGGAAGAAAAATCAGGCACATGATTTTGTAAGATTTTTTAAAAATACTTTCACTCCGATACAAAAAAACTTTTCAACATGAAAATTGTAGCAGTGAGCTGAAGTTTTGGCTGGTATTTTTTTATAATTTTTTGGAGCTACCAGTCGGGGAGATATGGCCAAATTGGTGGATGCCAACTTTTTCCAACTGCGGTGGAGACCACCTCCCAATTTTATACACACCCACATTTTCTTCCCCACACTTAACAGTACTTCCATAAAATATCATTCATTAGACTCCCAATCCTTTCCCCTCTCTTCCCCTCTCTCTCAAGCTAATAAACCGTTAGAAATTTCCCTCCTAAATCACCCTCAAATCATCCTTAATTGTAGTAATAATGTATGAATTCTCACTACTCTCTCTCCATTATTGCTAGATATGATCTTATTTTATGAAGATTCTCTATATTTTTTTATAGGAGAGCTCTTGGACTCAAGCTATGGGGGAAGAATGGAGACAACTCACCTATGATGGAACTTGATTAAGTACAAAATCAATCAACAAAACATCTAGATGGAGCTTCCACATTGGTGAAACCGCCTTAATGCAGCTTTGGTGGTGTTAATTCCTATTCTATCTTAAGCTCCTCCCTAAACACCCTCAAGGCCTATATAAAGAGGCATTCTCCTTTGTAATTTGCAAGAGAGAGCCAAGAGGCCTTCTTCAGCCCTATTGAGCCTTCCCCATTCTCTCTCATGAGCTTGTGCAGTTCATTCCCTTACTATATATAGCTTATGCATGCTCTACAGTGTAATAAGCCCATGCTATTGGTGTCCATATTGTGTACATTGGTTATGTCTTGAGGGTTCTCCATATCTTGTGCCCTCTTAAGTTTTATTGATTCATCTATTTTTTGTAGTTCTCTCTCTCTCTCTCTCTCTCTCTCTCTCTCTCTCTCTCTCTCTCTCTCTCTCAGTTTTCCTCTCTTCTCCCTCACAAGCTCCTCTCCCTCTTGCATAGCATCCTAGTCCGCTCTTCCATGACTAGGTGGTGCCCTTACCTCATTCACTTTGTGGCGAAAGGGAGTTTGGCATAGTATAGAGGCTGCCATACCGAATTTCCTTCGTCATAAATTGGTGCCCACTGAGGACATTCTCATCCACAATTCTCTACCTCCTTATGTGGGATGATACAACACATAGTGGTGCATCCTCTACAACAAGTGCTCCAAGTGGCTCTTCTCCAACGCCTTCACCAACTCTTTTTGAAGCTGGTCGAAGTCCACGACTCCCACAATGGTCTCCCAAGGAAGCCCAAGAGAAAGGAAGTATGCCTATCGGATGACGGCACATATGCGGGTAAAAGGTGTTCACATTAGAAATTTCATTCTCTCACAACAGAAAAAATCATGTTGCCATCAATTGCTAGGTTCTCATAATTGTGATGAGTGTTTTGCAAACAAAGTGAAGGCCCTTTCGGGAAGTCCTCAGCTCCAAATCATCAAATCCCCCTCTCTCTCTGGCCTAATCCACATCAAAGGAGGACAACTATGCATAAACGGTGTGGAGTTTTGTAGAGGTGCAAAGTATGGAGACTACCTTCAACTATTGCTAGCTCGAAGGTTGGGTATGGTTGAAAAGGTGGCCATCACGCCTTATGAAAAGGTGGCCATCACGACTTATAATAGTTTCTCACGAATCACCGCGAATTGTATGGACCAATCCAACCTCTTGCTATGCAAACTGTATATATTGTAGCCAGCACAAAGCTTAGATTCCAAGGCATTATTAGAAGCATACTGGGACCTAGACGTCTTGCTGAAATCAATGCATGTGTGAACCCATTCATCCTTCCCCTCATAAAATACAACTTAAGTCTAGACGTGTTCATCTTTGTACTCTACTAAGGCAACATGGTATTTCCAAGCTTCTTTGGGCGCAATGAAAAAAATGTAGTGGATTTTTTGGACAACCTTGAGATGGCCTTCCTTATCTCTAGGAGGGATGATGAAGTATTAAAGTTGAGGGCTTTTCCTTTGGTGCTCAAGGAAGAAGCTAGAATGTGGTTCCAAACTCTAAATCCAGCCCAAAGAGCTGAATGGGAGGGATTGAAGGCAGCTTTCTTACAGAGATTTCAACAAACTAACTCAGCTGAAGAGTTATGGCAACGACTTTTGGCCCTCCATCAAAGTGATCCTTATGGTTATGCAACTTATGAGGAAGGGTTTTTGAAGCTTTGGGGAGAGTGGTCACTCACTGAATCCTGGTGAGAGAGCTCCAAACTACCTTCAAAAGGATTGATTTATTTCATGTTTGTACCCCTTGCTCAAGGAGAAGGTAAAGGTGAAATTTCCAAACACTTTTGAAGATGCTTTGAGAATCACTAGGGAAAAGAATCGAAAGATTCTCTACCAAGCCCAAGCTAGCCAAGCAGTTTTGGGAAACAACATCACAACTATGGAGGCCTCTCAAGTTCCCCCAAATGTATCTAATGCACCAGGCCTTGTTAGAGGTCAAGAAGACATGATCCAACAAATAAACAATCTTACTAATCAACTAGAGGGTTTGAGAGTGAATCTTGTGTAAGGTCCAAGAAGACCTATCGAGGGGAATGGTGGGAATTGACCACAAACGCGGCGACAAGCAAGGGAGATATTGTATTACAACTGTGGAGAAAATGGACATGGCATGCACAATTTTCCTCACCCTAGAAGATATGATCACCTTGCCAGAGGTCCTCGACAATAAGTAAGCCCTCCTCGTGCTAGGACTCAAGAGCAAGAGCAGTCACAACCTGCAAGTTTACAAAACCACCTTATGTTCAAGCTGAAACCCCTGTTGTTCAACCAAATGTTAATGTCATAAAAATAAAGGAGGTGGTCAGGGATAGAAGACTCCAAGAAGAAATAACGAGAGGTAAGATGAAGGAAGATGTAGTAGAGACCATGCCTATCAAGCGAGTACGTGTCCTCCAAACTGAGGCAAGCAAGGAAGCAATCAATGAGGCAAGTACATCACGGGCACCTAGAGATGAAGGGAAGAAGAGAAAGACTTGAACTAGGTCTAAAATTGATATCTCCGACTTCCCTTTGGGTTTTCGGACACAACCTTATGATCTGATAGCAGATGTGAGCTCTCAAGGGCCAAAAATTACTTGGCCACAACTACTTCATGCCTCTCCAAAGCTACGATGACAATGGTAAAAAATGGTAAGCACAAGGGCAAGGCAAGGTAAAATGGTTAGTGCAATCATGGCATATGGCCTCAAAGATATAGTGCCTTTAGTGGAGGCTCAAGTCAAAGGTCAACAAATTCGAAAAACATACATCGATAGTGGAGGTTTGTGTCATGATAGAAAAGCTTATGCATCAATTAGGCTTAGAAGTAATGGAATCCTCAACCTTTAGGGCAAAGATGGCCAACAATGATGCGGTCACATGTGCGGGTGTAGTGAAAGCTTTGAGAGTTTCTGTTTTTGGAATCACTGCAGCAGTGGATGTTTATGTGATGCCAATAATAAAGGGAGAATGATATCCCCTCATCCTAGGGAGACCTTGGCTTATGGGCATCGGAGCTAGGCAAGATTGGGCAACAGGGGATCTAGAATTGAGGCCACGTAAGGTGGGTGGCCACGATCAAAAGGTGGTTTACAACTTGAAGAGTGGGCATCAAGAGAACCTTGAACTAGAAATGTCTGCTGATGAGTGGAGCTCAAGTGGACGTTCCTCATCGGTAGAAGAGGAAGAGAGTTCAAGTGGAGAGAGTGATAGCACTCTCGAAGTTATGGGCGTCACCTTAAAGGAACCTACATCATCAGAAGACAACCCAAGAATCCAAGGAGAAGATGTGTGGGATGCTAGCCTAGAGAAGATGATATCCAAGGATATAAAGGATGAAGAAAGGGAGGGTTATGTGAATGTTCTCAAGAAGCATGCGTCATTGTTTATTTCTGATTATACTCACATTACAGGTGTCACTGTAGTGAAGCATCACATTCAACTCAAAGAAGGAAGCAAACCTGTAGTACAAAGATTGAGAAGACTGGGAGTTGTGCAACAGGATGCACTGTTGACAGAGGTGAAGAGACTCTTGAATGCAGGATTTATATACCCAGTGGGAGATTCAGAATGGGTCTCCCCAGTAGTAGTGAGGCCAAAGAAAAATGGTAAGTGGCGAGTATGCATAGATTACAAGCCATTAAATGCTGCAACAAAGAGGGACCACTTCCCTCTCCCATTTCAGGATGAAATCTTGAATGAAGTAGTGGGACATGAGCGGTATACAGTGTGTGATGGCTACTCTATCTACTTCCAGATTTGCATTGCAGAGGAGGATCAAAAGAAGGCCACTTTCATCACACCATGGGGCTGTTTTGCCTTTCGGGTCATGCCCTTTGGTCTCACAAATGCCCCAACAACCTTTCAACGATTCATGAATATGGTTTTCCAACCTTACTTTGGTAAGGCCATAAGGGTTTTCATAGATGACTTTTGTATTTACAGCTCAAGGAACATACATCTATGCAAGGTTGATGAAGGATTTGCTCGCTTAGCTAGGTTGGGTGAATAACTAAATAAGGATAAATGTCACATTGGGGAAAGCAAGGTTACACTACTAGGGCATGTAGTGTCAATTGAAGGAATTGAGGTAGATCCAAAAAAGGTAGAAACATTGCTAGCTTTACCTTCCCCAACCTCCATCAAACAATTAGTCTCCTTCTTACAAAAGCTAAGATATTTGGGTAGATTTATACAATTACTCTCTCAGGCCATATATCCCCTGCAACAACTGACACGCCAAAAAACACTTGTATGTAGTGAACAAAGTGAAGGACATTTTAAGGAGATAAAGAAAATGTTGGGGTCACGTCCTATAATCCTCCAACCTTGTTGGGAAGAAACATTCTTTGTAAACCCTAGTGTGGGAGAAGAGGCCATTGGTGCTGCTCTCCTACAAAAAGATCCAAAAACATCCTTCATGAGGCCTGTGTATTTTGCTAGCCACCTCATGAAAGCCTCAGAGAAGGCTTACACCTCCATGGAACAACTAGTGTTGGCCCTCATGTTTGCAGTAACCAAATTTCAGCCATATTTGCTTCCAAAGAGGTTTGTGATCATCACTGTGGAGGATATGTTTCCCTACGCACTACAACATATGGAAATCTCTGACAAAATAGCAAAGTGGGTGGTCCAACTTCAAGAGTTTGATTATACAGTGTAGGTTGAAAAAACAACTCGAGCATGCCTGGCTGATATTTTGACAAACATGTGCTATGAGAAAAATCTCAGGGTGAAAAGAAAGGAGCTTCCACCACCCCCATCCATAAAGATTCTTGTAGATGCTTATAGCCTCTACTTTGATGGTGCATACAAGAGAACTAAGGATAACGCAGGCATTGTTGTTTTCTCTCCTTTAGGAGAGAAAATCTATGGTGAAGGAATCATCTTGGAAGGTGTCCACTCTAACAATGAGGCAGAATATCAAGCTTTAATTCATGGTCTTTGTTGGTGTCTTAGTAATTCAATCGAGAGGTTGAATGCTTTTGGAGACTCCATGCTATTGGTAAGGCAGATGCAAGGTACATGGGCATGCAAAAATACAAACCTCTCTAGTAAAATGAGAGAGGCCAAATCTCTTATGAGAAGATTTAGGGAAGCACAAGTACATCATGTGCCAAGAGACCAGAACAAGGATGCCGACCATCTAGCATCATCAAAGCTGAATGAGTCAATGGTGGGAGCAGTGGTTATCAAACCCCCACTTTAGCAAGGCAAGGAAGACTTAGAAGATATTCTACACCGCTTAGAGCAAGGAGAAGCTCCCAAACACCTGACTAAGGGAGGAAGACAGTGGCTAGCTCGGAAGGCTACAAGATATTACATGGTAAATGATAGTTTGTATTGTCTTGGTAAGGATGGTGTGCTTAGGAAAGTGCCTTCAAAATGGAAAATTAAAGAAATCTTAAAAGCTTGCCATGATGATGTGTGTGGAGGCCACTTTGCACATGACATCACAAGTAGAAAGGTTCTACAAGCCGGCTTTACTTGGCCCAAGTCTACATCGAGATGTCAAATATTGGTGTCAAACATGTAAAAAATATCAGAAATCAGGACCACGATGGCTCATAGTAGAACCCCAAACCCCAATCAAGGTCTATGGACCCTTTGAGAAGTGGGAAATTGATGCCATAGGGCCTCTACCACGCACTCCATCAGGAAAAGAGTATATTATCATGGGGGTAGATTACATGACTAGATGGGTCGAGGCTATGCCAACTAGAAGAATCACTACTAAGGAAGTGAGTAAATTCATCTTTGACCACATTTGTTGTAGGTTTGGTACCCCTCTTGAAATACTATCAAATAGAGGACCAGGGTTTAGAGCTAATGTGGTGGGTGAACTCATGCAAAAGCTAAATATTCAACGACGACACTCTACCCCTTACTACCCTCAATGCAATGGATTGGTGGAAAATGTAAATGGAATGATTTGTAAAATCATCAGCAACAAACAGGTACATTCAAGGCCCTGGGTGGATTGGGATAAGTACCTTAGTGGAGCTCTATGGGCTTACAGAACCTCCTTCAAAACCATGTTAGGGTTCACACATTTTCATTTTGTTTATGGACAAGAGGCTCTTTTGTCTATTGAGGTGAAATTAGCTAGCCTTCGAGTATTAGGTGGCACAATAGGCTCTCAAAAGGAGAAGTTACATCAAAGATTACTGGACTTAGAGAGGCTATAATTGGATCGTGAAGAAGCCATCAAACACTACTCCCAGGAAGCTGAGAAGCATAGAGAAAAGTTCAACAAGAAGCTAACAGATAAAAACATCAAGGAGGGATCTTTAGTGCTTCGATATGACAATCGCTTTGATAAAAGAAAGGATGGCAAGTTTCTCTACCAGTGGGAGGGACCGTTTTGGGTCAAAAAAATTCAACATCAAGGAGGGATCTTTAGTGCTTCGATATGACAATCGCTTTGATAAAAGAAAGGATGGCAAGTTTCTCTACCGGTGGGAGGGACCGTTTTGGGTCAAAAAAATTCAACAATGGCTCCTACAAACTTTAAGACATTGAGGGAAAAGTGCATAAGACCAGGGTAAATGGATGGCACTTAAAACCCTATCACATCAGGGTGGGGTCAGCTCAAGATACCAAAGAGTGTCTAGAGGCATAAATACCTCTAGCCAGGTTGGGGGGGGCTATATAATATGAGAAAATCACAAAAAAATATTTGTCTAACACTTCGTTGATTTTTTGCACATTTGGAGGTTTGAAATAAAGAAGAGGGTGGGAACAACCTCTTGGGAAATCCAAGAAATCACTAGATGGAAATATTTCACGGACCGGTTTACCAAGGGGGGTGAAGAGTAAAGATCAATGGAGGAAGGTGAAGGGAAAATGTGTAATGTGAAAAGAAAAGACATGAAATGGATTTGGAGCCATCCAAAGTGCATGTGAGACTCATAATGTCATGGCTTTGGAGCCTTATGATAATTCAAACAAATGGGACCCTTCTTGGAAGCATTAGTGAAAGAAAAATTAGGCACATGATTTTGTTAGTTTTTTAAAAATACTTTCACTCCGATCCAAAAAAAACTTTTCAACATGAAAGTTGTAGCCCGTGAGCTGAAGTTTTGGGTGGTAAATTTTTATAATTTTTTGGAGCTACGAGTCGGGAGATATGGCCAAAATGGTGGACACTAACTTTTTCCAACTGCGGTGAAGACCACCTTCTAATTTTATACACACCCACACTTTCTTCCTCACACTTAACACTTCCATAAAATATCATTCATTAGACTCCCAACCCTTTTCCCTCTCTTCCCCTCTCTCTCAAGCTAATAAACTACCCCTCCTAAATCACCCTCAAGTCATCCTTAATTGTAGTAGTAATGTATGAATTCTCACTACTCTCTCTCCATTATTGCTAGATATGATCTTATTTTATGAAGATTCTCTATATTTTTTATAGGAGAGCTCTTGGACTCAAGCTATGGGGGGGAGAATGGAGACAACTCACCTATGATGGAACTTGATTAAGTACAAAATCAATCAACAAAATATCTAAATGGAGCTTCCACATTGGTGGAACCGCCTTAATGCAGCTTTGGTGGTGTTAATTCCTATTCTATCTTAAGCTCCTCCCTAAACACCCTCAAGGCCTATATAAAGAGGCCTTCTCCTTTGTAATTTGCAAGAGAGAGCCAAGAGGCCTTCTTCAGCCCTATTGAGCCTTCCCCATTCTCTCTCATGAGCTTGTGCAGTTCATTCCCTTACTATATATAGCTTATGCATGCTCTACAGTATAATAAGCCCATGCTATTGGTGTCCATATTGTGTATATTGGTTATGTCTTGAGGGTTCTCCATCTCTTGTGCCCTCTTAAGTTTTATTGATTCATCTATTTTTTGTAGTTCTCTCTCTCTCTCTCTCTCTCTCTCAGTTTTCCTCTCTTCTCCCTCACAAGCTCCTCTCCCTCTTGCATAGCATCCTAGTCCGCTCTTCCATGACTAGGTGGTGCCCTTACCTCATTCACTTTGTGCCAGAAGGGAGTTTGGCATAGTATAGAGGCTGCCATACCGAATTTCCTTCGTTAAGTTGGATCCTCAAAAGTCCTCAAAGTTGAGTGAGGGACTCCAACTGCACATGTAGAGAGATAACCGGACTATCAAATTTTGGAGGTAGCATGCGAAGACATCTTTGTGTAAGATCTTCAGTTAGAATAGGTATTCCAATATTTACCATCTGATCTCTCAAGTCGTTTACCCGAATGATGAACTTTTTAGCAAATTCAATCTTAGCATCTTCTAAAGAGCCAGTTGATTTTCAAGGTTTTGCTTCCTTGTCTTATTTGTTGTTTCATATTGGGCTTTGAGAATTGTCCATGCTACTGTTGCTGTAAAGGCATTTGTATTCCTTCTAATCCACACAATCACATCATTTGGATTGGGTTGAATTGTTACCTGTGGATCATTGGGATGTAGGTATGGAATAGGCTTCACATCCCGAACTTCTATAGTTAGTATCCCATAGTTTGTAAGCACTTAAGATGACATTCACCTTAAATCTCCACAACATATAGTTTGTGCCATTAATCTTCCCTTCAATCCCCCATGTAAGAAGTCAAACACAAGAAGGAAGGTTTGCAACAAGCCATGCCATTTGTCCAAATCTCATAAATCTCTCATAAATTTGCTTGCTCAAAGCCTATGCACCAATACTATGAAAGAAAATAGAACACAATAGAGTATAGGAAATTTGTAAGCAAGTGATTATCAAAGAATATGGAGAATCAAAAACTTTGAAGATTATAGTTGTCAGCTAATGCTTTCATGCCGTATACTTCTCTTAGGAAGCTTTGATAGCATTCAAGAAAGAGATGAGAGTAAAGGTTGTATACACAGAAAAGCATGGCTATAGCAAATAAAACCTGGCCACATACTAGTATGCTAAATAGAGCATTGCATGCATGCTTTTATTTTAGCATGCGTCCGAAACTGACCACCGAATGTATTTTCAATAGGTCCATATATTATGCATGGTATTAGATTAATAGCCCTTTGGGTCGGGGGTTTTGGGGGGAGGAGCCCCTTGGAGCCTCACAAAGAAGGTCTCCACACCTCCCTCTAGAAGGCTAGTGGGAAAAGTTGCATTGCAACAAGTCCAAATAAGGATCTAGTGTAGTGATGACTCTACACATGCATGTAGCTAGGCTGGGGGGTTGGCTATGTGCCAACCCCCACAATGGTTTGTATCTAGCTAGCTCACCACACTTGGCCATCATCCAATATTAAACTCGAGACTTACTAGGTGATTGTTCTGCTCATTAACGCCTTCTCCTCATATAGGGGGCTCACAAAGATAGAGCTAGAAATCACTTGCATATTTGCACAAGGGGTGGAGCATTGATCTCCAATAGGAATACACTAAATGCATACATGAGGAAGGTGCTCACTTATGCATGGAGGGAGATTATACCCAATGTTGTATCATGCTCTCTCAATCTCATTGTGTACTGTTGGGGCAAAATAGTTATTGTGGTGGATGTATTTTTGATGTGTGTAGTCAACACTTAGTGAAACCATGCCATCCACGATTTCCATGGGAGGAGTGATGTTCATGGTGTGCTACCATAGATGTATGGATTCATTAACTTCACACGAATGATTTATGAACCAATCAAAATCAAAACCATTATTTAAAGCGAAGAACCATTAGCCCAAGTGGTAGATAATAAATGTTTTGTTAAGCACTTTAATAAATAAGCACACTTAATAAATTAATATTGGCGCTACGCCTTTAGTGATAAGGCACATGCCCATAAAAAATGTCAATTCTTCTAGGCATTTGGATTCATGTCATTGCCTGTCGATGCTACCCAATGCCATCGCCGCATGCTCTATACGTCAACAACTGAAGCATTTACAATTGTTAGAAAATAATTAGATAAAACCCAACAAAAGTGAATACCTAGCAGTTTTCAGCTACAAAATAATTAAATAGGATGGAACTCTGTCCTAACCTTAATTTAATTCGAGTGCGCACTCTAAACTCATAAACGTCTATTAATTGAACATGTATTTTTATAGAATCACCTGTTGTGGAATGACCCACGTGCACACTAAATTAATTCGATGCCCGAAAATGACAGACGTCCTCGTCAACTTCTTGCACAAGGAATCCACCTAGTGTATGAGCTCTGGTCAATAAATATAACCACGGAATCCATCGTGGAATTTGCCTCCTGGCATCAGTAATGGAATGGTGTAATCAATCCAAGGTGGGGGGTTCCATTTGTCGCAAGCAACTGGACGACACGTTATATGATTTATGATATAAGAAGTTGATCATGGCTCTACTTACTTGGTGGATCACAATCATGGATATTGTAATTGGACCACTTGTAAAATTCGAGAGGGAGGGTTTGGGTGGCCCTTGATTACAAACATAGATGGAAGCCCTGATATTCGATTAATACAAGATCATTTCGCGCGTCATGGACCTTGATTACAAGAATAGATGGGAGCTCTGATATTCGATTAATATACAAGATCATTTCGCGTTTAAGACCATCGTCATCTGAAGAGTATCTATCTAATCTAACGCTATCTAATTAGACTCAAACTGATTGCGTCGTGGGAGAAGCGAGACGCAGGATTCGAACGCACGCGAGCACGCGTTCGCGTGCCTCTCTCCCTCAAAAGCGATTTCGGGCATCGTCGCAGCAGCGGAGCTGTGCGGCGGCGGCGGCGGCGGCGAACGAGGAGGGCGAAGCGGCTAGGGCGTCGAATCCGACAGGCTAAAGACGTGGAATCCTCCTCCATCTGCACATTTTATAGCCGGCCTGTCGCACTTCATCGACTCCAGTGTGCTCCCTGCTGTGCTTCTGTTTTGTGTAAGTCGATTTGCCTCAATTTCTTCAGAGATTTCGTCTGAATTCCTTGTCCACTCAGTCGATTGCTTCGCAATCCTCAGGGTAAAGTTAGGACTTCCCCTTTAGCTCAAAGGATGCATGGCCTCAGTCATATCTGTAGGCCTCTTCGGAACTTGCTTCGGAGTAGGATTAAGCCTCTTCAGCTGGTTTCCAGTTTGACAATGAAGATATCCCACTATCAGAGCAATTCATCTAGTGCTATACATTACTCTCTTTCTAACATGATAGCCATCTATCTTGCATCCAAAGCCTTGGATAGCTGAACATGTACATTTCGTTTGGCAGCTTTTGGACTCTCTTGTTAAGTGCGTAGAACGATTTTCGGAAATTTGGGCCAGTAAAGCCCCACTTAAGGAGTGGCTTTTTAACGGAGATCCATGCTTGGTGTTGTTCTCTTGGATTCCATGTTAGCTTACAGAAGTATTGCCCGTGCTACTTGTCATAGATGTGGTACTTTGAATGGATCTTTCCCTGTCAGATGTAAGCCCTATCAAACTTTCCTATCTTGCTACCAATGGGAAAACGATGGCTACACTTCTAATCATCTCTGCACCACCAGTCCCTCTTTGACAGCCTTGTCACTTGAGGATTGGATAGATCTCAGTATGATCTTTTTCATGACTGCTTTTGAGCTTGTGTGGCTGCACTCATTAGTATTCAGCCACTCTGCACATTTATAATTTATATGACTTTTCTCCCAGGAAAATTGTGTTTATCCAAAGTAAAATAATGATTTGATTCCAAAGTCACGTGTGATTAGCATTTTCGATGTTGCTATTTGCATGTTTCAGGCTGTCTTTCAAATTTTGAAACAGGGCCCCCTTAAAGTGAGGCTTTTTTTAATTGCAGGCTAAACATCATTTTGGTGGAAGAGTAAACCAAAAATTCACTTTTTTAATGGACAGATGGCCAGCTGTTTATATCTTCTTCCATGTATTGTGGGCATAACAGACAATAAATCACGACCTTCTTTTGAACTTTCTTCTACCCAGAAAAGGAAGAAGCGCAATGTTATATCAGTCTGTAGAATTAATTCCAACCATGTAAGTAAACCTGTGCCATTGAGGTCTCAAGTTTTTTGTCTTTGAAAGTTCATTCAATTCAAGGACACGCTTTCATATTCCAAATGTGGACTATGTTGATAAATAGTCTAAGGAGAACATCTCCTGTCGCTCAGTAGGAAATAAATGATGCAAATGATATTGCTTATTGTGATAATAATATGCGACATTAAAGAACCAAAGTTCTTGGGAAAAACTTGTACCTTGAAGATGAAAGCAAGGTAGCGACTTTCAGGTGCCATTGCTCTGTGTATGCAAGCTCTTATGGATTTTGTGGCTAAGGCTCTACGCGTTGGCGATTTGATTTCATACCTCTTACTGGTGGCTAACTAATAGCAGTATGGAAATGAGTTCAGCCCCACCTAATCTCAAATGCCACCAAAATAATCAAATAGCTGAAAGTGGCATATCTGTTGTGCAGTTAGAAGCAACTCAGTCTCAAACTTGAATTTGCTTGGTACAAAGGTAGGACCACTTAAGTTTTGAACATTTACTAGGTACAGAGTTGGGCCACCGATTGCTGGAGCTGCAAACAACATGCATTTCACCTCAAAAGCAATTCTGTGTTGAAGACAGGTCTGCTCCAGCATAATCTTAAGGCAGCAGGCAAATGGAGCCAAAAGTAAAATGTGGCAGCTGGAGGCTAAAATGCATCAGTTTTTTGTATACTGGCAGCTTTGTAGTCCTGAAAATGCAGAAGGGGAAGCCACCCTTGAAACAAACTAGAAGATGTGAGGACATAGGATACACTAGGATTTGCAGAGAGAACAGAGATTGTACAAACACAAGGAACATAATGAACTCAAACAAGACTGCAAATGAAGAAGAAGAGAATGAATCAATGTAGAAAATCGGTGAATGAACGAATGCTGGATGTGATTAATGCATGCTGAAGGAGCAGAGGGCTGTCCAATAGTCACTCTCTTCCAGGAGCAGGCTGAGGGAGAGTGTCCTCATGCAACCAAACCACCAAGGTTGATGCCAAAAGATAAGGAAAAGGACCAGGCAGCTATGCAAGCATGAGAAAAGCCAAAATGTAGCAATTCTTGGGATTTCAGATGTGGGTGTCCTTTTTAAGGTAATGTTTTCAAAAATTCCTCATGAAAAGTGTCCTATTTGCCCCATACTTTTGGGCTGCTGTGTCCATGTGGCATGCACAAAAAGCGAGCCAAATTTTGCATGTGCCAGACCGCTGCAGCCTGCCTGACCTCATCTGCCTGCAACCTTACCATTGCCCATGAGTAAGTGCTCTCTCCGTCTCCCACACACACACACACACACACACACACACACACACACACAGACACCCACTTTTGTAATCTCTATAAATAGAGAGCATGCTAGGTCAATGGTATCCCTTGCATCCTCAATCTTCCCCCTTTAATGGCTACCATCTTTAACTAGTTGCTGCCCTCCATGGCCAATTGTTGGTGTGGACATCCTAGAGCTGCCATTCATCATCAGGTAGATTGCATTTGTTCCCATCCTACTAATAGCATCAATTTGCCGCCATTGGAGCTGCCCATCTACTACCAACTTAATTTGGTTGAGTTTTTCTGCTTCTATACATGCGCTTTCTATACCATCTCCTTTAGTAGCTGCCACCGAGTCTTTTTTTTTTTTTTGCAAATAAAATGTGGCTAATTATATTACTTGAGAAAAAACCTTGAATACAAAGAAGTGCTCCTGCTGGGGGCAAGAAGCCATGGAGGGGGTGGGGGGGGGGGGAGGGGTGTATCGCCATTTGGGGTTGCTTGCGTGCATCACGAAAAACAAGTCCTAATAGCCCCAAGTGTGCATGAAGTGAAGACAGAGCTCTTGATAAGCTCGAGACTCGCCCTGCACTTGGTCCCATCAGCCGTGAAGGGAGTGGATGATGGAGGTCCAGAGCTTAGCCAAAGTCGCATGTACAGAAAGTCTCTCTCCCCCAAAAACCTCCTGACACCTCGCCTTCCAGATATGCCATCTAGTGAAACTTCCTATGATCTCCTATACCTCAGAGCGGTCTACCGTGGGCTCCAATACCTGCGGATGGGTAGAGCCTCCAAGCCGGCTATTGCGCATGACCAAGGAAGATCGTATCCTACATCCCAGCCTCATATAGAAGGTGATGACCCTGGCTGACTGCTTGCCAACAGAAAGCTCCCCATGAGATACATCCAAGGCTGGGTGCTAATGCGGCGGAGGATGCGGCATGCTCCTCTCCACACTAGCTGCATTGCCTCACACGACCAGAGGCAGTGCTTTGGAGTTTTTAGAAGCTGTTGTGTGTAGTGTTTACATCTTCCATCCTTTCGTCTGGGCTAACCAACTCCCTACCGCCAAGTCTCCATGTGCCACCAGCCATACGAAGTACGATACCCTCCTCAGTCTCCAGCTGTCCCATATGCGATGCCAGAAAGTCCGTCGGAAAGCATCCGTGATGCTTGTGCTCCGCCCAGTACAACCTACTATGCGATGGCGCCTAGCCCATGTCCTCCTGCATCATCACGTGTCTGCCAATCCTGGCTATGTACTCCAGGAACCTCGGTGGCTTCTTGGCGACCGCCATGGCCAGCCATAGCCACTCTCTTGGATCCACTCCAGCTCATCAAGTGGTCTTCCCTCCCAAATTGAGAGGCGCCACTCCCGGAGCTCCACCCAGAAAATATAGGGGTCCAATTGCCATGTCTTCCCCTGAAGGCCCACCACCCGAATCCTCCTCCACGGAAGGACAACTATCCCTTCATCTTACTGCCCTCTATCAAGGGCTAGACGCCCCCCCTCGTGAACGATGAAGGTCCCATGCGGGGCGCCGCCCACTCTACCTGCCATATGTAGGGGGATACCTGTCGGTGAAAACTTAGCAGCCCATTCCTCCCTGAGCTCTACCGGCTCTCGTAGCGGCGGGTCCCAAGCCACTCCTGAGGTATTGCTGTGTTAATCTTTCTTCTCCTCAACTCGACTCCTCTCTGGCAACCTGATGCCCGCTACAACACCTCCTCATCCATCAATCTGTACACCTCCTGCCAAGTCTTGATGATGTGAGCTAGGCCGGCCTCCCAACCAGCCCATTAGATGTGGGGGCGCTCGCCGATTTGTACCCCCTCTTGATCTCTGACCTGGGGGTTCCGGATCACCGGCTGACGGTCTATCTCCTCTTGGCAACTTGGGGTTCTTTGAATTAGGGCCTTACGGAGGCCCTGCCACACACGAAGTAAGCTACGTAGGAAGGGGAATCTGGGGGGTGTGAGCTTGGCCGTCGTGAAGATCCATCTGAAGGACGATCTCCAATCCCCACCAAGCCTTGGTTTGCACTCTTGGAGACCCTCCTACAATAGGACCTTCCAAGTCTGCCCTCCTAGTGTGAGACTGCAGACTACAAGCTTGCCCAAAAGGGCCATACTTTGGTACTCTGGGTCAATGATCCCAAGCCCTCCCTCTGACCGATGCCGGATGATGGTCGCCCGCGCCACCTTGGCACGAGAGTCCTTGGAACCGTCCGATCCAGCCCAAAGGAAATTCCGCACAAGGCGGCGAAGCTGAGCAACACAAGACGAGGAGAAGCAACAACATGAGGCGATGTACCAAGCCGTCGCTAGGAGGACTTGGTTGACTATCAGGGTTCAGCCCGCTAGGGAGAGATGAGCAGTACTCCAATAGGTCAGCTTCCTCCAAATAGAGTCGAGGACTGGGAGAAACTGCTGGGCGGGGGTGATATTGAGTCCCACCTAGAACCCTAGGTAGAGAATGGTCTGCCCTCTACACACCCATCTAAATCCCAAGTGGATGTTCCACTCCATACTAGAGTCCGGGTCTGTAAGGAAACCAACTGACTTCCGCCAGTTGATTTTCACTCATGTTGCAGTACAGAACACTCGAGAGCTAGTCTCACTCTCTCCATCATCAACTCATCGTCCTCTATGTAAAGTGTTGTATCATCTACATACTTCTAACAGCTTTGTCTCCTCTCTCACTGGAAATCGGAGGCCGTGTAATCCACTCACACATGATCTGAGGAAGTGAGACATCGCCTCTGCAAAGAGTAGGAACAAATACGGGGCCAGTGGGCAGCCTTGCCGTACCGATCTCTCCAGTTGAAACTCCTCCCCTCTCGTGCTACCTATGAGAACCCTACTGGTAGCCGATCTGTAGAGTGTAGAGACCCCATGGATCCATGCCTGGGGAAAGCCCAACCTCTCCATGGTGCCCTCCAAGAAGTCCCAGTCCACCCTATCATAGGCTTTCTCAAAATCTAGGAGTAGTACAACCAATCCGTGACCACTGTGCTGGGCCCACTCTGTCGCCTCAAAGAAGGCAAAGACATTGTGTCTAGGATGCTCCTATCCTAGACAAAGCCTGTCTGTGTGTCATGAATGATGTCTGGAAGCACAGGGCAGAGTTGCCTACCAATCATCTTTGCTAGTGCCTTATAGGCAACTGGCAATAGGGTGATCGGTGGATAGCTCCAACTTGCACATCGTGTCCCCCTTTCGCGCCCAGAAGGTTGCTGAGGTGCGGAATGAGAACTTCGAGCATGTGTCCTCTAGACCGGCGACGGCTGCTCCTGCGCGCACCTCCTGTGTGTGGAGGATGGGATCCCCTGGTGTCTCTTGTGATAATCTCTGTGTAGTTGCTAGGTCCCGCCGGAGTGCTCTCTCCTCCTCCCAACATTGTTGCTTGGCCTGTAGGGCTACCTCTTGGTAGATACTGCTCGACTCGGCTAGGACCTTTGCAACCTCCTCTACGATCCGGTCCCTGCTACTCCACTCCCTAGTCTAAATCTGCTTAATCTGTCTCTTCACCTCCTCTCTCCTGTAGATTGGTTCCGGGATCCGACAGGATCATGTACCTAGTGAAGATTCTGGGGGATCAAGTGTCAGGACCGGGACAGAGTGGTGCTGGCCAATTGCCCGATCTGGTCTCTACGAGAGCATCCCCATTCTCCCATAAAGAACTTGTCCAACCGCTCCAGCAAGACTCCGCCTAGCTGCCTGTATCCCCATGAGAAGTCCAATGACCTTTTCCTCCTGTGGAAAGTTAGGTCTCTCCAAGCATTGGGAGCTCTTGCTACCAGTAGGAAGACCTCCCATGCCTCCTACTCCTCCCTAGCCATGCCGTGGTAGTTTTTGCCTCTACCCTGCTGGTTCTCTAAGGCTTCCAGGTTGTTGAAGTCTCCTCCAACAATCCAGGAGTTCACCTCTGGGAGTCTTGCTACAATCTCCACCCAGAACCTGCTGCGTGCCGCCCTGACCTCAGCGGTGGCATAGACATTGAGGACTTCGAGGCACGAGTCCCTAATATCCAACTTGATCCATAGAACCCTCCTTGCCATAATCGCCCCATGATCTCGTACGCAGGCGGTAAGGCTTGGGCCAATAGAGGTGCATACACCTTCACTTCTGTCGTGGGTACTGATGGCGTATTCCTAGTAGATGTATGACCTGCCTAGGAGAACTTTCCCTACCCGATGGGCCTGGGCAGGGGTGAGCTTGTGCTCCTGCAGAAGTAGGGTGTCTATCTGTCTCGTAAGGGCCGGTTGCAACTCCTGTCGAACAATCAACTTCCTGGAACCACGTGCCCCACTGTAGTGGGGACTATTCACATTCCAGGATGCGAGGTGTAAACTCGTGGGGAAACCTGTGATTGACCGAACAGGCATCTCTTTGGTGTGGAAGCTGATAATGAGGAGGAGGAACTATGGGGCTTGCAAGTACGCTTTGTCGAAGGCCTGAACGGCAAGCTCTAGTCCCCCATGGTGGCCCTTGAGCCGACCATAGGGGTAATGGATGCTCCAGGTGGTACTACCAATGTATCTATCAGCCATGCTGAGAATCGTGACTCTGTACACTGGTAGAAACGGGCTGCTTGGGGCAGGGGCTACTCAATCACATCCATTGGAGCTCTCCAATGTGGAGGGGCTCGAAAGATAATGCTCAAGTATGGGATCTCGACACCAGCCCACCAATTAATGTCCATCATGTAGCCTGGCCACTGTTGTGCAAACAGTGCTAGTCCTTCTTCTCCCATCCACTGGGAGATGTGGTCTGCCACTTGACTCTTTACCTTCTCCTCTATTTGTGTCGTCATCCAATCCCCTGAGTGAGAGGACTGAAGGAAGAAGGCGTAGTTTGGTCCATCCGGTGGTGCCAATAGATGGACCTTGCCCCTCCTGGACTTACGAACCACGAAGATCCCCACCTCTAGAGGTAGTGGGAACTCTCCGCGCTCCGCAACTCTCAGGTAGGACCATGGGCCACTATGGAAGAATTCCTGTGGTAACAGCTGCACCTGTCTCGGGAAAGTGTGACGGGCGGTAGAGGCAGATGAGCTGGTGGCTGTGTGGGGAGGGCAAAATTACTGGTGTGAGGAGGATGTAGGCATGTGTGGCTCATCTCCTCCTGTGGGAGGGGGGGGCGGGTGGGTTTGGGGAAGATCACCTGTACCAAGTGCGGATTGGGGGGGTGCTCGGCAGGGGAGGTGGTGGGGGGGAAGAAGATTGAGGGATGGTGGGGTGGTCGGAGGTACGTGGTAGGTGTGGGGGAGGGGGACTAGTGGCCCTGGAAGGGGGGGGCTGTGGGCCAGGGTCAATGGGGGATCCATGGGAGGTGGAGGGGGGGGGGTGGGGTGTGGGGATTGTGGGATCTCAAGTGAGGTAGTCTATGGCGTGGATGGTGGATGTGGGGGACTGCGGTCCTGCTGGTAGGTGGGACAGGAAGGGGGGGCTGCGGAGTGCTCTCCCGAGGGGGCGTCGCTCGCCCTTCTGGTCCCTGCTGCCGAGGCTGTGTTTGAAGAGTTGGCTACGGCCTCCCCTGCTGTCTCCCTCTGTGACGTCTCTGGAGCTGGCTGTGGCCTCCCCTGCCGTCTCCCTCTCTAATGTCTCTGGACCTGTGTGAAGCCGTCCGCATCTACCTGCGGGCCTATCGATGGAGCTGCCTTGGCTCCTAAGCGTATGTAATTTGCTGCCTGATGCCCGAAGTCACGGTAGCGCAGGCACTACCCTGGTTGCTGAGTCACAATGACCTGTTGCCTAAAGGAGTGACCTCCTACCTCAATCTCTAGGAACTTTAGTATAACCTTTGTGTCTTTCACGGCCACTCCTATCTTTGGGACTCTTGCAGCTGTCACTGCATCTGCAAAGGAGGCAGGAATGACTGTTCCAAAGAGCCATCCAAAGTCTTCCACTAACTGGCGGTACTCTACCACCAGTTTGGGAAAAGTAAGGTGATTGGATGTCTGAGGAATCTGTTATGGAGCGCAAATGTCTCCACTGTGAAGCCGCTATACCAGGGGACCATGTAAATGACCCCCTTCATGGAGGCATAGGGTGAGCTCTCCACTAATTCACGAGTTGTGCCCGCAGAGGTAGAATTCTACATATGAAATGTGGCAAAGACTTGCGGAATTGTATGCTCGGAAAAGTGCAACTAGCAAGGTTTATTGGCTGAAAAAGTTGATGGACCTTCGGATGAAGGAAGGTATAGCCATTTCTATACATTTGAATGAGTTCAACTTAATTTTCAGTCAGCTGATTGCTTTGGATTTTCACATTGATGATGAGTTCAAGGCTACTTTCTTGCTATGCACTTTGCCTAAAAGTTGGGATCCTTTCACGACAGCTTTGAGTAACTCAAATACTTAGTTGTTATATTTTGATGTGGAGAGTTCTTTGCTGATGGAAGAGCTCAACATGCAAAATAATTCAGCAAATAAGTTTTCTAATGCATTGCACACTAGGGGCAGATTTTAGCAAAAGGGAAATTCTGAAAATAGAGCACACAACAAGTCTCATGGCAAAAATGTGGTGTCATCATTGTTGCAAGAAAGGGCACTACAAATGGGACTGTTTTCAATTGAAAGAGAAATGCAAAAGCAAAAACATTGAAGGCAAAAAATTTGAGAAAAAGGACAGTCAACTTGTAAAGAAAAGCAGTGTGAAGATAGAGGAGGTAAATGTAGTCACTCATGAGAATGATAGTGATGGTGATGTACTCCTTGCTTCTTCTTTGAGTGCCCATGCATCGATTGCACATTTTGATGATGACATGTACACTTGGATACTTGATTTAGGTGTGTCTTTTCATGTCACACCACATCATGAGTGGTTTTTTGACTACAATGGTGGTGCACGTGGTGCTGTCCACTTGGGAGATAACTATGCATGTCAAATTGTAGGTATTGGCAGTGTGAAATTGGAATGTCCGCATGGCTCCGTGTTTGTTTTGCATAATGTGAGGCATGTACCTCAGCTTGATAAGCAGAGGGCAGCTAGATGATGAAGGCTCTCATACCACCTTTGGAGATAGCAAATGGAAAATTATTAAGGGCTCTCGTATTGTTGCGAAGGGCTCTAAAAGTGATACTTTGTATCCTTTGTATGTATCTAGCGTGCATGACCATGTAGTCGCCATAACCAAGCAGCCAAGTGTTTCTTTTTGGCATAGCCGGTTGGAACACATGAGTCAAACTAGAATGAAAGTGCTTTCTCGTTTGGGTTATTTGCCGTATTTGAGGTATGTTAATTTTGAACAATGTGATCATTGTATTTATGGTAAGCATGCTGAAACGTCGCATAAAAAATCTCTCTCTAAACTCTTCACCCTTAGAGTTGGTACATTTAGATATATATCAAATGCCAGGGTTATCTCTAGGGGGGAAGAAGTATTTCATTACTTTTATTGATGATGGCACACGCAAAGTATGGTTTTATCCAATCCGTCATAAAGACGAGGCCTTGGATAAATTTAAAAAATTCATTGCACTTGCTGAAAATCAGACCAGCTGGACATTAAAGTATCTTTGCTTTGACAATGATGTGGAATTTATGTCCAAAGCCTTTCAGGACTTTTGTGACAGCAAAGGGATTAAAAGGAAGCTCACCGCCCCTCATAATCCACAAAATAGTATTGCAAAGGACCATTCAAGACATGGTTTGTACAATGCTGTCACATGCTACTTTACCTCGTGGATTTTGGGCAGAGGCTATTACGACAGCCGTATACTTGATTAATCGGTCATAAACAAGTCTCGGGGGGGAGAGTCCCTCAAGAATCATGGTCGGGCAAGCCACCTTTGTATGCTTACTTGAGAGTGTTTGGCTGCGAGGCATTTGTGCACACTTGGAAGGAAGAATGCAACAAACTTGAGCCAAAGTCTTGCAAATGTATTTTCCTAGGATATGGTGATGAGGGTGAAATGGGGTATAGGTTATGGGATCTCGAAAAGAAAAAAGAAATGTGTGTAGCAATGATATTATCTTCCAAGAAGATCGCATGTACAAACAACCTGAAAAGACTGAGGAAGTGAGAAGGGTTGTATTCTAGGAAGATGTACTGATAGGATAGCAACAAATATCTGCTGTAAATGGCTTTGAAAATGCAGGGAATGATGCTGAAAATGATGAACAAGATATTGCCCATGATGTACCACAATTTCAGCAAGAACAAATGGCCTTTGGAACATCTAGAATCGGCTATATAGCATGCTGAACCTACAGAATAGTAAGTTGTTATTGCAGACTTGCAGGTTTAACAGCTAGCAAATCTTGATCATTGGGTCTATAGGTCGACCAGAATGCAAAGACACCCAGATAGGTTTGTTCCTAGTGTAAATTATGTGGCTGAGTATGTCATGTTGACAAATTGTGGTGAGCCGTCATGCTTCAAGGAAGTACAAAAAAGACAGCAAGAAATGGCATAAGGCTATGCTGTTAGAGATGGAATCTCTCATGAAAAATGGCACTTGGGATTTGGTGCATTTGCCTAAAGGGCAGAAATTGCTACCATGCAAATGGGTTTACAAAATGAAAGTCACTTCTGGTTCTTTGCTAAGATACAAAGCACGGCTGAATGCTAAAGGGTACAAGCAAGAACTATAAAAAATTACATGGCGCAGCAAATAAAATCTGAGAAAGAGATAGAGAGTACACAACAGATAAGAGGAGAATTAAAAAAAATTCTTTAGCTCTGAACAATTGATACAAAGATGGCTCTGTCCACCCGTGTGTTTCCACTGTGAAGCTTAGATGATGATCTAGACAAGATAGGTGAATAGCTTAAGGCTAGTTGGAACAACTTAGACCGGGTGAAAGATAGATGATTGATGGCTGTGAAGGGGTTTAGCTTTTATAGCCTATGAAGGGGGTCATGATGGATGACCTTTCATATGCATCTGTGTCTGTTGACTTTCCATGTGCACGTGTCTGTTGACCTTCCATGTATCCATGTGTTTGTTGACTTTTCATGTGCACCTCCACTAGTTGGCTAGGGAATATTCCCTTTACCGTTGGCTAGGGCCCTTGCTAACTCCCTTACCCCGCAACTCGATGCAATGTGCCTTGAGTTGCTATTAGCTTAACTACTCCGTTTAACCCAAAGATTATATCCACAACGGTCACCTTTTTGCCATCTGGTCACATAGACCTCATCTGATATACAAGCCAGGACTCAACCAATATCTGGGCTCACATATGGCTTCTCCCCATAAATGGGAGCCTTACAACTTTGAGCACCATGGATCATTGGTGGCACCTTATGAGGATGGGGCATTGAGCATATCTAACACTCCCCCTCAATGTCTCCTCAGCCCAATGTCGAGTCTCTGAAGATAAACTTGAAGCAGATCATTCGTTAAGTGCTTTGGTGAAGATATCTGCTCCATTCTCCTCTGTTGGACAGTAGACTAGTTCCACTATCTCATCCTCGATCAAATCACACAGATAGTGATACTGTATCTCTATATGTTTGGTGCGTACATGAAACATTGGATTTTTGGCAATGGCGATGCAACTCTGATTGTCACATCTCAGCATAGTTGGTTCTTCATCCTGCATTCCCATATGCCATAAGATCCTTCTCAACCATACTGCTTCACATACAACAAAATAGGTTGCCTTGTACTCTACTTCGGTAGAAGACAATGCCACTATTAGTTGCTTCTTACTAATCTAGGAGAATTTTCTTGAACCCAAAGAGAAACAATAACCAGAAGTTGACTTCCTGGAATCACTATCTCTTGCCCAATGTGAGTTATAGTTTTCCACAAGAGAAGTTTCGGAATTGTATATGATACCATAGTCAAGAGTTTCCTTCAAGTATTTGAGCACCTGTATCCCAGCTTTCCAATGACTCTCATGAGGTTTGTTTGAGAACCTTCTCAAAACACCAACAATAAAATGGATATCTCGTCTGGTGTTACACAAGTAGATCAAACTGTCGACCAACCTCCTGTACCTCCTAATGTCTGCTAGTGCTGATGTATCCTCAACGGATAACTTTGCATTCATCTCCTTAGGTATAGCTATTTCCTTGCACTCGGTTATGCCAAATGCCTTCAAGATCTCCCATGCATACTTCTTCTGACAGATAAAGATGTTTTTTGACTCTTGCCAGACTTCAATCCCCAAACAATAGTGCAGCAAGCCTAAGTCTATCATTTCAAACTCAAAACTCAAAGCCTTTCGAGTTTGGTTGATCATATCTTCATAGTCACCTGTAATAAGAAGGTCGTCCATATATAGGACAATCACTACAGACTTTTCACCATCCCTGTAAACATACAAGTTAGCATCTGAGGCACATCTTTTGAAGTTTAAGTTTAAAAAGAACTTATCTATCCGCTGGTACCATGCTCTGGGGGCTTGTTTCAGCCCATACAATGCTTTCTTCAGCTTACACACTTTGTTCTTAGAATGGGGGGCCTCAAACCTTGGTGGTTGAGCCACATACACCTCCTTCTTGAGGTCACCATTTAAGAACACCGACTTAACATCCACTTGGTAAACTAGCCACTGCTTATGGGCGGCCATTGCAAGTACTATGTGAATAGTGGTCATTCTAGCAGTTGGGGCAAATGACTCTTGAAAATCAAACCCTTCAACTTGTGAAAATCCCTGTGCAACCAGTCTAGCTTTGTACTTTTCTAAGGTACCATTAGCCTTGTACTTTACTTTCCAGATCCACTTGGTGCCAACACCCTTCCGCTTTGTTGGCCAATCCACTAGCTCCCAAGTGTCATTCTTCATTATGCTGTCATACTCGGCTTGCATAGGTGCCTTCCATGCTGGATCTGCAAGTGCTTATTCTAAGTCGGTTGGCTCCTTTACTTCTCTCATAATCTCAACCATCAAGGCCATATTGACTATGTGAGTAGAAGCCCTCCTTTGCTCCTCTATTCTTTGAGATCTCCTTGGTTTGTTTGCCTTCTTCTCAACAGCTGTAGGCATAGGATTATTGTGGTCATAGAGCTGCTTCACCCAACACGGCAATGGCTTTTCCGGTGGGATGATGTCAGGTTGGTGAACTTTTTCCTCATCATTTGAAGATGATGCTTTCTCCTCCTTAAGGATAGGGACAACTCTTGGGACAAATTCATAGTGGACTACTTCGTTTGATGATAAAGTGAAAGAACTTGCCTTCTCCTACTCCACTGTATGTGGCTACTCCTTAAACACCATACCACGGCTCACGATGATCTTCTTTGCCTCTTGGTTATATAATTTGTAAGCCTTCTGCTCATCACTATAACCCAAGAAGATACATTTTCTGCTTTTTGGTTTTAACTTGTTTCTTTTCTCATTTGGAATAGGTGTATAACATTCACATCCAAAAATTCTGAAATGTAAGATAGATGGTTTCTTACCAGTGTAAGCCTCATGAGGAGTTTTTCCCTTGAGAGCCTTTATGTAGCTCCGATTTAGAATGTAGACTGCAATATTATTAGCTTCAACCTAAAAATGGTTAGGCAATCCCTTGCCCTTTAGCATGTATCTTGTCATCTCCACAATGGTGTGATTCCTGCGTTTCACAACACCGTTTTGCTGAGGTGTGTGAGGCGTCGTCAATTGACACTTGATCCCTTTGCTCTTGCAAAAGTCTTCAAACTCCTTTGAGTTGAACTCACCACCACCATCTGTTCTAAATTTCTTCATACTTTTTTATGTTTCATTCTCAACAAGTTTTAGCCATTCTTTAAACTTACCAAAAGCTTGAGCCTTGAGCCTTATCGCGAAGGAAGTACATCCACATCTTCCTCTGTAGTCATCGACAATCAACATAAAATAAGATCCCCCCAAGGCCTATGTAGGCATCTTACTGCGCAAGCCAGCATGTACCAACTCTAAAGGAGCTTGTGCTCTATTCTTGCTTTCCTGTGGAAATGCCTTTCTCTATTGCTTACCCATCATACAAGCTTCACATGGTTCCTTTAATTCAGTCACTGCAAATAGGTGAGCAACCATGCCTTGCTTGTGCATCTCCTTCAACACAGCAAATCCGATGTGTCCAAACCTTTCATGCCAAAGCTTACTTGTGTCCACTCTAGCGGTAGTTGTAAGAGTACTTAGCTCATATAGGTTGTTTCTTCTTTCTCCTTTGCCAATAACTTTGCCAGCACTGTCGAGAATTTCTGCACCTGTCTTCTTGAACCTCACTTCATGACTAAGATTAGTTATGGTAGCAACTGATAACAAATTTCTCCTAATTTTGGGAATATACAACACATTTGAAAGCCTTTTGACTTCACCATTTGCAGCAACAAAAGAAATAGTACCTGTGCCCACAGCAGGGCATTTTGCATCATTTCCAACCGTCACAGTGATGGATTCTTGTAGAGACTGCATAGAACTGTATAGATCTTTCTTGTTGGTCATGTGACGGGAGGCTCCACTATCCAACACCCATGAGTTAGTGGTAGATTCTTCTTGTGCCGAGGAACACACTTTCTCAATGGCTGCCATGAATAACTCCAACTCTACTTCAGCCGTATTGGCTGTCTCTTTCCATTTACTTTTAAGGGTACCATTCTTTTCATCAGTCTTCTTGACACGACAATTTGCGATTACATGCCTTTTCTTGCAATAGAAGCACTCTCCTTGAAACTTCTTCTTACTGTTCTTTTTATTTTTGTCACCATCATTTTTGGTGGAGGAACCACCTTTGCCGTTTGCATTGGCAGAGAGTGTAACATCTCCATTGTTGCTTTCTTCTCGGGCTTTCAGCCTCAACTCCTCCATTAATAATGCACAAAACTCCTCAAAAGTCAAAAGCTTGAGGTCTCACTTGAGTATTAAGGGTAGTTACTAGTCCATCAAACTTTTGTGGACAAATCTGAAGACACCTCCTCGCTAGCTCCTCTCTAGTCTTTTGTATCCCAACGCTAGCCATCTGGTTGCGTAGATTCTTAATCCGAGTGATGAATGCTTCAGCTATCTCTCCTTTAGTAAACTTCTCCGCTGCTAGTTGATTCTCTAAGTTTTGAATCCTTGTTTGGTTTCGCATTTCATATTGACTCCTCAGTACATTCCAAGCCTCTGATGCTTTGGTTGTATGTTGAATCAAAGTCAGAACAATGTTAGATGAGCTTGTAATAACTAAGGCACATCACAATGCATCTGCATTCCTTCGTTTCCAAGCTCGTAGAAGATTTGCATTCGGAGGAATCATCACACTAGAATTTGATGGGTCAAGGGTAGGCTGTGGTTCTGGGTCACTCCCCAGCACAGTCTCCAAAAGCTCATAAGAATCAAGGATAGTTGTAATTTTGAACTTCCATAAAGTGTAGTTTGTATCATCTAACTTGCCTTTGCTGAAGGTTCGCGGATGAATCCTCAGTATTTAAATAGCCGGTACAACAGTACCACCTCTTGCACCTCTTCCTAATGCGCCAGAATCACTTCCGGAAGTCGACATAGTTCCTCTTTGCTGTTGAAGTCTTTGCCTCTTGCGCACTCTTCGATCCCTAGAGCCCCCTAGGCTCTGATACCATGTAAAAAATTACACAGTGCAGCAAATAGAATCTGAGAAAGAGAGAGAGTACACAACAGATAAGAGGAGAATTTAAAAAAATTCTTTAGCTCCAAACAACTGATACAAAGATGGCTTTGTCCATTTGTGCACTTCCATTGTGAAGTTTAGATGAGGATCTAGATAGAAGATAGGTGAAGAGCTTAAGGCTAGTTGAAACAACTCTGACTGGGTGAAAGATAGATGATTGATGGCTGTGAAGGAGCTTAGTTTTTATAGCTTGTGAATGGAGTCATGATGGATGACCTTCCATATGTACCTGTGTCTGTTGACTTTCCATGTGTACATGTCTGTTGACCTTCCATGTGCCCATGTGTTTGTTGGCTTTCCATGTGCACCTCCACTAGTTGGCTACCGCTGTCTAGGGCCCTTGCTAACTCCCTTACCCTGCAACTCGATGCAATGTGCCTCGAGTTGCTACCAGCTTAACTACTCCGTCTAACCCAAAGATTAGACCCACTACGGTCACCTTTTTGCCATCCGGTGATATAGACCTCATCTGACATACAAGTTAGGACTCAACCAATATCCGGACTCACATATGGCTTCTCCTCATAATGGGGGCCTTACAACTCTAAGCACCATGGATCATTGGTGGCACCTTATGAGGGTGGGGCATTGAGCATATCTAACAGGAACATGGAATTGATTTTGATGAAATTTTTTCTCTTGTAGTCAAAATGACTACTTTGCGAACCATTTTGGGCTTGGTTGCATCTGAAGATATGGAACTCTTACGGATGGATGTAAAAACAACTTTCTTACATAGTGATCCGCATGAGGAGATCTATATGTAGCAGCTTGAGTGTTTTGTTGCATAGGGGAAAGAGCACATGGTATGTAAACTCAACAAGAGTTCGTATGGCTAAAATAGGCACCACGAGAATGGTATCATAAATTTGATATATTTATGCAATCTCAGGGATTGCATAGATCTCAAGTTGATCACTGCTTATCCCTTGCCATTGGCTTCCCTTCCTTGTTGCATCTCCCCTTTGCATTCATGATCATCATCATCTTTGTAAAAGGGCGCTTTGGCAAGCAAACAATTTTCCCATAAGCTTCATGGTCCAAGTGACACTTGTTGCATGCGCATTCTTATCATGTAGCATTACTCTATGCATCTCATTGTGCAAAGCACCCTTGAGCAGATCCTGTGAGTTGTTTCCATTGGTGGTTCTTTCACCACCTTACCACCACACCTACATACTACTTTTGCATTTTCCTTCGTCACCAATATCCACGCATGGTTGAGATAGCCAGTTTGTTTTGTGATGTGGTGGATCTAACCATCCCTTTCCATAAGTTTAATTAAATAGTGCACGGTCCTAGAGATTTTTTGTGTCCCATAAGCAAAACTCTAATTTGGTAGGATCCTTCTACATCTATAAATAGATAAGCTGCCCAATATTCAATCCATCCCTTGTCTTGCAAGTTTCGGCTAGCAGCCCTCCTCCACTAGCTGTCCGGGAGAGATTGCTGTGTTCTGGTTTCTAGCTTGTTGCTCTTCCATTTCCAGCATTGGCCCGATTTTTATTTGCATCTACAACATGTTGTTTTTATGTTTTCAACACTTTTCTTCATCAGCCTTTGCTCTGACTCGCACTTAGGATCCGCCTCTGTTGGATGACCCATCAACACTTTCCTTAGCCCACTCCCACAAGAGCCACTCGTTGTTGGATAGCTTTGGCCTTGAGCATTCTGTGCATTCTCTCATTCATTTATACAAATGCAGCAAGGATGATGTTGTTGGACAGGGAGAGGAGAGAGAAAATTGCAATTACAGTAGGTTGGTGATGACGTTACAGGTTTATGGCAGCAAAAAATGTAGGTTTGATGAGGTGGCAGGCTGATGGCAGAAAAAATGTAGGTATGATGATGTGGTAGTTTATACAGTAGTAGAAGGTCACAAACGCAGCATTAGAACAGGTCACCAATTGTAGACAATGCAGCAAATGTAGTAAACACAGCAGTGGAAGATGTGGACTGTGAGGTGGAGACTAGGAACACGTGCTAGATGGATGGAGACAATGTTGGGCAGCCTTGGCTGAGATGTCCTCCATGAAGGGATGTGGGGAGCAAAGCTAAATCACCTAAAACTTGCAAAAACAAGATTGGCTGAATGGGAGGGCAGGCTATCTATTTATAGAAAGTTTTGGGTCTCCCAAATTAGGCTTTATATGTGGGACATTGAAACTCTCTTGAACCGCTTTCAGTTTAAAAGAATGGTTAAAATTCATTAATTGAGTGTAGTTTTGGGGCTGTTTGATGAATGCTAATGGTAATTTAGCTTAACACCACCCACACATCACCCACCCACCACAACCCCCCTGACAATCCCCGCCCCCTTGCGCCCGCGCACCCCCCCCCCTCTTTTTCTTAGGTCTCAAAGGCCTCTTTTGCCTTTTGCAGACTTTAATAGGTCTTTCTTTCTCTCTCTCTCTCTCTCTCACACACACACACACACACACACACACACACACACACACACACATACACACAAGAAGCTTGAGAGTAGTCAATGCCTCAGTCCACATAGGGGAGGATCATCGAAGAAACTTTAACACCACCACAATCTACATACATGAGGGTTTCCAAGATGTCCTAGATCCCCATACAAATGTTGGCGGCACATTCGTATAAGGATAGAGGAGACTATTGCTTAGGCTATAGCTAGGCCTTGTATATCCCTATGAGATTGTATCAACTAGAGCATTCTTTGCTAGCTAGAGTTCTCTTTTTTTTAGCATTCTCATATAGTTTTTAGCTTTCTTGTATTGTTTATATACATTTACATTTGTTGTTTCCTTAAGACAATAGTATCGTCATACAAATGATTGTAACTCACGGTCTCATAGGTCATTTTGGCCTTTAGCAGGCGTTAATTTATCATTTCATTTCCCTAACTCTAACAATCCAAACAAACATCCCCCCCTCCCCATCAACAAAAATAAAACCCAAAAATAACAAGAAAAAAGAAAAAAGAAAAAAGAAAGCACGAAATGTCTTCATATTGAGACAAGGAGATTTGAGAATATGCCCCCAAAGAACATGTGCCAACTATGTGGACTAGAGGTTTGAGTCTGAGGAGCACTACATCTATCAATGTATATTGTACTATGAGATCAAAGGGTGGTACCATTGCCTCTTTCCAAGAGGGTTTTGAAACTCTAAGTTGGATTATGGAGTTTGAGGATCAAAGATGTTTGGGGCTATTGCTATTGGAGCTTTGGTGACACAAGAGACCCTGTCACAAGACTGTGACAACTATTACCTTTTTGTTGATTTCTTTATTACATACTTTATTTGGTTTTTCTTTTTGGAAAGATCCCTCTTGAAATCTAAACGCCCGAGTTGCATGGCCAGTATGTGAAACGGACAGGAATGTCTAGTGAGTCAAGATTGGACAGTTAAGGTCCAGTATAAGTCTGGAAGAGACTGATGGCACTGTAGATTGACAAGCCTGGAAGAGACTTGTGAAAGTGTATATGGACAAGTGTGTTGAAAAACTAGCCTGGAAGAGACTAGTTCAAAGTGAAGATGGACAAATCTTCAAGAGATTAGTCCATGTGGGGTCATCAGTGGAAATTCACTTTCAGTTGAGCTACATTGCAAATTTGAATGTAGCCATAGTTTGCAAAGATGGTTAGAAGACCAGTGGGGATGCAATGGAAGCAACTCCTAAAATTTAGGGAGTTACTATTTTTGGACCCCAGAATCTGTTCGCGTCATTATCTTCGTTTTTGTACGAGGATTAATCCTCTGGTCTGTGCCGAGGTCAAATTTTGAACCGAGGATGGAGAATTTTAGACCGAAAGGTTTAAACAGGAAAATTGTTACATGTATGCCATGTGTCACAATTTGGGCATAAATTCCCAAAAGAGAGAGAGAGGGCAGCACAAAAACGAGTTTCAATGCATGGGGGGCTCATTTTTTGTGAAAGGGAGATGGATTGCTGCAGATGGAGAGCTCTTGAGAGCTGGTCTTCCTTGTCAATGATGCACAGAGAGCTGAGCTTGCTTCCTACTCTCTCTTTTTCTCTCCCTGACAATATGGTTATGCTGCAGAATCAAGGGCCTTTCTTCTGATTCAGGTACAGTTGTGTGGGAATATGCTGTTTTTGCATGAGGCAAGAGGCTCCTTTCTCCAGGAACAGGAGCAGTTGTATGCTGTCCCACCAGGGACAGGTGAGGGTGGTAACCTCACCAAGTAAGTGTCTGAAACAGCACTGAATCAGTACTGTTTTTGGACTATTCAGAGGTTAATTCAGAGCCTAATTGATGTTAGTGTCAAGGGGCACTTGGCCCAGATGATGCAGGACAGTGCAGGGAGCAGTATGAGCTGAAAACAGGTTTCAGAACAGGTCTGAACCAGTAATTACAGTGGGCTGAACAGTACAGGGAACAGTATGAGTTGTAAACAGGTGTCAGAACAGGTCTGAACCAGTAAATACAGCAGGCTGAAATGGTCAATTCTGCACTCCAACCAGAAGTTTCAGACTTGGGCAGAGTTTCCCCTCCTGGTCAACTTGATTTGGGTCAATAATTGTATTGTTATGCTGTCAAATTTCACCCAGAATAGGTGAAAGACAGCCTATTGTACTTTCTCTTTTTAAAAATAAAGAAATACCACAAGGGGCGCCTAACTTAGGGGCCAACAAGGTGTATGTGTTGCAACAGGAGCATTCTAGCTTCCTGTTTTTCTTCTTGATTCTGTGTCCTTAAGTTCAGGTAAAGTGGGCGACTGTTAAATTGGGTGAAAGCATTTATTTATTTTGGTTGTACACTACCGCCTTCCCAGTGAACAGGCCGGTTACATGGTTCCATTGCTGGGATCGGATCACTTTTTCCCTAAAGAGTGAGCCAGGGTTTGTTTGGGTGTAAGACAGAGAATTGTGCATTATGGCTGATAGAAAGGAAGACACCAGAGAGGAAGCGTCTACATCATAGGAGATCCCTGTTGTTCATGAGGCGGGAGAGTCTTCTAGACCTCCACAGTTTGTTACTCCTCCTGTTATGGTTGAGCCACAAGTTCTTACGGCTTCTTCTATGGATGAAGACATTTTCAAGACTCAATTAGTTGCTGCTGTCAGTATGTTTACTCAAGTGATGTAGAATCCAAGGTTTTTGGCATTTTTGCAGCCTTCCCTTCCTTTACAGCAAGTTGGGCAATTTGCAAAGATTTTGGATCCAGTAGAGGTCTAGGATAAGGGTAAGCATGCTGCAGATTCAGTGGAAACACCAAGACGGCTTGTGGAGTCAATGAAGACTCCAAGATTGGTTCCGACTGTCCAGGAACAGGTGGCTGAAACGCTAGTTACACAGGCATTGCCAGTTCACCTCGCCACTTTACAGCAGCCAAATGTTGGTTTAAATGGACAGGGAAACAGTTTTTAGGCTTTACCACAGGTTTTCCCACCGACCTCTGTACATCCTGGGTACTTTGGAGGTGGATCTGTATTTCAGAGTATGGCTGGTTATGCGCTTGGAAACTAGATGTATGTATCAGGAACAGTGTTTGGGGGTACACAAGGTTTTATGCCAAACCCCATGTATGGTAATATAGGCATGCAGCTTGGATTTCAGGGTGTTCAGGGCAGTTTTGGCATGCCACAGGGCACTTTTGGTATGGCTGGTTATCAAAATCAGCAAGTTTTGTGTCTACAAGCCCTGTAGTCAGTGGTCCGACAACTCCTATGCCACCTGTTAGTGTTCCTATTTTTTAGGCATATCCTACGGATCCCTTGATGGCTCATGAGAAGCCAAAGCCATACAAGGAAGGTGGTGCAGCCGTACAGTTTAACATCTTTCGAGGATTTGAAGATAGGACTAAGGCTCTCTCTTTCTTACAGCAGTTTGATGCCGCATTTGCAGGAGGGAACTTTACAAAGCCTTCTAAGGTTCGGAAAGCTGCCACTTTTCTTAAAGACAATGCTAGTCAGTGGTGGAGTACACTGTTGATGCAAGGACAGGCTCCTGCCACTTGGACTTACTTTAAGCAAGTATTTGCTTCTGCTTGGTTGACCAATGAATTTGAGATTGATGTTATGTCAGCTTGGCACAATTTGGATGCATCTAAATGCGAGGATCTGGAAGACTATAACAAGAAGTTTTGGGAGGCTTTACTTCTAGTCACTTCTTACAGGGTTGTGCCATTGACCGAGCAGATAGAGAAATATTGCTGCGGACTGTCCATATGGTTTTCTCAGTGCTAAAGAAGTAAGTATTGCTTGCAAGAATACAATTTTTACTTCTATTGAATTGAATACATGTTGTAACAATGGTTACTCGATCGGGCATGTATTCTGTGAATTGACTCAGTGGGGATATCATTTTGATGTACCGGCCACTAGATCTCTAGTCAGAGTGATGTGGACCCGTCAAATGAGAATCTGCCACTATGGGGATATCATTGTGGTATACCGGCCACTATATCTGGAAACAGTGATGTGGAGTCACATGATGATAGTCTGCCATGTTTCACAGTTAGAATATACATGTGTTAATAGTGTGTTCAGTTCACAATGTTGACTGATAGCATGTATATGTTGTACATGTGCTGCCAAGTATAAGTTCACAGGGTTAGCTGGAAGCATGTATGACATTCATGCAAACGAGGACGTTTGCGATCTCGAGAGGGAGGTATGTCACAAGATTGTGACAACTATTACCTTTTTGTTGATTTCTTTATTACATACTTTATTTGGTTTTTCTTTTTGGAAAGATCTCTCTTGAAATCTAAACGCCTGAGTTGCATGGCCAGTATGTGAAACGGACAGGAATGTCTAGTGAGTCAAGACTGGATAGTTAAGGTCCAGTATAAGTCTGGAAGAGACTGATGGCATTGTAGATTGACAAGCCTGGAAGAGACTTGTGAAAGTGTATATGGACAAGTGTGTTGAAGAACTAGCCTGGAAGAGACTAGTTCAAAGTGAAGATGGACAAATCTTCAAGAGATTAGTCCATGTGGGGTCATCAGTGGAAATTCACTTTCAGTTGATCTACATTGCAAATTTGAATGTAGCCATAGTTTGCAAAGATGGTCAGAAGACTAGTGGGGATGCAATGGAAGCAACTCCTAAAATTTAGGGAGTTACTATTTTTGGACCCCAAAATCTGTTCGCGTCATTATCTTCGTTTTTGTACGAGGATTAATCCTCTGGTCTGTGCCGAGGTCAAATTTTGAACCGAGGATGGAGAATTTTAGACCGAAAGGTTTAAACAGGAAAGTTGTTACATGTATGCCATGTGTCACAATTTGGGCATAAATTCCCAAAAGAGAGAGAGAGGGCAGCACAAAAACGAGTTTTAATGCATGGGGGGCTCATTTTTTGTGAAAGGGAGATGGATTGCTGCAGATGGAGAGCTCTTGAGAGCTGGTCTTCCTTGTCAATGATGCACAGAGGGCTGAGCTTGCTTCTTACTCTCTCTTTTTCTCTCCCTGACAATATGGTTATGCTGCAGAATCAAGGGCCTTTCTTCTGATTCAGGTACAACTGTGTGGGAATATGCTGTTTTTGCATGAGGCAAGAGGCTCCTTTCTCCAGGAACAGGAGCAGTTGTATGCTGTCCCAGCAGGGACAGGTGAGGGTGGTAACCTCACCAAGTAAGTGTCTGAAACAGCACTGAATCAATACTGTTTTTGGACTATTCAGAGGTTAATTCAGAGCCCAATTGATGTCAGAGTCAAGGGGCACTTGGCCCAGATGATGTAGGACAGTGCATGGAGCAGTATGAACTGAAAACAGGTTTCAGAATAGGTCTGAACCAGTAATTACAGTGGGCTGAACAGTACAGGGAATGGTATGAGTTGTAAACAGGTGTCAGAACAGGTCTGAACCAGTAAATACAGCAGGCTGAAATGGTCAATTCTGCACTCCAACCAGAAGTTTCAGACTTGAGCAGAGTTTCCCCTTCTGGTCAACTTGATTTGGGTCAGTAATTGTACTGTTATGCTGTCAAATTTCACCCAGAATAGGTGAAAGACAGCCCATTGTACTTTCTCTTTTTAAAAATAAAGAAATACCGCAAGGGGCGCCTAACTTAGGGGCCAACAGGGTGTATGTGTTGCAATAAGAGCATTCTAGCTTTCTGTTTTTCTTCTTGACTCTGTGTCTTTAAGTTCAGGTAAAGTGGGCGACTGTTAAATTGGGTGAAAGCATTTATTTATTTTGGTTGTACACTACCGCCCTTCCCAGTGAGCAGGCCGGTTATAGACCCTCGTGAGAGAGATGTGGGCAGTACCCTAGACCCACCTAGAGAGAGAACCTTGACCAACCTCTTTTCAAGGGTGAACACTCCTACCAGTATGCTCCCATCCCCCAAAAATCACTAGGGGAAAAAAGAAACAAAAAAGAAAGCCCAATTTCGCCATGGGAGACTACTCATGTAGGCCAGGGCAAACCATCATCATGAGGGGTGACCTTGGAGTGAGCCATGGTCCTAGATAGAGCGAGATGCTGCACACCCCTTGGAGATGGCCCCATTGCTCTCATCACCTACAGATGTAGACTATCACCACCCACCACAAGAAGCACCCCTTGACATGATAGAGCAGATCTTGCTGCAGACCATGAGATGAATACTAGGGGCTATAAGGACCTCGAGACACTATTACTCTAGTCTATTCTTAGGATTAGATTATCATGTTTTACCTTTTCATGGATGTAGGAGCTTTCACCTTTACAGCTTACAGCTTTATCTAGCTTTCCATAGCCCTTTTAGATATCATAGTTCCCACGGCTCCATGATATCTTTTAGATGTGAGCTGGTTTGAAATTTTTGCACTCTATAATGAGATCATATCTCACTTGTAATATTTATTCAGGTCTTATCCTAGTTACTTTATTCCACCTCTCCAGAACTTGTAAGGCAGGCTCTTGTGATGTTTTATCACCTTGTTATAGTATTCAATGTCTGTTGAAGTCAGTGAGGCATGTTTGCACGATGTAAAATGATTCCTCTCTTCTATCCATTTGTTGATTTCTGCTGCAAATTCTAGATTTTCTGTGGACAATTTCTATAGACCATACCCAAAATATTGTGACATGCAGCTAATGGATTGTATCCAAGTTGGTGAGCCTGTGGTTGAGGGTCTCCTTTTAGAATTACACAACCACAATACTAAACGAATTTTCTTCTGAGGAAGACTTAATGTCTGTTTCTTTAAAGGCTGAATAAAGCTGTGAGCTTTGCTTTCCCCACTTGACACGTATCTCAATTTTTAATGGGTAAAAAATTGCCTCTGCTGTGTAGTCTTTGGTTTTGAATGTTTGGGATGTGTTTTTTTTGCCCTATTCAGGTTGATGAAAACAAATCAGCATACGACCAAGGTGGTCAAAATTTGGAGAACTGGGTCAAAAATAATGATGATATCGTTAGGGCTTCTCCTCTGTTTCTTGGAGGTGGCTCATTCACACTTGTTCTTCTGAATCGGACATTATCAGGCATAGCTCCAGTTGCTGATGCAAGCAGGTATTTCAGCTTGTTGCCCTTTGCTCCATTAGTAAAGGAATGTTGGGTATCTTCTGTCAATTTGAAGTGTGCTTACCCTTCGGTCATTACGCACAACACTCTCAAGGCCTGTTGGGCTACTTCCCTGTGATGATTTTCAGTGCACAGTCAAGAGCGGATGTTGCAGCTCTTGTTTTAGCAGCTACGGTTGTGCTCACAGGACTCGTATGGCTTACTGTCAAGCCTAAGAAGCTCACTTCTGTAAGTATACACTTAAATAGCAATCAATGAGGGGAAGATTGGATACCTGTCACATCATAGCTCATTGTGGAACTCCTGTATATCAGGTGCAACTTAGTGGAGTAGAATGCTGGAGATTAGACAAGTATCTTCGTTCCAAAGCTGCTAGAGAAGTGATGTGGTATGCTACATTTTTAAGATATCTATTCTACAAGAGCTAGCTTATATTATCAACTCAAGTATTTTCAGTTGGCAGTCTGAAAGCTGTGGGAACTTCAATTGGAAACAGTCTCTTCCATGCATTCCTACATATGCCCTTGCCTCTTGTTTTGTAGGAATACCTTTTGTATATATTTTCTGGTCAAATCATATATTTTCAGTTGCTTAACTGACAAGCATTTTGGTGAGATGAAATCTGTTTGTTTCCAAGCATTGCTTTCTGAGTTATTGTAATCAGCCAGTCAACTTGCTCCCTTATGAGAGTGATGCAGGGTATGGGAGGCATTAAGAGAGGCAACTTGCTGCCAAGCTCTTGTCATTGTGCACCGAGGCCGTTGTGTACTTCAAGCTGGTTTGGCTGCAGAAGCTGAAGGCAGTGATCGTGAAGCTGCATTGGTGGATGTTTCAAGATTGGTTAAGGGGTCTTTATGCCAAGCTGTCTGGGTTTCTGGGAAAAGTAATGTGCTTTATGTCACATCATAATCATTTGGCTTCAATTTTGACTATTGTCATGGCTGATGTTTTTTCAAAATTTCCATTGTTCTGCATTTTATTTTGATTTATAAAACATTATCCACCTTATTGATACATGTTTTTGCTGATTTGTTTTGTCTCTTCTTCTGTCTCTTTTCTTTGTCTTTTTGTCTATTTGGGTGTTGGGGACGGGGGCGATCGATTCCACCATTGCAGTGAGCTACCTGGCAAACCTTTCTTTGTATCCTGGACGTTTTGAGCTTGATTTTCTTCCATCTAACACTCAGGTTATCCCCTTATGAGTTTGTAATTGTTTTGGAAATGGAGCAATCAATCCTTAAGGTTGTTGATGTTGCTTACTATCCAGTGGGCTTCATGTGGCTCATAGGCTGCAATTCTTCAACCTCTTGGAGATGAGGGTGTTATGATTATTGGTGGTGATACTGTACGTGGTTTCACATCCGTGGATCAGGTTAGAAATGACTCAGCTTCATTTTGCCTTTCATCTTCATAAAGAGACGAAAAAATAAGTGAGTGTTTGTTCCCAAACTGGTAGCCTACTGGTTAAGACAGCTTGAAATGGTAACCATGAGGTTCTGGGTTATGTTCCTCCTGCTGCCCAGGATAGGGACCTATGTACTGGTGGTACTGTTTCACCATGTATGTTACTCTTGCCTTTTCCAGGGCCTCCATTTTAGTTTCTCCACTTCTTGGCCAGTTTGGATTTGTTGCAGGCTGGCCATATGATCATAGGTCTTCCTTGATCAAGCATGGTTCCTTGGGAGCATTGTTGTTATCTTGATTTTCCTGGTGGATGATTTCATCTTGTTTGATTAGGCATGGATATCGTCAATGGGAGAGAAGTTGGATGCTTCACTTGAAGATGTGTCGCCTTACACCCAGCAGGCATAATGCGTTCATATTCAAAGCCGATGAAGGAAAGCTTGAACATTTCCACAACCTGCTATTTTCTGTGACCAAGAAGAGAGGCGGAATACCAATCTTCAGGAGGCGAAGAAGGAAAAAAGAAAAGACGATCATCTTTGCACTGTCATGTGTATTGCAACTTGTTGGTTGCCTAAGAAGAATGCTTGCTGTCTAGATGACCGGGCTGTGCAAGATTTTAGCTTTTGGAATCATAAGGAATGGAAGGTGAATCATGTTTACCAGTGTTCTGATGTTTGCTGGCATTGATGGGCACCCGAGAAGAGATCGGAAAGTAGTGTTTGCTCTCACTATAATATGTATCAAGGGATTGAAGGTTCAATATCCTTAACTAATGTATACTGTGAAGAGATTCAAGGTTCAAATTGTCCCTTACACAGCTTATCTAAACATCTTAAACTTCAATGATTCTTGGAAGGGTGGTCAGTGCTACTAGAGGATCACACATAGTGAACTTTGATCTGAGAGCACCACATGGTCGTGATATTGCATTGCTAGCTTGAAAGACAAGGGTGCACAAATCTATTCCAGCTATGCTATGTGCATGCTTGCTTTCTAGAATGCAAGTGCCATACTGGTGAGGGTGTTGGAGTAAGTCTTTTGCTAGAGAATCGAGATGAAAGAGGCTCCATTATCAACGTCCTCTTATTATGAGTAAGTGTCTATCATGGTAATGAAGCACTATCTTACTTTCTTAGATGCAAGTGGAGACCAATATTACAATCTCGGAAAGCTCAAACTATCTTTGTTGGCAACATTAAATTCACCATATATGAAGATATACCTCTAGATCTCTCTTAATATTTAAAAGAAGGGTTTTACATCCAACCTTGTACTTATCATCAGGGTCCTCCCTTAAAGCTTTCTATGATTTGGAAGATTGGCTGCTTTTTGGTCTTGTGAAAGGAACAATTGATCTAATGAATAGTGTGGAGAGAGAGAGAGAGAGAGAGGAAGCGAGTCGAAAGAGAGGCAAGATTGTCACATTGCTCAAAGGCATATTAACTTCTAATGATGTTTCATCTCATGCTTATTGATTTTAATCACATTGGTTCCATTAATATACTTATGTTATTTTGAACATCTTTGGTTATTATTGATACGGAAATTTCTCGTAAAATCGCATTGTAAATTCTTGTAAATCTCAAGACAAAACAAACGAGAATACAAGACATCGAATTGAGCATGTAAGACCGAAACATACGAGCAATAACCACAATTCATAAAATAAATTTAACAATACTCACAAAATTGAGAACATCGTGATGGGTGTTGGGAATGGTTGTGGGGTTTTCCTCATGTATGCTTGTTAGGGCTTTGTATATTCTTTGTATTGGATATGTGCACATTTTTGTATCACGGCATGAGTATGATTTTATAGAAGAAAGGTCACTTGCTAAGAATAGGGATGCATGGACAACTTTTCCACAAGTAGGAGTATGCTCACTTTGCACACTTTTAGAGCCTATTTATAGTTAAAGATGCTTAATTTTTAAAAAGCTTACGATAAAATCTTGAATTGAAAGCTACAATTTTAATATGATTGGATTTACTATGGGACTACTTCATTGTAGTCTATCATCTTGACTTGGAATCTTGATATGCCATCGTAGCTACAATCTCACCCATTAATTGATGAGATTTTGATGAAGAGAAGTTACAATAGCCAATCGCTTTGCAGGACTTTCCTTGCTTAGTGATTTGGTTACTTACCTTGATAGGTTGGCTACTAAATCATTTGACTTGGATGTTTTTGCTTAATTAGAATACAATCCGAATTTCTATGACTAGTAAATTTTTACAACCATCAAACATTAACTCTTGTATATATCTAATTCACTTGTATACATAGCTATCTTGTTTATTATTTTGCTCAAAGTTGCACTCGCAAAGTTGAAGCCCCTCTGACTTTTGGAACAATGCTACATCTTATGTGAAGGCAAGATCAAAGGTACATCTGACTTTTGGAACAATGCTATATCTTATGTGAGGGCAAGATCAGAGATACATCTTATGCTACATCCCACTTTTCGAAAAATGCTATATCTTATGTGAGGGCAAGATAAGAGATACGAGCTCAAGACTTTTGCTCAAGGTGTGATGATGAAAGTAAAAAGTTTGCACATAATCCTTTCTATTTTTTCCACTCCATGGTACTCTCAAAGTTTCACTAAGTGAATGTAGAGCATGATACACATTGATAGCAAAGCCAATAAATGAACATACAAGACTTGAAGATGGCACTAGCACTAGAAAATTTTCTAACAAAAATCTCAAGTTCCAAAAATATGAAGATGGTAGATTAAATGAACGTCAATCTAGCAAGATCATTTGAGAGATTTCAACAAGAGACAAAAACATTAGAGAGCCATTGACAATGCCATAGCAGTCTTTGAAACCATGATATATCTCACTGACAATATCCAATGGTCATCCACTTCTGTATGAAGAGTTACAAATTGCCTAATCAATAAGTATCCAAGTCTTTACCACTAGTTTTGTTCTTCTTTAACAATAACTTTAACAACAATGAGGCATTGCACTTTTAATGTCTATGCCCAATATTTAATCTTCTACATGCAAAATGAGAAAAAAAAGTGAGCAAAAAAATGAAAGGAGCAAAAATAAAAAAAAGAACATCAAGCGAAAAGAAAAACTCACAAGCACTATAATGCACCTAGGGGGTCCTCAAGTTAGATGTGATCAGTGATCCTAGTCGGTCGACTTCATCTCTAACCCCCTACCCATTTTTCCATATTTCTACACATTTACTTAGGGCATATCAAGGTTGAGATGTACCTAGGGAGTTTGACTCACCTTGGTTAGACCTATCTTCTTGAGTCACTTACAAATTTTCCCTTTTTACTTTATCATCTCATTTCCTCAGTGCGAGCCATTCAATCAACTCCAAGGTAAGGTAAAAAAGATTCTTTAGCATAAAGGTAGTATTTACATCAACTATTACATGTGGTTGATCAACCATATTCTTCATGAGTTACTTATCTTAGACTCCAATTCTTGTACACCATACCTTTTAGATGTTTGCATTGATCTTTTTCAATGACTCTCTTTTCCCTCATTGGTAACATTTCTTTTCATTTTCATTAGTTCAAGATTCCTTCCTTCATCACCTATCCTCAATAGAAGAACTTATGAAGCAACCTTGTATTGTCTTATAAGGCAATCTACTTTTAATGTGAGTGCCATGGGATTGGTACTCATCTTGGAGGTGTTAATAGAAAATGTGGAAGGAAAAATCAAAGAAGGTCAAGGAAAGTGTGTTAGCTTTATTTTTGGAAAGATATTATGTTTCAAACCTTCATTATATTATGCTTGGTTCGCAATTATTATGAGTTGTGCATATGGAAATGTAATTTAAATAGCATAGACTAGGTCTAACTAGGTCAAAGGTATAATCATCCTTTAGGGATTAATCGGCCTAGATCCCATAAAGTGGATAGGATGTCCAAAAGAGGGCACAAATCTTAATTCACAGGGAAAAAATCCTAAAATGCAAAAGGGGTGTAAAAACACAAATGGGGTGATGCCTTATAGAAAAGACCTAACCCTACCCCAAATTTTGGTATATATAGTGATGCGAGGTCTCAGTTATATTCACCCTTTTGGTGCATCCATGATGCTGAAGCTTTGTCACATTGCAACTATTATAACTTTTTATTTACTTTTTCTATTCTATCATCTTGTTTCTATTATTGAGAGTAAGAGAGTGAGAGGTGTGTTAAGTGAGGGATTGAGAGAAGTGAAGCTCTACATCTTCTTCTTGCTTTTCTTATTCTTCTCTCTATCCATGGTAAGTGGTTTGATTTTGAAGTTGCATGTGAGGTTGTGAGAGAGAAAGGGGATATGAAGAAGGGAGGGCATTAGATTGTGTTATTTGGATCATAGAACCGTCTTTGAGCCTTCAAGCTTTTGGACTACAATATGGGAATGTAAATTTGTGAGTTCACTACACCTTGAAGGTAATATTGTATTCTTACTTTCTTGGGTTGAAGAGAAGGATGCATGGTTAGTTAGAGCGGAGTGTTGAGAAGATAATGTGAGAGATTATTGCTGAAGTAAGTTGTAGCTTTTGAATGAATAGAAGTCCATTCAATGTCTTGGCTATTATACATTTAGCTCAATTATATACACCCTTCAAATTAACAATAGAGTTACCATTTTCTAACATAACATTATCAACACAACTATCAAGCTTAAGGTGAATCTAGGTTTGACTTTCAGTATTGATCTTGGGTTATCATAAGAGTTTCACTGTGTGGTGAATATAGGTTTTCCTTTTAGTGCTAGATTAATCTTGGATTATCCCCTCAGTAACATAGCTAGGAGTTTCTTTAGGGAACCACACCTCCTACAAAGGAAACTCCCCACATAGGGCATGCATTAGATCCAAGTCTATTAAGTCTCCTTCAACCATATGACACCCAACTTATCATCCTTAACAGTTTGCACTTCACTTTCCCCTCTCTAAGCAGCGGTTAAAAAGTTACAACCTTCCAAGTAGGAAATGCTAGCTACATCACATATGTGGAAAGGATCTATTATAAGATCCGAGACACACGCTTGACTTTCTTATATACTTAAAATATATATGGCGAATATTATGTTGGCACAAAGGGAGAATAGATGAGAGAAAAGCAAGATGTAGAGAGAGAGATAGAGTTAGAGAAATTGGCAACACACTAGGGATTGGAAGATGGGCCAGTCCCCCCCTTTGTGGAGTTATATTATTGACAAGGAGCAAGCTCCTCCGTTACACATAAGCTAGTTCTTACTTGTAGATCTTGGAAACAAGATCATGGTTCCTTGCACGGTATACAATCGACTAACACTTGCACAACTTGGAAGTTGGCACATTTTGATCTTTCTTGAGTCTCCTTTTCTCCTACACAATATGTGTAGGGCTTTCCTCTTGGCGCTTGATTTCAACAAAGCTTCCGCAGCACTTGCATCTTCTCTTCTCCTCTTGAAACTTGATTTCAACAGAGCTTTCACAGCACTTGCACCTTCTCTTTCCCTCTTGGAACTTGATTTCAACAGAGCTTCCGCAGCCCTTGATTTCAACAGCCCCCACAACACTTGCACCTTCTCTTCTCCTCTTGGATGCATGCAAAGTGATGCTTCATTTACCTCTCTCACACCCAAGGAGAGCCTCCTCTTTTATAGGCTTTTAAGAGCTTCTCTTCTTGGAGAGAGACTTGAGTTGATCCTCATGCAAGATGTGGTTGTTCCAAGACCTACTCTAGAGCACTAATTTCGAGATATCTCTCTGTGTGTTGTTCGGATGAAAAAACGTCCGACACGAAAGTTGCAGATCTTGTTGTTTCTCACTACAAGATATAGACCTTATATCGACGTTTAAAGCGACGAAAATATAAACAACAAAATTTGCCCCCGTCGTCGCAAAAAGCGTCGTTATTTACGACGCCATAGAAACGTCGCTATATGGGTCGCATTTTGCGACGCATATAACGACGCAACCGGAAATTTGTGACGCACATAACGACGCCAATAGCGACGCAACCAGTAAATTTGCGATGCAAAGAGCGACTGTAACAGGGGATTTTTTTTTTGTGGCAGGGCAGCTGTGTGCTGTATGAGAGCCATACAAAATAGTTTCTGCACTACTGTATACAAAGCGCTTGCAAACAAAAAGAATGTATACTGAAATCATAAAACTGATACATGAAATAAATACATGATTGCATAAAAAGGGATTGGTACAATGATGACAGGATACCACTAATACATAGAAAATGTCTACATAGATCAGGCGACTAAAAAATAAAGGTGTGTGAGCTCCAAGGATCCAAGGGCGAGCTACAAATCCTCGTCCCCGGAAAGCTCGTCCTGCCGCAAAGGAGCATCGAACGGATTCTGCAGAAAAAGAAACAATACATCAATCCACCATACAATAATACATTCAAATATCTCATAGTAACTACGGACAAGAAAGATGAGTGACTTACAGGACCGCCGCGTCTATACCATTGGTCGATCAATGCATTGAGACCGTGCCTCTCTGCATATCGAGTCTCAAGGCCTTGCGGATTGCGATTTGTAATGGAGTACTACAAAGAAAACAAAATGCTAACTGTTAGAAACATGATTGTCAGTACAAAGAATATTTAAAAAAAATAAACAAGCAAAACAAAAGAGAAACTTACAAAGTCCTCCAAATATGTCCGGTGGCCGCCACTCCCAAGATGATGGACCACTCCGGCCTCGAGTCATGCCCTCGCCGCCTCCCGCTGGCTGACTCCAACGTCCTGGCGAATCTGTAGCCTCCTCCCTCAGTCGGCGCCGCCAGTCGTCTGCATCTAACCACTCGGGCTTTGCAGCCCCACTCTTGATTGCCTTGCGTGCGTTGGATCGTCTATGTGACATGTATGTATGCATGCAATCCATCATCCAGCCCGTAGAGAATCTATCTACTGCGGCTGGCACCGGAAACTCCTCGTGCAAGGATGCTACTATGTAGTCCTTGATCCCCTCCGGTATGTTCTTCCAATGATCCAGGACGTTGTGCCGAAAAACTTGTTGGCATAACTCTCTCATGCGAGCCATCACCCTCCTCCCCTCATTATTCATGATGATGGCTCTTGACCTACTATCAACCAAATATCCATAACCCCTAGGAGTTTGCCTAAGATGGGTCCTCTCCCATCTTCGTCCATGCTCCTGGGCATATCCAAGAGACCCCTCTACATCTGGTGTACCGACGGGGGTAACCTCTCTCGAAGTGGCACTCAAAGGGGTGCCACCAAAAGAGGTGCCACTTGCTGACGGCTGCGCAAAAGCCGGAGTAACTGGAGTAGACGTCCCCAAAGGTGTGAAAAATCCTGGAGGTGATGCAGCTCCAGCTGAATGACGAGACGGAGACACCACATCCGTGTCTCCACAGCAGCATCCCCCTGATCCCGATGCAGTCCCTCCCTCTGGCCCAAGTCGTGAGCGTCGAGATCGTCTGCTTGAAACTGAAGCATCTAATCGCGCTGAAGCAAATCTAGCAGAGCGCCCTGACGAAGAACGAGATAGCTCCTGGTCTGCTATCTCTCTGAATCTCGCGAGCTGGTCTGGAGACATGCGTGCCATCATGTCCTAAAACTCCTCATCGCTCATCCCTCGATTCATCCTGAAAATGTCACCTGCACAGATAAAAAATGGTGTTAGAATAATCAATTTAAACTATACAAAGCACAGTAATATAAATTATTTTTAAAAAATCCCTCTTAAAATGCATATCTTATGTACCTTTATAAGAGATCTAAACAACGAATTGAGTAATACAATTCTCCAAGAATGAAGTATCCTATGGTCCCATGTTAATCTCCTGACACAACTCTACATACACTGGAAGGTCGATAGACATGTCACCACAAAAGAATGAGTCTGCCTCGTTCTCAAAATATTCTTGGACTCTTGTATTTCCATCATTGATAGCCAATGCGGGCTCCAAGCTTGCGGCGGCCTCCACCCCTTGTAATATCGACCCCTCTATTTGCATATTATCTTCATCTATGCCCGGAACATCGCTTTGATCATATACTCTCGCACTTCGAGGAGTTGAAGGTATAACATACCACCATCGAGGTTGTCGGGGGTTTGGATAGAAGATTACCTGTTCACAAACACGTACAAAGCGAGTTCAAACCATTGTGACATAAACCATGTCGTATTACAATTAGTAAGCAAATGACTTTATGTACCTGTTCACAATGGGCCGGCAACACAAAGGTGTCGCGCAAATTTGTCCATTTTTTTTCGGAATCTATTTTGAGAAATCCAGATGGACCTCGTCGAACTGTTGCTCCAACTCCTCCAAGTACCACTTTGAACCATTGCACATCGAATAGTATCATGGAGAAGCTACGGTAATCCACCATAATAATACTTTGCAAGTTTCCAAAATACTCCATCTCATCCACAACCGTGTTTGGATCCGTTGCTCGTCGCCGGCTCTCTTGCTCAAACCTTGCCATGACACCACAGTCCATTGTGGAGCGCATTTTGTCAATATGCTCCACGTGAAAATGTCGTCCGCGCGACCACGCTGCACTATATATTTTGTACTGTACATTGAAACACTCAAATTAGATGTCGCATACAAAATTTAGATACGACATATTCTAAACCCCTCATCACCTTTGGACTACATCCCCTCGAGAATTCCCACTCCTCCATTGAGACCTCTGTCCCTTCGCTAGATGCTTCGGTTAAGGCTCCATACAACCATCGTGTTGACATAAACCGCGGTATCTCCTCCATGCCTTCGGGATATCGAATCGGTCGATGACGTGTACTGCGTCGGAATTCAGCTCGCGCTTCCTCTCGATCTTGCCTTGCAATCTGGTACTTGGCGAGCCACGTCTCCATGGAGGCATGGTGCAACATACAAAAGCGATTCACCTTCTCTTCCATTGAGGTATCCATTCTTTTTTCTACCCCATTTCCAACCACCACATCTCCAGTCAGTCTATCATCGTCCTTCAGCGTCCATAGCATTTCATTGTCTGGTTCCACCGTTGGTAGCCATTGTGAGATATGCACTAACGCCTCTGACACCAACCAACCTTCGGCCATGCTACCTTCTGGCCGAGCTCGTTGTCGCACAAAGCCTTTTAGGGTTTTCATGAAGCGCTCCAGGAAGAACATCCATCGCGTATGGACAAGTCTAGCAATCTCCACTTCGTCCACAAGATGCACAAGAAGGTGGATCCACTTCGTTCACAAACTTGACATATCTTATGCCAATCATGGGATTTTAGCCCTAATAATTGGTCATCTTTAGAAAATGCGGACCTGAGAGAACGCATCATACCCGTCGGAGTGCGGATAGACTTGATTACTTGCTTCACAATGCGCTCTTCTTCGGTGGACAAAACCCAAGGAGCGCGAGGAAGCTGCACTCCACCATCAGCACTCGACTACGGCCAAAGCGCCTCCATCTTACCTACCTCCTTCAAATCCATTCGTGACCCTATAGTGTCTCTCTTTCCTGTGATGTGGTCCCATAGTAAGCTGCCCACATTCTTGAAAATATGCATGGGATCCAACAAGTGGTTGACCTGTAAGTGGGTCCAATATGGCAACTCTTAGAAAACAGAAAACCGTCGCATTCCATTTGGATGTGATTCCGGGTTTACCATTTTCAGCTCATACCAGCTTGCGGCGTTCATACGTGTTGGAGGTTGTCCAAGAAAACCTTCCCCGAGTTCATGATCCTCCGGCAAGAAAGCAGCGTGTCCTTGATATACCATCTTCTTCATGGTTCGTGACCTTTGGGAGTCTAACTGTGGTCCACACAATGGACATGCATGATAACCTGAGGTAACCAGACCTGTAAGGCGAGCCACGACCCAGTGAATACTTGATTGAATGAGATAAAATATAGATATTACCAGCGAGAATGGAGGTCTGCTCACCTGAGCACTCTCCCAATCCCGAAAAGTCATGCATCGTCCACATGAGAATGGCTCGAATGTTGGCTGACTGCCGACCATCGCGCCTGCTCATATCTTGCACAGTGACCCCCTCCTTCCACAAAATCTTAAGCTCATCGACTAATGGACGAAGATATACGTCCATATTTTTTACTTTGTAGCGGCCTGGGACGAGCAAGCTAAGGATGAGATGTCCTTTCTTCGTAGAAAGCCATGGAGGGATGTTGTAGTTGACAAGCACTATAGGCCACACACTGTAAGAAGTTGAGTGCAGACCGAATGGGTTCACACCATCCATTGCGAGACCGAGCCGAAGATTCCTTGGCTCTTGCTCAAAGCCTGGAAAGGTAGAGTCAATGTGGCTCCAAGCGTGTAAATCCGCTGATATTCATTGAACTCCATCTGTGGACCTATTCTGCACATGCCACATTGTCAAGCTTGCCATGTCGGACGTGCGAAACATGTGGTTTATGCAGGGGATGAGCGAAAAGTGTCTGAGAACTTTTTGAGGGATGGTTTGCCCTTGCAAGTCCTATCGATACCTGTGAGCACCACACTTTGGACATGTCTCCATAGTCTCGTATTCATCTCGAAACAGTATGCAGTCGTTGATACATGCATGGATGTTATTGTAGTCCATGCCAAGCTTCCGTAAAACATGTCGTGCATCATCACGAGACTCAAGCATTGTATTTGCAGGTGGTAATATATGATATTTCAATAACTTGAAAAAAATCATAAAACACCTTGAAAAAGCACAAATTTTTGTAATAATAGTGTCAAAAAAAATTTCAATGAAGGCTATGTGCAAGGTACCTGAATAACTCAGTCACACTCGTATCACTCCACCCGTATTTTGCTTGCACACTTAAGAGTGCAAGCAATGTCTTCAACCGAGATACTCGGCACCCATTATATAATGGTATGGATGCTTCCTCTCTAAGCGGGTTAGATGTCTCGACATCCATGGGAATCAATGCATCGATCATTGCCTCCATCTCAGGCTCCAAGATTGTAGGTAGGTCGGGAAGGTTGTCTGTCTCCTCTGGCATTGACGGTATAGATAGGCCTTGCGACTGGTGGATTGGCTCCTGCAATCCATCCATCGCACGTCCACGAACTCTTCTAATTGGCTGCAAAGGGTGCACTCCCCCTTGGGTCAAGACATCACCCCCCTGGATAGAAAATTTGCCAACAAGACCCAATCTTATTGTGTATGGTTTTCAATTAGCTTGCGAGTACAATGCATGATTAATATTAACTTCAAATTACCGTTTGCTGAAAATCCGCAATCGTCTGATCAATGATCTTAGATTGAAACTCGCCAAATCGTCGTACGTGTTCTATAGACAATCGGCGTTTTCGTCTAATTGCCAACTTGCATTAAGAGCAAGGACATGGGACACGCTAATTAAGATGCGCCTCGTGATCTTGAACAATAAGACATTCTTCGTTTTCCATCTTATCTACATTACAACAAACGAGGCTTAAATGGATAGCTTTATGGAGATGTATGTCAAGTTGCAAGTTGACCATAAATCTTGCATTGTACATAGTAGTTGAGAGATTTATTGATGTTATATCTCGGCCCTATATCATGCTCAAGGATTTGTTTGTCCCGGTAGATAATTATTCGTTATTGTAAAAAACTGCACTAGAGGGCTTTGAGTATAAGTAATCCATTTATGAGCATCATTGAGGATCTCTTAGTCTAATAATAAATTAGTCTCAACAAAAAGCATCTTAGAAATGTGGTTTTTTTGTCCTAGGATCGCGTATTAAAATTAATGCCATCTATGAAATTTATCAACTATAGTAATAAAATTTGTTTCAATCAATTCTACTCATAGTCATAAGACCTGAGAGAAAATATCCTATAGTCAATTTAAGGGATTTTTCTTCTATAACAATACTTTTGGGTTCATTTTGATGAAGTACCGTAATGACCATTAGCTAGGGTATCATTTTCTTTTAGTCCTTTCGTTGACTAGTTGGCATGATTTCTAATTTGTTATGCCTATAAAGTTAATACAAAAACAATGAATTATGCATATCACAATTAGATCCCCTACTTGGACATTATGAAGGACATGACCAATTTTAAGCCATCTTAAAGCGTCACCAATGTACGTGGCCCATGGCAAAGCACATTGCATACCATTATCGATAAGTCTATTATCGTGCATCTTAAATCTCCTAATTAGACGTTATAAAGTGTATGACTAATTTTTAGCCCTCTTAAGGAGTCGATGTAATGGTACCCATAAAAAAAGCAAAGTGGATATACCATTACCATAATCATGGATATGCTATCATTCCAATATATGTTATCTTTCTCTTTCTCTTTCTCTCCCTCTCTCTCTTTCTCTTTCTCTTGCATTTCCTCTCTCTCTCACAATATATCTTAGCACTCTCCAAAAGCAAAAGGGAGAGGGAGAGAGAGAATGCACTCTCCCTCTCCCTCTCTTTCTCTTTCTCTCCCTCTCTCATTTCCTCCCTCTCCCTCTCCCTCTCCCTTTAATAAGAAAAAGGGAGAGGGAGAGAGAGAATGCACTCTCCCTCCCTCTCCCTCTCCCTCTCCCTCTCCCTCTCCCTCTCCCTCTCTTTCTCTTTCTCTCCCCCTCTCATTTCCTTCCCCTCCCTCTCCCTCTCCCTCTCCCTCTCTCTCCCTCTCCCTCTCTTTCTCTCTTTCTCTCTCATTTCCTCTCCTAAACAAGCAAAAAAGAAAGTGATTTAAACATTAAACAAGCAAAAGGGAGAGGGAGAGAGAGAATGCACTCTCCGTCCCTCTCCCTCTCCCTCTCCCTCTCTTTCTCTTTCTCTCCCTCTCTCATTTCCTCCCCCTCCCTCTCCCTCTCCCTCTCTTTCTCTTTATCTCCCTCTCCCTCTCTTTCTCTCTTTCTCTCACATTTCCTCTTCTAAACAAGCAAAAAAGAAAGCGATTTAAACCTTAAACAAGCAAAAGGGAGAGGGAGAGAGAGAATGCACTCTCCCTCCCTCTCACTCTCCCTCTCCCTCTCCCTCTCTTTCTCTTTCTCTCCCTCTCTCTCTCTCTCCCTCTCCCTCTCTTTCTCTCTCATATCCTCTCCTAAACAAGCAAAAGAGAAAGTGATTTAAACCTTAAACAAGCAAAAGAAAGAGAGAGAGAGACTCATCGATGAGATATGGCGAGTGTGGGGTAGCTCCTCTTTGCGATGAAGGCTCCTCCTCTCCTTCGCGAACAACAGCAGCGGCGGTGGCGGCGGTGGGGAAGCAAGTCTTCTTCCTCTCCTTCTCTCACGACAGTCGCTCTCTCCCTCGCTCTCGCTCTCAAAATACACAAGCCGCAAACGCGAAATGAAACTGCGCTCGATTTTGGCCCGCTTTTTTTCCCTGTGGAGCGTCGCTATTTGCGACGCAAATAGCGACGCCACTACCCGTCGTCACTAATCCGCGTCGCTACTAGCTCAAATCCTTGTAGTGTCTGATAACCCATGTAGAACGTTTTTAGAGATCGTCTTTCTATCATGAGATATTTTAAAAATGGATTTACTATGTCTTTTTTTAAAAAGAACAGCTTCTCAAACTGTACTCTTAACTTGTGGTCCATGCAACCACCTTAAGGAGAATTCATTAAATTGCCTTGGGCCTCAACCTTAAGATTGACTTCCACACAAAAGCTTGTGTCTTTTTAGACCTTAGAAAGAGAAAATCACTTCTCTCCTCACTTCCAGAGGATCACGTCTGTTGTCTTTCTTAGTGAGAGAATTACCTATGTTGTCTTCATTAATGAAATAAAAGACCTTAAACCTTGACTTGTAAGGGAGAGGATGACCCCAAATGAATGCAATGCTCATTACATACAAGTAAACATTCCCATGTGTCCCCGAATGTACACATAAATACATATACACAATGCCAATGCACTTTATATTATTAGAACTTAATCCATCTTCATTTATGTGTAACTCCTTGGTTCTTGTGTACACTCTTACACTTGGTAGACACTTCTTTTCCCCTTCATAACTTGTACTGCATGTACCAGATATCCTCGTTACATTGCTCTAATCACCCCATTAAGTGATGCACTAGGAATATTGGTCTCTAAATGGTCTCATGGCCATGCTAGATCATCATCAATACTTAAAGAAAAGCGAGTCATTAATTTATTAACATGAATTTATTAAATAGAGAATGCATAATAAGTAATCAATTTAGTGATAGGATCAGTTGGCTTCACACCTCTAACTATCAAGTCCCTGTAATGGGTAGCTTAGTGGTCAATATTTGTGACTTGGGATACATGTATGGGTTAGTATGATGTGTGTGAGGCCTACAGGGTAATTCCCAGATTTTTTGGCATGATTTGCATCTTATTCTAGATGCCTTCTATGCAGGGAACAAGGGTGCTCTTACTTTTATTCTACAAAAAACACAAGAAAAGTAAGAGAGAAAGTAGGTTGAAAATAGAAGAATACTAGTTGATGATTGAGGATTTTTATGTGTGAAAAAATATGATATTTGATGTAGGAATAGCAACAATAATAGTTGTACTCTTTTGCAAACATGAATCTATTGTAACCAAAGTCTTGCATGTTGTGGAAAACCAAATTAAATTGTTTGATGTGGTTGGAAGGTTTCCAACTATATGAAAGTCTATGTAGAGGATGGATTTCTTTGGGATTCATCTGCACATGATGAGCAAATATTTTGTGCAGCTAGTGATCCATGAGCTTAAACCATGTATAAAAAATATTTATACAAAAGATGATGCATGGGAAGAGTTTAAGAAAGTAACGAATTAGCCTATGCATGGAACATGAGTTGAGATGGTAAGAGGGATGTATAGTTTTTGATAGTTTGTGTTAATCATGCCATGAATCAAGACACACAAAGATTATCCATTGCTACCAAATATAAAAGAATTCAAAGAATTGGGTTTTTAGTGTGATGAGTATCATTGTAAAGAAGGATTACAATAGTGCTAGATGGAAAATCTCTCACCTCATATAGTAAGCTTTGGCACTTTTTCTACAGGATTCATTGGATTTTTAGTAAGGAGTTCTATATATTTTCATAGGGTTGAGACTATGAATAGGCTACAAAGCCATATGTTTTTAGGGCTACAAAGGATATGAAAGGGCATGGGTTATTAAAAGTTAACGAATGCATATTTGGCACCTATGATGGATTGCCTTACATAGATACATTGGTTGAAATTTCAACTATACTAAAATCAGAGCAAAAATCTAAAAATACCATGATACAAGTATCTTCTTTTTGGACATAAACTAGGTGATATTAGATTTTGTGATGTAGGAAGCTTTATGTCCAGATGACAAGGTTGAAGCTAAGGTTGATACAAAGTATAAGACTATGGATAAAAAGTAAAATCACTTGTATTGCCATTGCCTCCAAATAGCGAGTTCTTGTTAGCCAAATTTGAGGAATTGAAAGAAGACTGGTCTCACAGGTTTACTCATAATCTCTTAAAGAGCTAAAAATTGGATGGGATGAGTTTTTTAAATTTGTAGAGAAGCAATGTTTATAGGAGATGTTATCTAGGTATGGTTGGGCTTTTACATTTCAACCACATGAGATTGGCTACGTGGATCTAGGTATTGTTACACCTATAGTTATTTTTACTATTCCACATGTACCATGAAACTTGTAGCCAATTTTAGTATCAAAGGACCATTTACATAAGCTAATCTCTTGAATGAAAAGATCAAGATCGGGATTTTGGAGCCTTCCTTAGCTCTTTATTCAAATAGGTGGTTCACAGTGCCCAAGAAAAATAGGACTTTGAGATTCATTGAGCATATGTAGCTAATCAATCCTAGTGACCATGAGGAGTGTAGAAGCAAGTCATGTTATTGATGAGTTCACATGGGCTTTTGTTGGGAGAGCAATATGCTCATTGGGAGACTTATACCTTGACTATGATCAATTTATTAGCAATTGAAAGTAATGATGTTACTATTATGAAGACACCATTGGGATTAGTGTGCATGTATACTCTATCACAAGGGCTAATGAATTCTATTGCACATATGATGAATGCAATGAATAAAGTATTGTAGGATTATATACGTCATTTGACAATGCCTTTTTTGGATGATGTGCAATAAAAGCATGTGAAAACATCTTGGGTAGACTAGAAGAGGTGAATCTTAATATTTTAGGTCAAAAGTCAATCTTTGGGGTGAATGAGGTAATGATTGTAGGATACATGTGTGGTTCATATGGCAAAAGACCATCACTAGCTAGTATCAAAGGTGAGGAGGTTTTTGGAAGCTTGTGTGTTTTATCTTATCCGGTGTCACACAGGATTCGCACGGGGGTTTCGTGAAGCCATTCGCCACAGGGATGCTTTGTGAGATGGGAGCAAAGGATGATGGAGAGTACTCAAGATAAATTCATGGAGTAAGAAGACTGGTTAGGAACGCTCCCCACATGTTATGGAATCGAGGTCATCCACCAAGATCTCACAGCTTAATGATTACAATCCCTTACTCGCTATCTTCTTTTCAAGTCCAAATATGCCGCCCTCATTAATGCGATCTTGTGCTCTTATTCCCAACTTCTTGAAGGCACTGGGCAGGCAGAACTATCAGCTACTCTGGAAGTAGCGACAATTACGGAGGAGGTCCTGCCGGGATGACGGAGCGGATCAGTCGGCCTTGTTTTACGAGGAGCAGAGACAACAGCACTGCTGCAGGAGATGAAGAAGCCTTCTCCTCGTAATCCGTTAAGGGTTTTCCCAGTACAGGAGCACGACCAAGAAGAAGCTGCAGCAGCTGCAGCAAGTTGAAAGAGGGAGGAGGATGAAGCCGCAAATTAACGAAGCACCTTCTGGTCTTCCTCCGTCGCAGCAACGTCGTCCTCGTCCTCACCTTCTTTGTCTTCCTGCCGAGATTGCCGATCTTCCTCTTCATCACCCTGCGTCCGTCGTCACGCTTCTCTCTGCGTTGTCTCGTAGAGCTCGTCAGCATGATCATCCGACATGCCGATATCGTCGTCTTCTGCAGATCAGAGATCGTCGTCTGCTTCCTTCGCCGTCAGCAGAGCTCGCCGATGCTTCATCGCGGCCTCATCATTTCATGCCGCCGTCCTCGTCTTCGACTTCAGCTCCTTGCATCGTTCTGTGCGCCTCTTCTTTGTCTTCTTCTTTCATTCCACCCCAGCTCCTTGCGTCATTCTGTACATAACATTGCACGGTTGTTTGTACTAACAACATATCCATTATCGGGGTTATAGAGACATCTCTACTCGTTCGGTCTTCTCCTTGAGGACAAAGTTCATGTTCTTCAATGTCCTAGAGTCTTTAAAATGGATACCTTCATATGAGCCTTTTTTCCATGCATTGTGCCCTATCAAGAATATGCTTTGAAAGAAAATTTCGTGTCCAATTGCCATGCAGTTTGTAAATTAGAGTCCATGCTATGCAATCAATTGAGCGATGCTCCACACAAAAAATTATGAATGCCTTGAATAATTCGTGCCTAGCCTAATTACACGTGCTCGTGCGTAAATGCAAATACAAAAGAAACACACAACCGAAAATAAACTCATAATGACGTTGACTAAAGAGTTCAAAATCTTGGCAGAAAACTCCGCCCTCAAGTTTGCAGTGGCAGATGCGCAACGTCACGACACCGAATACCTCATTTTGCACATATTCTCGGGGGTGCACCTATAAAAAATCATCTATATAATGTGCGTTCAAATGGTATCAAGAAATACCCTTTGTTTACATGCTATAACATCATAAATGACCCCCTAAAATTACATATTTATAAAAAAATTGTAATTAAAGTCCCCTTCTATAAATATAATCTTATAAATTTTACTGAATAAAATACATTTTCTTTTGAACTCATGTGGTATCTTACATGTTCTTTCAGGTGCATCTCCAAGGTACATATTGTAGATCCTCTTTATCAGCTAACTAAGAATAGGATGCACAAAATAGCTACGAGAAAGTTGAAGATATTATGAAGGATACTCGAGAAAAAGCTAATTATATAGATGGAAGACCTATTGCCATCACTATGGATACACACCGTATAGATATTGTTTGGGCTATTGGATACGATGATAATGAGGGAAGCATGTATGTAGTCAAATTTGGAGAAAAAGTATTGAATGAGAGACAAAGAAGGTATCCATGTATAAGGAGAAAAATTTAGAGAGTTATTATTGTTAGATATGCTTAATGCCCCATCCTCATAAGGTACCACCAATGATTCATAGTGCTCTAAGTTGTAAGGCCCCATTATGAGGAGAAGCCATGTGTGAGCAGGGACATTGGGTGGGTCCTAACTTGTATGTCAGACGAGATCTATATGATTGGATGGCAAAAAGGTAACCTTTGTGGATCTAACCTTTGGGTTAGATAGAGTAACTATGCTGGTAGCGACGTGAGACACAATGCATTGAGTTGCGAGGTGTGGGAGTTATCAAGGACCCCTATTTTGAGGTCCGGGGGGGCCTTGGACGTGGCCCTTGGCGCTGAGGGGTCTCAAGGGTGTCAAGATTGTGGGAGAGAAGGAAGGAGTCTCACTTGTAGCTTTCTTGCTTGCACAATGGGGGAATACACACACAGGTGGAGGCTGAAAACAGTTTTCATCTTCTTAGTTGTGTAAGCAAAAAAGAACTCTAGTACATAGAAATAGAAGAACCCTATATATGGGTCTCAAACCAAACTCAACTAACTAAGGTGGCATACTAACTGAGCCACGGACTAGAGTAGATAAGGATAACTGCCATCTAGGTATTATTCATGGGCGGTGTACCAACCGCATCTGCAACTAACAAGTCGGTGACATAAATGCACAATGGTCACCCTGGCATATCACGAGTGGAGCTCGATATCTCAACACTCCCCCTCGAGCTCAATCCCAATTCCTGCACACCAAGCAGGTCTCTAAACTTGCGCAGCTTCTCTGCGCCCAATGCCTTCATAAATATGTCAGCTACCTGATCCTCTGTGCTGACATAAACTAGATCAATAAGACCTAGTAAAACCCTCTCCCGCACATAGTGATAATGCATCTCAATGTGCTTTGTTCTAGCATGATAGACTGGGTTATTTGCCAAGTGTATACTGCTCATGTTGTAACAATAAATGACAACTGGCCCATCTGTAGGCTGATGCATATCATAAAGTAGCTTATGCAACTAAGCTACCTCACATGCAGCCATTGTTGCACCCCTGTACTCAGCCTCTGTGCTCGACAAGGCAACTGTAGGTTGTTTCTTGCTGCTCCAAGTGACTACATCACTCCCAAAAGAGAACACATATCCACTGGTAGATCGTCTATCAGAAATACTACCAGCCCAATCAGTATCAGTATATCCATGCAACTGTATCTGAACCCTGGTCTCATAAAATAGTCCATACTGCAATGCGGACTTCACATACCTGAGTATGCGTCTAGCCGCATTCAAATGCGGTTTCCTTGGAGCCTGCATAAACTGACTTACCAATCCAACATCATAGCTCAAATCTAGCCTAGTAATAGTCATATAAATCAAACTTCCTACTATGCGTCTGTACATAGTAGGGTCTTTGAGAAGCTCACCTGCATCTGCGCTTAGCTTCACATTCTGCTCCAAAGGAACTGAAATAGGCTTATAGCCTGTCATCCCATATTTGGACAGCATGTCCAATCCATACTGCCTCTGCAAGAGACGTATCCCACTTGGTGATCTAATCACCTCAATGCCCAAGAAATAACGCAGCTCTCTCAAATCCTTCATCTCAAACTTCTGCTTCAATAGCATTTTTACATGAAGGATATCTTCATCACTATCACCTGTCATAATCAAATCATCAACATAAATGACAAGTAGCATAATACATTTCTCTGTTTTTCTCATATAAAGTGAGAAATCTGCCTTGGAAATCTGAAAGCCAATAGTGACAAGATACTGTCCTATCTTGTCAGACCATGCTCTAGGTGCTTGCTTCAAGCCATACAAGGCTTTCTTCAACCTACAAACAAACTCAGGATGAACAGCATGCACATAACTTGGTGGTTGCTCCATATATACCTCTTCTTGCAAATCACCATGCAAGAAGGCATTCTTTACATCCATCTGATGTAAAGACCATTCCTTTGATGCAGCCATAGCAATGACTGCTCTTACGGTTGCCATCCTTACAACCGGACTGAATGTTTCTTCATAATCAATGCCATATGTTTGTGCATACCCCTTGACTACTAATCTTGCCTTGTATCTGTTCACAGAACCATCTGCATTGTGCTTCACCTTATAAACCCACTTACAACCAATTGCATTCTTATCTTTAGGCAAAGGTACCAATTCCCATGTAGCATTTGCTTCCAAGGCATCCATTTCTTCATCCATGGCTTTCTCCCATTTTTCTTTTCCCATGGCTTGTTCAAAAGAAGTGGGTTCTGGTTCTTGTATCACTTTGACCATATATGCATAGTGAATGGCTATAAATCCATCATATTTCAGCCTATCCACAGGATATCTAGCTCTGGTAGACCTGCACAAAGTAGCTTCACTCCCAGGTGCTCTCAAAACATCCATGGTCTTCCTACTCCAGGTGTAACAATAGAAGGAATACCCAACTCATCATCAATGCTCTGTTCTGAGCCACTGGATTCACCATCCACATAAGAGTGACCTGCATTCACATCAAACATGGACTGATCTACCTTCTCTTTTCCTTTTCATGAAACCTGCATACCACTATCTGCATTATTTTGAGGAGATTCTCCTGATCTCAATCTGCCTGTCCATGGCGAAGAATGTGAACCACTGCTAGAGGACACTTCATGTCCACTAATATTTTGTGACTACTGCTGTGAATTCTGTGCAGCATTACCATTTTGTGCATCTATATCATCAATCACATTTACTGGTTTATACTAGCTACTCATCTCATCAAAAACAACATCTCTGCTCACTGTAAACTTACGAGTAGAAGGGTTATAGCATCTATACCCTTTCTGCTATGCAGAGAGTAACCAATAAAGATGCATTTCTCAGTTTTTGGATCCAACTTGGATCTCAACTCATCTGGCACATGAACATAGGCAATGCAACAAAAAATCTTCAAATGAGAAATATCTGGTTTCCTACCAGTATACCTCTCCTCTGGAGTCATGCCATGTATTGCTGCAGTGGGAGTCCTGTTCATTATGTAGACTGCTGTAGCAACTGCTTCAGCCCAGCTGGCAAGTCTTTTTCATTGAGCATGGCACGAGATACCTCTCCAATATGCCTGTTTTTCCTTTCTGCAATTCCATTTTGTTGTGGGGTATGACTGCATGAATATTGCTGCTTTATGCCATACTCCTGTAGGAACCTTGCAAACTCATTTGAGAGGTACTCTCCCCCTCCATCTGACCTTAGGCATTTTATTTGCAGGCCTGTCTCTTTTTCAACCATAGCTTTAAGAGTTTTAAAATGCCCAAAAACTTCACTTTTCTTTTTCATAAAATACACCCAAACTTTTCTGCTATAGTCATCAATAAAAGTGACAAAATAATGACAGCCTCCAAGAGATGCAGCTTTAGTAGTCCACACATCAGAGTGGATTAATTCCAATGGCTTCTTACTCTCTTGAACATGTCTAGAAAATGGTTTCCTTGCCTGTCTTCCAAACTGATAGGCTTCACATACCTTATGCATTTCTGCAACCTTGAATTTAGGCAATCCTGCAACAATATTTTGGGCTTGCATTGATTTAAGTCACTGTACATTAACATGACCAATGTGTTTATGTCAGATATCAATATCTGCAACTACACCGGTCCCATGTGCAAACATTGCTGCACTCAATTCATGCATATCTGCATCCAATGTAAACATTCTGCCATTCTTCTTTCCTTTTTCTATCAAGTGACCTTTATTTTTCATATCCTCAACAAAGCATCCGTGAGGATTAAATCTGACCTGCAAGCCCTGCTCAACCATTTGACCAACAGAAATCAGGTTCTTGGTGATATTCGGGACATGAAATACATCCGACAGGTATTTCTTTTTCCCATCCTGCATAGACAAAGGAAATTTTTCAATCTGCACAATAGGATGTGCAGTATCATCACCAGTCTCCACAAATCCTGGTTTTTACATTTTCCTTGCGTCCTGCATCCATTCTGCATGACCTGTCATGTGGTTTGATGCACCTGAGTCAACATACCACACATCATTGCTTTCTTCTGCAATTGTCATAGAATTGGTCATGTGCTGTTGTCGAAGGGTTTCGAAAGCAATGTCGCAACTTCAGAAGTCCTTGATAAATTCCAGGATAAAAGATCAATCGAAGCAAGTAATCAAGACAAATATGATGCCAAGTAATAAATATATTAATGCCAAGTTATCTCTGAGCATAGAGAAACATCATTTCAATCCACATGTGATCTATGCAACTAACCCACGTCATGTATACAAGCTCTTATTAGAATCCGAGTATTTGTGATTGCAACAGTTGACAAGAGCAATATGAAAACTGAGAATAACTCGTCAAGTCATGACAAGTTAATTGAACTGCTTAAACCTTGTGGTTCATAATTATTCATTACTATTGCTCTTCCAAAGTCCTTATCTTTCTAAAACACTGAGATTGTCTTCTGTCACTTATGTTATAGATATAGTATCTTATAAGTTTGCATTCTGATCAGAACAACGACTTCATGGATCAACTTGATCAAGCTTTTCTGCTGTATGGTTGCAGGATATCCTCTAACAGTCGATTTTTGTGCTTCTCTCCTTTCTCTAATCACAGATCAATGATGTCGATGCTAATTACTGCCACATGTACTGATAACAATGCTCTCCTTTGCCATAGAAATAAGGATTTGTGGAAACAGTTTTAAGGTCATCAATGAATAATCTTCAAACAGGAATTGAAGCAGAGTTAGAAATTAAGTTCAGAATTTCTTCTAGAAGGGAGGTACATTTATCAAACATACTGGAAATTCCTGTGGTAATGTGGTTCTGCCATTGTTGATAACATAAGCTCTCACAATGAGCACAAACATCCCAAATTTTCCATGGTTTCTGCTGGAATTCTGTGCTTGCTTCTCTGATTGGTTAACGGGCACCCTGTTTCTATCCCCTGTCTTTAGGCTTCCTCTTTCAAGCGTGCTGTTAAAAAAAAAATATTGTACGAGATTTGTTTGTACGCTCCTTCTATAGGCTCTCTCCTTGAACCGTGGAGGAGAATAAGAACAGATTTCAGGATTGGTCCGCACGCAAAGCTTTGGAACAAACCAACAAATCAACAAAACTGTATGTCTAATTAAGTGCAATCACACACAAGGAATGTCAGTCCAGTCGCCTTTAACAGCCCTGATCGGCATCCTTCAGCAGCTCAGGCAATGGTGGAACTTAGGCCTTGCCCTGCAGACCAAAGAGACCAAGTTCCTGTCTCTGTGTGTGATTAAAAATGACAAAACATGTTCCAAGGCCTCCTCTGGGAAGGAAGACATGAAGCAGATGGCAGCCCAGCTTCTCGAACGGAGTAAGGCAAAGTATGCAGGATCAGAACAAAAGGTTGTCCGGTTCTTGAAGGAAGCTATGCACACTCAGAAAATCAAGCTCTTGTGTCACTTGAAGCTGCCCTGTTCTCTGAGAAAACCAAGCTCTGAAGAAGGGAATTGGGATCATCCTGATAAAATCCTGCTTCACGTTATCGAAGTTACCACAGTGCTGTGCCCTTTTTCGGCCATGGGAAGACATTCAATGTCAGCTGCAGATGAGAAGGCTGCCATGCTCCCACCTCCATCCTCAAAGGCATAGATTAACTCATTTATTACTATGACTGCCTCTGCCGTTGCTCGAGTACCTGCAATCTGCGGCCATGATCATCTCCTTCCGCCTTCTGATTCCCAAAAAAAACGCTCCAAAAAAAAAAACTTCGTGTCTTCCTTTTTTAGTCGATCTTTCCCCCCCAAATTCGATTCAAAAACAAAAGCTCCTCCCTGTCCTCAGAAAAGCAAAACGGCCAATAAAGCTCTCCTTTTTTCCCACAATAGCCTCAGAAAAGCAGCCCTTTTAAATCTTGCACCTTTCTCTGAAACTTTACTTTAGTTGGAGTGACTTTACACCCTTTCAGTGGTATTGATACAGATCTTGAGACGTCTAACGGTGAATTTCCATACAAAAATGTGACCTTCTCGACAAGTTCCACAAAACAATGTGAGCCTTTGGTGCTCTTCGTTTAGTTTCCCTTGCAATGATACTGAAAAGAAGTATTTGTATAGCTGAGCTAGTGACATACCAAAAAGATCCACTTATTCCATATGTAAAAGTCTCATTTGCTGACTATAAGATAATTGAAACCCATGTCCAATGGCTGACAAAATCTGAACAAACACCCTCTAACTACATGTGATAATAAGAAGCAAGTGCCTTGACAAATGGTCCAAGTTCTGCATATCCTTTTTGGTGGATTCCACATCTCGGATGCACAGGAGTACGACACTGTACCATAAACAAATGCTCATTTCTGTCATCACCCTGTCTACTAGAAGATGCATAATTCCCTTGTTGCAATTTTCCTTTCATGATGTCATTCTGCTTTTTATAGCAGTCTTTAGTCATATGACCCATTTTACCACAGCAGTAGCATTCAACTTTGCTCTTTGCATTTTGGCCTCTTTGCCATCCACCACGACCTCTTTGGCTCCCCCTGCCTCTAGAGTTACCACGTCCTCCTCCATAGGACTGGTTTTCTTGAGTTTGCTGCATATTTTGATTTCTACCACGGCCTCCAGATCGGCCTCCTCTACCTCTGCCTCTACCTCTTCCAGCATTTGAGTAGAAGATAGCTTCTTTTGAAGTTCCTCCTGAAGAAGATGCACCACCATTTCTCTGCTCCTCAAAAATTAGAAGAGCAATCAACTCCTCAAAATCAGGAAATCTTTCACGAACAGAAATCGATGTTCGGAACTGTGCATAATCCTTTCCTAGACCATTCAAGGTCACAGAAACTAAAACATCATCTTCCACTAGCGACCCAATGGAAGCAAGTACATCTGCAATCTTCTTCACCTTCATGTGGTAGTCATTGATGCTCATACTTTCTCTTTGCACATTGTGCAACTCTTGCTTGAGATGCATTTTCTTGCCTTGCGTATTTGTGCTATACATTTTTGACAAAGTATCCCATGCCTCCTTTGGCGTACTTGCATCTTGAATATGCACAATCATAGAGTCTGAAATGCTGATAGACAGCCAGTACATAACTTTCCTGGCTCTCTCATGCCATGCTTTAAATGCATGCATTTGCTGTTGATTGGGAACATCAGAAAGAACTGGTTCTTCTTCATTTCCTGCAATGAATTCCCAATATCCTTTTCCCATAAGGAAATTCGTCATTCTAAACTTCCATGCTTGGAAGTTGTTCTTGTCAAGCTTTTCAGTTACAATCTGTGAAAGAGAATCAGACGCCATTACAGAACACTGCAAAAAATTCTGTCACTGCAAAGAACACAGCTTCAGCCTCACAAGGGCAAATCTGCAAAACTGACGAAAGTGGTATTTGACCACACAGTCACTTTCTAGTGACGATTTTGCATCAACAGGCAACAAGGATGATTCTGTAACTCCCAATATCTCTGCGCACAGGCATACGATGCAATTTCTACAGTAACTTTTCACCGACTTGTAGAACAGTGGTCGCACAGCATAAAACAGGGCCTTTTCCTGAGCGCATGCAGAAAACTTCCGCCTCCAAAACAGGCCCTGAAATGGCCTCAAATAAAAAAAACAGAGCAACGAAGGGCTAAAGCCCGCTCCCGCAGCATATACTGCCCTCTTGCTACACTGCGAAAGGCGTCTCAATCTGAGACAATACACTCTTGCACTTTCTAGCTGTGCTACCTGCAGAGACTTGCTCCCAAAACATAAAAATGAAAGCGACACTGGTCCTCTTACCAGAACTGTTAGAAATGCGGGATCTAGAGCATGACATAACCGGAAGCTATGGAGGATGGAAGGAGAAGTGTAGACTCATGATGGAATGGACACTGTTTGTTACACAAGTGAATTAGGTTCCAAGATTGAGACTTGGACTCATAAACACAATCTTGTGTATGTGGACAATGACATTGACACTTTACTGAAATGAAAAGAGTACTATCATTGTATTAAGAAAGGAAGCAAGTACAATGCTTTATAGGAAAGTAGGAAACTGCAGTAGGCACCATTGTGCATATGGGATAAGTTAGCCTGCATGTCCTTGACTCTGAGACTCCATACAAAGAGGCTGTTTGAGTGTGATTGCTGATTCTCAACACCCCTCCTCAATCACAACTAGGAAAGGCACAAAGTGTGTAGAGGCTGTAATGAGAACCACCTGCAAAGTGTGGGCATACCACAGACATGGCAAAACACCAGAGGCTGTCGCAGAAAAAGCTAAGTGTGGGTACCATAAACATGGTGAACATCCAGAGGCTGTAACAGGGGCCTCACAAAGTGTACAGGGACTGTAATGCCAAGTTACATAAGGAGTTTTACAAAGCTTATGGCAGGAAGCATTTGGGCAAGGAAAATACAAGGCTATTAAAACAGTCTATCAGAATTATGAGAGTACAAGGACTGATGAGTCTTGTCCTTCCGATCCTGGTGATCTTCATCTTCTTCTTCCTTTGCTTCATTTTCTTCTTCTTCTTTGACTGCGACTAGATAGGCCTTTTGGGATCTCTTTCTTGCGTGGCAGAACTTCTCGGTGTGTCCGATCCTTTTGCAGAAGTCACAAAAGAGCTGATCTTTCTTGCCTTTGTACCTGTTGCCAACATATAATGCATGCTCATCTCTAGAGGTACTTGGTTCTTCTTTAGTTTTTAGCTTCTTTTCTTCTTCTAACAGTGATGCCTGGATATCAACAAGTTCAGGATTTGGCATGTTGATTAAAGTTGTTGATACGTTATTATATTCAGGAGGCAAGCTCTTAAGTAGAACACCGATGCAAACATCTTCATCCATTTTAATGTTTATTCCTGTAAGTTGGGTTAGGAGTCCTTCCATGTAATTAAGATGTGTGGCAAGTGATGTGCTGGACTTCATTTCAAGCCTGAAGAATTCAATTAGGAGACCATACTTTGATGATTTAGATTGTGCACCGAACAGGGTGTCAAGTCTTTTCCATGTATCCTGTGAGGTCTCACAGTTATCCATGTGATGGATATAACTGTCATCTAGCTCCAATTTGATAATGGCCTGGGCTCTGTCATCATTCTTTTGCCAAGTAGTTGCAAGGTCCGCATCCCGAGGTTTCTTCTCTTTGCCATTTGTGATGGCCCAGAGACCCTTCTTCATCAGGATGAGCTTGATGCGGGTTTGCCAAGTGTGGAATCCGACTCCTTTGAATCGAGCATTTGGAGAGTCTTTGCCCATGTTAGATTTACGGGAACAGTAGCAAATCAACTTCAGACTTTATTAGATTTGAGCAACAGAAGAATTGATTGAGAGACACAAGTGCTAAAAAAGCACTAACTGAGTGTCAATGAATACCAAATCTGCAAAAGTCTTTTACTCCAAGTGATCTTCCCCTTCTTGATTTGATGCTGATGCCTTCAGATCTGAGTGACAGTACTTTAACGAACTTCAAAGAGTATTGCTCAGTGATTAAAATCACTGTTGATAACTTTAGTGAGAGAAACAGTGAAAAATGTCAAGATTTTGAAGCTTTTGGCTATGGTGGAATTAGGGTTTTTGAGACAGGGGCCTGGTTTTTTTGCTGATTGCAGGAGCTACAGTGCATCATTTTCAAAACTTTTTACATATCTAGGAAGCTTATGTCATGGGCTACCAAAGCCCTATGGAGATTGTCAACATCGTGGTCAGTATGCAGCGCGCAGGTGCCGCGAACAGAATCGGCGTAGATCTGGACAGCGAGGTCGAATTTGAGCAATGCTGGAGCTGTAGATCATCAATGTTGGTGTTTAAAGTGATAGGAAGCTGCGCCCTGAGCCAAGGAACATTTCTCCAGAAGAAATCGTGTTGAAATTCTGCCTGGTTGAAGAGTTATGGAAGCTCCAAGCAAGGTAGGTCCTGTCTGGCTATGGCAGACACAGAACAGAGATTGGGGATTTTCACAATGCTGAGCGTATCAGAGCATGACATAACCGGAAGCTATGGAGGATGGAAGGAGAAGTGTAGACTCATGATGGAATGGACACTGTTTGTTACACAAGTGAATTAGGTTCCAAGATTGAGACTTGGACTCATAAACACAATCTTGTGTATGTGGACAATGACATTGACACTTTACTGAAATGAAAAGAGTACTATCATTGCATTAAGAAAGGAAGCAAGTACAATGCTTTATAGGAAAGTAGGAAACTGCAGTAGGCACCATTGTGCATATGGGATAAGTTAGCCTGCATGTCCTTGACCCTGAGACTCCATACAAAGAGGCTGTTTGAGTGTGATTGCTGATTCTCAACAAGAACACTGCGAACTTGGTTTGCTTTCTTGAGCTCCTTACCACGAACAAGGCTCTGATACCATGTCAAGATTGTGGGAGAGAAGGAAGGAGTCTCACTTGTAGCTTTTTTGCTTGCACAATGGGGGAATACACACACAGGTGGAGGCTGAAAACAGTTTTTCTCTTCTTAGTTGTGTAAGCCAAAAAGAACTCTAGTACGTAGAAATAGAAGAACCCTATATATGGGTCTCAAACCAAACTCAACTAACTAAGGTGGCATACTAAGTGAGCCAGGAACTAGAGTAGATAAGGATAGCTATCATCTAGCTATTATTCATGGGCGGTGTACCAACCGCATCTGCAACTAACAAGTCGGTGACATAAATGCACAACGGTCACCCTGGCATATCACGAGTGGAGCTCGATATCTCAACAAAGGGGACTAGCGGTCTCCTTGACGGGGTCCAGGGATAGTGCCCCTGGCCCGATAGTAACGGGAATACTGCTTGGTTGACTAGGAAAGATTCATAATATGGTCGGACATGATGACCAAACTACCTTCCCGAGTTATAAAAGGAAGACATCTCTAAAGCCATTCATATCTCCATTAAGAATCATCATGAACTTCCAAAAAATAATCAATATCATCCAAAACACTCTCAAATACTTCCTTTAACAATCATACATCACTCTAAATCCATAAAAAATCAACCATTCAGTTCTCAAAAACAATAAAAATCAGTCAAAAATTCAGTCTTTTTCCACTCTCAACATATCCCCACACTTAGAAAGGAATCATCTTAGAAAGGAAGCGTCCTCGTGACCTAAGGAAAATAAGAATATAAGCTAATTAAGAGCTCAATTTTATCTTCCGTCGGATCTTCAATAATCTTTCTAAACCACGACCCCAACTTATTACCTGTATCTGATAGAAAAATACTACTAAAAAAAAACTTCCGTTATTCATTAACTCATCTGATTAATCATTTAAAAAGTCATAAAATATTTGTAAAGGATATAAGAGGTTCTTCTTCAGCTTTCCACCATAGACGCCCATCCACCATCAATAGCTTGAAAAGAGCTCTCGAACAAAGTATTCTCAATCAGCACGAACTCATCACATACAATTATTACAACACACACACAAACACTAACACAACCATCTGAATGATACCTCCAAAAAGAGAGATATATATATCATTAAGAATCATCCAAAATACATTGCAAAGGCATCAATGAAGATGATCCCTTTTGAAGGCTTGGTGGTTTCGAAAACGATCCATGGAGAAGGATTCATCTACAAATGTCTTTGGAGGATTTTGAAAGAATTGCAGGCAGCACATCATTTCTAGCAAAACAAGGTATCTTCTAGGTAGACATAGGGCATGAAAGTACAGGACATCCAACTGATGGAAGTCAATGTTCACATTGACATTCATACAAAGCTTTGGAATGGCCTTTTGATCATTATGGGAATGCCTATGCATGTATGCTAGATATCAAGCAAAATGAGCTGTCAATCTCACTGAAGGATCTAGAGATTGTAAATATTGGTGAGCAAAATGAAGGTAGTTCTGGTATGCTTGACTGGCAGTTGTCCAATCTCCTGGAATTAGTGGCCAGTTAATCTGAGGTCCTGTAAGAGAATCAGTCAAGCTCCATTCTCTTCTTCTGGGAATCTATTGATCAAACCCTTCATATTCACTAACCAACTGAGGGGGTTGAGAAATAGAAGTGGTAGGAGATGGAAGTGGAATAAGTAAAAGAGGATGAAGAGATGGATAGGCAAAATCATAAAAGGAGGAATAAGTTAAAGAAGATGCTTGGGTGCTAGAGGAGGCTCTGGCTATAAATTCCTTACCTCTGAATCCCACACAAGAGGCCGACGTGACTCGAGATGGGATCTCGAGGCCCGTGTACTAGTCTACGGGCAGAACTTGGAGCAACAGTCCTGTTGATTGCTAGAATAGCCTTTGGGCATGATACTTGATGTATTTCGAGATTATGATAAATAAATATCAGATATTTGAAAAATGAACTTGCTTGACATTGTTTTTGTGTCAGTGCCTAAGTTACGTGAAGGAACCTGTGTTTAAATTGATTAATTAAGGAAGTTACTTTTGCATGTCAAACATAATGTGGTAGGTAGTTAGATAACTAAGAAAACCGAGGAAAGTGCGATGGACGTGAGTTGGGTCCGTCCTACAGAAGGGTGGTCCCGGTTAGCTGGGAACTTTTCTCAAAAGTCGTGATAACGAGACTATGAAGACCTAGCATCAGTGGAGTTAGAATCCCAATTTATGATGTTTTAGGGAAACAAAATGGGACTATGCCTTATGGGCAGAGAGGTTGAGCTTCGCATCGCTCTCGTTTCCCATTCTCCATGAACCAAGTGCAGCATAAATCCGCTTTGACTCTGTTGTTCCTACGCAAAGTGGTTCATCTAGAGCTCGACGCTAGCTACTTCCTACAGACTTTTCTGATAGGAAAGAAACCCTGACTTCAGGTTGGTCATAAGTGGGAACAACCGTACACTTCTGCTCGGGCAGACTCGGGAAGACCTAGATCGCAAACCATGTGGCATTCCTTGCGAGTGCCAGGCGGCACTTTCTAGACTCTCTTCCCAATGGGCCGCTAAGACGTGTCCCACAAGTGGAGGAGCGGACACGTTACAACTGATAATGATGATAATAAGGTGCCTTCTGCTGCTCCTCTCATTAATGATTAGGCTACCCACATTGCTACTACCCGGATCATCGTGATGATGGAAATGATGAAGAAAGGCTGCTCTTTGACTTGCAAGATGTGATGCATTGAGGGGATTTTGACAATGATGATGGCACCTTCAATAGAGTTTATGCATGGAGATTCTCCTCCCACATTCACTACAATCAAATGTGGATTCGAGTGTAAGAGACTATATGAGAAGTAGTCATCGACGTAGTGGTTGAAGCTCTTAAAAAAATAGGAGTGTCTCCAAAGTCCCAATGTTTAGCACATGATACCTAACATTTTGGTTCAGTTGTGTCGGAACTAAGGACACTTCAACTATGAAGTCGCTTGCATGGTTCATGGTTGCAAAATAGGAGGGGATACATGTGTTAACTCCAAAACACTTCCAATTAGTTAGATTTGTCTTCTCGTGCTCAAACACATATTTAGGTTTCATGATTGAGATTTTGGATTCATTAGTTAGGATTTGGATTAATGGTAGGATGGTACTTTAAAAATTTTCCTATTTCGAGATTGTAAGAGATCACCATAGTTTATAAATGGTCACCTTAGATTAGGATGACATATGTAAGAAGCTACCCCACACGTGTTAATGCTTAAGAGCCTTAGGTTGATTTTTTATTGGTGGTTACTTTTTTAAAATTAGTTGTGGGTATTTTATTAATTAAATAATAATAATAAAGAAAAGAAGCATGTTACTTTTAGCAATACTCCTCCCTATGGCACACCTTCTTCTATAGCCTATCTGCATCTTCTTCATTGTGTACTTCAACTTTTTCATCACAACGAGTATCTTCCTAGCTATCAACATTTGCATCATCTTCATCAACGTCTTCTCTTGATAATTGTGCCTCCACACAAGAGCAAGTTTTTTGAAACACTCTCGCACATTCCACCATCCAAGGTGCACTCCCTAGGCTCCACACCCGCTACAGTCTTCATCATGAAAGAGGAGAGCATGGATAAAACATGAGAGAGTAAATCAAAAGAGAAGGAGGATTCACCATTTGTCCTTCACCACACACTCTCACTCTCTTTTCCACAATCTTAACCTCTCTTCCACAAGACAAAAGCAAAAAATCAAGAGTCGAAAGTTAGCACTCACAAGAATGTCTTTTTCCATTCTTTCTCATCTTTTTATACAAGTTTTTAGGGTTAGGGTTTCCCCATCCCCTTGGGCATTCCAACCCTCTTTTTTGCCATGTGACTGGCCACTCCTCCTTGTGTGCACCTAGAGCTATTGATTTTCATGCTTTTAACTCTAGTGTTATACATCTATCATAATACAATTTGCATGGGAGGAAGCCTGCATCTCTTTGTATCTTTTCAAAATAATAATAAAACTCAGAATTTCATAAAATTGTGGTTCTTCCAAGCTATTTCATTTCTTTGTGTCTTCATATTATTAACACCTTTAAAGCATCTACATCCGTAATAGACTTTTCAACAATCAATATGTCATTCACATATAGATTTGAGATCATAAGACTCTCATCCCTAGACTTTCTCATAAATAGATAATAAATGCTCTCACTTCAAGTGTATCCCTAAGACTGCATAAAGGCATAGACCTTATGATACCATTCCCTGAAAACCTATTTCAAACCATTTAAGCTCTTGTGTAGCTTACACACCAACTTCTCCTTGCCTTCCATAAAAAATCCCTCAAGCTATTCATGTAAATATCCTGACGTAAGTCCCCATGTAAGAAATCAATCTTTACATCCATCTAAACCAACTCCATATCTACCCTAGCAACCAAAGCAAGAACCATTAGGTGAGAATATATCATCAAAGTTATTCCCCTTCTCTTTTAATATTTACTTGTAATTAGGAAATAAATGAAATAGAGATACATTCAACTTGTAGATCCACTTACATGGCAATACATGTTTTTCCTTAGGCAAAGGAAATAACTCCCAAGTATCATTCTTTTCCAAAGAATCCATCTTTGAATGTATAGCCCTCTTCCACTTATGACTATCATCCCTAGTCATAGCATTTACATAATAAGAAGGCTTACCACAATCTATGACCATGACGTAGTCTAGAGACAAAGCATATCTATTTGGTGGCCTAGAAACCCTCATAATCTTATGTAAATTTGGCTCAATAAGAGCCTCTTCATGTCCCATCTATCCAGTCTATAAAACATGAGACTATCCACCATCTTGTAGCACTCCCACCTTAGTATCTACTATTACCTATCCAATTCTTGCATCATGTGAAACAAGTGGTACAATCTACTCATGTGTTGGCTACCTATCCTCCTGAAACACTACTCTATTATCTCAATATTTTAATAGACTGCTTATGCATTTTATCTCATTAGAGATAGCATCATGGTTGCATACTATCTTCTTTGATTCACAAGTCTAGAAGCAAGAGCCCATTTCACATGATTCTCCATAGCTAAGAAAAATGCATTTCTTAGACTTAGGATCAAGCTTACTCTGGTTGTCCCTTAGATATATGTATAAATGCCTCACATCTAAAAACAAGCGTATGATTGTAACTAGGTTTGCCAGACCATGACTCCTCTAGTATCTTTCCATCCAATGGACTGCCATGAGACCTATTGATCAAATCATAGTTATCTTCATAGCTTCAACCCAAAATCCATTAATGAGGCTAGCATTAGAGAGCATACTACGGACCCTTTCGTGAATAGTCTTGTTCATCTTCTCAATCATATCATTTTGAGAACCATTCTCAAGATCTCAACTCTCTCTTGATTCCATGGCTTGCACAAAAGTTCATAAAGACATGCAAGGTGTACTCCACAATTATCAATCCTCAAGCACTTAATCTTCTTACTTGATTGCTTCTTTGTAAATGCCAAGGATGAAGAGGATTAACCCAAACCTTCCTTGTGATATCATCTATAAAAGTGATAAAGTACAATTTTGTGCCCAATGAAACTGTGGGCATTAGCCCATACAAATTGCTATGAACCAAATCAAGACATTCTGATCTTCTACTCCCAACCATGCCTCTCTTATGTAACCTTTTCATTTGTTGGATAGTTCAAATAGCACAAAGCTTTCATTCTAGTGACATATGGATCAAATAGTGATGCCATAAAGAAATTGGTGGCTGCTCAATAATAGCTACAACATGGTGTTTAACATTAGAAACATACAAAGGATAGAAAGCACCAAATTTTGATGCTTTGGCCACAACAAGAGACACATGAAAATCTTTCATACATGATCTATAACCACGCGATCACCAAAGATCACTCTATAACCATATGATCACCAAAGGTCACTCTACAATCACAATCATCAAGCTATCATGTACTAATCAAACTCTTTGTCAAGTCTAGAATATGTCATACATTCTAGGAGATAAAAGAAAAATAATTAGGAAATAATAAGTATATATCCCCAATGCCAACAATGTCATATGCATAGGTGTTTCTAAGATGGATGCATCTTTCTCCAACATCAGATGTAGAGAAATACTCCCTAAATGGATTAACATAGAATGATACTCTAGAATCTATAAGACGATTTTGAGACATGCCTCAAGTTTCACCTTGCTTTTCTCTATGCCATTGTTGAATGCTGAAATGGCTAGATTTTTTGGTTGATTTTTGTTGTTGAGGTCTGAATGGTTGATTATTAATGGATTTTGAGTGATGATTAGTTGTTTTGGAAGTGTTTGAAAGTATTTTTGGATGATATTGATTATGTTTTAGAAGCTCATAATGATTCTTAGTAGAAATATGAGGCTCTGTGAATTTTTGACAGATTATGTTGAGGTTCTGATTGGTTCTGATACCTTTTGTTTAGCTTCTCTTTTGTTCTGATTTTCTTTTGTATGAAGCATGGATTGAGGATTGATGAAGGTTGACGTATTTTGAAAGCTTATTGAATAGTTTTTGATAGTTTGGAATGGTTTTAGTATGAGTTATGAGGTTTTGATGTTTTCTGCTAACCCTCTAATGTTCATTAATATCCCTAGATGTATCTTTTATGTTTCTTAATGATATATCTCCTTTTGGAGGTGCCATTCATATGGTTGTTTTGTATTTTTGTTGTATTAATTTTTATGTGATGAGTTCATGCTGGTTGAATAATGGATTTGTTCAAGAGCTCTCTTTTCAGCTATATTGACACACTAATGGTGATGGTGGATGGAAAGCCTATGATGCAACACTGAGAAACCTCTTATATCCTTTATAAATTTGTTATGAATTTCTATTGTTTATAAGTTGTGTTACTAGATAATGGTGTTTTCCTTTAGTTGTATTCTTTCTTAAACACAGATGATATGTTGGGGTCGTGGTTGGATGGATTATTGAAGATGCTAAAAAAAGATTAAATTGAGCTCTTTACTGAACTTATATTCTTCTTTTCCTTAGGTCACAAGGACACTTCCTTTCTAAGTGTGGGGATATCTTAAATGCTAAAATGACTAGATTTTTTGGTTGATTTTTGTTGTTTTTGAGGTCTGAATGGTTGACTATTGATGGATTTCGAGTGATGATTGGTTGTTTTGAAAGTGTTTTTGGATGATATTGATTATGTTTTGGAAGCTCATGATGATTCTTATATTCAGCACCTTAACGAGTTGCTGGTCCAGTCACGTTCTTCTTTATAGAGGCCTATTGTACATCTCGTTCCTTCTTTGGCCCCTTGCGGACTTGGCAGTTCTCCAGAGATAGGCCACATTATGTCTGTCGTTTCAAGCTAAAGTGAAAAGATTGTATTATGGTCTACATTCGAGCAATTCCACGAGTATATTTCTCCCGACCATTTCTTTTATGTCCACTATCACCTACAGAAGTTGGCCTTCTATATTAAGCTCTCAATTATGGATCTACCTCTTCTAGAGGATGGTTGGACTGCAGGCCTGGTCTTCTGATTTGTTAACAGAAGTTGTCCGTATGGTCTTTGAAGATTCTGTGATGTTGGATACAATGTTGATGTCTTATATGTATCTACGAGGTGATTTATTAATTCCAGATGATATAGATCTGGCTTGGTATGTAAGGGATGTGGTCTTACAAGCTGCCTTATATGTCAACCATTTGGAGTTGAGAATAGATGAAATGTTTCAGTGCTATTCTTCTAAAGTGGCTGCTTGTCCTGGCACTTTATGGCATTCAATGATTGATTCTATAGTCATGAACCAACGACTGAATAAAGCCTCTACTCATGTGCAGAATACTAACCAACTGAGGCAAATCCTGGTGATTGAGCCACGTACACCTCCTCCTTGAGGTCTCCATTCAAAAACACTAATTTGGCATCCATTTGGTAAATTGGCCACTTCTTATGAGCGGCCAACTACAAGTATTGTACAAATAGTGGTCATTCTAGCAGTTGGAGCAAATGATTCTTGAAAATCAAATCCTTCAACCTATAAAAATCCTTGTGTAACTAATCTGGCCACTTCTTACGAGTGGCCAACTACAAGTGTTGTACAAATAGTGGTCATTCTAGATGTTGGAGCAAATGATTCTTGAAAATCAAATCCTTCAACCTGTGAAAATCCTCGTGCAACTAATGTGGCTATGTACTTTTCTAAGCTACCATCAATCTTGTACTTTACCTTCTAGACCCACTGTTGGTGCCAATAATCTTCCTCATTTCTAACCAATCCACTAGCTCCCAAGTATTATTCTTCATTATGGTGTCATACTCAGCTTGCATAGCTGCTCTCCATGTTGGATCTGCAAGTGCTTCTTCCAAGTCTACCAGCTCCTTTACTTCTCTCATAATCTCAACCATCAAGGCCATATTGACTATGTGAGTAGAAGCCTTTCTTTGCTCATCTATTCTCAAAGACCTCATTGGTCTATCTGTCTTTTCCTCAGTTGTGGTAATCATAGGATTATTGTGATCATAGAGCTGCTTCACCCATAGCTTTTGGGATAGGTTCATAATGAACTACTTCTTCATTAGATGATAAAGTTGAAGAACTTATATTCTCCTCCTCCACTATATGTGGTTGCTCCTGGAACACCACATCATGGCTCGCTATGATCTTCTTTGCCTATTGGTCATAAAGTTTATAAGCCTTTTGCTCATCACTATAACCCAAGAAGATACATTTTGTGCTTTTTGGATCTACTTGTTTCTCTTATCCTTTGGAACATGTGCATAACATTCACATCCAAAATTTCTAAAATGTGAGGTAGATGGTTTTTTACTAGAATAGGCCTCTTGAGGAAATTTTTCCTTAAGAGCCTTTGCGTAACTCTGATTGAGAATGTAGACTACAATATTAATAGCTTCTGCCCAAAACTAGTTGGGCAATCTCTTTCCCTTAAGCATACACCTTGCCCTTTCCACAATGGTGCGATTTTAGCATTCAACAATACCATTCTATGCTGAGATGTATGAGGCGCTATCAATTGATGCTTAATCCCTTTGCTTTTAAAAAAGTCTTCAAACTCCTTTGAGTTGAATTTACCGCCACCACATGTTCTAAACTTCTTCACACTTTGCCTTATTTCATTCTCAACAAGTTTTATCCATTCTTTAAACGTACTAGAAACTTGAGCCTTATCACAAAGGAAGTACACCCACATCTTCCTACTATAGTTGTCGATGATCAACATAAAATAAAAAGATCCTCCCAAGACTTTTGTAGGCATTTTACCACACAAGTTGTATTTTGTATCTTAGCGCCAACCATTTGATCATACAAATTCTTAATTTGAGTGATGAAAGCTTCAGCTATCTCTCCTTCAATAAACTTCTCTACTGCTAGTTGATTCTCTAAGTTTTGAATCCTTGTTTGATTTCATATTTCATACTAGCTCCTTGTTGAGAGTGGAAAAAGACTGAATTTTTGATTGATTTTTGTTGTTTTTGAGGACTAAATGATTGATTTTTTATGGATTTAGAGTGACTATGATTGTTAAAGGAAATATTTGAGAGTATTTTGGATGATATTGATTGTGTTTTGGAGTTTCATGATGATTCTTAGTGGAGATATGAAGCTCTCTGATGTTTTGTTGAGGTTTTGATTGGTTCTATATACCTTCTGTATAGCTTTTGTTTTGCTCTGATTTTCTTCTGTATGAAGCATGAATTGATGATTAATGAATATTGAGATCTTTTGGAAGCTTATTGAATAGTTTTTGATAGTTTGGAATTGTTTGAGTATGAGTAATGAGGTTCTAATGACCTTCTGTAACCCTCTGTAGAGCCTTTGTCTCTGCTCTGTCTCTGTACTATAACTGTACTGTAGATGCTCTGGTACTGTACTGTAGATGTTCTGTAGATCTTCTATAAGTGTTCTGTAGAATGTATCTGTGACTTTGGGAAAGTTTTCTAGCTTTTTGAAATGATTAACATAATTTCAAAAGAGCTAAAACAAGTGGAAGAAGCAGTTGCTGAAGACTGAAGAGAAGACTAAGTGACAGTGACAGTAGTGAGCTATGAAAAGACACTGTAGTGGCTCTGGTAACTCTTCATTTCAGACATACCTCTTGGGAGGTGCATCCATGACCTAAGAAGGATTATTGAGATTTATTATGAGAGTATTGTAGTGAGGATATGATGTACTATTGAGAGAGAGAGAGAGCCAGAGATGGCCAATTTTATCAAAACAATGTAACTGTATATGAGAGATTGGGAGAGAGAACTATGAAGACATTGAAGATGAATAATATGTGATTGATTTCCATTCAAAAATTTTGTATTCCTTTATGTTCATTGTTCTATAGATGGATTCTATGATGTTGAAGATTATGGTTGATTCTATCAAATCCGTGGGAGATATCTACTATGATGCTGCATGAAGAATTGCTATTTTCTTTGTTTTGGTTATCAAAAGAATGAAATAAAAGCTTTTTGATGTTACAAGATAGATTTTCTTGCAATAGAATTTCCTTTTCCTTGGTGTTCCTCTTAGGGCTCCATGTTTTTGGTGCGCAGCTGGGGAAACTTGCCATCAACAAGCATCAGAAGAGGCTGAAAATGAAGGAAATGGCATTGTCAAAAAGAGGAGAATTCAATGGATGTTTGCAAAGTTCCTTCTTCTACTGAAGAGTTGGAGATTCTTATCATCAAAGCCACCTTTCACAGGAAGTTCATCCCATAATGGCGGAAACATATCACCATCATGATGCATGCTCTATGTGGTGGACTGTTTCCTCTTCCTGTTAAAGCAGCAGAAACTTGCATCTTGGGGGCAAACTGTTTGGGAACAAACTAAAGAGCAGAAATAGAGAAAATGACCATCCATGGAAGATTCGGCATTCATTGAGAAGTTTTCCGACATCATCAAGTGGGAGATCATGAAGAAGCTTCAGGAGTCATGGTCCGTGGAGGTTCACGAAACCAAGAAGGAAAATAGTTGGAATTTATTCGTGGATGCTCAACAACAAGATACGTGAGATGCTTGGTGCATTGACAATCTTCTGTTTGTCCAATTAGCAACCCACTAGAAGTTGGTAGACATAGTGTTTTTAACAACATACACTGTTGAAACCCTCAAAAGCTAGCATTATTATAATGACACAACAACGATCCTAAGAAGAATGAGTTTTGATACTTTCAGAATAGAATATCTTTTCCTCTATAGTGGTTTGAAAGCTGAATTCAGAGATGTTGAAAAGAAGCTCGTAGCAGAAGCCTCCTTTGACACCCTTAAAGCACTCTTTACAGAGGTCCCCATGGCAACTCAAGGTCCCCTTCCTAGTCAGATTCATCTTGAAAATATTGATGTGACAGGCCAGCAAATGTAGTCCCATTGTCAGTTTTTAAGGGAGAGTACAATGAAGACCCTGATCTTCATGTAGCAGAGTTCATGGTAGCATGTGTGGCTAACAATGCCAGAACCCTTGAGCATTGGCTAGCAATATTCCCCGTCACTTTCAAGGGCGTGGTGTTTCAGTGGTATGAGAGATAAGCAGTAGGAACTTTTGGCACATGGGATGACCTGAAGTTGGCCTTCCTCACTAAATTCAGGCGTGAAGGTTTTAAAGAGCGGATGCGAGAGGAGTTCATAAACCTTGGAGAAAGAGTAGAAGCTTATGTTTCACGAATGGAATCCATCCTGAAGAGATGGAATAACCATCATCTCGATGAAGAAATCCAAAAAGGAGTATTCCTCAGAGGCCTACAACCAGAAGTTCGCAAGTTCGTAGAATTGAGAAGACCAGTCAATTTGCAAGCTGCAGTGGAAGGTGCAAGATTGTATGACCAAGTTGAAGCAAGGTTGTCAATGACTCCAGGAAGAGAAGTCTTACCTCCTCCCATGCCTGGAATGGTATACTCACCAAATGCAGTCCCAGGGATAGTTCCCTACCCCTATCCCCAGATGCAAACAGTACCGCAGTATAATGCACCTAATCCACTGTGGTCACCGTAGATGACAGTGCCTCAAATGATGGTTCAATCACAACAACAGTGGAACCCTACCAACTAGAATCAACAATCCCAAGTCTCAACAGGAGCTCTAAATTAGAGTCAGAATACAGGACCTTCTGGATCGACCCAACTAGTGTATGCAGTAATTACAGACGCTTCCCAAAATACCACTACAAGTACTTCAGGAGGTGAAAATCTGAAGGACTACTTATCCAACTCAGTTGCAAGTATAAAGAAAGAGCTTCTAGATGTGATTACAGAGCAGCTGCAGATGCTGAAAGTGAATACCGCCAATATATCCACTCATGTGGGAGCTGGAAGAGATGTGATGCGCTCTAATACATGGTGTGGAAAGTTTCATCAAGCAGAACATTTAGCTACTGAATGTTCCTGAAAACCAACCATTCCTGGAGCCTTCTGTTCCTACTGTTTGCGAAAGAACCATACAGAGGATATTTTCTCTCTAAAAGAGATGCATGAACGAAGACAGAAGGATGAAAATGCAAGATTTAACTTGCTAGAATTCAAAATGACAACACATGATATTGGACCAAAGCCTAGGGATTTTGGTCCTAATTTTGGTCCAAGGAGGTTTCCCTCTCAAAGTTACAGAGGACGACAGCTTGGCAGTTGTCAGATATCAGAAGTGGAATGTTATAGGTGTGGAGAAAAGGGACATATCTTCTCGAATTGTCCAAACCCTAGACGATCTGTGGATTACAAGCCCTTATGCAGTTGATACAAAGGATAAGGCCACACTACAAAGGACTGTCCAAGTCGAGCCCCTGTAAAGGCCAATGCCACTGATAGCCAACAGAAGGTATAAGAGCGTGCCTCCAATTTGGTAGAGTTGGAAGTTGCTGCTGTTACGCATACCAAGAAGAGGAAACCAGTTGTTCAGAATGAAAATAACTCTCCTGCCAAGACTGTGAAGTTCCACCTGTCAACAGAGGGACAGAACAGTGCAGTACAGAGCACTGTAGCGCCATAGAGAGTTACAGAGATAGTTCCAGAGATAGGACTAGAGGTTCAGGAGATAGATGATACAGGAGCACTTCCAAAAACAGAGAAAGGGCTGATGCTGCAATTATTAGAAGAAAAAGGAAAGATAAAAATGGGTGTAGTCTGATTCCTCAACCGGTTGGAGAAGCCTGTGGATCCTATTAAAGATTATGACTTGGTCAAAGGCCTAGACACTTTTAAACCAAACTTAACATTCCGATAGTTACTGATGCTGTCTTGCATTTGCCAAAAGAAATTCAAAAGCATTCTGACAAGACGTGGATTAAGGATCGCTCCTTCAACAACGACCAAGACCAATAAAGCCCCGAAGCCTGTAAAGGAAGTCGATGTGGCTAATGCCTTCCTAGATCTTGGAATCCCAGAGATTAGTGTATGGATAAAAGGATACTTTATTTCAGATGCATTGATTAATGGAGGCTCATCAGTAAACATAATGATGGATGTGACAATGAAGGACTTAGGGTTGCAAGGAATTCAACCTACACAATGGCTTATTAGATTGGCAAACCAGAGCAGAGTCAAACTGTTGGGCATCCTCCCATACGTAAAAACAACCCTTGCAAGAAGAGACTATTGGCTGACATATCTGGTAGTCAAATCAAATTCTTATGGGACCTCATATCCTCTGTTGTTGGGAAGACCTTGGCTTTTTGAAGCAAGAGCCAGGACGGATTGGTTCCAAACCCTAGGCAGAGGACCAAACAAAGCATTGTTAAAGCTGTATGGATCGCAAAAAGGCAATGGATCCACATCCATCGAAGTCATAACTGACTCCTTCAACGAGGTAATAGATGGTACATCGGGAGATGAAGAGGCTATTAAGCATATCTTTCCTAAGAAAACAAAGGCACAATCCCTAGCAGTGGGCATTGTAAGCCAACTGTCAAGGGAAGTAAAATCCTTGTCCATGGGAGAATACCTCTTGCCTCAACTAGAATTAACTTCTGAAATCACCTCTGACAGTGAAATAGAAACATGGATGTATTGTTCTCCCTGTTACATGACAGTCGCGGAGACAGAGCAGAGGCAGAAAAGTTACAGAGCAGAGACAGTACAGAGGAAGAACAGATACAGAACAGAGGCAGAACAGAGACAGAGCGGATACAGAGATAGTAACAGACACAGAGCCAGAGCCAAAGACAGAAGCAGAGTCAGAAGCTGTGACAGAAGCAAAAGCAAATGCAGAGGGAGAAGATATGTTCTTCTCTTGGCAGAGTCTCTACAGAAGCAAAGACAGAGCCTCCAAAGGAAGAGGATGAAAATGATGAGGAAGAAAATGAAGCAAGATATGAAAGTGCAGATGAAGAATTTCCTCTGATAGAGGATGATCTTATTGATGTCCCTACTACAGAGGCCTCAAAGGCCGAAGATCTCCGATTGCTGGATGGAATGACTATGGTTCCATTTGGATTGATCAATGGACCACAAAGTATACAAAATCTGTATAAGCAATGGATTAAAAGCATAAAAATTAAGTTCACTAGTGGCTCCTGTCGCCCTAATTGTTCAGTCCAAAGAAAAGATGATGATGCTGCCAACAGAAGTCAAAGCTCTCAAAGCCACGACCTCTAGAAGATCCGTACTATGTGACATTCCTAGACGCATCCTCTGAAGATAAATCCCTAAGTCCAGAAGAAATCACCACTCAAACAGAAGTAGACAAAGCTCTGATACCCTTCCAGCAACCTCAACAGACGAATGAGTCATCTGTTCAGAAGGAGGATACTAGCTCTAACAGAACATCAGACGAGGATACTACTCTCTTGAAAGAGTCGGACCTCTATCTAGAAGCCATCCGTGGGATGTTTATCCGCGAAGTGGAAGGTGAAAGACAAGTAATGTTCTTGGATACTGACGGTACTGAACGTCACCTGAAAGTGGGTCTCAATCTTCCAGAAGAAGAATTAGTGGTCCTGCGAGATCTACTAAAGGAGAACTTAGACGTGTTTGCTTGGTCATACACAGACCTAAAGGGGATTGATCCCACAGTATGCCAACATCACATTGACCTAGAGCCCGATGCCAAACCTGTAAGGCAAAGATAAAGGCGAATGAATCCTAATTACTATGCTCTGGTGAAGGCCGAATTATTGAAACTTCTTGAAGCAGAGTTCATTTATCCCGTGGCTAATAGTGAATGGGTTTCACCCATTGTGGTAGTACCCAAGAAAAACGGGAAACTTTGAATATGTGTCGACTTTCGAAAGATCAATTTGAAGATGAAGAATGATTACTTCCTTATCCCTTTTACAGACCAACTGTTGGACATAGTGGCAAGCCATGAGCTGTATTCCCTCTTGGATGGATTCAACGGATATAACCAAGTCCAAATCACAGAAGAGGACCAAACTAAAACAACCTTCACTAAAGAATGGGGGACCTATGCCTATAGAGTGATGCCATTTGGGCTCTGTAATGCTCCTGCCACCTTCCAACGAGTAATGATGGCTGCCTTCCAGAATCATCTGCATGATTTCATTGAGGTGTATTTGGATGACTTTTGTGTCTATAGCTTGATCCGTGAGCACTGGGGACATCTAGAGCAATGTTTTGATAGATGCCGAGAGTATGGGATTTCTCTCAACCCAGATAAATGTGTCTTTGGCGTCTCCTCACAGGAGTTCTTCTGGGCCATATTGTCTCTGCACAAGGGATTACAACAGACCTGGCAAAGATTGAAAAGAATACTGCCTTAACAGCACCAACAAACCTCAAACAGTTAAGAGGATTTCTTGGACATGTGGGCTACTACAGAAGATTTATTGCACATTTTGCAACCAAGGCAGCCCCTCTACACAAGCTCCTAAGGAAAGAGGCAGATTTCCTTTGTATTGATGACTTTGAAAAGGCCTTTAATACCCTAAAACAGTGCCTGATCCAAGCACCTATTTTACAGCCTCCTGATTGGACGAAGGAGTTCCATGTTCACACAGATCCATCAGTCGAAGGGCTAGGTGCTGTCCTATATCAAAAGGGTCCTAAATTAGATCAACCAATTTATTATGCAAGCCGAAAGGTCACTGATAGGGAACGGAACTACACAGTGACAGAGCTTGAGTGCTTGGCAATAGTGTTTGCACTAGAGAAGTTTCGACATTATCTACTGTCAACACATTTCAAGTTCTACGTGGATCATGAAGCCCTATCCTTCTTGATGAACAAAGAAGATGTTAAGGACGACTGATAATTTTGTTACTCCTATTCCAGGAGTTTGACTTTGAAGTGGTCACTAAGCCTGGCCATTCCCATGTCCTAACTGATCATCTATCACAGATTCCTCAAATAGAAGAAGAGGAACATGTTGATCCAGACCTTCCTGATGCTTCCTTGTTTCTAGTTGAAATAGTTACTCCCCGGTATACAGACATAGCCAACCTCTTGGCAACTCAACAATATCCTCGTGGCATCTCAAGCCGTGAGAAAAAGAAGCTTCTGCTAGAATCAGCCCCCTACACCTTGCTAGGCAGTGCACTGTACAAGAGAGGCAAATATGAAGTGCTGCAAAGATGTGTTGCAGGAGATGAAATCGGTATAGTATTGAAAGTATGCCATGACAAACCATGTGATGGACACTTCGCAGGAGAAGCGACAGCCAAGAAGGCTCTGTTAGCAGGATACTGGTGGCCGACCCTCCACAACTTCCCTGTTGAGCTGGAATTGCCCTCTTTGCGAGTGGCAGTTAAAGAACGCTTGGGAGATGATGAGTCACTGCAACGCCATCTCCTGCACTTAGAATGCTTGGATGAGATACGGTGGATGGCTCTACAGTGCATGGAAACTACTCAAGCGCGATGCAAGGCCTATCATGACAGTTTCATCAAGCATAAGGAGTTCAAAGAAGGTGATCTTATTCTAGCCTATGATTCGAGATTTGGCAAGTTTCCTGGCAAGCTTCAACAACGGTGGATGGGCCCGTACAAGGTACTTGCTGTCAATCCTAACGGCTCTGTTCAAGTACAGACCGTTGATGTCTCTGATGATCCTTTCCTCATCAATGGCTATTGCCTGAATATGTACTTCCCTCCCTGGGGATCTTGACAATCACAGTCGACCTACCCTTTCCCTATTGGGTGTCGCACTGTCCTTCTCGTCATGCTTCTGATAACCCTTATGATTCTCCTCATGAGGCGGTCTCGTTCTGATAACCCCTCGTAGAAACATCTCAACCCGACATTGTTCTCTTCTCGTCTGATCCAACAACGGTGGCGAGGTTGGTCCTGACATATGGTATTTCTACCATTCTCTTTCTTAATGAAAAAAATAAAAGAGCAAAACAAAAAGAAAAAAAGGGAGAAAAAAAAGGAAGAAGAAAAAAAAAACAAAAACAAAAAAATAAACAAAACTGTTATGGGAGAAAATGAAGAAATTCCCTGTCATAACAGGCCTCGTTCCAAGAAAAGGTGGAAATACCCTTGGGCAAGAAGCTGACTATGGAAAAGGTGGTAACACCTTGCAATTCAGGAGAGCTGACTCACCAGTAGAATCTTTCTGGCAAGTAATTTGAAGCCACCTCCCTTGGTGCGCTGTCTCTGCAATATTTATATGTCTGCCCTTCTTAACAGACGACTCTTCTTACAAGTTATTGAAGTATGAGATTTGTAGGCTGCCTCCCTGGGTACGCCTCCTCGTCAAGATCTTGATGACAACAATAGCTGACATAATCTTCATCACCAACCCCTTGAGTGATGTGAGCTTTCATCCTAACAGGATGGGGACGTGAGTCTGGGCTGCCCTCTGTATCTATCAGAGAATGAGACAGAGGGTGGGGGGAGTGATCAGTCTTTCCCTTTAAATCAAATGAGAGGTGAGATGTGTGAATGGAGTGTTGCACACACAAGATGGGCCTCTCAATGTACAATGCACGATCTGTTCCTGTGCACTACACCATAAGGCTCCCTGGCCTTCCTTCTTGCACTATATGCTAGCACAGGGTGGGATGCACAGTTGCACCATCAATTGCGCACAAGGCATACAACCTCTGCATAAGTGACCGTGAGGATTACATCAATGGATTTTAGGAAAAGGCTGCCCTCTGTATCTTTCAACAGAGTGTGAGATAGAGGGTGGGCTGAGTGTGACTGGTGTTTCTTCAATCAATTATTGAGAGGTGAGGATTGAGGGACGTTACGACCATTGGAGTCAGGTACATTTCCGTTTCCCTATGTACCCATGGGCTGGGTCTCTGCTATCAGCACAGGACACATCACTCTATTCTGAACATTGCACTGCAAGGCTCCCTGGCCTTTCTCCTTGCACCTATGCTACACGGGGTTGGACGCACTTATGCACCATCAATTGTGCACCGTGGCATACTCTCTCTACATCATTCCTTTGTCGATTTCTAAACCAGGTGTGAGCTCTGGGTTTTCATCATTATTTTCTTCGAGTGACGTTCGTAATGGGGCGAGTGACTGTTCTTTCATTCCATTTGAGTGATCAGAGTTGAGTGCAATATCCCTCGTCATCGACAAATTTCCTACGATTCCTTCAACCAGCCACCTCTTTGGGTGCTGCCACATGGTCCCTGCCATGAAGAATAAAGAAGTGTGTTGTGAAGACATCTTGTTACCTCCTCCAGCCGACACAATGACACTAGACGCAACCTTGATAGTCAGCATTCCTTCTCAGCAATATGGGTCAAGTTTTTCTAACCCTACACCTTCTATTTCTCAGTGATGGTTATGTCTTAAGTGTGAGGACATTCGTGGTTGGTCAAATGTGAGGTACCAGGTCCTTGAAGTGTGGTTTACCCTTCTTGCTAAGGTCTTAAGTGTGGGGACGCGTCCCTGTGCGTCTATGTTGCATACCCCTATGCATATACCCTGTTCTGATCATATATCTATGCCATGACTTCATTTTATCCTGATGGGGTCCCTTCCCCACCCTTCCGTTCTATTTCACCCTGTCCCTGAGGTTGTTTCTTAACCGTTTATCATTATTCTTTGTTTTGCGATTTTTCCATATGAATGTACCCTACGTATACCAGAATCCCAATCCAATCTTACAACCCTATTTTTCCCTTTGAACTGCCTATGTTTCCTTTTTACCAACCCCTGTTTCGACAGATGGTTCTAAAGTTATCAAATTTTTAAGCAATTCCTGTAAATGGGACGATTTTTCATGTGAATGCATTTTTATTACTTCGGAACCCTGATCTGATGTGTCAAGCATGGCGACACTTTTCCTTTTTACTTCATGTCATTCCGATGCACGGTTCGTCCGTTATTAATTTTTGCGGGTTTTCGGGCCTTTTTTGTGCCTATTTTTCACATTTTTCCATGTGAACCTGCCCTATTTTCACTCGAATTCTAGTTTATTTGACAGTCGTGTCTTCTCAACCTTTCCCCCACTTTTTTCTTTTTCCTTCCCCCTCTTCCAACTGCCATATTTTTGGTTATCTATTTTTTCGAGTGTTTTCGAGTGTGATTTTCGGGTTTTTTCCATGTGAACCCCTCCTACTTTTCCCCAAACTGAGTTTTGATGTGCCAGTCATGTGTATCCCTTTCTTTTGGAAATTTTTACTTTTTACGGTCCTCTATTCCGGTACACAATTTTCTCATATTAATTTCTAAGTCCATTTTTAAGCCTATTTTTGGGTTTTTCCCCATGTGAACGCATCCTATCTCAATCGAAACTGTGTTTTGTTGTAATAGGGTTGTTGGTGACCTTGTTCTACACAATTTTCATTCTTTCCGCACTTCGTTCTGATGCGCGAATTTTCCAATATTAGTACACGTATGTGTTTTTGGGTTTGTTTTTTGTGTTTTTCCCATGTGAACACTCTGATTTTGCCAGGGAACCCATGTTGCATGTTTTCAACATTTTTCCCTCGTCTCCCAGCACATTTTTCATTTTTACGGATTTTTGATCCGACGAATGGTTTGGCTTTTATTATTCTTTCTTTTTCTCGTGTGACGTGTTTCTTGTGTCGCGTGTGAACGCGCTTGTTTTTGGTTTTACACACCTCGTTACGCCCCACGGCGTCCGTGGCTCGCGCATCGCCATCCCTGCTCCATTTGACCCCGTCACTGTAAATTTTTTTACCCCTGCCCGCACATGCGCACGGGCCGAGGATGTGTTTCTTGCCCCGCTAGTTTCCTTTTTTAAAAAAAATTATTTTCCATTTAACAAAAACAAAAACAAGAAAAACAAAAACAACCACAAAAAAAAAAAACCACAACAACAACACAACCTAATCCTAATAATACTTGACCGAAAAAAGAAAGAACAACACGAAAGAAAACAAACAAGAAGAAGAAAAAAAAACACAAAACCAAAGAAATGGGAAAAAGAAAAAGAAAAAAACAGAAGAACACAGAAAAAGAAAAAGAAAAAGAAACACAAGAAGAAACAAAGAAAAAGAAAGAAAAAAAAGAGAGAAAAAGAAGAAAAAGAAAGAATACAAAAAAGAGAGAGAAGAAGAAAAAAAAAGAAAGAAAAAACGAAAAAGAAAAAGAAAAGAAAGAAAAAAAAACAACAAAAAGAAAGAGAAAAAAAAAAGGGGAAAAAAAACCCTTACATGTTGACCGTTGCGATCCCGCGTCCATCCCTTCCTCCCTCCTTCTTCCTCCTCCCCTCCTTCTTTCTTCCCCTTCTTCTCCTCTCCTTCCCCTACTTCTTCTTCTTTTTCTTCTTCTTCTTCTTGGCAGTGACAGCGCCGTTGCCACCTTGTGCCGTATCGCCTCCCGCGGAACGCCGCCGTCGCGCCACCTTGTGCCCTATCACCTCCCGCGGAACGCCCTCGTCAGCGCCAGTGCCGCTACCACCAGAACCTCCTTCTCCTCCACCATTGTCTGCGCCGCCACCAAAACCTCCTTCTCCTCCACCTCTTCATCCTCCTCCCACCGCCACCGCGCTCCTGCCGCCATCGTGCTCCTCTTCCTCCCCCTCCCCCTCCTCCTGCTCCTCCACCTCCTTCTCCTCATCCCCCTCCTCCTCCCCCTCCTCCTCCTCCTCCTTCCCCTCCTCCTCCATCCTCCCCCTCCTCCCCCACCACCACCTACATATCCACCCCCTCTTCCTCCTCCCCCTCCTCCTCCCCCTCCTCCTCCACCACCACCCAACCTTGCTGGTTAGTACTAACCTCACCTTAGTTAGTTACTAACCTCACATTAGTTAGTAATTAACTTAACACTGGTTCATAATTAAACTAACCTCAGTTAGTTAATCCCCCTCCCAAACTAACCTTAGTTAGTTAACCCCCTCCCAAACTAACCTCAGTTAGTTAACCCCCCCAAAACTAACCTCAGTTAGTTAAACCCCCCAACTAACCCTAGTTAATTTAACTATACCTGGTTAGTCTCCACCCTTAGTTAACCCTGACTACCCTGACCTACCTAACTAACCAGACCCTGACTACCCTAACCAAACCTAACTAACCCGACTTGACTAAACTGACCTACCTAGACTAACCAGACTTAATTGACCTGACTTGACCTCACTTAACCAACTAACCTCATTTAACTAACTTCATTGATCTACTCAACTAAATTAACTTAATCGACTTTATCAGACTAAGCTAACCTAATTCACCTAATCTACTCAGTGCCCTTTCTCTTCCATTCTTTTTTCGCTGAGTACGAGTGTGCTAGCAAGCGTTCACGCACGAGGACGTGCTTCCTACTTGTCCGTGCGGTGGAGTATTGCAGGCCCTTCGTTCACACGCAGTCATCCTTCGATGTTCACACGCAGCCCGAGTAACGGCTTGTATTTTCCAACCTGTAATATATAAAAATACATAAAAATGAAAAAACACATAAAAATTTCAAAAATTTATTTAAAATTAAAAAAAAGTCGCATAAATATTTTTGAAAATTTACCAATATTGCTTAAATTAGTTGGAATATTTTTAAGGTAAAAATTAAAACAAATAAAGTGTAAAAATTTTACAATCTGAAAATTCATTTAAATTTACATGAAAAATGAGTAAACTTTATTAAAAATTAGAAAAAAAATTTAAAAAAAATAAAAATCCAAAAAATTCCACAAACCCCCTGTCCCTTTTGCCACTAAATTATTAAGTAAAAATGTTTCCATAAAAGGTAAAAATATTATTTGAAGTAAAAAACCCTAATTTTAATACTATACTTCATAAAAAATCATTTTAAATCTTAAAAATCAGCTGAAAATCATTGATGAATTAACATACATTGTGGACACTTCCTAAATAGCTGAAAATTCATTCTTACACTTCATAATATATCCATGTGTTATATATCTTGATTTAATTCTTTTTTTAAAAACACAAAAGAAAAAAATAAAAAATAAAACAAATAAACCATACTAAATAATATACAAAAAAACAAATGTACCTAAAATAAAAAATATAAAATTAAAATTAAAATAAAATAAAACAAAAATAAAAACACTAAGGTACTTTATTTTTTTCAATCAGTGGTCTTTGTTTTTGTTTGATTGGATTCATTGCTTTTGGGAGACTACTCCGTGCGCCTTCAGTTTATTACATACACACCCCTACTAGGTATTTATTTTGTGAGATTTATTTATTTATATTATCCCCTTAAACACAATTAATTGCTAAAATAAACTATTTTTCACCCACATTTTCCACGCGCATTCACACTAAACACACAATTTAATAAATAAATCAACCAGCCGTTCACTTTACACGCGCTACGTGCGCTTAAGAGGCACCTTAATTTTTAATAAAAATGAACCAACCGTCACAAAAAAGCACGCACTAGCAAAAAAGCGCTCCACATCACTATTAATTTTTAATTAATAAATTTACATTTAGAGACCCAGTCTGAAAATCGTAGTCCGGGTTTCGATAAAGCATCGTTTTACCCTAATAATTTGAAATTAAAATTTTAAGAAGGAACCTCCGTTTTCTTATTAAGGTTTATAACCTAATAAAATGTCACCCATTGTTAATAATTTCTTAAAATGAACCCTTCATTAAAACAATTTCTCCTCAGTGCATTTTTTTTTCCCTTTTTAATAAACACGCTTAAAGTCCTCTAAGTTGAAATTGATGGTCAAGATTATGGTTAGGTCCTGATCTACATTTTTATGGTATCCCGATTTGTCTATGTGTTACAATTACGCGTACGATTTGTAGTTTTCTTTCTTTCTTGCCTGATACGGGGATTTGGGTGCTTGTTTGTTGCATCGCATGAAGTTTTCAATCGCATATGTGTAGAGGTCATGCCGAATTTTTTCTAGAATGTGTATTGTTTGGGGTAGTAAATGGATTAGCTACGTTTGTGTATGTGTGTCCTTATTTTGATTGATTTCTTTTTTATAGCCCTTTGGTTTTTTTGCATGCATTCTTTGTGATTGTCTGTGTTGTGTGTGTGTTTTCCATTTGAATGGTGCCTCACGCTCCTCCTCCTATCCAGTATGTCCTGCTAGTCAATAGGGATTATTCTTCCCTACTAGCTTTTGAGCTTATAGCAAAAGCAGGACTTGCGACTTTCATGGCTGCTTCATTCCCCTTGATTCCAGATGATCTATCCTTGTGTGATGAGTTCCTTGCCTCATACAACAAGAAGTCGAGACTGGTTCATGGTGCTTTCATGATATGGACACCCCGAGGGTTAGGGAAGGCTTTGTGTCTTCCCTACAAAGGAGAACCCTTTGTTACAGCTAGACAATTTTTCTCCAACGATGACATTTTTAAGCTGTTACAGAAGCAGACCAAGGAAATTCTGGATGTCAAGAAAGTGATCAACACTTTAGGAGTCTCTTTTTCCATGATCACTGATCCTCTATGGAAGTTGGTCTGCCAGTTTCTCCAAGACAAGTTTATGCCTGCCAAAACACCATCCCATTACTTGTCCAAAGAGCTCTTCACAACTTCTAGGATGGTGCTAAAAATGGTGGCCATTGATTGGAGCACTTACCTGCTTACAAAGATAGACCAACATTTTGTCAAAGTAACTAGAGAAAATGTCACAAATGTTACCTATGGTTCCTACCTGTATGCTTTCTTGGCATACTCATGCCTAAAGAAGGGTGTGCTTCCACCTCCTCCATCTGATCCAGTATCTCCCCCACCACCTTCAGAAGAGTCAGAACCTATTGATATAGAGGATCTTGATTCTCCTCCTCCATTGGTCATTCAGCGAAAATGCTTAAAGCGTGTGGCAGATAAAGCTCCTTCAGTTCTTCCTTCAGTCACAATTCCTGCTACACCTTGCAGTGACCTCTCTGTTTACCTCACATGTAACAATTTGTTCAGAGCACATAGAGAGGGTTCCTTGGATATATCAGTCCCTTCACTGAACAGTCTAGTATCAGGAGATGCCATTCCATTCCTCTGTAAAGACATCCAGAGTTCGATTAAACTTTCAGTGTGACAGCCTGTATTCAGTAGCTGTATGCTTCCTTTTATGAAGAACTGATGCAGTCCAAAGACCAGTTGCATAAGGAAACATCAAAATTAGCATATCCTAAAGACACACTTGCAAATCTGTTTAAGCAAATGGAGCAACAAACCCAAATGATTGAGACTCAGCGAGAAGAAATATCTTCTTTGAAGATTCAGTTATAACAGAAGCTCAATCAGAGGTCACTAAAATCTCAGAGGAGAAGGAGAGGATGTCCAAAGAAGCTCAAGAGTTTCAAACTCTTTTAGATGCAAAACTCTCAGCCTTACAGATTGCTCATGACACAGTGGAATCACAAGCTTCCCAAATCAAGCAGTTGCAAGACCAACTAACACTGTAACGATTTGTTCCTCCAAGCCCCAATGTTTCTCTGATTCCTTCTATCTCTAAGCAGGACTTGGCAATTCTCCAGAGACAGGCCACATTGTATCCATTATTCCAAGATAAAGTGGAAGGATTGCAGTCCAGGATGGATTTGTTATGGTCAACATTTGAGCATTTCCAGGAATATGTTCCTCCGGACTATTTTTTCTTTGTCCACTATCAATTGCAAAAGTTGGCCTTTTACATGAAGCTTTCAACGATGGATCTTCCTCTTCCAGAGAATGGTTGGAGTGGGGCTTGGTCTCCTAAGTTACTGATAGAAGTGGTCCGTATGGTGTTTGAAGATTCTGTGACGACGAATACCATGTCGATGTCTTACATGTATCTATGGCGTGATCTGTTGATTCCAAATGAAGTAGATATGGCTTGGTATGTGGGGGATGTGGTTTTGCAAGCTGTCTTGTATGTCAACTATTTGGATTTGCAGATAGATGACATGTTCCAGTGTTACTCCTCAAAAGTGGCTACTTGTCCTGACAATTCCTGGCGCTCAATGATTGATTCTATGGTCCTGAATCAACGTCAGAACACAGCTTCTACCTATGTACAAAGCACTAACCAACTGAGGGTGGATCTCTTAGCTCACCTTTCCAAAACCATCCATTTGATTCCACCTTTTTTTATGCCTATCAGAGAATATATGTCTTAGGTCCCTCTGTTCCTAGCCTATTGTACTACCAACAAATGGCTCATCGCTATGATATCTATCTTTCCCTTTATCAAACCAATTCAACAGCAATCTTACCTCTTCTTTTCTAACCTCAATATTTTTCTCAAATTCCTATATTTACCTATTGCTATTTTATCGAAGATAGAGTATTTTCCCCTTCTCCATCATGCCCTTCTCCATCCAGCCATATACCTTCTACTTTTCCTATTTATCAATTAACACATTTCCTAACTGATTCCTTTAAGTTTTTAGCCACCAAGCAGCACCCACAGAGAGACCTCTCGCGGTGGGTTTGGTCCACATACCCAGCGCGGCTAACAACCCCCTTGGATAGGGCCAGACAGACAGTCGGAGGTTACTGAACTTGCCTCTCCCTCCAGGCTTTTAACCTGAAGCATTAAGTGTTTTGCCTTGAGTTAGTTCCTTGAGCAAAGAAGTTCAGACAATATACCTAAGTGTACAATTACGATCATCTCAAAGGTCGTTTGTATGACCAACTACTAAGGTGTGATTCCTTTTTCTCGGATGGTCCCAGCATCCGATCCTAGATAGTTCGCGACTTGGCAAGATCCTAAGGGCTTGGCAAGCTAGGTTGTATGTTTCCCTTTTATCTTCGGGTTAGGGTTTGTACCCTACTGACCTAATTATCTTTACCTTAGGTCTCCTTGTAAGATAGACCATGGACAACCCCATTGTCCTCGGTTGGTCAACTTGCTGGTTATCTCCTAGATCCCTTGTAGTACCTATGTACATTTATCTTTGATCTTAATTGATCAAGATTGTCTATCCCCTTGACCATGGTTGGGTCAAGATGATTCTGTTTAGAACAGTCCTACTCCGTCTTAGGCATAATCTTTTTAAGACCTCTTAATAATGCTCACAGGCGCTTAAGCTTTTACCTATCCCTCTTGAAGTCACCGAGGACTTTGCCATGGGATTCATGGATCTCAATCCCATTTGGTAAGTTACAAATAATGTTGAATTTTCCCAACAACTTTAAGGCACGCAACGTAATGCCATGCCTTCATTTCAATACTTACAATTTTGATATAATTCCATGCGTTATTTTATGCCACACATGCGAATGTATTTTCTATGCATGCAATCTTAAGATTATCCTCTAGGTAATTATTTACACGATCTATAACCTTCTTGAATGATCTAACTTTATGTGATCATGGTATGAGTCTAGCTGCACTTTAATCTTATTTGCAGTTTATTGCATGTACCTTAGAATCCATCTTGCGATATGGACATGCACTTTGTTTCTTTCAATGTCCTTTGAAATGCGTTTTAAGCAAGAACTTGTGCAAAGAACAATGCACCTTATGCAAGAATTCCTGTAAGATGTTTTTGGTAAATTATGATGCAATTATCTAATCAATTCCACCTATTGTGATGCCATCTTACAACGGAAATTATCTTGCTTGTTACATACATCACAACTAAGTTCATACCTACGAAATTATCAAACACGGAATTTAATGTAATGCATGTGAATATGATTTTTCCATCGTGATAATTATAACCTATGATTTAATGATAGAGCAACCTGGGTTTGGAGTGATGCTGTGATTCCAATGGTATCGATGCCTGATGAACCGTTGATGGTTGCGATACCACCTTGTTTCGAACCTCCATCCACGCTTGCAGGGTTTCCGGCCATCTTTGTGGAACTACACTTCGGGGCCATACTCGAAGACGTGTGTACGGGGGATAGAGTTATTGCACTCTCCTATGCAAGATCCTCGCCGCCTCTCCCTGAGTGGGGGGAAAAATAATGAAGGGGGAGGGGCGTATCTTCAGGAATTCTTCTTCTTCTTCTTCTCTTCTTCTCCTCTCTCTCTCTCTCTTCTTCTTCTCTTCTTCTCTTCTTCTCCTACTCTCTCTTCCTCTCCTTCTTCTTCCTCTTCTTTTTCTCTCTCTCTTCTTCTTCTTCTTCTCTTCTTCTCCTCTCTCTCTCTCCCTCTTCTTCTTCTTCTCTTCTTCTCTTCTTCTCCTACTCTCTCTCCCTCTTCTTCTTCTTTTTTTCTTCTTCTTCTTCTTCTTTTTCTTCTCTTCTTCTCCTCTCTCTCTCTCTCTTCTTCTTCTCCTTCTCTCTCTCCCTCTCCTTCTTTTTCTTCTCTTCTCCTCCTCTCTCTCTCTCCCTCTTCTTCTCCTTCTCTCTCTCCCTCTCCTTCTTCTCCTTCTTTTTCTTCTCTTCTTCTCCTCTCTCTCTCCCTCTTCTTCTTCTTCTCTTCTTCTCCTTCTCTCTTTCCCTCTCCTTCTTCTCCTTCTTTTTCTTCTCTTCTTCTCCTCTTCTCTCTCTCTCTCTCTCTCTCTCTCTCTCTCTCTCTCTCTCTCTCTCTCTCTCTCTCTCTCTCTCTCTCTCATGACGATGATGATGGGGGGCTGCGCTGAAATCCCGAACCAGGGGGGGCTATGCCTGTTGATCACGAGGAGGGGGGGTGGGGGGCTACGCTCTGTCTACGAGGGAGGAAGGGGGGGGGGGGGGGCTTCCCTTATAATGGGGGAGGGAGGTGGTATGGGGGGGGAGACGACCGTTAACGGCTGCCACCCTTCCCACCTGGGGGGCTGCATGCCCCCCTCTCAATCATTACTCACACACACACTCTCCCTCCCCACCATGCAGTCGGCAGGGGGAGAGAGAGGGAGAGTAAAAAAAATTTAAAAAAAATAAAATTTTTAAAGGGGGGTTCTTATGGGGGAAGGCACGAGGGAGCATGGGGGGGAATATTGCATCCTCTCCCTCTTAGAAGAATCGAGATATCCTCATCTCGAGAAGACCTAGGGGTATTGTTGGTTGAGAGTATTTTCGTCCATCCAGGTGGCATCCTCTTCTGGATATTCTTTCCACTGGATGAGGTATTCTCTCAAGGTCCTTGATCTCAAATGCCTCTCCCTAACATCTAGGATTCTATCAGGCCGTAGCTCAAGGACTCCTTGGCTAGGCATTACAATTTGCTGATCATCAAGTACATGATTTAGATTAGGTATATACTTTTTCAATAGGCTAACGTGGAACACATTATGAATCTTTAGGGTTGCAGGCAGCTGCAGTCTGTAAGCATTAGGCCCTAGGCACTTGGTGATCTTATAGGGTCCATAATACCTTGGACTTAGCTTCTTGTACTCTCCCAAGGACAGAGAACTCTTTTTAGGGCATACACGGATGAAGACCATATCACCTTCAATGAAGGATCTGTCTTACCGTTTCAAGTCAGCGTATGCTTTCTATCTATCCTTGGCAGATTGAATGTCTTGTCTTATTGATTTGATTTGATCATCCATGTCTTCCAGCATCTGCCTTGAAGCTTCTATCCTCAAAGTTGGATCTGAGAAGCTCAAAGGGGTACGACAATCATGCCCATACAATGCTTGGAAAGGGGTCATCTGAATACTCTGTTGGTAAGAAGCATTGTAGGCAAACTCAACCAGTGGCAAGTATTGAATCCACTCTTTGGGTTCGCGACAACAATATGCCCTAAGTATATCTTCAATGACTTGATTGACTCGTTTTGTTTGACCATTAGTTTGGGGATGGTAAGCTATACTGAAATATAGTTGAGTTCCAATAGCCTTAAAGATAGCCCTCTAGAAGTGTGATGTGAAAAGAGAGTCATGATCACTAAAGATTCTTCTGGGTGACCCATGAAGCTGGAATATTTTCTTAATGAATAATCTTGCGATGTCTGAAGCTTTATAGTTCATCTTGACAAGTATAAGATGTGCGACCTTGATGAGCATATCTATTATAACCATAATAGAGTTATATCCTCCTTGAACTTGGGGTAAGCCAACAATGAAGTCCATACTAATGAATTCCCATTTCATTTGGGGAATGTCAAGCGGTTGCAATTTCTTAGGCATTTTAACATGTTCTGCCTTAATGCGTTGACAAGACAAACATTCGGTGACATATTTGAGTATGTCTCCCTTGAGCCTTTCCCAATAATAGCTCTTTCTGACCATATTAAGGGTCTTGGCAGAACCAGGATGTCTTGAGAAAGGGGAGTCATGGGCTTCCCACATTATCTTCTGCTTGAGAGTTTGGCTTGCAAGGATAGATAATCTTGCCCTAAAGTAGACAAGCCCACTACTGATGGAGAATTCTTAATACTTCGTCTTTAGCTTCGGGTCTTGATCCTTGATGGGGATCTCCCTTAGCATTTTCTGATAGACTGTCATGATATGCCCCTTCTTTTGCTAGCTCAAGAATCGGCTTGTTTGGCATTGATACCTTTGTGGCTAGAGACCTTGCTATTGATGGATCTTGCAAAATAAGAGAATTTAGAAATGCCTTGCGACTGAGTGCATCAGCAACTGCATTCTCTTTTCCAAGCCTATATTTGATTTCAAAATCATATTCTTCCAGCGCTTCGATCCATCGACATTGCCTCATATTGAACTTGTTCTGGGTGAAGATCCATTTAAGACTCTTATGGTCCGTTACTAAGGAAAATTTGTTACCTAGCAAGTAATGTCTCCAAAGTTTGAGAGCATGGATGACAGCCAACAACTCCAAGTCATGGGTAGTATAATTCCTTTCATGGCTTTTCAATTTTCTTGAAGAATATGCTACGGGGTGACCTTCTTGCATAAGTACACATCCTAAAGCAAGTGTGCTAGCATTAGTTACCGCTTCAAACTCCTTACTAAGATCAGGAAGTTTCAGGATGGGTGCTGATACTAAGCTTTGCTTTAGTTTGTCAAAGTTAGCCTGTTCAGCAGGTGATGATACAATTGCTACTTGCTTCTTTAGTAGATCAGTCAGAGGTGCTACAATCAAAGCATAATCTTTGATGAAAATTCTGTACCATCTTGTCAACCCAAGAAAACTGGGTATTTCTTTGACAGAAGTTGGAGTTGGCCATTCCAGAATGTCTCTGACCTTAGCTGGATCTACTGAAATTCCTTCTGTTGATACAATGAATCCTAGATATTCAATCTATCGCTTGAAAAACGTGCACTTCTTCTTCTTGGCATAAAGCTTGTGTGCTCTCATTGTTTCAAGAACAATGCGAAGCTGGGGTTCATGATCCTTTTCCTGTTTTGAGTAGACTAGGGTATTGTCAAAGAAGACGAGTACGAAGTCATCAAGATAGGGCCTAAAGATATTTTGCATTAATCTATTGAAGGTAGCAAGAGCATTCATCAGCCCGAATGACATCACTAGGAATTCGAAGTGTCCATACCTTGTACTGAATGCAGTCTTCGGAATATCTTCTTCCTTGATCCTTATATGATAATATCTAGATTTGAGATCTATCTTTGAGAATATCTTTGCTCCTTGAAGACGGTCAAGTAATTCATCTATTCTTGGAATGGGATATTTATTTTTTGATGGTTACCTGATTCAACCCTCTGTAGTCAATGCATAGGCGAAGCGTTTCATCTTTCTTTTTTTGGAACAGCATTGGAGCTCCCCATGGTGAAATGCTAGAATGGATGTAGCCTTGATCTAACAGTTTCTTGAGTTGCTCTTTTAGTTCGATGACTTTCAGATCTTCAAGAAATACGTCTGCGTATTCCTTTAACCATGAAGGTTCTTCTCCGAATTCCTGATTTTGATCTAGCTTATTCAGTTTAATTAGATAGATAGGTAGACCCTTTTGAACTCCTTTTATTATCCATGTTACTTTTGACAACTGTATTTCTGGCTTACGACCTCACCTTGAGTTGTGACTAGTTCCCCTTCAGAATTTTAGAAGGAGAGTTGGCCCTTCCCACAGTGGATGTGGGCATCGTTGGGTATTAGCCAATCCATTCCGAGTAAACATTCATGGACACCTAGGTTCATTACCCTGAATCTCACAGAAGTTGGCTTTCCACCCAGTAGGAATTTCACCTTAGTAGTTTGCCAAGTACAAGTGACTTCACGACCATTTGCTAATTCCACAAGTAAAGTAGGTGCATCTATTGTGGCTATCCCTAATCTTTTTGCAAAAATTGGTGAGATGAAGGAATGTGTATTGCCACAGTCAATTAGGGTTTTGAAGCTTTTACCTTGATATTTTGATGGAGTTTGAATCACCAAGAATTGACGATTTGGACCCTTCTTGTGAAGAGTGGTGTGAATCGTTGCCCTCTCAATGTCAGCATCCATGGATGGATCTTCTTCATCGTCCAGCTCCTTGTTGGAAACACTAGAGCTTCTCCCTTTGGCCATAACGGTGGTTTCTTGGCCATGAGCGGCTCTATTTTGACCTTGGAATTGCCCTTGGCGATGCCCTCTACCAAGCTTGGGGCACTCCCTCTTGAAGTATCTAGGCTCGTTGCAATGGAAGCAACGTGGGTTGCGATCATTACTTTGTGTTGGAAAAAAGTTGTTGACAGCATTGGCCTTAGCTTTCTTTCTTTGTCCTTGATTCTGACCCTACGCTCTCTTAGTCTGAGCCATAGACATACCCTTATTCTGATCTTTGTAAGGCCAAATCCTGTTGTACCTTGGTTTGGTTTGCACCTCCTGTATTATTGGAGCAGCTCGAATGAGTGCGTCTTGTAGGTCCGTTGGGCATATTGATTCCAATCGAGTATTTATGGGTGGATTCAACCCAACACAAAATTTTGACACCTATTGTGTCATATCCATTGGAGGTTCATACTTTAGGAGTGAAATGAACTTCGAATAATATGCTTCAAGGGATAATCCTAGCTGCTTCAAGTCATAGAATTCATTCATCTTTTGTATGCGGTAGGTAGGTGGTAGATAACTCCCTCGCACGGCTTCCTTAAGCTTATCCCAAGTGACTATCCCCTCCGAGATTGCTTGGTCTCTGCACCACTGTTTCCATGAGCATGGCTTGGTTAGCAGGTGCAGTTCCTGCTGCCTCAAAATAGTCCTCTGGATCCAGATCTCGACGTCAGCTTGGACAGTCCCTCCCTTGCCATCAAACTCGAGTGGCTTAATTTGTTTGAGAAGAAACTTCTTCTCTTGAACCACAGCTAGACTTAGTGCGGGAGTCGGATTTGGAACCTGCGTTTGGGGTTGCGTCTGAAAAATAAGATTCTTTATGTTAACATCTTATCATATCTTCCATATTACGGTAATACGACTAGCACAGCTTCTAGCCAAGTGATTTAATCACTTAACACCTCAGCTAACATTTACGATCAAGATAAAAAGTATTATTTATTCATGAAGGCATAACCCTTTGAGTACATTTATTTGGATAAGTAGGACAGGCTGATTGATACATCAGTTTGGGGAAAATAGAATTGTGTTATGATCGGCTACATGGATGGAATAATAATATGGCATGAGGTCATGGATTTTCAGGAAACGGTAAGTCATAGGAAGCTAGGGATATCCCTTCCTTTGATACCCATTCTTCTCGTAGCACCCTAACACTTTGATTCTATTAGCAAAGATTACTCGGGTCACTTCTTCATAGACATACTTGTTTTGCTTGACTTGCCGACCGCTAACATGCAAAGTTGCATTTACGTGAGCTTCGACAAAGATGAACAACTTCACCATCTTTAAATCCTCCATCCACTTGATTCTCTTCAAGTTGGTCGAAAGGTAAGCGCGTCAGTGGGTTGCTATGTAGTATATTACTTAGTCTCCCCTCCATCTCCACTTCGTATACATGGGCGAAGGATTATAGATGCGATCCAGAATATCCATCATATCAAGCCTCTGGTGATAATTCAAAGCATGCATTGCAGTCATGAACATGACCTGGAACACCAAGAACTTGCTCCATGCTTCGACTTTGCAACCCAACATCCATAATTGAGTAAAGAAATGTTTTCAACAAGAAAACACCGCTCTATTCTACTCACCTTCCCTTGTTTATCCCCTTATTCCCTTTATTTTCCTCCATTAAGTTCCCTTGTAATCTTTAGATCTTGTTGGTTTGCTCTGATACCAAATGTAACGTGTTCGCTCGTCCACTTGTGGGACACGTCTTATCAGCCCATCGGGAAGAGAGTCTAGAAATGACCACCTGGCACTCGCAAGGAATGTCACAGGGCTTGCGATCTAGGTCTTCCCGAGTCTGCCCCAAGCGGAAGTGTCCGGTCGTTCCCACTTATAGGACCGACCTGAAGTCAGGGTTTCTTTCCTATCAGCAAAGTCTCTAGGAAGTAGCTAGCGTCGAGCTCCAGATGAACCACTTTACGTATGAACAATAGAGTCGAAGCAGATTTATGCTGCACTTGGTTCATTGAGAATGGGAAACGAGAGCGATGCGAAGCTCAACCTCTCTGCCCATAAGGCATAGTCCCATTCTATTTCCCTAAAACATCATAAATCGGGATTCTAACTCTACCGATGCTAGGTTTTCATAGTCTCGTTGTCACGTCTTTTGAGAAAAGTTCCCAGCTAACTGGGACCACCCTTCTGTAGGACGGACCCAAGTCACGTCCATCGCACTTTTCTTGGTTTTCTTAGTTATCTAATCACCTACCACATTGTGTTTGACATGCAAAAGCAGCTTCCTTAATTAATCAATTTAAACACAGGTTCCTTCACGTAACTTAGGCACTGACACAAAAACAATATCAAGCAAGTTCCTTTTTCAAATATCTGATATTTATTTATCATAATCTCGGAATACATCAAGTATCATGCCCAAAGGCTATCCCATCAATCAACAGCTGCTCCAAGTTCTGCCCGTAGACTAGTACACGGGCCTCGAGATCCCATCTCGAGTCACGTCGGCCTCTTGTGTGGGATCCGAAGGCAAGGAATTTATAGCCAGAGCCTCCTCTTGTGTGGCACCTAAGCATCCTCTTGCTTCAAGCAGCACCCACGGAGAGACCTCTCACGGCTGGTTCGGTCCACATATCCAACGCGGCTTGCAACCCCCTTGGATAGGGCCAGGCCGATAGTCGGAGGTTACTGAACCTGCCTCTCCCTCCAGGCTTTTAACCTGATGCATTAAGTGTTTTGCCTTGAGTTAGTTCCTTGAGCAAAGAAGTTCAAACAATGTACCTAAGTGTACAATCACGATCATCTCAAAGGTCATTTGTACGACCAACTACTAAGGTGTGATTCCTTTTTCCCGGATGCTCCCAGCATCCGATCCTGAATCATTCGCGACTTGGCGAGATCCCAAGGGCTTGGCAAGCTAGGTTGCCTGTTTCCCTTTTATCTTCGGGTTAGGGTTTATACCCTACCGACCTAAATATCTTTACCTTAGGTCTCCTTGTAAGATAGACCATGGAGAACCCCGTTGTCCTCAGTTGGTCAACTTGTTGGTTATCTCCTAGATCCCTTATAGTACCTATGTACCTTTATCTTTGATCTTAATTGATCAAGATTTTCTATCCCCTTGACTATGGTTGGGTCAAGATGGTTCTGTTTAGAACAGTCCTACTCCATCTTAGGTATAATCTTTTTAAGCCCTCTTAATAATGCTCATAGGCGCTTAAGCTTTTACCTATCCCTCTTGAAATCACCGAGGACTTTGCCATGGGATTCATGGATCTCAATCCCATTTGGTAAGTTACAAACAATGTTGAATTTTCCCAACAACTTTAAGGCACGCAACGTAATGCCATGCCTTCATTTCAATACTTACAATTTTGATATAATTCCATGCGTTATTTTATGCCACACATGCGAATGTATTTTCTATGAATGCAATCTTAACATTATCCTCTAGGCAATTATTTACACGATCTATAACCTTCTTGAATGATCTAACTTTATGTGATCATGGTATGAGTCTAGCTGCACTTTAATCTTTTCTGCAGTTTATTGCACGTACCTTAGAATCCATCTTGCGATATGGACATGCACTTTGTTTCTTTCAATGTCCTTTGAAATGTGTTTTAAGCAAGAAATTGTGCAAGGAACAATGCACCTTATGCAGGAATTCTTGCAAGACGTTTTTGGTAAATTATGACGCAATTATCTAATCAATTCCACCTATTGTGATGCCATCTTACAACGAAAATTATCTTGCTCGTTACATACATCACAACTAAGTTCATACCTAGGAAATTATCAAACACGCAATTTAATGTGACGCATGTGAATATGATTTTTCCATCGTGATAATTATAACCTATGATTTAATAATAGAGCAACCACCTGGGTTTGGAGTGATGCCGTGATTCCAGTGGTATCGATGCATGATGAACCGTTCGCGGTTGCGGTGCCACCTTGTTTGGAACCTCCATCCACACTTGCAAGGTTTCCGGCTATCTTTGTGGAACTACGCTTTGGGGCCATACTCGAAGATGCATGTACGGGGGATAGAGTTCTCTGACTCTCCTATGCAAGATCCTTGCCGCCTCTCCATGAGTGGGGGAAAAAAATTATGAAGGGGGAGGGGCGTATCTTCAGGAATTCTTCTTCTCTTCTTCTCCTCTCTCTCTCTCTTCTTCTTCTCTTCTTCTCCTACTCTCTCTCTCTTCCTCTTCTTCCTCTTCTTATTCTTCTTCTTCTTCTTCTTCTTCTTCTTCTTCTTCTTCTTCTTCTTCTCTTCTTCTCCTCTCTCTTTTTCCCTCTTCTACTTCTTCTCTTCTTCTCCTACTCTCTCTCCCTTTTCTTCTTCTTTTCTTCTTCTCCTCTTTCTCTCTCCCTCTTCTTCTTCTTCTCTTCTTCTCCTACTCTCTCTCCCTCTTCTTCTTCTTTTCTTCTTCTCCTCTCTCTCTCTCTCTCTCCCTCTTCTTCTTCTTTTCTTCTTCTCCTCTCTCTCTCTCTCTCTCCCTCTTCTTCTTCTTCTCTTCTTCTCTTCTTCTCCTACTCTCTCTCCCTCTTCTTCTTCTTCTTCTCTCTTCTTCTTCTTATTTTTCTTCTCTTCTTCTCCTCTCTCTCTCTCTCTTCTTCTCCTTCTCTCTCTCTCCCTCTCCTTCTCCTTTTTCTTTTCTTCTTCTCCTCTCTCTCTCCCTCTTCTTCTTCTTCTCTTCTTCTCCTAATATATATATATATATATGTATATATATATGTATATATATATATGTATATATATATGTATATGTATATATATATATATATATATATATATATCTCGTGATGATGATGATGGGGGGGCTGCGCTGAAATCCCGAACCAGGGGGGGTTGCACCTATTGATCACAAGGGAGGGGGGGGGGAGGGAGACGGCCGTTAACGGCCACCACCCCTCCCACCTGGGGGGCTGCATGCCCCCCTCTCAATCATTACTCACTCTTTGTCTCTCTCTCCTCTCGCCATGCAGTCGGCAGGGGGAGAGAGAGGGAGAGTAAAAAATTTTTAAAAAATTTAAAGGGGGGGTTCTTATGGGGGAAGGAATGGGGGAGCATGGGGGGAATATCACATCAGCACATTCATCATCATCAACATGAGCATCAACATGATCACCATCATCATCATATCAATCATCATCTTCTCCTTGACAATCACCACCATGACATGATACACACCCTTCATCTAGGTCTTTACCATCATTAGCACCTTCTCCATCTTCTTCATATTTGGCATCATGATAATCTTCTCTCCTATTAGTACCAGCATCATCATCAACATCAACATCACCATCTTTCTCATATTTTTCATTTTCTTTGTTGTCCTCTTCTTCATTTTCCTCGTTGTCCTCTTCTTCTACCTTGTATTATTCACCCTCTATCAATTCTTATTCACCACCACCATGAAACATCATCCTCTGTTGAGTGTTGAAATGACTTGTTTTTTGGCTGATTTTTGTTGTTGTTGAGAGCTGAATGGTTGATTTTATGAGATGATTGATTGATTTGGAAGTGGTTTGAGAATGTTTTAGATGATATTGATTGTGTTTTGGAAGTTTATGATGTTTTTTGATGGTTCTGTGATGTTCTGATAAGTTCTGAATGGTTCTGTATACCTTCTGTTTTGTTCTGTTTTGGTCTGTTTTGTTCTGATTGTCTTCTGTAAGGAGGGAAGGAGTATTGATTGATGAAGAATGAGATATTGTGAAAGTTTATTGAATGGTTTGTGAGAGTTTGAAATGATTTGAGAATGAGTTATGTGGTTTTGATGACCTTCTGTAACCTTCTGTAGGTCTTCTGTAGAGCTTATGTTTCTGTTCTGTCTCTGTTCTGTTCTGTACTGTAGCTGTTCTGGTACTGTTCTGTAGACTGTTCTGTATGCTTCTGTAAGTGTTCTGTGGAATGTATGTGTGACTTTGGGAAAGTTTTCTAGCCTTGGAAAGAGGTGAATACAAGTGCAAAAGAGCTGAAAGAAGTGGAAGAAGTAGCTGCTGAAGACTCAAGAGAAGACTAGAGTGAAGTGACAGTATTGAGCTGTGAAGAGACACTGTAGTGGCTCTGGTGACTCTTCATATCAGACATACCTCTTGGGAGGGGTATCCACGACCTAAGAGTGATTATTGAGAGTAATTTTGAGAGATTGTAGTAAGGATATGATGTATTATTGATGGAGAGAGAGGGAGAGAGTCAGAGATAGCCAATTCTATTAAAACAGAGTGATTGTATATGAGAGATTGAGAGAAAAGACTATGAAGATATTGAAGATGAATACTATGTGATGTTTTTCCATTCAAAGATGGTGTATTTCTTTGCTTTCTTTGTTCCATTGATGGATTTTGTGAGGATGTTGAAGAATATGGTTGATTCTATTAAAACCGTGGGAGATTTACATGATGCTGCATGAAGATTTGTTGTGCCTGGTGTTCTTTTCTTCATTGTGATCATATGAAATATGAAAAACAAGCTTGTTGATGTTACAAGATAGATTTTCTTGCAAGAGAATTCCATTTTCCTTGGTGTTCCTCTCGGGGCTCCATGTTTTTGGTGCGCAGCCGGGGAAACTTGCCATCAACAAGCACCAAAAGAGGCTGAAAATGAAGGAAATGGCATTGCCAAGAAGAGAAGAATTCAATGGATGTTTGTAAAGTTCCTTCTTCCAATGAAGAGTTGGAATTTCTCATAATCAAAGCCACTTTCCACAAGAAGTTCATCCCACAATGGCGGAAACACATCACCATTATGATGCATGCTCTATGTGGTGGACAGTTTCCTCTTCCTATTGAAGCAGCAGAAACTTGCATCTTGGTGGCAAACTGTTTGGGAACAAACTGAAGAGCAGAAACAGAGAGAATGAACATCCATGGAAGATTTGGCATTCATTGAGAAGTTTCCAGACAACATCAAGTGGGAGATTGTGAAGAAGCTTCAGGAGTCTTGGTCTGTAGAGGTTCACAGGGACAAGAAGGAAAGAGTTGGAATTTGTTCGTGGACGCTCAACAGCAAGATACATGGGATGCTTGGTGTACTGATAATCTTCTGTTTGTTCAATTAGCAACCCACTGGAAGTTGGTAGACAAAGTGTTTTTCACAACATACACTGTTGAAACCATCAGAAGCTGGCATTACTATGATGATGGCACCACCACAATGCTCAGACGTATGCATTTTGACACCTTCAGAACCGAATACCTTCCTCTGTGCAGTGGCATGAAAGCTGAATTCAGGGACGTTGAAAAGAAAGAAGTAGAAGAAATGTTGGCAAGAGAGTCCTCCAGAGACTGAAGCCTTCTGTTAACCCTCTGTGGAGCACTAACAACATAGTGGAGTCAACCCCCTGATGAATGACGCAATAAAGAGGCAAGCGTTAGAACGAGTCTAGAGGTACGTGAGAAGAGAGAAAGCAAGGATTAGAGCCGAGAGCGAGCTCGCAGCAGAAGCCGCCTTTGACGCCCTTGCGGAACTCTTTACAGAAGTCCCAATGGCACATCAAGCCCTTCCTCCTCCTGCTGGAGGTCCACTTCCAAGCCAGATCCGTCCTGGAAATATTGATGACAGGCCAGCGAATGTAGTCCCATTGCCAGTTTTTAAGGGAGAGTACAATGAAGACCCCGATCTTCATGTAGCAGAGTTTATGGTAGCGTGTGTGGCTAACAATGCCAGAACCCCTGAGCATTGGTTAGCGATATTCCCCGCCACTTTCAAGGGCGTGGCGTTTCAGTGGTATGAGAGACAAGCAGCAGGAACTTTTGGCACATGGGATGACCTGAAGTTGGCCTTCCTCACTAAATTCAGGCGTGAAGGTTTTGAAGAGCGGATGAGAGAGGAATTTATGAACCTAAGTCAGTCCTCTGGAGAAAGAGTAGAAGCCTATGTCTCACGAATGGAATCCATCCTGAAGAGATGGACTAACCATAATCTAGATGATGGCATTCAAAAGGGGGTATTTCTCAGAGGATTACAACCAGAAGTCCGTAAGTTTGTGGAGCTACAAAGACCAGCCACCCTGCAAGCTGCAACAGAAGGTGCAAGACTGTACGATGAAGTGGAAGCTAGACTAGCAATGAATACAGGAAGAGGAGTCCTACCCCCTCTGATGCCAGGAATGATGTACCCACCAAATGCAGTTCCAGGGACTGTTTCCTATCCCTACCAACAGATGCCCCCGGTATCACAGTACAGTGCACCAAATCCACAGTGGCCACAATCCATGCCTCAAATGATGGCTCAACCACAACAATGGTCCCAACCAATTTCCTCAATGCCAAATCAGCAGCAACAGTGGAATCCTACCAACTGGAGCCAACAGCCAACAGTTCAAATAGGAGCTCTGAATCAGAACCAGAACAGAGACCCCTCTGTACCAGCCCAACCCGTTTATGCAGTGATTACAGAAACTCCTCAAAACCCTCCTACCAGTACGTCAGGAGGAGAAAGCTTGAAGGATTATTTATCCAACTCAGTTGCAAACATTAAGAAGGAGTTGATGGATGTGATTACAGAGCAACTACAGACGTTGAAAGTGAATGCCGCTAGCATATCCAACGTTGCAAGAGCAGGAAGAGATGTGATGCGGTCAAATACTTGGTGTTGTAAGTGTCATCAAGCAGGCCATTTAGCCACTGAATATACACGGAAACCAACCATCCCTGGAGCCTTCTGTTCCTACTGTTTGCGGAAGAATCATACAGAGGACATTTGCTCTCTGAAGGAGATGCATGATAGGAGAAGAAAGGAAGAAGACGCAAGATTTAACTTGTTGGAATCCAAAATGACAACACAAGATATTGGACCCAAGCCTAGAGAGTTTGGTCCTAATTTCGGACCCAGAAGATTTCCCTCTCAAAGTTACAGAGGCAGACAGTCTGGCGGTGGTCAGAGATCAGAAGTGGAGTGTTACAGATGCGGAGAAAAGGGACACATCTCACCAAATTTTCCGAATCCTCGAAGGTCAGTGGATTACAAGCCCTTATGCAGTCAATGCAAAGGAGAAGGCCACACTGCAAAAGACTGTCCAAGCCCAGCCCCAGTGAAAAACAGTGCTACTGATAGTCCAGCCAAGGCCCAAGAGCCTACCTCCAATTTAGTGGAATTGGAAGTTGCTGCCATCACGCGTGCAAAGCAGAAGGAACCACCTATCCAGAAAGAAAATAACCCTCCTGCCAGAACAGTGAAGTTCAATCTTCCACCAGAAGAACAGAACAGAACAGAGCCTAACAGTGCCGTACAGAGCCCTACAGTGCCACAGAGAGTTACAGAGACAGTTACAGAGGCAGGACTAGAGGTCCAGGATACAGAAGAGGAGGAAGTGCCACAAGTGGCAGAAGAAGTTCTTGTAATTCCTCTGATGGAAGAAAGAGGGAAGATGAAAATGGGTGTTGCCCCATTCCCTAATCGGTTAGAGAAGCCAGTGGATCCTATTAAGGAATACGATCTAGTTAGAGATCTAGATACCTTTAAACCAAACCTCACATTCTGACAATTATTGATGTTGTCTCCCAGTTGCCGGAAAAGATTCAAAAGTATACTGACAAAAAGACGTGGTTTAAGGATTGCTCCCTCAACAGCGACAAAGTCCAACAAGGCTCCAGAGCCTGTAAAAGAAGCGGATGTGGCTAATGCTTTCCTAGATCCGGGTACTCCAGAGACTGGTGTGTGGATCGAAGGCTGCTTCATTGCAAATGCACTGATTGATGGAGGTTCATCAGTAAACATTATGACGGATGTGACGATGAAGGATCTAGGCCTACAAGGTGTGCAACCCACCCAATGGCTCATTAGACTGGCGGATCAGAGTAGAATCAAGCCTTTGGGCATTCTTCCATATGTGAAGACTACAGTGGCTGGAAAAGATTATTGGCTAATCTATTTGGTGGTGAAGCCAAACTCTTATGGTACATCCTATCCTCTGTTACTGGGCAGACCATGGCTTTTTGAAGCCAGAGCAAGGACGGATTGGTTCAAAGGAACTTTGACCTTGGGCAGAGGACCCAACAAAGTGGTGCTGAAACTGTATGGTTCTCAAAAAGGACATGGATCCACCTCCTTGGAATTATCTTCTGATTTCCCTAACGAGGTTACAGATGGAACATCAGTAGACGAAGATGCTGTCAAACAGATCCTTCCCAAGAAAATAATGGCACATTCCTTAACAGTGGATACTGTAGGCCAACTTCCAAAAGATGCAAAGCCATTATCAATGGGCGAATACTTCTTGCCTGAATCAGAAATAACTTCGGAAATCACTTCTGACAATGAGATAGAAGCATGGATGTACTGCTCTCCCTGTTACATGGTCACAGCAGAAGCAGAAGCAGAGACAGAGGCAGGAGAGGAAACAGAGAATCTGTTCTTCTGTTATAGAGCTCCTACAGAAACAGAAGCAGAAGCAGACGCAGAAGCAGAAACAGAGACAGAAGAGGATGGATATGATATGGATGAAGAAGATTATGAAAGTGAGCCAGAAGAGTCTATCCCACCTGAAGAGGATACATTTGAGGAAGAAGTTCCAGAAGTATCAGAAGCCGATGAGCTCAGGCTATGGGATAGAATGATGATGGTACCATTTGGTCTGGTACATGGATCTTCTCATATGCAAAACCTTTATAAGAAATGGATTAAGAAGAACAAGCCGTCTTTTAAGTGTGGCTCCTGCCGTCCTAACCCATCCTTGCCAAAGAAAGATGATGATGATGCACCGTGCCACCAAGCACCAGTCCCACCAACCCAACAGGCATCAGAGGGTCCCTGTTATGTGACGTTCTTGGATGTATCTTCAGAAGATGAGTCTTCAAGCCAAGAGGTAATTAATTTTGAAACCAAACCCGAAACAGCTCTAATCCCATTCCAACATCTTAAGGAGCAACCTAAGTCTCTACCAAAAGAAGAAGTTGGTTCTAGTGGGACATCAGAAGAGGACATCACTCCCTTGAAGGAGTCGGATTTGTATCCAGAAGCAGTCCGCGGGACCTTCATCCGTGAAGTAGAAGGTGAAAGGCAGTTAACCTTTGTGGATTCAGAAGGCACTGAACGCCACTTGAAGGTGGGTAGCAGTCTCCCAGAAGAGGAATTGTTAACCTTGTACAACTTGTTGAAAGAAAATTTGGACGTGTTTGCATGGTCTTACAAAGACCTAAAGGGGATTGATCCCACAATATGTCAACATCATATTGACTTGGAGCCTGATGCCAAGCCAGTACGGCAACGACAGAGGTGAATGAACCCGAATTATTCCACATTGGTGAAAGCGGAGCTGCTGAAGCTTCTAGAAGCCGAGTTCATTTATCCAGTGGCAAATAGTGAATGGGTTTCACCCATCGTGGTTGTACCCAAGAAGAATGGCAAATTGCGAATATGTGTGGATTTTCGAAAGCTTAATTCCAAGACAAAGAAGGATCACTTTCCTATCCCTTTCACAGACCAACTGTTGGACACAGTGGCAGGACATGAACTTTATTCTCTTCTGGATGGATTCAGCGGATACAACCAAGTCCAAATCGCAGAAGAAGACCAATCCAAAACAACCTTCACCACAGAATGGGGGACCTATGCTTACCGAGTGATGCCATTTGGGCTCTGCAATGCCCCTGCTACTTTCCAACGAGTCATGATGGCTGCATTTCAAAATCATCTGCACGACTTCATTGAGGTATATTTGGATGACTTCTGTGTCTATAGCTTGATCCGTGAACATTGGGAGCACCTGGAACAATGCTTTGACCGATGCCGGGAGTATGGGATTTCCCTCAACCCCGACAAATGCATCTTTGGGGTCTCTTCTGGAGTTCTGTTGGGCCACATTGTCTCTGCACAAGGGATATCAACAGACCCTGCAAAGATTGAAAAGATCGCAGCTCTGACAGCACCCACCAACCTCAAACAGTTGAGGGGATTCCTAGGCCATGTGGGTTACTACAGAAGGTTTATAGCCCATTTTGCGACAAAGGCAACTTCGTTGCACAAGCTTCTGAGGAAAGATGCAGAGTTTACTTGGACAGAAGAATGTGACAAAGCCTTCCACACTCTGAAGCAGTGTCTGATAGAGGCATCCATTCTGCAACCTCCTGATTGGACGAAAGAGTTCCATGTACACACTGATGCATCAATTGAAGGCTTAGGTGCTATCCTCTGCCAGAAGGGCTCCTCGAAGTTGGATCAACCGATCTATTACGCAAGCCGAAAAGTCACTGATAGGGAACGGAACTATACAGTGACAGAGCTGGAGTGCTTGGCAATGGTGTTTGCCCTGGAGAAGTTTCGCCATTACCTCCTATCTACCCACTTTAAATTTTATGTGGATCATGAGGCCCTGACCTTCTTGATGAACAAAGCAGATGTGAAAGGACGAATGATGAGATGGCTCCTTTTATTCCAGGAGTTCGACTTTGAGGTGATTACTAAGCCTGGTCGTTCCCATGTTCTGGCTAATCATCTGTCGCGTATCCCACAAACTGCAGACGAGGAGCAGGATGATCCAGACCTCCCTGATGCTTCCTTATTCTTGGTAGAAACTGTCACTCCCTGGTATGCAGACATTGCCAATCTGCTGGCAACCCAACAGTACCCTCCTGGTATTTCTAGTCGGGAAAGGAAGAAGCTCATGCTAGAATCAGCTCCATACACCCTGCTAGGCGGTGCACTGTACAAGAAAGGCAAAGATGAAGTACTCAGAAGATGTGTTGCAGGAGATGAGATTGGGATTGTTCTGAAGGCTTGCCACGACGAGCCATGTGGAGGTCACTTTGCAGGAGAAGCTACAGCCAGGAAGGCTCTGCTAGCAGGTTATTGGTGGCCTACCATCCACAAAGATTCCTATGATTACTGTAAAAGATGTGATGCTTGTCAAAGAATGGGGAAACCCACGAAGACAAGTGCCATGCCATTGCAACCTATCCTTCCGTTGAAGCCGTTTGAGAAGTAGGGCATTGACTTCGTAGGTCCAATCGATCCTCCTACCAGAAGGAAACAGAACCGATACATCCTCGTATGTACGGATTATGTTACAAAGTGGTGTGAAGCTAAAGCCCTAAAGCGGGACGATGGTAACAGCGTGGCCCTGTTCATGTACGAGAATATCATCACCCGTTTTGGCAGTCCCTTAGAGCTGGTAAGTGACAGAGGCACTCATTTCCTTAACAAAGTCATGGAAGAGTTGACAGAGTTGTATAAGATTCGCCATCGCAAGTCCACTCCTTATTACCCCAAAGCCAATGGCCAAGTCGAAGTCACCAATCGCATCCTCTGCTCGATTCTGACAAGAACAATTGCTGCACATCGTCGTGATTGGGACGATCGACTTACAGAGGCCCTCTGGGCATACAGAACCTCCCATAAAGCAGCAATGGGACAGACACCCTTCCAGTTGGTGTATGGTACAGAAGCTGTTTTTCCTGTTGAACTGGAACTACCCTCTTTGAGAGTAGCTATCAAAGAGCGTTTGGGGGATGATGATTCACTGCAACGTCGTCTCCTGCACTTGGAATGTTTGGATGAAATTCGTCGGATGGCTCTACAGTGCATGGAAGCCACGCAAGCTCGACGCAAGGCTTACCATGACAGTTTCATCAAGCACAAGGAGTTCAAAGAAGGTGATTTGGTCCTAGCCTATGATTCACGCTTTGGCAAGTTTCCTGGCAAGCTCCAACAACGGTGGATGGGCCCCTATAAGGTACTTGCAGTCAACCCTAATGGTTCTATTCAAGTGCAGACCGTTGATGCCTCTAATGATCCCTTTCTGATTAATGGATATCGCCTGAAGAAGTACTTCCCTCCTTGGGGACCTTGACAATTACGGACACTTGATCCTTTCCCTCATTGGCGCGGCACTGTACTTCTTATGATGTTACTTCTGTTAGCCGTTCTTCAATCACTCCTGATGAAGTGGACGCAACCCTCTATCTCCTCAAACCCCCCTTCTAGCCTTGATCTCTTATCCTCTATTTTCCACCAGCGACAGTGGCGAGGTGGGTTTTGACACATGGTCTTTCCACCATTCCCTTGTTCAAATTGAAGAAAATAGAAAAAGAGAAAAAAAAAAAACAAAATATATCGGTCATGGGAGAAAAGGACTTAGGTCCCTGTCATGCCGACCTCTTCTTCGAGAAAAGGTGGAAACACCCTAGGGAATAGGGGAAATTTTTTTTTAAAAAAAACAAGAAAAAAAAACAAAACAAATCTGTTATGAGAGAAAAGGAAGAAATTCCCTGTCATAGCAGGCCTCGTTCCAAGAAAAGGTGATAAACACCCTTGGGCGAGAAGCTGGCTGTGGAAAAGGTGGTAACACCCAGCAGTCCAGAAAGTGGATTCATTAATTGATATCCCTAGGATCCAATTCCGACGCTGCCTCCCTTGGTACGCTGTGTCCTGGGTCTCTTTGCAAAGTGACTACCTGTCCTCTTACAGACGACATGTTCCTATCCAACACAATGTTCGATTTGATGGCTACCTCCCTGGGTACACCTCTTCAACAACTGATGACGTGATCTTCATCGACGAACAATCAAGTGATGTGAGCTTTCATCCTAACCGGATGGGGAAGTGAGTACGGTTGCCCTCTGTATCTATCAACAGAGAGTGAGACAGAGGGTGGGTCGAGAGACCAGTCTTTTCCCTTCCAATCAAATGAGAGGTGAGAAGTGTGAATGAAGTGTTGCACGCACGGGATGGGCCTCTCAATGCACAAAGCACAATTTGTTTTTGTGCACTGCACCCTAAGGCTCCCTGGCCTTCCTTCTTGCACCGTATGCCGGCACAGGGCGGGATGCACAGTTGCACCATCAAATGCGCACAAGGCATACAATCTTTGCACAAGTGACCGTGAGGATTACATCAACGGGTTTCAGGAAAAGGCTGCCCTCTTATATCTATCAACGGAGAGTGAGACAGAGGGTGGGATGAGTGTGACTGGAGTTTCTTCAATCATTTACCGAGAGGTGAGATTGAGGGACGTTACGACACTTGGAGTCAGGTATGTTCCACTTTCCCTATGCACCCACGGGATGGGTTTTTACCGTCAACACAAGACACGTCACCCTGTTCTGTACACGGCACTGTAAGGCTCCCTTGCCTTCCTCCTTGCACTTATGCCAGACGGGTTGGACGCACTAATGCACCATCAACTGTGCACCCTGGCATACTCTTTTTGCACTATTTCCCCCTTGTTGATTCCTCAACCGGGTATGAGTTATGGGTTTTAATCATTCTTCCTCGAGTGATATTAGTCATGGGGCGAGTGACTGATCTTTCATTCCAATTGAGTGACTGTGAGTTGAGTGTAGTATCCCTCATCATCATCGACGAATTTCCTGCGATTCCTTCCATCAGCTACCTCCCTGGGTGCTGCCGCGTGGTCCCTGCCATGACGGTCGTGTGCCGAGAAGATGCCTTGGTCCCTCCAGCACCGACAACAACACTGGACGTGCCATCGACACTCAACCTTGATTCTTGACGAAACGGGCCAAGTTTTTCTAACCCTACAACTTCTGTTTCTTAGTGATGGTTATGTTTTAAGTGTGGGGAAGTTAGTGGATGATCTGTGGCATGGTCCTAGGTCCCTGTTGTTCGGTTAACCCTATCCGTTAAGGTCTTAAGTGTGGGGACGCGTCCCTGCGCGTCTCCCGTGCATATTCTTCTGCATATGCCTTACCCTGCTCATCCATGTATGCCATGACTTGCTTTTACCCTAATGGGATCCCTTTCCACCCATCCGGTTATGTTCCACCCACCCTTGGGGCTGTTTCCTTGCAGTTTTCCTTCATTCCCTGATTTTGAGGTCCTTCCATGTGAATGCACCCTACGTTCACCAAAGTCCCCATCCAACCTTATAGCCCTGTTCCTCCCAATGAATGGTCCATTTTTCCTTTTTACCTACCCCTGTTCCGGTGCACAATTTTTGAGTTATTAATTTTTGAAGCATTTTACGCAATTTAAACGATTTTCCATGTGAACGCGCTTTTCTTGCTTCCGAATCATGCTCTGACATCATAGCCCTGACTAGCGCTTTTCCCCTGACATTTTTCCTTTTTATTCCGCATCATTTCAATACATGGTTTGTCCGTTATTAATTTTCTGGGTTTTCACGACTTTTTCGTCTGTATTTTTGACATTTTTCCATGTGAACCTGCCCTATTTGTATCGGAATTCCAATTTGATTTGACAACCGTGTCCCTTGTGCCTTCCCCTACCTTTTTCCTTTTTCCTCCACCCTTTTTCGACTTTCGGATTTTTACTTATTAATGTTTAAATGAGTTTTCGGGAGTATTTTTGGAGTTTTTCACATGTGAAGCCCTCCTATTTCTGCCGGAACTACGGTTTAACGTGATAACCCTGTGCCACCCCTTCCTGCGGACATTTTTCCTTCTTACTGCATGTCATTCCGGTGAATGGTTTGTTCGATATTAATTTCCGATCCCATTTTCGGGTTTGTTTTTTGGGTTTTTCCCATGTGAACGCGTCTTCTCTCAGTCGGGATTATGTTTCGACGTGATAGGATTGTCGGGCACATCTTTCTGCACAGTTTTCCTTTTTTCTGCACTTCATTCCGATGCACGGATCTTTCGATATTAATTTTTAAATTGCATTTTTGGTTCGTTTTTTGTGTTTTTTGCACGTGACCGCCCTTTACCCCTCCCGGAACCCCCGTCCCGTATTTTCCTTGTTTTCCCCCTGTCGTCCTACCCACTTTTTGTTTTTACGCTATTTCGTTTTGACGTCCGGATTGGGAGTTATTAATTTTTCTTTATTTTTACGTGTATTCGCGCGCCCGTTTTGCGCATGAACGCGCCCTTTTTCGATTTTACGTGTCTCCACGCGTCCCGGTCGTGTCCGCCTAACCCGTACCGTCATCCCGGTTCCATTTCAATCCCGTCACGGCAAATTTTTTTAACCCCGCCCCGCGCCCGTGCGCGGGACGGGGATACACCCCCTCTTGACACTACCCAACCCCTTGGCCCCTGCCCAACCACCCTGCCCACCCCAACCCCTTGACCATGTCCCCCCTCCCCTACCCCTGCCCGCCCACCCTGCCTACCCCCCTTGTCCCTGCCCATCCTCTCCCCATGTCCACCCTCCCCTATCTCCCCCCTACCCTCCTTTCTCTCTCCCCGTCCCCCAACCGTCATCCTCTCCCTCTGTGTTCTTTCCCTCCCTCCATCTCTTCTCCTCCTTCTCCTCCATTTCCTTCACCCTCCCCTCCTCCTTCTCTGCTCCTCTCCCTCTCATCTTCCCCTCCTTTCCCCTCCTCCTCCTCTTTCTCCCCTCCTCCCTTGCCTCCTCCTCGCCCTGTCGACAGCGCCTGCGCCGCCACCCGCACCTCTTGGCCCTGTGGCCCGTCGCCCTGCGTACCTCGCCCGCCGCCCTGTGGCCTGTGGCCCGCCGCCGTCGCGCCTCCCTCGCCCTCGACAGCCTGCGCCGCCGTCGCACCTCCTGGCCCTGTGGCCTGCCGCCCTGTGGCCTGTGGCCCGCCGCCGTCGCGCCTCCCTCGCCCTCGACAGCCTGCGCCGCCGTCGCACCTCCTGGCCCTGTGGCCCACCGCCCTGTGGCCTGTGGCCCGCCGCCGTCGCGCCTCCCTCGCCCTCGACAGCGCCTGCGCCGCCACCCGTGCCTCCTGCCATGCCCAGGCCACGTCAGCCTCCCGCCTTCCCTCCTTTTCAAACCCCACCCCCCATTTCCACCTACTAACCCCCCTCCAAGCCCCCCTTCACCCCCGGGCACACCAAATTCATACCTAACCCCCACTAACCCCCCTTCCCACCCACTAAACCCCCCCAAGGTACACTCCCCTTTCCACCATCACACTAAAACCCTCCCACCCCTTTGTAAACCCCCATTCCCACCACCCACTCACTTTCCCTCCTTCTAAACCCTCATTCCCCCCATTACCCACGTGCCCCCCTAACACACACTCCCCTATACAGCCCCCTGTCCCACGCTGCAGCCCCGCTCCACGGCGGCACCACCGCAACCCCCTCCATCAACCCCAGTCCCACCTGCAACCACCCTTGAGCTGTCGACACGCGTGCGGGTGTGTACGCACTTGTGGTTGATCGTGCGTTTGTTCGTGCGCGAGTGCGAGATTTTGATGATCGGTTGCTGACCACGCAGCTGCCACGCAGCTTGTTGCTGGGTATTTTTCCCACATTTTTCATTACCACACCCGTAACTCCTTTTTTCCATTTAAATAACACCTCAAAAACACACAAAAACATTGAAAAATATAAATAAATCATTAAAAAACCACTTTATATTCTAAAAAATTACAGAAAATCTAGAAACCTTTCCTTTTATTTTTGCAATCCATGGCCCTCTTTTTCTCAACCTATAAATTTCAACAAAAATATTTTTGCTTATTTTAAAATTCCAAAATCTTTCAAAATACCCAAAAATATGCTAAAAATTCATTAAAAATACTAAACATTTCAAATTAATTTCTGAAAAATTCCTAACCCTTTCCTTCCCATTTTTATTTATTTTTGGCATATTTTTCTCAATTGTCATAATATTTTCTTTCACACTTAAATTCTTTCACACTAAATCACACACCTCCATAACATTTTTTTAAAATTAAAAAAACCCCTTTTTCCTCCAACACACCAACTAACCGTCTAGCGACAAAATCCAGATATTTTTGGCTAGCGGAGAAGCGCATTCTTTGCATTTTCATACACCCACTACCAGGTATTTCCCTTTTTATTTGTTTAAAAATAAAAAACAACATCAAACATACACACAAGCTACCCCAACACCCACGGTTAATATTGAAAAAAAAAAAAAAACCGAAACAACCAGAAAAAAAACACACAAACCAACAAACCAATATTTAACCTAAATCAAACCTAACTACCACCATGGCACGCGCATTCGCGCTAAACACACATACTTTTTAATTAAAAATCAACCAGCCGTTCACTTCGCACGCGCTACGTGCGCTAACGAGGCACTTTAATTTTTTAATTAAAATCAACCAGCCGTCACATGAGCACGCGCTGGCAAAAAAGCGCTCCACATCACCTTAATTTATAATCAATGAATTGCATTTAGAGACCCCGTCGGGAATCGAAGTCCGGGAATCGAATAACTGTACCGTTTTAACCTAATAATTGGTAATTAAATACCTAATAAGGAACTGCCGTTTTCTTGTTAAGGTTTATCACCTAATAAAAATTCACCCATTTTTAATAAATGATTAAAATCAACCCTTCATTAAATTAATTCCCCCCTCACTGCACTTAATTCCCCTTTTTAATGAACCGTTTCGTGGGATGGGTATACGCAGTCATTAGTGTTATTTTCCATGGTCCAGTCTTGGTTTATCACAGATGTAGTTTTGATATGTGTCAGATATGGTATGGTTTTGGTTTCCTGTCTTAGTTACGGTTACGGGTACGGTATGCAGTTTTTTTTCTTTTATTGCCTGATACGGGGTTCTGGGTGTTTGTCTGATGCATCGCATGAAGCTTTCGGTCGCATTTGTCTCAAGGTCATGTCAAATTTTTTCTAGGATGTGGTTTGCTTGGGGTTAGTTGGTCGTGTCCCGTTTTATTGGTACTTCTCTTATCCTTGGTTTTTGTTTGTTGCTTTGCAGGCATTCTCCTTGATTGTCTGTGTTTGTGGTGTGTGTGTAACCATCTGAATGGCGCCTTCTCATGCTCCTCCCCCTATCCAGTACGTCCCATTAGTTAGTAGGGATTACTCTTCCCTACTTACTTTTGAGCCCCTCACGAAGGCGGGACTTGCTGCTTTTGTGGCCACTCCTTTTCCATTACTTCCAGAGGATCCGTCCGTATGTGATGAGTTCCTGGCCTCTTACAGCAAGAAGACAGGCGTAGTCCAAGGAATGTCTATGACTTTGACATCTCGAGGCCTAGGGAAGGCTCTGTCTTTACCCTTCAAAGGAGAACCTTTTGTGACCACTCGTCAGCTCTTCTCTAATGAAGAGATTCTCAAGCTGTTGCAGAAGCAAACAAGGGAAGTCCTTGATGTTAAGAAAGTGATAAACTCTTCAGGAGTTTCGTTTTCTATGATTACTGATCCCGTATGGAAGACGATGTGTCAGTTCCTTCAGGACAGGTTCATGCCTGCCAAAACGCCATCCCACTATTTGTCCAAAGAGCTTTTCACAGCTTCCAGGATGGTGCTGAAAGCCGTTGCTATTGATTGGAGCACATACCCCCTTACTAAAATGGATCAGCATTTTGTTAAAGTCACGAGGGGTAATGTTACCAATGTTACCTACGGATCATATTTGTCTGCCTTCTTGACCTATTCAGGTTTACAGAAGACTGTACCTCCACCTCCTCCATCAGATCCAGTACCTCCTCCTCCACCTTCAGAAGAGTCAGCCCCTATTGACATTGAGGATGATGATTCTCCGCCTCCCCTGGTCATACAACGTAAACGCTTGAAGAGGGTAGCGGATAAAGCCCCTGCTGTACTTCCCTCAGTGCCTATCCCTGCTACTTCTAGCAGTGAACTCCCTGGGTATCTCACTTGCAATAACCTATTCAGAGCACATAGAGAAGGATCCTTGGAGATCTCAGTTCCTTCCCTGAACAGTCTCGTTTCAGGAGATGCCATTCCTTTCCTCTGCAAGGATATTCAAAGTTCCATTGAGTTGTCAGTGACAGCCTGTGTTCAACAGCTGTACGCATCTTTCTATGAGGAGCTCATGCAGTCCAAAGACCAGTTGCATAAGGCAACATCTGAGTTAGCTTCTGCTAAGGATACCCTAGCAGATTTATTTAAGCAAATGGAACAGCAAACCCAACTGGTTGCCATCCAAAGCGATGAGATTTCTTCATTGAAGACCCAGTTATTCGAGGCTCAGTCACAGGTTACTAGCCTTTCAGCAGAGAAGGAGAGGATGTCCAGCGAAGCGAAAGAATTCCAAGTTCTCTTAGATGACAAGCTTTTAGCTTTACAGACTACTAATGACACAGTGGCCAACCAAGCCTCCCAAATCCAGCAGTTGCAAGATCAGCTTGCAAAGTCCCGCTCTGTTCCTCCAAGCCCTCCTGTTCCATTAATTCCTTCTCTTTCCCAGCAGGACTTGGCTGCCCTACAGAGACAGGCTACTTTGTGCCCTCTATTCCAAGATAAAGTGGAAAGATTGCAGTCCAGAATGGACTTGTTATGGTCTACCTTTGAGCAGTTTCAGGACTTTGTCCTACCAGACCATTCTTTCTTTGTCCACTACCACTTACAGAAGTTGGTCTTCTATATGAAGCTTTCCACGATGGATTTACCTTTTCTAGAGGATGGCTGGAGTGGGGCTTGGTCTGCTGAGTTGTTGACAGAGGTAGTCCGAATGGTCTTTGAAGATTCTGTCACGACAGACACCATGTTGATGTCATATATGTATCTCCGAGGAGATTTGTTAATTCCAGATGAGGTAGATATGGCATGGTATGTGGGGGATGTGGTCTTACAGGCTGTTTTATATGTCAATCATTTGGAGTTGCGCATAGCTGATATGTTTCAAAGTTATTCCTCCAAAGTGGCTGATTGTCAGGATAATTCGTGGCATCCCATGATTGATTCGGTGGTCCTCAATCAAAGACAAAACACAGCTCCTACCTTTGCCCAAAGTACTAACCAACTGAGGATGGATCTCTTAACCTATCTTTTCAAACATAATCCATTTGATGCTATCTTCTTTGATGCCTATCATAGACGATCTCTCTTGGGACCTTCTGTTCCTACCTTCCTCTGTTACCAACAATTGGCTCACCGCTATGCTATATATTTTTCCCTTTGTCAGTCTAATTCCACAATTATTTTACCTCTTCTTTTCCAACCTTCCAATTTCCCTCGAATTCCTATTTTCACTTACTGTTCCTTTATTGAGGATAGGGTATTTTCCCCTTCTCCACCCTGTCCTTCACCCCTCATTAATGTACCCTCCACATTTCCTATTTATCAGTTAACACCGTTCCTTAGTGATTCCTTACAAATTTCTGCCACTCCTTCTTTAACCTTTTCTTCCTTTTATGATTTTTCCTATCCTTCCCTACATCCACTTTCCCTTATTCCACTACCCTCTCCTAACACTTCCATATCTCAACCACCTCAGTTGGTTAGTGACTGTGACGGTTTTGATACTTAGATTTCCAGAAGACGGGGATGGAGTTCGGATGATTGCCTTACAGGACCGCAGATTAATTGGCCAGTAATTCCAGGAGAATGGACAGCTTCCAGTCAAGCTTATCAAAACTATGTTCATTTTGCCCAACAATATTCACAGTCTGCAGATCCCTCAGTGAGATTAACTACTCACTTTGCTTGGTACCTGGCGTATATGCATAGGCACTCTCATACTGATTCAAAGCCTATTCCAAAGTTGTGCATGAATGTCAATGTTAGCATTGATTCCCACCAGCTGGAGATACTGTATTTTCATGCCCTCTGTTTGCCTAGCAGATACTTGGTCCTATTGGAAAGGATGTGCTGTCTCCAATTTTTCCAAAATCCTCCTAAAAACTTTGTAGATGAATCCTTATCTATGGATCGATTCCGACAACATCAATCTTTTAAGAGGGATCATCTTCATTGATACCTTTCCAATGTATGGTGAAAGCTTTTAATGAACAACTCTCTTTTTGAAGAAGTCATTCAGATGGTTGTGTTGTGTATTAGTGTTTGTGTTGTGAGTTCATTTATATCAAACGAACGTGGTGGTTTCCTATGGGATTTCGTGTACGAGCTATGTTTTGGAGATTTGTAGAGATGGGGTCATGGTTGGCAGAGTTTTCCTTTCTTTATATTTTTATATCAGAAACAGGTTATAAGTTGGGGTCGTGGTGGATGGATTCTTTTTGAAAAGATATTGAAGATCAAAGTTGAGCTTTTCTATGAACTTGTATTCCCTTTTTCCTGGGTCGCGAGGACGCTTCCTTATTAAGTGTGGGGATATGTTGAGTGTTGAAATGACTTGTTTTTTGGCTGATTTTTGTTGTTGTTGAGAGCTGAATGGTTGATTTTATGAGATGATTGATTGATTTGGAAGTGGTTTGAGAATGTTTTAGATGATATTGATTGTGTTTTGGAAGTTCATGATGTTTGTTGATGGTTCTGTGATGTTCTGATAGGTTCTGAATGGTTCTGTATACCTTCTGTTTTGTTCTGTTTTGGTCTGTTTTGTTCTGATTGTCTTCTGTAAGGAGGGAAGGAGTATTGATTGATGAAGAATGAGATATTGTGAAAGTTTATTGAATGGTTTGTGAGAGTTTGAAATGATTTGAGAATGAGTTATGTGGTTTTGATGACCTTCTGTAACCTTCTGTAGGTCTTCTATAGAGCTTCTGTTTCTGTTCTGTCTCTGTTCTGTTCTGTACTGTAGCTGTTCTGGTACTGTTCTGTAGACTGTTCTGTATGCTTTTGTAAGTGTTCTGTGGAATGTATGTGTGACTTTGGGAAAGTTTTCTAGCCTTGGAAAGAGGTGAATACAAGTGCAAAAGAGCTGAAAGAAGTGGAAGAAGTAGCTGCTGAAGACTCAAGAGAAGACTAGAGTGAAGTGACAGTAGTGAGCTGTGAAGAGACACTGTAGTGGCTCTGGTGACTCTTCATATCAGACATACCTCTTGGGAGGGGTATCCACGACCTAAGAGTGATTATTGAGAGTAATTTTGAGAGATTGTAGTAAGGATATGATGTATTATTGATGGAGAGAGAGGGAGAGAGTCAGAGATAGCCAATTCTATTAAAACAGAGTGATTGTATATGAGAGATTGAGAGAAAAGACTATGAAGATATTGAAGATGAATACTATGTGATGTTTTTCCATTCAAAGATGGTGTATTTCTTTGCTTTCTTTGTTCCATTGATGAATTTTGTGAGGATGTTGAAGAATATGGTTGATTCTATTAAAACCGTGGGAGATTTACATGATGCTGCATGAAGATTTGTTGTGCCTGGTGTTCTTTTCTTCATTGTGATCATATGAAATATGAAAAACAAGCTTGTTGATGTTACAAGATAGATTTTCTTGCAAGAGAATTCCCTTTTCCTTGGTGTTCCTCTCGGGGCTCCATCCTCACCATCTCCATCTTCTCTGGTTCTACCACTCTTCTTGTATACTAACTACCATAGCCACTTATCATCGTGGGAAGGAAGGATAGACAATTGAGGAGAAGGAGGAGCCACCATCAAGTAGGAAGAGCCACTGTTGAATGCTAGAGGAGATGCCCTATCTAGAGCACCAGGTATGCTCTTATCTTATATTCTTTGGTCTCTACACTACCCATATGTTCACTATACTTAACAATACCTGCACACTTGTGTATTCTAGGTGGTGGGACCTGCATACCTATATACTATAAGTGGCAAACACCCATCACTATCACTCATTCTTTATTCTTTTAGTGACTAATGAATAAGGGAAGGATGGTCACACATTGTAACTATTGGAGTTTCCATATCTTGTCTCTCTCTCTTGCTCTCTTGCTCCACCCTCTATAGTTCACACCTCCCTTGCTTTCACATACTTGTGTTCCCACTGAGGCTTTTCCCTTTAACTAGTATCAAAGCTTGGATCAGGGAGCTACCTCAACATTCACTTCAACAACCTAGATTTGAAATCTTTAGCTGAAGGTTAATGGTTGCTACTCAAGAAGGTATGCATCAGCCCTACGCTTCATAGGCTTCTACTAGACTTGTGTAGACTTCTTCCCAGCATTGAGTAGGCTTTCTTGAGCATCTCTAAGTGATCCTCCACCTTCATTCTCTTCAACATTAGTAGCAGTAAAGGGGGTTACAAACAACATGATGTGCCACAACCTCCCCTTGTCTTTGATGAGTCTGGGCATCTCCTTCATCTCCTTGAGTTCTTGAGCATTTGGGCACACACTTGGCAACTCCCCAAAGAATTATTGGTTCCATTGGAGTACTCTTTGCAATGATTATATATCTGCTCTCTATTGTATATGTAATAGTCTGTGCTCAATAATTGGAGCTCATTTCTTGCTTTTCTACTAATGCTCGTTGGTTACCCAGATACTTGGAATACATTATGGTGATCTCTTCAGGTACCATTGGATTGATTTGAGTTGAGATAGTTCAGTGTTTACAGGGTATTTTATTAGCTATAAATAGTTTTAGAAAACAAATATGTACACTATGAGAGTACACCTATTGGGATTTAATGCTATTTGAATCTACTTCTTTGGATGTATTAATGTATGACATTGATGCTATGCACTTGAATATGCCTATGGAATGCTTTGAGCTTCACATTTGAACTCGATTATCTGCCTTGGAGCTTTGGTCAGTTATTACAATGATCAATTACTTATGGGCTTAAATATTTTATTGGACTTTATGCTCCTAGCTATATGTACTTGATGTATCTTGGATGCTCGAATGTCATGTACATGATGTACTAAGCTTGTCTTGCTCAGTTGACATTTGGTTTTGTTCCTATGGGAGTCACCTGACACTTGAATATTTTGCATTCAAGTAGAGCTTTGGATTTTATGTAGTTGAGCTTAGTCTATTGAGACAGTGGGACTCATTGAGATATGTACATGCTCTCTTGATGCTTATTGGATGTAGTTACCATTTAGTGGGCTGATTTGATTTATGCTTTGGATCTAGCACTTATCTCTATCAATGTGATGTCAATGATATATACACACACTATATGGCTATGTATTGAGCTTCGTTACCCTTGCAGTGGGTTATGAATTTGGTAGTTCCATGTTATCCCTCCTGAGCTTTACTACATGCATGACATCTATACCTATTAGATGAGGTTGTGACCAATCTTGGTACTACTTGCATGCCCAATCACTACTAGCTACTCTTATATATCCCATTTGTTCCATGATATATCTCATTGTGCTGCAAGCTTGGCTTTTCTTGATTGATTACCCATAGTTGGTTTCTTGGACTCACTATTGCATTTATTATAGTAGTGTTGTAAAAATAGGTTTATGCATTATTTATGAGAGCAGATGCTTTGATTCGACAATTTATTAACAGTTAGTGGACATTCCTAAAGCTTGGTGTTTTTTTCCATTTAGAGTTTGTCTTGACTATGATTTGGGACTAATTTGCAATAATTTATAGTACCTTGTCTTCTTGTATTGTGTTTCCTTTTTTGGCATGATGGTTGATGGATCAAATGATAATGCTATCTTTAACATTAACAAATTGGATGGTACGAATTACATGTACTAAAAGGCACAAATATGGCAAGTTTTGGTGCAAAATTTTCAGATTAAGCCATTGAGACATTAGGGTGTCAAGACCAAAAGCTTTGATGTAGAGGATTGGGTTGAATTGCATAAGTTATCCAAATCTATATTCATTTTATCACTCTCTAAGCAGGTCTTCTATAATGTTGTCTCTAAAGGCAAACTATATGGCAGTTATGGGAGAAGATCCATATGATAAGGAGAGCACTGACTCTCAAATGTATTGGCTAAAGCAACTTATGGACCTTCATATAAAGGAGGAAATTTTCATGTCTACCCATTGAAGATAGTTGCATTTTATTTTTAGAGACTTGTCTTCACAAGGGTTTGATTTTAAGGAGAATGTTCCACCATTGTTCTTGTTGGTTACATTATCTAAATCATGGGACACCTTCCATATTTCTATGTGTGCAAGTATGCTTGTTGATGGCCTGAAATTGCAAGATATAGAGAATGCATTATTAAATGAAGAAGTTAACAGAAAGAATGTTGATAATCACCATAGGAGAGACTTTTAGAAGTCTCATTCTCAATCACGTGGATAGTCTCATAGTAAGTCCTATGGCCATAAGTCTATATTAACTTATCATTGTTATGGGAAGCTACTCATATTTGGCCACAGTGCCATGAAATGTGTGATGACAAGCACAAGGAAAAGGGAATGGGAAAAGTGCAGGAAAAGCATGATAATAGCAACATTATCCCTAGTAAGTCCATCATTAAGATTGAAGAGATTAATATATTACTTCAAAAGTTTATTTGGATTATGATTACATGCTTGTAGCTTCTTCTCTTAATGTTTCACAATTGACTAATGCCTCATCTACTGTAATGTGCCCGCTCCTCAAATCGCAGGACATGTCTTAGCAGTCCATTGAGAGATATATCTAGAAGACGTCTCCCGGCACTCCCAAGGAATGGCATGGGGTTTGCCAACTAGGGTCTCTCGAGTCTGCCCCACAATGGAACTAATCCGGCCGTTCCCACTAGGATCGACCTGAAGTCCGGGTTCCTAGTCAACATTGTCTAATGTCATAGACTGACTTTTTCCTAACATTTCTTGTAACGTCTCCTTTGAGGAAAGCTCTTGGCTAACTGAGACCACCCTTCCGTGGGATAGACCATTGGTCACATCCATCATGCTTCCCTCAAGGGTTGTTTTAGTTGTCTAATTACCTACCATGTTATGTTTCACACATAAAAGCAGCTTTTTTAATTAACCCGTTAGTCATAGGTTCCTTTACGTAATTTAGGCCACACACACGAAGACAGGTTAAAACAAGATAAAACACTTCCTTAACTTATCTTCGGATTAATGTGTGTCTCATGCCCATATAGGAGAATTAAGTGCTCCTTCCTACCTGTGCAGAAAAATCCTTTCGTCTTCTGGCAACAAAACCCCAAGGTTTATCCTTCTAAGATTCCGCCTTGTAACTAGTATCAAGACCTCGAGATCTCATCTGGAGTCACGTAGAACACTTGTGTAGGGCCCGGAGGCATTGGGATTTACGGGCAGAGCCCCTAGTGGCACCCAAGCGTCCTCCTACGCCAAGTGATTTCCATAGAGAGACCTCTCACGACGGGTTCGGTCCACATTCTCGGCACGGATTCATAACCCCCTTGGTTAGGGTTTGGCGGCTCGCAGGGGGTAGCTAGCGCCATCCTTCCTTAATTGTCCCTTTAGGAAATCAACCATAGCTGAAGCAACCACCATAGTAACAATTGCTAGGGAAAACATCCCTTTCATTTCCATGGCAATCGGTCATCTCAGACCTGGCCATGAAATCATCAAACACTCCCCACTTGAGTTAACATCTAAAACCACATTAACAAATAGTTGAATGCACAACCTCTTGCTTCAAGGCATCGCAATCCCATTGCATGCACAATTAGAATTTTAACTGGATGTATCAAATCACTTGCTTAAGGGATTTACAACTGTTTCAACCTGCCAAAGCATAACTTGGGTCAACAATCCATTTAGGGTTAGGTCACCAGCTTCAACTAAGCTAGGAGCGTATCCATTTGCGATAATCCACAGCAATATTGATTAAAAAATTCACAGGTAATTCTGCTTATTCCTAATGCCTGGATCACATGTGACTTGCATCTATGAAAGTCTAAGGTTTTGTCTAACGATGCAAGTGTATCTCATGAAGAGAAATTAACATTTTATATGTTTCTTTTAACCATGATTGCGAAATGTGAATTCTAAATGACTATTCATGCACTGAACTGGTTAAAAAGCTATCATTTTATGTGAAGTAAGGCAATAAACTTATCATTTTATGTGTGCAAAAGCTATCATTTTGTGCCTAAAGCTTGTGCGAATTCCAAACTCTACCGTTTCACGCATGCAACTTAGCTCTTAGAGTAAGCAAAACCCTATACACGACATCAATCCTTTCATCCCCTCCACGAGAAATAATTTCTAAATTAATTTTTTTAATGCTTAGAACCTGGGCTTGATTTGTGTGTGCTGTGTTGGTCATTTCGCTCACCCCTCCAGCATTAACGGTGACTTGGACGCCTACGCTTTCGCTTCTTTCTTCTTGGGAGCCATTCACCTCGCAGAGATTGGGCAGTCCGGACCTTAATGGTTTCAGTTAGACATGATCGGTTGGGAAGACCACCGGATGTGGTTCGTTGCCAGGAGAGTGGTTTGGGTGACTCGTAGCGGTTACCCCTTTCTCTCTCCTCTACCTCTCTTCCCACTTCTTTCTCCTTCTGCTCCTTCCTCAACCACTTCTCACCTCTCTTCCTCTACCTTTCTCCTTTCCCTTCTTCTTCTCCTCTCCTCCTTCTCTCCTTCTTCTTTCTCTTCCTCTATTTCTCTCCTACTCCTTCTCTTCTTCTACTACTCTCCCTCTACTTCCCTCTTCCTCTACCTTCTTTTCCTCTCTCCTTGTCCTTCACTCCTTTTCTTCTCCTTCTCTTCCTCTCTCCCTCTTCTCTCTCTCCCCTCTTCTTCCCCTTCTTCTTCTTCTTCTTCTCTCTTCTCTCTCTTCTCTCTTCTTCCTTCTTCTCTTGTCCTTCTTTTATTCTCCTTGTCTTCTTCTCTCCCTCTTCTCTCTTTCCCCTCTTCTTCCCCTTCTTCTTCTTCTCTCTTCTCTCTCTTCTCTCTTCTTCCTTCTTCTCTTCTCCTTCTCTTCTTATCTCCCTCTTCTCTCTCTCCCCTCTTCTTCCCCTTCTTCCCCTTCTTCTTCTCTCTTCTCTCTCTTCTCTCTTCTTCCTTCTTCTCTTCTCCTTCTTTTCTTCTCCTTCTCTTCTTCTCTCCCTCTTCTCTCTCTCCCCTCTTCTTCCCCTTCTTCCCCTTCTTCTTCTCTCTTCTCTCTCTTCTCTCTTCTTCCTTCTTCTCTTCTCCTTCTTTTCTTCTCCTTCTCTTCTTCTCTCCCTCTTCTCTCTCTCCCCCTAGACAGCAAGGTGGAGTGATCATAAGGTGGGGGGTAAAAAATGCTGTCGCCATTGGAGGGGGGGCCCGCTGCCCTGTGCGAGGGAGGAGGGGGAAGGTTTTATAAGGGGGCCACTGCCACCTACGGCCTGCATGCCCCCTAGCTCTCCCACACATCACCCCCCACCCCTCTCTCTATCTCTCTCTATTCTCGCCATGCCACGGAAGGGGGAGAGAGATGGAGAGATTTAAAAAAAATTAAAAAAATTAGGGGGGAGCACGGGGGTCACAGGGGAGGGGAGGAGACATTACATCCTCTCCCCCTTAGAGGAATCGAGATGTCCTCATCTTGAGAGAAACTGGGAAAGACAAACCTAGTTGGGGCTTATAGCCTATATATTTGGGCCCATCAGGCTTTCACTGCGCAACCCTGATTACTCAAATTCTCATCTTAAAATAACAACTTGCCATAACTCATAGAATGTAATAGGATTTATTCCAAGTACAGGACATATTATCTCGAGAGGATCTTCCTAGGACATCTAGTCATTCTCAAAGGTTACAACAGGCTCTAAGCCTTCATGATCATGTGGCTCATAATATGGGCCAAAAGTATAGTTTAGACGGCTTCGCTTGACCGCAGGTTCCTGATTCTCAGGGTCCAACTTAGGACAATCTGTTTGGATGTGTCCTAGTTCATTGCAGTGGAAACATCGGATGTTGGGGCATCTCTTACGGATGTGTCCTATCTCTCCGCACTTGTGCCACCTCTTGTCTTGATCCGGTGAGTCATCTTCATCATAGTTGCCTGATTTAAGTTCTTGGACAATTGGATTCTCTTGGAGTAATGTGTCATGCAAGTCCGTTGGGCGCATTGATTCCAATCGAGTGTTTATGGGTGGATTCAACCCAACACAGAACTTTGACACCTGTTGTGTCATATCCATTGGGGGTGCATACTTTAGGAGTGAAAAAAACTTTGAATAATATGCTTCAAGGGATAATCCTAGCTGCTTCAAGTCGTAGAATTCATTCATCTTTTGTGTGCGGTAGGCAGGTGGCAGTACCTTCCTCGCACCACTTCCTTAAGCTTATTTTAGGTGACGGTCCCCTCTGACATCGCTTGGTCTTTGCACCACTATTTCCACCAAAGTCTTGCTTTGCCTGTGAGCTTAAGTTTGGCAAGCATGGCTTGGTTAGCAGGTGTAGTTCCTGCTGCCTCAAAATAGTCCTCCATGGACTCAATCTAGATCTCGGTGTTAGCTTGAACAGTTCTTCCCTTGCCATCAAACTCGGGTGGCTTAATTTGCTTGAGAAGAAACTTCTTCTCTTTCATGTCAGCATTCATAGGTGCAGAAGGTGCCTAACAGTCAAGCCATACCACTTCGGTTAGGTTATTTAGGTTATGTCTATGATCTAAATATTAATCAATCATGCATCATTAAGAAGTTTTGCTATGATACCAACTCTAACGTGCCCACTCCTCAAATCGCGGGACATGTCTTAGCAGTCCATTGAGAGATATATCTAGAAGACGTCTCCCAGCACTCCCAAGGAATGGCACGGGGTTTGCCAACTAGGGTCTCTCAAGTCTGCCCCGCAATGGAACTAATTCGGCCGTTCCCACTAGGATCGACCTGAAGTCCGGGTTCCTAATCAACATTGTCTAAGGTCATAGACTGACTTTTTCCTAATATTTCCTGTAATCTCCTTTGAGGAAAGCTCTCGGCTAACTGAGACCACCCTCCCATAGGATATACCATTGGTCACATCCACCATGCTTCCCTCGAGGGTTGTTTTAGTTATCTAATTACCTACCACGTTATGTTTGACACATAAAAGCAGCTTCCTTAATTAACCCATTAGTCACAAGTTCCTTTACGTAATTTAGGCCATAGACATGAAGACAGGTTAAAACAAGATAAAACACTTCCTTAACTTATCTTCGGATTAATGTGTGTCTCCTGCCCATATAGGAGAATTAAGTGCTCCTTCCTGCCTTTGCAGAAAAATCCTTTTGTCTTCCGGCAAAAAACCCCAAGGGTTATCCTTCCAAGATTCCGCCTTGTAACTAGTATCAAGATCTCGAGATCCCATCTCGAGTCACGTAGAATACTTGTGTAGGGCCCGGAGGCATTGGGATTTACGGCCAGAGCCCCTAGTGGCACCCAAGCGTCCTCCTATGCCAAGTGATTTCCATAGAGAGACCTCTCGCGGCGGGTTTGGTCCACATTCCCGGCATGGATTCATAACCCCCTTGGTTAGGGTTTGGCAGCTCGTAGGGGGTAGCTAGCGCCATCCTTCCTTAATTATCCCTTTAGGAAATCAACCATAGCTGAAGCAACCAGCATAGTAATAATTGCTAGGGAGAACATCCCTTTCATTTCCATGGCAATCAGTCATCTCAGACCCGGCCATGAAATCATCAAACACTCCCCACTTGAGTTAACATCCAAAACCACATTAACAAACAATTGAATGCACGACCTCTTCCTTCAAGGCATCGCAATCCCATTGCATGCACAATTAGAATTTTAACTGGATGTATCAAATCACTTGCTTAAGGGATTTACAACATTTTCAACCTGCCAATCATAACTTGGGTCAACAATCCGTTTAGGGTTAGGTCACTAGCTTCAACTAAGCTAGGAGCGTATCCATTTGCGATAGTCCACAGCAATATTAATTAAAAAATTCGCAGGCAATTCTACTTATTCCTAATGCCCGGATCACATGTGACTTGCATCTATGAAAGTCTAGGGTTTTGTCTAATGATGCAAGTGTATCTCATGAAGAGAAATTAACATTTTATGTGTTTCTTTTAACCATGATTGCGAAACGTGAATTCTAAATGACTATTCATGCATTGAACTGGTTAAAAAGCTATCATTTTATGTGAAGTAAGGCGATAACCTTATCATTTTATGCGTGCAAAAGCTATCATTTTGTGCCTAAAGCTTGTGCGAATTCCAAACTCTACCATTTCGCACATGCAACTTAGCTCTTAGAGTAAACAAAACCCTATGCATAACATCAATCCTTTCATCCCCTCCACGAGAAATAATTCCTAAATTAATTTTTTTAACACTTAGAACCTGGGCTTGATTCGTGTGTGCCGCGTTGGTCATTCCGCTCACCCCTCCAACATTAACGGTGGCTTGGGCGCCTACGCTTCCTGTGACTTTCTTCTTGGGAGCCATTCACCTCGCGGAGATTGGGCAGTCTGGACCTTAACGGTTTCGGTTAAACACGATCGGTTGGGAAGACTACCGGATGTGGTTCGTTTCCAGGAGAGTGGTTTGAGTGACTCGTAGCGGTTATCCCCTTTCTCTCTCCTCTACCTCTCTTCCCACTTCTTTCTGCTTCTGCTCCTTCCTCTTTTCCTTCCTCTACCACTTCTCACCTCTCTTCCTCTACCTCTTCTTCTTCCTCCTCTACCTCTCTCATTTCCCTTCTTCTTCTCCTCTCCTCCCTCTCTCCCTCTTCTTTCTCTTCCTCTATCTCTCTCCTACTCCTTCTCTTCTTCTACTACTGTCCCTCTACTTCCCTCTTCCTCTACCTTCTTTTCCTCCCTCGTTCTCCTTCACTCCTTTTCTTCTCCTTCTCTTCCTCTCTCCCCTCTTCTTCCCCTTCTTCTTCTTTTTCTTCTCTCTTCTCTCTCTTCTCTCTTCTTCCTTCTTATCTTCTCCTTCTCTTCTTCTCTCCCTCTTCTCTCTCTCCCCTTTTCTTCCCCTTCTTCTTCTTCTTCGTCTCTATTCTCTCTTCTTCCTTCTTCTCTTCTCCTTCTTTTCTTCTCCTTCTCTTCTTCTCTCCCTCTTCTCTCTCTCCCCTCTTCTTCCCCTTCTTCTTCTTCTTCTTCTTCTTCTTCTTCTTCTTCTTCTTCTTCTTCTTCTTCTTCTTCTTCTCTTCTCCTTCTCTTCTTCTCTCCCTCTTCTCTCTCTCTCCCTAGGCAATAAGGCGGTGTGATCACAGGGTGAAGGGGGAAAAATGTTGTCGCCGCTGGAGGGGGGCCCGCTACCCTGTGCGAGGGAGGCTGGAGGGGATCCGCCTGTGGACACTAGAGGGGGGCCATTGCCCTGTGCGAGGGAGGAGGGGGAGGTTTTATAGGGGGGCCGCTACCACCTATGGCCTGCATGCCCCCCAACTCCCACACATCACCCCTCTCTCTCTCTCTCTCTCTCTCTCTCTCTCTCTCTCTCTCTCTCTCTCTCTCTCTCTCTCTCTCTCTCTCTCTCTCTCTCTCTCTCTCTCTCTCTCTCTCTCTCTCTCTCTCCCCTTGCCATGCCACGACAAGGGGAGAGAGAGGGAGAGATTCATAAAAATTTAAAAAAAGTAGGGGGGACTGTTCCTATAGGGGGAGCACGGGGGTCACGGGGGAGGGGGGAAAGGAGACATTACATCTACTTATGCTCAATGTTGGCCGATCAATTCAAGGGCTTTATTTCATATTACCTCTTATTGAAAGTGGTTCCACTGTCAAGATTGTGGGAGAGAAGGAAGGAGTCTCACTTGTAGCTTTCTTGCTTGCACAATGGGGGAATGCACACAAAGGTGGAGGCTGAAAACAGTTTTCCTCTTCTTAGTTGTGTAAGCCAAAAGAACTCTTATACAAAGAAATAGAAGAACCCTATATATGGGTCTCAAACCAAACTCAACTAACTAAGGTGGCATACTAACTGAACCACGAACTAGAGTAGATAAGGATAGCTGTCATGTAGCTATTTTTCATGGGCGGTGTACCAACCGCATCTGCAACGCGTTGGTGACATAAATGCACAACGGTCACCCTGGCATATCACGAGTGGAGCTTGATATCTCAACACTCCCCCTCGAGCTCAATCCCAATTCCTGCACACCAAGTAGGTCTCTGAACTTGTGCAGCTTCTCTATGCCCAATGCCTTCGTGAATATGTCAGCTACCTGATCCTCTGTGCTGACATAAACTAGATCAATAAGACCTAGTAAAACCCTCTCCCGCACATAGTGATAATGCACCTCAATGTGCTTTGTTCTAGCATGATAGACTGGGTTATTTGCCAAGTGTATACTACTCATGTTGTCACAATAAATGGCAACTGGCCCATCTGTAGGCTGATGCATATCATAAAGTAGCTTATGCAACCAAGCTACCTCACATGCAGCCATTGCTGCACCCCTGTACTCAGTCTTCGTGCTCGACAAGGCAACTGTAGGCTGTTTCTTGCTGCTCCAAGTGACTGCAGCACTCCCAAAAGAGAACACATACCCACCACTGGTAGATCGTCTATCAGAAATACTACCAGCCTAATCAGCATCAGTGTATCCATGCAACTGTATCTGAACCCCAGTCTCATAAAGTAGTCCATACTGCAATGTGGACTTCACATACCTGAGTATGCATCTAGCCGCATCCAAATGCAGTTTCCTTGGAGGCTGCATAAACTGACTTACCAGTCCAACAGCATAGCTCAAATCTGGCCTGGTAATAGTCATATAAATCAAGCTTCCTACTATGCGTCTGTACATAGTAGGGTCTTCCAGAAGCTCACCTACATCTGTGCTCAGCTTCACATTCTGCTCCAAAGGAACTGAAATAGGCTTACAGCCTGTCATCCCATATTTGGACAGCATGTCCAATCCATACTGCCTCTGCAAGAGCTGTATCCCACTTGGTGATCTAATCACCTCAATGCCCAAGAAATAATGCAACTCTCCCAAATCCTTCATCTCAAACTTTTGCTTCAATAGCATTTTCACATGAAGGATATCTTCATCACTGTCACCTGTCATAATCAAATCATCAACATAAATGACAAGTAGCATAATACCTTTCTCTGTTTTTCTCACATAAAGTGAGAAATCTGCCTTGGAAATCTGAAAGCCAATAGTGACAAGATACTGTCCTATCTTGTCAGACCATACTCTAGGTGCTTGCTTCAAGCCATACAATGCTTTCTTCAACCTGCAAACAAACTCAGGATGAACAGCATGCACATAACCTGGTGGCTGCTCCATATATACCTCTTCTTGCAAATCACCATGCAAGAAGGCATTCTTTACATCCATCTGATGTAAAGACCATTCCTTTGATGCAGCCATAGAAATGACTGCTCTTACAGTTGCCATCCTTGCAACCGGACTGAATTTTTCTTCATAATCAATGCCATATGTTTGTGCATACCCTTTGACTACTAATCTTGCCTTGTATCTATTCACAGAACCATCTGCATTGTGCTTCACCTTATAAACCCACTTACAACCAATTGCATTCTTACCTTTAGGCAAAGGTACCAATTCCCATGTAGCATTTGCTTCCAAGGCATCCATTTCTTCATCCATGGCTTTCTCCCATTTTTCTTTTCCCATGGCTTGCTCAAAAGAAGTGGGTTCTGGTTCTTGTATCACTTTGATCATATATGCATAGTGAATGGCTGTAAATCCATCATATTTCAGCCTATCCACAGGATATCTAGCTCTGGTAGACCTGCGCAAAGTAGGTTCACTCCCAGGTGCTCTCAAAACATCTCTAGTCTTCCTTACTCCAGGTGTAACAATAGAAGGAATACCCAACTCATAATCAATGCTCTATTCTGAGCCACTGGATTCACCATCCACATAAGAGTAACCTGCATTCACATCAAACATAGGCTGATCTACCTTCTCTTTTCCTTTTCGTGATACCTGAATACCACTATCTGCATTGCTTTGAGAGGATTCTCCTTATCTCAATCTGCCTGTCCATGGCGAAGAATGTGAACCACTGCTAGAGGACGCTCCAGGTCTACTAATATTTTGTGACTGCTGCTGTGAATTTTGTGCAGCATTACCGTTTTGTGCATCTACATCATCAATCACATTTATTGGTTTATACCAGCTACTCATCTCATTAAAAACAACATCTCTGCTCACTGTAAACTTACGAGTAGAAGGGTTATAGCATCTATACCCTTTTTGCTGCAGAGAGTAACCAATAAAGATGCACTTCTCAGCTTTTGGATCCAACTTGGATCTCAACTCATCTGGCACATGTACATAGGTAATGCAACCAAAAATTTTCAAATGAGAAATATCTGGTTTGCTACTAGTATACCTCTCCTCTGGAGTCATCCCATGTATTGATGCAGTGGGAGTCCTGTTCATTATATAGACTGTTGTAGCAACTGCTTCAGCCCAGTAAAAATCTGGCAAGTCTTTTTTGTTGAGCATGGCACGAGATACCTCTCCAATATGCATGTTTTTTCTTTCTGCAATTCCATTTTGCTATGGGGTATGACTGCATGAATATTGCTGCTTTATGCCATGCTCCTGCAAGAACCTTGCAAACTCATTTGAGAGGTACTCTCCCCCTCCATCTGACCTTAGGCATTTTATCTGCAGGCCTGTTTCTTTTTCAATCATAGCTTTAAGAGTTTTGAAATGCCCAAAAACTTCACTTTTCTTTTTCATAAAATACACCCAAACTTTTCTGCTATAGTCATCAATAAAAGTGATAAAATAATGACAGCCTCCAAGAGATGCAGCTTTAGTAGTCCACACATCAGAGTGGATTAATTCCAATGGCTTCTTACTCTCTTGAACATGTCTAGGAGATGGTTTCCTTGCCTGCTTTCCAAACTGACAGGCTTCACATACCTTATGCATTTCTGCAACCTTGAATTTTGGCAATCCTGCAACAATATTTTGGGCCTGCATTGATTTAAGTCGCTGTACATTAACATGACCAATGCGTTTATGCCAGATATCAATATCTGCAACTACACCGGTCCCATGTGCAAACATTGTTGCGCTCAATTCAGACATGTCTGCATCCAACGTAAACATTCTGCCCTTCTTCTTTCCTTTTGCTATCAAGCGACCTTTATTTTTATATCCTCAACAAAGCATCCACGAGGATTAAATCTGACCTGCAAGCCCTGCTCAACCATTTGACCAACAGAAACCAGATTCTTGGTGATATTCGGGACATGAAATACATCGGACAGGTATTTCTTTTTCCCATCCTGCATAGACAAAGGAATTTTTCCAATCTGCACAATAGGATGTGCAGTATCATCACCAATCTCCACAAATCTTGGTTTTTCCATTTTCCTTGCATCCTCCATCCATTCTGCATGACCTGTCATGTGGTTTGATGCACCTGAGTCAACATACCACACATCGTTGCTTTCTTCTGCACTTGTCACAGAATTGTTCATGTGCTGCACCATAAACAAATGCTCATTTCTGTCATCACCCTGTCTACTAGAAGATGCATAATTCCCTTGTTGCAATTTTCCATTCATGATGTCATTCTGCTTTTTATAGCAGTCTTTAGCCATATGACCCATTTTACCACAGTAGTAACATTTAACATTGTTTTTTGCATTTTGGCCTCTTTGCCATCCACCAAGATCTCTTTGGCTCCCCCTGCCTCTAGAATTACCACGTCCTCCTCCATAGGACTGGTTTTCTTGAGTTTGCTGCATATTCTGATTTCTACCATGGCCTCCAAATCGGCCTCCTCTACCTCTGCCTCTACCTCTTCCAGCATTTGAGTAGAAGACATTTTCTTTTGAAGTTCCTCCTGAAGAAGATGCACCACCATTTCTCAGCTCCTCAGAAATTAGAAGAGAAATCAACTCCTCAAAATCAGGAAATCTTTCACGAACTGAAATGGATGTCCGAAACTGTGCATAATCCTTTCCTAGACCATTTAAGGTCACAGAAACTAAATCATCATCTTCCACTGGCGACCCAATGGAAGCAAGTGCATCTGCAATCTTCTTCACCTTCATGTGGTAGTCATTGATGCTCATATTTTCTCTTTGCACATTATGCAACTCTTGCTTGAGCTGCATTTTCCTGGCTTGCGTATTTGTGCTATACATTTTTGACAAAGTATCCCATGCCTCCTTTGGCGTACTTGCATCCTGAATATGCACAATTATAGAGTCTGAAATACTGATAGACAGCCAGTACATAACTTTCCTGGCTCTCTCATGCCATGCTTTGAATGCCTGCATTTGCTGTTGATTGGGAACATCAGGAAGAAATGGTTCTTCTTCATTTCCTGCAACAAATTCCCAATATCCTTTTCCCATAAGGAAATTCGTCATTCTAAACTTCCATGCTTGGAAGTTGTTCTTGTCAAGCTTTTCAGTTACAATCTGTGAAAGAGAATCAGACACCATTACAGAATACTGCAAAAAATTCTGTCACTGCAGAGAACACAGCTTCAGTCTCACAAGGGCAAATCTGCAAAACTGACGAAAGTGGTATTTAACCACACAGTCACTTCCTAGTGACGATTTTGCATCAACAGGCAACAAGGATGATTCTGTAACTCCCAATGTCTCTGCGCATAGGCATACGATGCAATTTCTACAATAACTTTTCACCGATCTGTAGAACAGTGGCTGCACAGCATAAAACTGGGCCTTTTTCTGAGTGCGTGCAAAAAACTTCCGCCTCCAAAATAGGCCCCGAAATGGCGTCTCAACCAGAACACCGCGAAGGGCGTCTCAACCAGAACACCGCGAGCTTGGCTTGCTTTCTTGAGCTCCTTATCACGAACAAGGCTCTGATACCATGTCAAGATTGTGGAAAAGAAGGAAGGAGTCTCACTTGTAGCTTTCTTGCTTGCACAATGGGGGAATACACACAAAGGTGGAGGCTGAAAACAGTTTTCCTCTTCTTAGTTGTGTAAGCCAAAAGAACTCTTATACAAAGAAATAGAAGAACCCTATATATGGGTCTCAAAAACTCAACTAACTAAGGTGGCATACTAACTGAACCACGAACTAGAGTAGATAAGGATAGCTGTCATGTAGCTATTATTCATGGGCGGTGTACCAACCGCATTTGCAACATGTCGGTGACATAAATGCACAACGGTCACCCTGGCATATCACGAGTGGAGCTCGATATCTCAACATCCACTTCTATCACAGCATGACAAGATCTATCAAGTTGGATAATGACTTGGCATTGGATATTATTGATGTAGAGATCTATGGCTACAGTTTACTTTAGGCAACATCTTTACTTTGCATGATGTGCACCATGTTTTGGCTTTGACCAAAAGCATATTCTATGTTGGAGAATTGGATAATGTAGTCTACTTTGTATATTTGGCAATTCCTCATGGAAGATTACCCATGGGAATCTTGTCCTTGCACAAGATGCCAAGTATGGCATTCTTTATTCCTTGTTTTTGGGTCTGTGGACCATGTTCTGGCAATGGCTACAATATTACATGTATCGTTATGGCATTGTCAATGTTGGCACATGTCATTGAAGAGAATGAAAATACTTACCTATTTGTAGTATCTTCTACCCCTTCACTATAAATGTTTTGATACTTATGATCATTGTCTTTATGGTAGGCAAACACGTAGTTCGCATAAGAAGTCTTGGCATTACACCCGTGGGTGAGTCTATAGCTCTTCTTCATTTTGATATTTGTGGACCTATGCCTTATCAATTGTTATGTGGCATAAAGTATTTTGTTTCTTTCATTGATGATTACTCACATAAGATTTGGGCATATCCCATAAAGCATAAATCAAAAGTATGAGCTATGTTTCAGCATTGGCTTGCACTTATGGAGAACTAGTCTAGGTATAGGTTGAAATGCCTACAATCAAACAATGGGAGTGAGTATGTATCTAAATCCTTTGAGTAGTTTTGTGATAATAAGGGTATTAAGTATTAGTTGATTGCCCCATACATCCCACCTGAGAATGGTATGGATGAGTGCATGAATAGAAAGATTCAGAAGAGAGTCAATTGTATGCTTAGCCACCAAGTAGGCTTACTGCAATGTTTCTAGTTGAGAGAGTTACTACTATTGTACATTTGATTAATACATTCCCATATACTACTATTGACTATCATGTTGCAAAGGAGGTATGGTTTAAAAAACCTCCATCATGTGCTCATTTTTGCATCTTTGGTTGTGAGGCTTTTTTCCATGTTTCCAAGGATAAGCACAATAAGTTGGATCCTAAGTTAGTGAAATATATCTTTCTTGGTTATGGGCATATAAGTGAGATGGATTATCACTAATGGGATCCACAGGTTCAGAAGGTCATTTGCAACCATTATATTATTTTTCATGAAGAGAAAATGCCTAAGCAGTCTAAGCATGTAGTTGAGGTACATAGGGTGATATTTTAGGAGGAGCCTCCTCGCGTACAGTTAGCTAGACAACTTGTAGTAACTAATACTCTAGTGTCCCATGAACATGATACTAGATAAGATGTACAGGCTGAGCCTATTGTGAGACATTCTACTAGAGATAGACGTCCTCCTGAGCGGTTTGCATCCTCTATGGACCATGTTATGGTGATCGATGCTGGTTAGTCTCTTACTTATGATGAGGCCATGTGTAGAGGTAATAGTTACTCTTAGGAGCGGGCCACACAACCATAGTATGACTCATTGCAAAAAAATCATATGTGAAATTTGGTTCCTTTTCCTAATGGAAAGAGTGCTTTTCCATGCAAGTGGGTGTACAAGTTGAAGAGTACCCCTAGATGCCCTAAGTTAGTATATAAGGCAATTTACTAAGGGTTTTAAGCAAGAGCATAGTATTGACTTCAATGAAGTCTTCTCTCTTGTAATCAAGATGACTATCCTACACTTGGTACTAGCTTTGGTTGCTTAGTTAGATTTGGACCTTTATCAAATGGATATAAAGATGGATTTCTTACATGGGAACTTGCAGGATGAGATTTATATGTAGCAGCCTAATGGCTTTGGGGGAAAATATTGAGAACAACTAGTGTGTAAGTTGAGAAAGAGCCTTTATGGCCTTAAGTAGGTACCTAGAGAATAGTACTACAAGTTTGATGCTTTCATGCATTCAAAGGGATATACTTGTAGTAATATGGATCCATATTTATACATGAAGAAGACCCATGATGGTAGCCTGAAGATTTTGGTACTCTATATGGATGACATGTTGATTGCTGGGAGCGCTCATGATGAGTTGGATGCCTTGAAAAGTTAGCTCAAGAAGAGCTTTGACATGAAGGATATGGGATATGTCTCACATATTCAAAGATCCCTCATCCATCTCCACAACCAACATCCTTTCTACTATTGGAAAGGGGGGATAGTAGGGAAGCGTGAGAAGCAATTGTATTCCTGAGGCACATATGTGCATCCACCCACACACACCATAACATCCACCTTGTTGTATTACCTAACCTCACACGTAGAATGCTCCACTCGCCTTAAGACACATCCTCATTTAGTGTAGTTCTCACTTAGTGTATCTAGTCCACTAGTTACCTTAGCATACATTGCAATCACACATAGTGTAGTTGCACCTCTTCCATACACAAGCACATCACAATGCACTAGTGTATTACTTCACACATAGGACCTAATCACACCCCTACACATAGTGCAATAAGAGCGCACATACACACATTGCGCCTAGTGCATTAGTGTACCAAAGGCCCTAGTTAGGTTCACCTTGTGCACTAGTACTCGCTACATGTGTATAACCACCTCGTATACCAGTCATGCACACACCTAGACATATCTCATGTTAGTGCATGTATGCTAGGCACAAACCCAAATATACTAACAACTAGAAATATTTTAGAGTACCTAGTGCCACATGATTATGATAAAACACCCTACCCCTTGACCTTAATTAGTACACACCTTCCTTAGAACACATTGCACCATCGCCACACTTATACTCACTCATAACATACCTAGTTGCCTTGTGCACAACAGTGTGCACATGTGCTAAGTGCACTTACCTTGGACTACTCTAATGCACAAATATTAGTACACCACCCTTGCATCCTAGCACACACACCCCCTTGCATCATAAGTGCATGCTCTTTTTCGGCATGTCTTGGGTGCTTAAAGTCCTACTCTCATTGGCATAGGATAGAGTGACTCATCCCATCAAATCCCACGAATTGATATGCACAAACAACCATAAAAAGCAGCAAGCTGCCACAAAATAAAATACACAACAAGACACAAGAACAACTCTCACCCTACCCCCTAACAAGATCAAGGCATGAAATCCATGAGGGAGAGGTCCAGCATAATCAAAAAAAAATCAAGAGCGAGTCACTTACCAACTGATCCAACACAAATTAACTAAAAAGAACCATCAAAGAAGTCATCCTAGGTGGTGGCATGAACTATCTACCCAGCTTAGGAAAAATGGATCAGTAACTTCTACTAGCCGAGGACTCCTATAGTCTGGTCAGCATATATGGCATTAGTCTCACATTGTCTTGACTTGGTACCCAATAACCTACCAAACCCTCTCAAGGCGACACTTACATCTTGGTTTTTTTTGCTCATTTATTTTCACTCCAACCTTCTAGCTAGAAGCCACCCCTAGGAAGACAAGGCATTGAACTTATCCCTAGGAAGTTACAAGGCCCTCGTGAGGCGATGATCAATTGCTCTTAAGATTTTTCTTCTTTTCCTTTTCTAATTGAGGGGTTAGAACCCCTTTTTATACACCTCTATATTTTTATATTTCAAGAATATTCAAAATTTTCTCTTATTTTTATTTTGGGAGGCTTCTCTAACTGCCTCACTACTAATAAAAGCTCCTAAAAACAGTTGTCTAGCAAGCTAGCAGAACAAGGTCACTAGGACTACCTTTGAAAATAGTTCTTAGAACGCTTGAATGACTTGATAGGAGGCAAACAACTGCTTGGGCCTCCCTAGATAGACCTAACCTAACCATGGGACTCCATGGCTTGATTGCCGATCCCCAACAAATGAAAAAACCCCCACAAGTACATAAACACATATAGCATAGAGAGAAAGTACTCGTAAAGAAAAAATATCACCTAGAATTGGCCATAAGAAGCTTCTGTGCAACAAGAGGCTCCCCTAGGTTTTGCTAAATCAGTATAGCATAGTACTAAAACAAAACCATTAACTGCACCTGCACTAGACAGACACATGGCCCTCTTGGCCTAACGAAATAATTCATGAAACCACCATTCAACAGTGTACTGCTGAAACAAACCCTTGGTCCTATCATAACTCTACTAAAGCATAAGACTGACCAAGGTTGAGGGCTCCCATGGCCCTACATTAAGTGCATCAGGTTATTAGCTAACCCCCTTGTATAAATAGCAAGGGATGTCCGACAAATATGATGATAAATGATCCTATGCATCCATGACAGAGTAGGAAGGTGACTCATAATCCATACTAACCCATTGGTGGTAAAAATAGGATATGTCAACAAGAAATCCCTAAAGTAGTCCTAAGCTGATATTAGGAGGAAATTGTAAGAGTTTCACATGACCACAATTGAAAAAGATATCCTAAACAAAATCATAATTGGCTAGGGAATTTGCAAAGTGATTCCATTATCGAGGGAATAAGCTAGCAAGTCACTACCTCAAAAATATGTATCATATCCAAGGCTCCAGGATGGTACATTTATAGAATAGGATCCCTCACACTATACGTCCCATTCAATTGATTGATCACTAGTCTCGAGTCACCTTTTACCAATAATCAACATATACCACCACGTTGGGTTGCATTGAGTCCCAGGATTAAGGCATTTGATTTTTCCATGTTATTCATAAAAGAAATGCCAAGATATGCTCCCATTTTCATAACAACTCTATGCCGAGCATCTTTAATGGCCACACCAACACTCGTTTGTTGCGTGTCTTTGTAGCCATTGATGACTCTGCCTCCTCTTCCATATTTTCAACCTCCTTTGGTGGTGTAGGCTCCATTCTCTCAATTCTACGGGCTTTCTTCACCGGCATTGCTTCAACCTCTACTACTTTGGCCTTCCCTTTGACGTCACTCTCATCTAAACTAATTATCGTGACATCATGATTCTCTGGCGGTTGGATAGGCAAGGGCGACACCTCTGCAAGTGGTCGAGGATGCTGGAGAACTTGAACCGGTGGTGGAGGCCTTGGATTTGGTGGAACAAACCTTTCCCTAGGTGGTGTCACTTGTTTTCCCCTCCTTCTTGGTTGGAACCCATTTCCTGGAAAATGCCTAGGATGAGGGCAAAGTACATACCATGGCCAATCTCCCCACAATTATAGCAAACATACTCTCTTTCTTGTCTCCTTGGACCCTGATTGCCTTCATTTATGAGGGAAAGGGGTCGTACTCCTTGCACCAAATTTAGCAAAAGGCTTTGAAGTTGATTAGTAATGCGTTGTAGGAGCTCTTGCTGTGGCATCTCCGGTTCAGGTGGGGCCTCTGCTATTTCTCTAGGCCTTGGCATGGTTGGTAAAACCTGCATGGGCTCAACTCCCCCCTTCAACTGGGCTTGATACTTCAATTTTCTATCTTTCTCCCTGGCATAAGTGACTGATTCTTCATAGGATGTGGAAAACTTTCCTTTGACCTTCTCCCTTAGTAGAGGATGAAGTCCGGCTAGAAAACAATCTTTCTTAAGGCAATCAGGTACTCTTTCTCCCTCGGCTAAGGAGGCTATCCATTTATCCCACAATTTTATAAACATGCCTTCATATGCTTGGTACTCCCCTAGTAACGTTTGGCGAAGATCTAAGAGTTGTCTCCAAATATATTCAGGTGGCTCTGTATCTTGGTACTTGTGCATGAATGCGGTCTTGAGATCCTCCCAATTACCCCTTGTAGCCTCCGAGAGAGCTTGATACCACACTCGAGCATCACCCTTTAGAACTAAAGGGAATGTTCGTACTTTGGTTGCTTCATCATCTCGGCCTGTGACTAGGAAGGCCATTTTTAAGTCATCCAAAAAGTCTAGAGCTTTCTCCCCTTTGTGCCCAAAAAAACTTGGAAATGCCATGTTGCCTTAGTAGAGTACGAAGATGAAAACGTCTAGACTTAAGTTGTATTTTATGAGGGGAAGGATGAATGGGTTCACAGATGCATTGATTTCAGCAAGACGTCTAGGTCCCAGTATGTTTCTAATAATGCCTTGGAATCTAAGCTTTGTGCTGGCTACAATATGCACAGTTTGCATAGCAAGTGGACAGATAGGTCCATACAACTCGTGGAGATTCATGAGAAATTATTATAATAAGATAAATACATGTACATTGAAGGATGCATTGTAGTCTAGCATTGGGAAGATTATAGATTCTGGTGATACAAGAATCTCCCTTAATCTTTTAGCCCCAAAGTACATGACAAGGCGCTGCTGGAAGAAAATCTTCCTACTAATGCATACATTAACTCGGATGTTTTGTACAGAGTGGAATGTATAGAAATTCGGGCCATTATTATTATTCATGAGTGGAGACTACTTAAGGGAGTAGAGGGAATGCACTTTCTTGAATTATGAAGGATTTTTCCCAGAGTGTTTCTTTCTGGAACCCACCAACTTTGCTATACAGAGAATTTGCTCACCAATGGTTGTTCTTGCCTTAGTGTGTCCATCCTCGGCGACATATATTTCATAAGGTGTGATGGTCACCTTTTCAACCACACCCAACCTTCGAGCTAACAACAATTGAAGGTAGTCTTCATACTTTGCACTTCTACAAAACTCCACACCGTTCATGCATAGTCGTCCTCCTTTGATGTGGATTAGGCCAGAGAGAGAGAGAGATTTGATGATTTGGAGACGATTACCTCTCGGAAGGGCCTACCCGCATATGTGCCGTCATCCAATAGGCATACTTCCTTTCTTGGGCTTCCTTGGGAGACCATTGTGGGAGTCGTGGACTTCGACCAGCTTCAAAAACAGTTGGTGAAGGCGTTAAGGAAGAGCCACTTGGGAAACTTGATGTAGAGTATGCACCACCATGTGTTGTATCGTCCCACATAAGGAGGTAGAGAATTGTGGTTGAGAATGTCCTCAGTGGGGGCACCAAAAATGAGGGCTGAAATGATGAACGGGTTGCCTTTTACCCATCCAACCTCCAATCCTCACTAAGACAACTAAAGAGGGGCACCACCTAGCCAAAGGGAGGATGGGCTAGGACATCCTTTTTCTCAAAGAGAATCAAGAGAACCAAGACACAAATTTACAAGAGAGAATATATGTACTAGACACCATATTAGAATATGAGAGAGAGAGATGAGAGGAGAGGGAGATAATAGGAGAAGAGATAGAGGAAGCTTGCCATTATGCTACATGGAATGAGAAGATGAGAAGAGAGGGAGATAATAGGAGAAGAGGTAGAGGAAGCTTGCCATTATGCTACATAATAAAAGAACTCACTCATAGCTCACCTCAAAGAGATGGACTAGTATGAGGGTATTCTAGAGTGCTCTCATGGGCTTGTCATTGTCCTCCTCCCTCTCTTCATTCTTCATGGGCTCTTTATATGGCCTCCATGAGGGATTAGATTAAGCCAATCTTCTTGATTAACATAATCCTAGATGATGTATGGAATCTTTGAAAATATGGAGAATAGTGGATGGGAGAAGTCCCCACCTTGGTCATCATGCAAGAAGCCAAGGGTGGTGGTAGACAAAATAGAGAAATGGAGCTAGATTACAAGAGGTGGGTGCCCAAAGCACATTATTATAATATATTTACAAGAAGGATAGAGTGGAAAGTTGGTGTGGTGAAAGAGAGAAGCAAATTGCATATAGCCAGCAGTCTGTGCCTTCGTAACTTCAAATCCGTGAAGAATCTGAAAAAAGTTTCTTCTGCAACTTTGTAGACTAGGTCGAAACCAATCGGGCAGCACGAAAATTTTCTTGAAATTTGCTTTTTCTTGGGAGTTATCAAGATTATAAAAAACGGCTTGCAAAAGCTGCTTTGACTTTAGTCTCCCATATATATATAAATACATATAAGCATATGACAAAAGGGGTCCATGCTTGTAAGCTTTTGTGCAAGATCCAAGTGAGACCATGATGTGGATATTGACTTGTGTGCTAGGGTGAGGTGTCCTCTAATGATAGTGATAGATTCCAAATCTTAGTGATGCAGACGGAGCCCATGTGTAGTTGGAGGCTAGTCCTTTGAAAAAATATATGCACTCACTCAACTCCTATGTGTAATCCATTTTCATCTTCACTAAGATAACCATCCCTTTTACCCTTTACATTAACATGCCTCCTAAGAACTTGTTCCTCCCATTTGCTAGAGTTATCATAATCGAGAAGCAATGTTGCATACCTAGTGCTTGAAGAGTAAATCCAAAGTGATATGGTAAGCTCTTGATAGGGGCTTTGGCCAAATTTTGTGGTAATAATCCGGGTTGTAAAAAACCCGGATCATTAGCCCTCCCCTTAGGCTAGAGGTATTCATGCCTCTAGCTTGATAATGATGGTCCAATAGAGCAAGGAGGACTGCACCCCCTCATTGGTGGCTCTTCATTGAATGACTGCTCCAAAGTGTTCATATTTCTTTGAAAATAAGGCTTCAGATCGCCATCCATTTACCCTTGTCTTGTGAACCTTCCCACCCATGTCACCTAGCTTATAGCTGCCATTTGGATATCTCCTTATGACCATGAATGGCCCTTCCCACTTGAACACAAGTTTAGCATCCTTTCTGTTATCAAAGCCGTTATCATAACGTAGCACAAGTGATCCTTCCCTTATGTGTTTGCTAGCCAGCTTCTTATTAAATGACTTCCTTCTCTCTTCAGCTTGCATGGAATAGTGTTGGACTGTTGCTTCTCTGTCTAACTCCAGCCTCTCTAGATCCAAGATCCTATCCTCTAACTTCTTATCTTGATTTTTCTCTCGATTGGCTACTAAAACACGCAAGCTGGCCAGTTCCACCTCTATAGGAAGCAAAGCCTCTTGGCCATAGACGAGGTGAAATGGAGTATAGCCAAGTGAGGTTCTAAATGAAGTCCTGTAGGCCCAAAGAGCTGCACTCAATTTTTTATCCCAGTGCTTGGGGTGCATGTGTACTTGCTTGGTAATTATCTTACAAATCAGCCCATTCACTTTTTCGACCAAACCATTACACTGTGGGTAGTAGGGAGTAGAATGCATGTGCTTGATTTTTAGCCTTTCCATTAGCTCCCCTACTAGGTTTGCCCTAAAACCAGGACCCCGATCAGAGATAATTTCCAAAGGTGTGCCAAACCTGCAACAAATATTTTCAAACACAAATTTTTCCACTTCTTGGGCTGTGATCCTACTAGTTGCTGAAGCCTCTGCCCACCTCGTCATGTAGTCCACACCCATTATGATGTATTCCTTCCCAGATTGAGTTCGTGGGAGTGGCCCTATTGCATCAATCCCCCATTTCTCAAATGGGCCATATGTAGTTATGGGATTTTGTTCCTCATGCACTAACTTCCTTGGTCCAGCCTTTTGGCAATCGTCACAAGTGCGGCACCAATGTTGCACATCTCGATGTAGACTAGGCCACACAAAACCGGCTTGGAGAATCTTCCTGCTGGTTATTTCTTGAGCAAAATGTCCGCCACAAACCCCTTCATGGCAGCTCTTAATCGCATCCATAATCTCCTTTGCTGTTGGCACCCTTCTAAGCACTGCATCCTTTCATTTGCAATACGATACATCATTTATCAAGCAGTATTTAGTGGCCTTAGTAGCCAGCCACATTTTCTCACTCTTACTCATATGTGTAGGTGCCTCACCATGCTCAAGAAAATAAAGCACATATTGTAGTTGAAACTTACCCTGAAACAAGGGAAGCTTTACTGTAATGATGCCCACCATTACCTCTTTCAATTTTTCAGCTGCTAGAGCATCTGCGTCGCCATTTGTGCGCCTTGGCACAAAATAGATTTGCGCTTTCTGTAGCTTTCTCATGAGAGTTTTAGCTTCTCTCATTTTCAATGCTAAGTTATCATTTTTACAAGCCCAGATTCCTTTCATTTGCTTAACAATTAGCATAGAATCCCCAAAAACATTAAGTCGAGTGACGCCATGTGAAAGACACCACCTCAAACCTAAAAGCAAGGCTTGATATTCTGCCTCATTATTAGAATGGACATCCTCCAAGTTGATACCTTCTCCATAAAGTTTGTCACCTTCGGAACTAAACACCACTATTCATGTTGTCGCTCTGTCTTTAATACGCTTGTAGGCCCCATCGAAGTAGAGGGCATGGGCATTCTCCACCCGTGGCGGCTCCTCAAGAGGAGGTGTCTCCTCTTTTACCTTTCCCTTCTCCTTTTCCTTCTTTTGATGGCATTTATGGATCAACAAATCAGCTAGGCAAGCTCGAGTAGAATCCTCCATCTTGAAGGTGTAGTCAAACTCTTGGAGTTGTATCACCCACTTAGCGATTCTGGCTGAAACATCCATGTGTTGTAAGGCATAGAGAAAATGCTCTTCCGTCGTGATCACTGTGAATGGCCTAGGGAGAAGATAAAGACGAAACTTTCTTACAGCAAACATTAGAGACAAAACCATCATCTCGACCATCTTGTACCCTCGTTCTAATGCTGTCATTACTCTACTAGAAAAGTAAACCGGTCTCATTAGGCCAGTTTTAGCATCCTTTTGTATTAGTGCTGTCCCTAGAGCATCTTCCCCAAAACTCGGGTTGACAAAAAACTCTTGATCCCAGCAAGGCTGTAAAATTATAGGAAGGGTGATAAGAGCCTTCTTCACCTCGTGAAAGCACCTTTCACTTTCGTCACTCCACAGGAGCTCCTCAGAGTGGGTTAACTGTTGCAGTGGAAATATTAATTGGGAGAGGAGATGAATGAACCGCCCCATATATCGCACCTTCTGAATGAAAGAGGTTAGTTGCTTCACAGAAGATGGTGATGGCACCGCCAATAGGGCCTTAACTTTGTTTGGATCTGCTTCAATGCCACTCTCACTTATGACATGCCCTAACAAAGTTACAATGCTTTCGCCAATGCAACACTTCTCATGGTTTAACTGCCCCCCCATTTGTCTGAGGCGGTTGAAAGCTTCATCCACCTTCCCTAGATGTAGAGCCTTGGAACTATAAATACAAAAATCATCAATAAAGACCTTGATGGATTTCCCAAAATATGGCTGGAAGACATAATTCATGAATCGTTAGAAGGTAGCTGGGGCATTTGTTAATCCAAATGGCATTACTTTGTAAGCAAAAAAACCCTAAGGTGTAATGAAGGTGGTCTTCTGTTGATCCTCCTCAGCTATTCAAATCTGGAAATAACCTAAATACCCATCACAAACAGTGTATCTCTCATGCCCGGCCACCTCGTTGAGTATTTCATCCTGAAAGGGAAGAGGAAAGTGATCTCTCTTAGTTGCAGCATTTAGCGGCTTGTAATCCATACAAATCCTCCATTTTCTATTCTTCTTGGGTATCACCACCACAGGTGAAACCCACTCTGAGTCCCCTATTGGATAGATGAAGCCTACCTTTAAAATTCATTGCACCTCAGTGAGTAGAGCGTTTTGTTGAACTACTCCCAATCATCGTAGTCGCTGCACCACCGGCCTTGCTCCCTCTTTTAGATTAATGTGATGTTGTACTGCTATCACACCTGTGATGTATTCATAATCAGAAATAAAAAGTGCAGAGTGTTTTATCACTACTTCCATGTAGGCTGCCTTCTCCTCAACTGATAGATCCTTAGCCAACATTTTTTCTAACCCCTCCTTCTCGACCTTTGGAAGCTGCTATGGAATTTCACTACTAGAAGGCCCTTTTAATGTAATCCCCATCACTTCTAGAGAGCTTTCTTCCTCCTCATTAGAAGACTCTCCCTCTGTCATAGATGACCAACCCTCGCTGGAACTCCATTCATCAGCGGTGGTCTCTAACACAAGATCCTCCTGTCGGCCCTCCTTCATGTTGTAGATAGTGCTCTTCCATTTTTTTTGCAGCCCCTTTTGTGGCCTTAGCTCCAAAGCCCCTGTCTCCCAATCTTGTCTGGCTTTCATTCCCATTAGCCATGGTCGCCCAAGAATGAGCGGATATCCATCATCACATACATGTCAAGCTCCAATTGCACTCCACACATCTTTACCTTGACTTTCTTTATAACTCCCAAACAATTTGCTACTACATTGTTAGCCATTTTGGCCCCAAATTTAGTAGTTTCATTTACCTCTAATCCCAAACAATGCATCAACTTTTCAATCATGACACAAATCTCTGCACCTCCATCCACATATGTCTTTGACACTCTCTACCCATTGATTTCAGCTTCCACTAGAGGCACAATATCTTTCATCTTTCTAGCCTAGATTGCATTCACATGTCTATTCTTCATGGATCTAATGCTTACCATCTTGGACCATTGTCGCCGCACTGTTGGAGATAGATAAAGTAATTGTGGCCATGAAATTTTTGGCCCTTGATTCCTCACATCAGCAAGAAAATCATAAACTCTAGTACCTTTACCCAGGGAAAAATCATCTGGCTCAATGTGTCGGCGTGAGCGAGCCCTCCTCTTTTTACTGTTGCGTGTCTTTGTAGCCATTGATGACTCTGCCTCCTCTTCCATATTTTCAACCTCCTTTGGTGGTGTAGGCTCCATTCTCTCAATTCTACGGGCTTTCTTCACCAGCATTGCTTCAACCTCTACTACTTTGGCCTTCCCTTTGACATCACTCTCATCTAAACTAATTATCCTGACATCATGATTCTTTGGCGGCTAGATAGGCAAGGGCGGCACCTCTGCAAGTGGTCGAGGATACTGGAGAACTTGAACCAATGGTGGAGGCCCTGGATTCGGTGGAACAAACCTTTCCCTAGGTGGTGTCACTTGTTGTCCCCTCCTTCTTGGTTGGAACCCATTTCTTGGAAAACGCCTAGGAGGAGGGCAAAAGTACATACCATGGCCAGTCTCCCCACAATTATAGCAAACATACTCTCTTTCTTGTCTCCTTGGACCCTGATTGCCTTCATTTATGAGGGAAAGGGGTCGTACTCCTTGCACCAAATTTAACAAAAGGCTTTTAAGTTGATTAGTAATGTGTTGTAGGAGCTCTTGCTGTGGCATCTCCGGTTCAGGTGGGGCCTCTGCTATTTCTCTAGGCCTTGGCATGGTTGGTAAAACCTGCATGGGCTCAACTCCCCCCTTCAACTGGGCTTGATACTTCAATTTTCTATCTTTCTCCCTGGCATAAGTGACTGATTCTTCATAGGATGTGGAAAACTTTCCTTTGACCTTCTCCCTTAGTAGAGGATGAAGTTCGGTTAGAAAACAATCTTTCTTAAGGCAATTAGGTACTCTTTCTCCCTCGGCTAAGGAGGCTATCCATTTATCCCACAATTTTATAAACATGCCTTCATATGCTTGGTACTCCCCTAGTAACGTTTGGCGAAGATCTAAGAGTTGTCTCCAAATATCTTCAGGTGGCTCTGTATCTTGGTACTTGTGCATGAATGCGGTCTTGAGATCCTCCCAATTACCCCTTGTAGCCTCCGAGAGAGCTTGATACCACACTCGAGCATCACCCTTTATAACTAAAGGGAAGGCTTGTACTTTGGTTGCTTCATCATCCCGGCTTGTGACTAGGAAGGCCATTTCTAAGTCATCCAAAAAGTCTAGATCTTTCTCCCCTTTGTGCCCAAAAAAACTTGGAAATGCAATGTTGCCTTAGTAGAGTACGAAGATGAAAACATCTAGACTGAAGTTGTATTTTATGAGGGGAAGGATGAATGGGTTCACAGATGCATTGATTTCAGCAAGACGTCTAGGCCCCAGTATGCTTCTAATAATGCCTTGGAATCTAAGCTTTGTGCTGGCTACAATATGCACAGTTTGCATAGCAAGTGGACGGATAGGTCCATACAACTCGTGGTGATTCATGAGAAACTATTATAATAAGATAAAGACATGTACATTGAAGGATACATTGTAGTCTAGCATTGGAAAGATTATAGGTTCTGGTGATACAAGAATCTCCCTTAATCTTTCAGCCCCAAAGTACATGACAAGGCGCTGCTGGAAGAAAATCTTCCTACTAATGCATACATTAACTCGGATGTTTTGTACAGAGTGGAAGGTGTAGAAATTCGGGCCATTATTATTATTCATGAGTAGAGACTACTTAAGGGAGTAGAAGGAATACACTTTCTTGAATTATGAAGGATCTTTCCCAGAGTGTTTCTTTCTGGAACCCACCAACTTTGCTATACAGAGAATTTGCTCACTAGTGATTGTTCTTGCTTTAGTGTGTCCATCCTCGGCGACATATATTTCATAAGGTGTGATGGCCACCTTTTCAACCACACCCAACCTTCGAGCTAACAACAGTTGAAGGTAGTCTTCATACTTTGCACTTCTACAAAACTCCACACTCTTCATGCATAGTTGTCCTCCTTTGATGTGGATGAGGCCACAGAGAGAGAGGGATTTGATGATTTAGAGACGGGGACCTCTCGGAAGGGCCTTCACTTTGTTTGAAAAACACTCACCACAATTATGAGAACCTAGCAATTGATGGCAACATGATTTTTTCCGTTGTAAGAGAATGGAATTTATAAGGTGAACACCTTTTACCCGCATATGTGCCGTCATCCAATAGGCATACTTCCTTTCTTGGGCTTCCTTAGGAAACCATTGTGGGAGTCGTGGACTTCGACCAGCTTCAAAAATAGTTGGTGAAGGCATTGAGGAAGAGCCACTTGGGGAACTTGTTGTAGAGGATGCACCACCATGTGTTGTATCGTCCCACATAAGGAGGTAGAGAATTGTGGTTGAGAATGTCCTTAGTGGGGGCACCAAAAATGAGGGCTGAAATGATGAACGGGTTGCCTCTTACCCATCCAACCTCCAATCCTCACTAAGAAAACTAAAGAGGGGCACTACCTAGCCAAAGGGAGGATGGGCTAGGACATCCTTTTTCTCAAAGAGAATCAAGAGAACCAAGACACAAATTTACAAGAGAGAATATATGTACTAGACACCATATTAGAATATGAGAGAGAGAGGGAGGAGAGGAGAGGGAGATAATAGTAGAAGAGATAGAGGAAGCTTGCCATTATGCTACATGGAATGAGAAGATGAGAAGAGAGGGAGATAATAGGAGAAGAGGTAGAGGAAGCTTGCCATTATGCTACATAATAAAAGAACTCACTCATAGCTCACCTCAAAGAGATGGACTAGCATGAGGGTATTCTAGAATACTCTCATGGGCTTGTCATTGTCCTCCTCCCTCTCTTCATTCTCCATGGGCTCTTTATATAGCCTCCATGAGGGATTAGATTAAGCTAATCTTCTTGATTAACATAATCCTAGATAATGTATGGCATGTTTGAAAATATGGAGAATAGTGGATGGGACAAGTCCCCACCTTAGTCATCATGCAAGAAGCCAAGGGTGGTGGTAGACAAAATAGAGAAATGGAGCTAGATTACAAGAGGTGGGTGCCCAAAGCACATTATTATAATATATTTACAAGAAGGATAGAGTGGAAAGTTGTTGTGGTGAAAGAGAGAAGCAAATTGCATATAGCGAGCAGTCTGCACCTTCGTAACTTCAAATCCGTGAAGAATTTGAAAAAAGTTTCTTCTGCAACTTTGTAGACCAGGTCGCAACTAATCGGGCTACACAAGAATTTTCTTGAAATTCACTTTTTCTTGGGAGTTATCAAGATTATAAAAAACGGCTTCCAAAAGCTGCTTTGACTTTAGTCCCCCATATATATATAAATGCATATAAGCATGTGACAAAAGGGGTCCATGCTTGTAAGCTTTTGTGCAAGATCCAAGTGACACCATGATGTGGATATTGACTTGTGTGCTAGGGTGAGGTGTCCTCTAATGATGGTGATAGATTCCAAATCTTAGTGATGCAGACGGAGCCCATGTGTAGTTGGAGGCTAGTCCTTTGAAAAAATATATGCACTCACTCAACTCCTAGGTGTAATCCATGTTCATCTTCACTAAGATAACCATCCCTTTTACCCTTTACATTGACATGCCTCCTAAGAACTTGTTTCTCCCATTTGGTAGAGTTATCATAATCGAGAAGTAATGTAGCATACCTAGTGCTTGAAGAGTAAACCCAAAGTGATACGGTAAGCTCTTGATAGGGGCTTTGGCCAAATTTTGTGGTAATAATCCGGGTTGTAAAATACCCGGATCAACACCATGCTCTTGGTGCTTGCTTTAGTCCATATAAAGCCTTCTTCAACCTGCATACATAATGTGGTTATTTTGGATCCACATAGCCCTGTGGTTGATCCATGTACACTTCCTCTTCTAAGTTGCCATTCAAAAATGCATTTTTCACATCCATTTGATAAAGCCTCCAACCATAGATAGAAGCCAAAGCAATTACCGATCTCATTGTCATCATTTTAGCTACTAGACTGAATGTTTCTTCATAGTCCAAATCATAAGTTTGTGCATATCATTTTGCAACTAGCCTTGCTTTATACCTTTCAAAAGAACCATCCGACTTACATTTGACCTTATAAACCCATTTACATCCAATGGACTTCTTGCCATAAGGTGGTTTCACCAAATCCCAAGTCTTGTTTTTCCTTAGTGCATCCATCTCTTCATCCGTTGCTTGTCTCTACTCTTTGCTCTCTACTGCTTCTTCAAAGCAAGTAGGCTCCACATGTTGTACATAAGAAACCATGTATGCATAATGCATCTTCATGAACCCATTATAAGTTAATCTATCAACTGGATACCTTACCCTTTCTGACCTTCTTGATTGAGGTGCACTACCGTGTGTCTCATCTGATCTAGCATGTGGTGGCACATACTTTCCTACACTTCTAGTGCCAGGTGTTTTAACATGCGGAATGCCATACTCATCATCTATAGATTCATCTTCTAAACTTTCAATCATTGGTCTCTTACCTTTTGTAACTTTTGCACTCGTTTGTGCATTTCTCAATCTACCACTCCATGGACTGTAGCTGCCACTGCTTTCCATATTCTCTTGAGGTCCTGAAGCATCTTCCACATGCTGATTTTCAGCCTTGTTGTTTGCTGAAATTTTTCTTCCATAGCCATCATCATCATTGCTTTCATAGGAATCAACATCCACTGCAATTTTGGGCTTGTACCATGATTCATATTCACTGAATCTGACATCCCTGCTTATGTATACTTCCTTACTCACTAGATCATAGCATTTGTATCCCTTCTTCTCATCAGGATATCCAAGGAAAATGCATTTTACAGCCTTAGGTTCCATCTTCTTTCTCAAATCATCCGAAACATGAACATAACAAACACATCCAAAGACTCTAAGGTATGCAACAGTGGGTGTCATGCCATACATTCTCTCATATGGTGACATATTATGAATTAAGGCTGTAGGTGTTCTATTCATAATGTGAACTGCAGTATGCATTGCTTCTACCCAATATGTCAATGGCATGTTCATTTGGTTCATCATTGCCCTTGCAACCTCTGCAATAATCCGATTCTTCATTTCAGCCACACCATTTTGCTGAGGTGTATACCTACATGTCAATTGCCTTTTGATACCATGATCTCTCAAGAAGTCACAAAACTCATATGACATGTACTCTCCACCATTATCTGACCTCAAACATTTTATGTAGCATCCAAACTGCTTTTCAGCCATATATTTAAATTCCAAGAACTTTTCAAATGCTTCACGTTTATGCTGCATAAAGTACACCCAAGTCATCCTGCTAAAATCATCAATGAAAGTGATATAGAATCTACATTTTCCACTCATGGAAACATTCTGACATAGACCCCAAATATCTGAGTGTATTATTTCCAAAGGATAGCTGCTTATTCTCCCCCTCTTTGGAAATGGCAATCTGGACTGCTTGCCAAATTGACGAGCCTTACATACATGATCAAAATTCACATATCCTAAATGTGGTAGACCACGGACTATCTGTTTTGATTGCATTTGCTTCAATCTTTGCAAATTAACATGACCAATCTGTCTATGCCATAATTCCACATCCTTATCTTGCCCATGTCCTCTCTCAACATACATAGAGTTTTGAATCACTGGAGTACCTGCATCCAAAGCAAACAATCTCCTTTTCTTTCTACCATAAGCAATCACCCTGCCAGTTCTTCCATTATGGAACTCTTCAATGAAACATCCAAACTTATTGAATCTCACCTGCAATCCTTGATCTATCATTTGACCAACTGATGCTAGGTTCTTAGTTATTATGGGCACATAAAGTACATCACCAAGCTTGTTCTCAATCCCATCTTTAGTAACAAGTGGCACAGTACCAATATGAGTAATTTTGTGTAAAGTATCGTCACCAGTGGCAACATATTCATCATTCTACATTTGCTCCTTGCTATCAAACCACTCAGCATGATGAGTCATGTGGTTTGTAGCTCCTGAATCCAAAAACCAGTCATTCTCACGAAGAGGATGAGTCATGCTCCCAAGCACATGCTCCATAGCAAACAGGTGACCTCTAGGCAATCCACCTCTAGGTCCATAACCTGTACCACCATAAGTGCCTGCATAGTGGCCATATTGGGTCCTTCCATGACCCCTAGACATGGCATTCTGTTTTGATAACAATCCCTCTCAAAGTGACCAAACTACCCACAATAATGACAAGTGCCATCTCTTTGTGAAGAAGGACTAGACCGTCCTCTACATCTAGGGAAAGATCTCCCCCTGCCTCTATTCATGAAGTCACCACGACCAAAGTTACCTCTTCCATGAGCAAAACCATAATTACTACGACCAAGTGAAGAGCCTCTAGCTCTAGATGAGCTGCCATGACCTCTCTAGTGATAGAAAACAGTATCTCCACTTGCATTTTTGCCACTGCAAGATGCATTCAATCCCACCTTGATTTCTTCTGTAAGTAGCAATCCAATAAGCTCCTCAAAGTCAGGCATAGAGCCTCCCCTAACAGAAATAGAGGTATCCAAAGATTTGAAAGCTGGTCCAAGCCCATTTAGTGTCACTGACACTAAATCATCATCAACAACAACAGGTGAAATAATGGATGCAAGGTCTTCTAAAATTTGCTTGATTTCTACCACATATACTGTGATTGCCTCTCCATGCACCATGTAATCTTTGCTTAAGTTGTATCTTACAAGCCTCTGTATATGTTCCATACATTTTTTCTATGATTTCCCATACCTCCTTACAAGTACTTGCCTTTTTTATATGAGGAATCGATGTTTCTGAAATACATATGGAGATCCAATGCAAAACCTTCCTGCTCTTCCCAGTCCAATCCTTGTACACTCTCTTTTGCTCTTCAGTTGGATGTTCGGGAACTTCTGGACATTCATCATCACCTATTATGAGGTCCCATAGACCTCTACCCATCAAAAAATTCTCCATCCTGTAAGACCAAACACTATAGTTGTCTTTGGTCAATTTTTCTCCCACGATCTGAGTGATCTGTGCCATGTCAGAAATTATGACTACTACAAATTCAGAAGAAAACAACAATACAGCCTGTCCAGAAATGGTATTCAGCAATATGCCCCAATGACCAAATCCTGTGATGGAAGTGTATCACACACTTCTCACACTTTTGCAAGCACAACACATGTAGCACCTAGCACATCAGATGTTGTCCATTGTATTGAATTGTACCCCTGCTATAACCACTCAACTTAGAGCAGCATGCTAGTAAAACTGAATTACAAAGCAGTTGTTCCACTGCATTTCACAGGAACTCCAGCTTCCGATCTCCTCAAACTCATAAAATAAATCATCACTTCATAACACACAGCACCGCATTCAAGAAAACTTCTTGCAACTTGTGATGCTGAATCACTTCTTGGTCATTCTTTTCTTCTTTCGTTGTACAAAGGGACCCTTTTCTTGTTTACGTTTCCTCTCGGACCAGATTTTATCAGCAACACTTTGCCCAGACTTCCCTGTGGAAGCGACCCTCCTGGGAACCTTGCCACCTCTATTAGTCTGCCTTTTAGACACTGTATGATCGGCCTTCCCAACAACCACCTCACGAGCTGTTCCCTGGATCTCCTGCTGCATGTGTTCCTCCCTTTCTCGTGCCTTCTTTAAGGAGTCTTGACCTCTCTCTCTTTTTGTTTTCCTCAAGCTAGCTTTTGTTGTTGTGCTTGATTGGATTGCATCACATCTGTTGCTCCTACTTTCTTGCCGATCCTCCAGCTTTTGGCTGCGATCTCTTGTGAAATTCTTGCATCCATAATTTTGCACTGTGAATTTTTTCCTCAGCCAAGTCGAGGCATGGGCTAGGAGTTTGTCCAACAATGTTCTGGTCCGTACTCCTACCTAGACCGGCATAGGTGTTCTCTCCATGCACATGAAAAGCTTGTGTTCACACCGGTGCACTTTGGAAGAAAGCAGCACAAAATGCCCCATCAAACAGCCAAGGGAAATTCCCCTCAAGCAAGTTTTGTAGCTGCAATGTCGGTTGCTACTGAAGTGAAGGGTAGATCTGATTGGAATCAAGCTGGACTCATACTAGAAGAGCTGCACCAGGCTTGTAATACTCCTCTAGAGCGGTTAAATTTTCTCATAGATTCAATGGTTGCTGAGATGCAGGCAGGTTTTGTTGTGGAGGGTGGTAGTAAGGATTTCAAGATGATTCTCACATATGTGGACAAGCTACCGTCAGGGAATAAAACGGACCACTTTTTATGCTCTGATACCATAATAAAACCAAAGTGGAGGGAGTCCATGAGGCCAATTAGATGGGAAGTCAGGAGCTCAATGTCTTCTTCTCCTCCATTATTCTTCTCTATTTCTCACAGTCCACACCCACAAAAATGGTATCCTCAAAAGATAGATACCCCAAACTTAAAGACACTTTACATACGGTTGTACTTTAGATACATACAACCATAGGATATGACATATTTATCAACACTTTGGTGTAAGTCTTAGATTTCTCTTTCCCATGTTTTGTGGTAGATGGAGTTTCTCCCATTTTGGGTCTTTTGGGCTTTCTCCTTCTAGATCACTTCCAACTTAGCCCTTGGGGATCTTCAATCCTTTTCTTTTTCTCTTCATCCAACTTCTTTTACCTTTATGTCTAGACCTTTTGTTTTTGGTTTCTATGGTTTGATTTTTAAGTCAAGAGGCTAGATGTTCTCTTGCCAAACTCATGTGCTACAAGTTATTTTTGAATTTCTTCATATTTTTTGGCTATCTCATCCACTTCCCTTTGAAGCCATAAGTCTTCATCGCAAGTTTCTTTTGAATTTCTTCATACTTTTGGGCTATCTCATCTTCTTTCCTTGGAAGACATAGGCCTTCATCATGAAGGGAGTGAGCCTAGAGTGGAAGCATGCAAGCGAAAGCAAGAGCTATGGTGCAAGGAGAGAGAGAGAGAGAGAGATGTGGGAACTCCAATACTCACAATATGTCACTGGCCTTCCCTTTATTCAAATGTCACTGAAAGAATAAATAATGAAGTGATAGTGATGGGTGCCTACCACCTATAGTGTACATGTATGCGAGTACTATTAGTATAGTAGTAATACACACGTAGCTAGGCATAGGTGCCTTTACCCCCAACAACCTCCCACTTAAAGGCGAATGTACCCCTAGTGAGGGGAGAATAAGAAAAAAGTGACAAAGTATAAATGTACATAAGTATAACAAGACGAGGAACGACGTCGTCTCATCCAATATCCATCAACTTTCTAAGGAAGGCAAAATGCTCCATGAGAGAGACTTTTTGTGAATAGATATATAGAATTTTGGTTAGTTGAGATCTTGACAAGGTCAATAGACTTGTCCTCAACAACCTCTCTGATGAAGTGGTAATGCACCTCAATGTTTTTGGTCTTCACATGGAAGATCATATTCTTGTCTAATTGGATAGCACTAATAGAATCCAAATATAGCATAGGGACCATATTAGTAATACCAAGGTCTGTTTTACCAGGAGCCTCCTAACAAGCCTTAGTGTGGGGTTGCAACATACTCAGTCTTGGTAGTAGAAAGTCGTGCATTTTTGCACCTTGGACATCCAAGAAATAGCACCTCTAGCAAAGGTGAAGACATAGACAGAGGTAGACTTTCTATTATTAGCATATCTTGTATAATTAGAGTCAGTGTATCCCATGACTCCTGTATCATGGCCACCATAATATATGCACATAGCTATTGTGCCCTTCAGGTACCACATGATATCCTTGAGAATATCCCAATGTTGTTTGCCAAGTGTAGCCATATAGCATGCTACAACTCCCATTGCAAATGCTATGTCAAGACGAGTGGCTATCATGGCATACATCAAACTGTCCCCATGATGGATGCATAAGGGATTTTGGCCATCTTGATTTTCTACTTATCATATTATGGACAATCAGCCTGACTAACCTTCACATGAGAAGGTAGAGGACAACCTAGGCTTACCATCCTATATATGAACTTGTATATGAAATTGCTAAGGACTTTCTAGATGTATTCCTTCTATGACAAATAAAGGATCCCCTTAGAAAAATCATGTGTGATGCCCATCCTAAGAATATGCAAGGTATGTTCCATGTCCTTCATCTCAAAGCCCTTCTTGAGCTAAGTTTTCAAGGCCTCTAGCTCATCATGAGCTCTCCCAACAATAAGCATATCATCCACATAGATTAGTAAAATCATAAGGCTGCCATAACGAGTCTTCTTCATGTATAAACACAATCCCATAGCACTATAGCTATATTTCTAGGAATTCATTAAAGCATCACACTTGTTGTATCATTCCCTTTATGCCTACTTAAGGCTAGAAAGGCTCTTTTCTCAACTTACACATTAGGTGTTCCCTACCTTTTTCTTCAAATCCCTTAGGCATATAGATCTCATCATGTAAGTCCCCATTTAAAAAATCCATCTTTACATCCATCCAAAAAAGGTCTAGATCTAGCTGAGCAACCAATGCTAGTACCAAGCATACGGTTGTTATTTTGACCACCACATGAGAAAAGACTTCATCAAAGTCAATGCCATATTCCTACTTGAAACCCTTAGCTACCAATCTGGCGTCTTTTCAAAGTCAATGTCATATTCCTACTCGAAACCCTTAGCTACCAATCTGGCCTTATAAGCGGGCTCGGGGTGTCCATGGATACTTTTCAACCTGTATATCTACTTGCATGGCAACACCTTCTTGCCACTAGGCAAAGGAACCAAATCCCATGTATGGTTAGTCTATAAGGATTCAAGCTCTGATTGCATAGCCATGGGGCAATGAGTGACTATCAAATCTATACATGGTCTCATCATAAGAGAGAGGCTCACATGCATCTGTCACCATAACAAAATCCATGAAAAGCATAAATTTCTTAGGTAGATCTAGTAGAATACCCCAAAATAGGATAATCATGCACAATAGGTGGGGTGGCTTGGGCCACTAGAGCATCAACTACTACTAGTAGGCTATCCAGTTGGTTGTACGGAAGCAAGAGGCTCCTCCTAAAAGATCACCCTGCATACCTCAATCACCTATTTAGATTGCTTGCATATTTTCCTCATGAAAAATGACATCATGGCTATGAATAACCTTGTGAGCCTATGGATCCCATAGGCAATAGCCCATCCCACATGCATCCCCATAACTAAGAAATATGTATATCACAAATATAGGATCCATCTTGTTGCACTTGTCCTTCAAAACACGTGGCAAAATGCCTCACAATCAATGATGTGCAAATGAGCATAGGATGGAGGCTTTCCGATCCATACCTCCTCTATAACTTGGAAATCAATAGCAATACAAGGGGACAAGTTAATCAAGTGTATAGCAATAGTGACTATCTCATCCCAAAAGTATTGTGGTAAGCCAGCCTGGCTAAGCATACTATGGACTTGCTTTTGAATCGTCATGTTCATGCGTTCAGCAATACCATTTTGGGGAGGGGTGTATGGGGCAGTCAACTGATGCTTAATGTCTTACTCATTACAAAATTACTCAAAATCTTTTGAGACATACTCACCCCTATTATCAGATTTTAGACATTTTAGCCTCAACAAGAGCAAGCCAACGCTGAAAGGTAGATAAGACATCTGATTTTTGCTTAATAAGGTAATCCTACACCACCTAGCAACTTACAAGGCATGGACCACATACATCCTAATGAACAAGAGCCAAAGGCTCATCGATGCATTTCATGCCAAACTTCTTGTGCACATTATGTGTTTCCTTGCCATATAAACAATGATCACAAGACTCAAAACACTTACAATCTAGGAGCAGAAGATATTAAAAACTAGCAAGCATTTTCATTCCTTTCAAAGACATGTGCCCAAGGAGATGATGCCAAAGAGATACATATGGAACTACAGCCATAGCCAAAATATGGTCAAGGGACCCAAATACAAGCAAAAGATAGAGTGTACTAGACTTAGCACCACCTGCAATAACAAGATTCCCACAAGAAATCTTTCATGTGAGAAATCACCAAAAGAGACAAAATAATCTGCATCATCCAAGATGCCAGCAAATATAAGGCTTGTCATGAGAGCCGATATATGATATACATCATGAATAGCGAATATGTTGCCTGAAGCAAAACACTACTAGACATCACCAATACCAATAATCTCCAATGCTAAGTCATTATACACAGATTGATAGATCTAATTATACTACAATAGGAGTTAAACCACTCTCTATGAGAGGTCGTATAAAAGGAAGCCCCTGAATCTATCAATCAACATTGAGTATATCCTAACAAAGCATCAATTAGTTGTGAAGCATCCAAAGAATAAGCTACCAAGATAAGATCATCAAATACATCAAGCTACATCACATTAATCTCCTCAATCTTGACATATACTTGCTAGGCAAATGCTAAGATCATAATTCTTATCTTGTACTTTACCCTTTCCCTTTTTCTTATACTTTTCTTCATGTATTTTATGGCACTGTGGACAAATATGGCCTACTTTTTCATAATAATGACAAGTAAAATTGGACTTATGGCCATGGGACTTACTACTGCGAGATTTTCCATGTATCCTAGACTGAGGCATGTTAGAGTCTCTACCACGACCATTTTCATCCTATTGGCCTGTCATTGTCAATGTATGTGAATACGAGAAGCATCCACTTTCTTTATATTCACTTCTTTTATCAAGAGGACACTCTCAACATCCTGTGATTTCAACCTATCCTTAGCACAAAGAGCTATACAAAAAGTGTCCCGCGACTCAGGTAGAGTACAAAGTAAAAATAAAGGATGCAAAGTATCCTTGAACTCAATCTCCTAAAAAGCTAAATGGATGATGATGGAGTGAAACTCATTCAAGTGTGCAGACATAGAAGTCCCTTGCTTCATGCATAGGTCCATCAACTATTTCAACCAATACATTTGAGATAGAGGAATCTGCTTATCATAAAGATTCTTAATATATGTGGAAACTCATATGTAGTTAATTTCCAATTACAACATTGTAGTGAACCTGCTTAGAGAGTGATAAAATGATGGTGGACTTGCATAGCCCATCCAATTCATCCCAATCCTTGACTATAAGGTTTTTGGGTTCGGCACCCCCATTTATGAGTGATCTAACCTGCAATATCTATACTAAAACCTATCATATATGGGTCTTCCAATAGTTGTAATTGGTCCCATCCAGTTTTTCAATATTCAAGATAGCACTGTCACAAATGAGACCAAGCAAGTACACAGAAGGGTAAGATGGGCTACTTTAATACATTGCAAATCATCCCTAAAACCACTGCTAAATTAAGCAAGAGATAGGAGATACTGGAGATACTGCCAAAGTAATGAGCTATCCACAACCTATAAGAAAACGACTATAAATTCTAGGTGACTCACCCTCAAATAGAATGCATAAAACTGAACTAACATGTTGCTATAATTAACTACAACAATATGCGAACAACCAACTATGAGAAACCAAGAAGGAAGAAGACAAGAACAACTGACATTGAAGACTATCACAATTGTAGCATGTCAGAAACCATATATGCAATAGGCATAGATATCGTGCATAAGGTAGGTCTCAAGGGTAAATGAAGAGAACTACCAAATGCATAACCCACTGAGCAAAAGCTCAATAATCTAAAAGCATAAAAATATCACTGACAATATCTTGACAGAACAAAAGTGTGAGGTCCAAGCCAAGAAAACAAATCAACCCATTATAGGGTAACTGCATCCAATAAATATCAAGAGAGTGTCACAATGAGACCCACTGACTCACTGTAATAAGCTCAATAACACAATATTAGTGAGTTTGGGAATCTCCCGATTCCCATTTTTTGAATACTAAAAAGGTGGAACCCAAATAACATGCCCATAAGTTTCTCAAAACCATATGATGTGACCTATCATTGGAAAGCGCTTGAAAAATGGAATCTATTGAGCTATAGAGCGCTCAATTTGGAGTTATAGTATTCAAGTTATGACAAATCCAAAGATTTAACCATGTGTCCCAAACTTATGGGAAATTCCCATATTCCCCATGTGGCTCAATGCTAAAGCCAAATAGCTCCCACTGAAGCAAAAGTCGAATGCCAAATGAGCTAACAAAGCTCAAGACATCATTTAAATGTTATCCAAACATCCTAGATCCATAGAACATACATCCGAAAGCATTGAATCCAAGTAGTCTGCAGCAAGACTTTGACTATAGTGTCCAAGTATCATCCAAGGATATAGCATGCTCTGTATCTACTCAAAATGGATAAAATGATTGCTTCTCAGCTTAATAAGTACTTAACAAGGCTCAACTAAGCCTTGAAAAACTCCTCAAAAAGCGTGGAGCAAGCTGGAACAAGCCAGAAGAAGGAAAGACTCAATGCATACCTCGAGAGAAAGAAACAATGGCTACCATGAAACCTTAAGTAGAAGCTTTGAATCCATACTGAAGCAAAGGATGAAGGAGCTCCTTGAATGATTGGCTATGATACCACTTTAAGGGAGTGAGCCCAAAGTGGAAGTATGTGAGTAGAAGCAAGAGCTATGGTGGAAAGAGCAAGAGCAAGAGAGAGGGAGACACACAAGATGTGGGAACTCCAACAATCACAATGTGCTTTGAATCCAGGTTAAAGCAAAGGATGAAGGAGCTCCTTGAATGGTTGGCTATGATACCACTTGAAGGGAGTGAGCTTAGAGTGGAAGTATGTGATTAGAAGCAAGAGCTATGGTGGAAGGAGCAAGAGCAAGAGAGTGGGAGACACACAAGATGTGGGAACTTCAACAGTCACTGTGTGACCAGTCTTTCCTTTATTCAAATGTCACTAAAAGAATAAAGAATGAAGTGATAGTGATGGGTACCTACTACATGTAGCGTGTGTGGGTTCTATTGGTGTAGTAATACATGGGCAGCTAGACACAGGCACATTTACCCCCAACACATCGCAAGTTTCTTTTGAATTTCTTCATAGCTTTTGGCTATCTTGTCCACTTCCCTTTGAATTTATTCATACTTTTTGGCTATTTCATCCACTTTCCTTTGAATCTATAGGTCTTCATCTCAAGGAATACTAGGTTCAAGGATTCTCTTTCCATGTTTGATGTCTCTCTAGCTATGGCGGACACCTGCTACACTGATGATGCAATTTCTCCTTCCTCTACCTCCAATATAAGCTCCTTAACTACGTGGGGATCATTTGTGACATCTTCAATTATGATTGTTAAGGTTCCTCCAAATCATCGAATGGATGCTTTTCCATCTATTTTCTTCTTGGATGTCCTTCTAACTACAATCAAAATGTTATCCAAATCCTCTACTCTTTGTGCCTCGAAGCTTAGAGCTTTAGTAGTTGCATGTTTAATTTATTGTGTGTAGGAATTAAAGTCTTATTTCTTGATGTTTTCCATCAGTAGATCCTCCAGCAATCCCACGTGAATTCTTTTCATTGGGGAACTATGATTCATGCTGGAGAATAGAGTGTGAATCATCTTGGCCTTTGTTTGCAACTTAGGGTCAAGGATGGCTTCCAACTTGAGGCAATCATTAAACATTTCCTATTTGGCATTCCATACTTTCCACATATATTCACATTTGACATTATAGCATTCTTCACTATTGTGGATAATCTAGTGCTATTTATACAAATTTGGCCTTCAATTGTACTTCAATCCTGCATAGGCCTTCACTTGGTCATTATTGTTAGCTTTCCTCTTTGCTTTCTAAGGTTATAATTTAGTCAAGAACTCTATGCATTTATAGTCATGTTTGTTTTCTAGGGCCATAGTCTATCAAGAACTCTATGCATTAATAGTCATCTATTACTCCCTCAAATCTCTTCACATACTTTGTTAGGGCACACTATCTCACTAACTCCTTCTCCCTTAGGTCTCCAATAACAAATTTGTCAAGATTTTGAATCTTCTCTAGTAGTGCAAGCTATGGTACTTCCAAGTAGGCAAGCTCAAGCTATATTTTTGTCTACTTATCAATACTAAAGGGGAACTAGGGTCTTCCCAATGTTTTGTGCATAACATTTCACTAGTTTCTATCATTTCTCTAAGAGAATCTGCATGTATGGAAGTATGATGAGAGACTCACATGTTCCCTTAAGGTACCTAGAGCATGTTGATTAATTTGGTGAAATTTTTGCATTATATTCTCTAGCCCCTCTCCTTGGCACCATGAAAGGTTACAATGCTTCTTAGCTTTAAAGGAGGTGACTAAGAAGTTAGTGCGGCATTCTATCTAGTGATGCATGGTATTGTAATATCCTGTCCCCCTCATGAGGGCTTGAGAGGGGGGGGGAGTTTTTAAAATTATAACCTTTATAAACAAGAAAATGAAAAGAAAGAAAAGAAAATTGAGCCGCCATCAATGAACTGAATCGCCACTGCCAGCCTCTCCCGTCTTGCCAGTGACCATCGTAATGCAGTCCGATGCCTACCCAGCTCATATCGCCATGCAATCTGCCCTGCAGTCTGAGAGAAGATGACTCTGATGCCGCAGCACACTTGTCCACAAACGACGAGAGGAAGAGAGAGTCATGACTCTGATACATACGATAATGGCAAGGGATAGGGGGAAGGCTATTAGTTCTAAGGATTTAAAAGCCTCATACTATGCCCCAAAATGCCAGCTTTGTCTATGGCCGCCAACACGCCGGGAGATATATATATATATATATATATATATATATAACCGCGTCTAAATTGCAGGTTAGACGTGCCTCAGACACGCTCCCAAAGTCAACCTTTAAGAGTTTGGCATATATATTATATGAACCATCCATCATAGAGAATTTAGTGTCTATTGGTCAGATGATAGAGTAAGGGCTACAAGTTTAATTTGATGCAACATGCTATTTTATGGAAAATCTTAATTATAAGTGTAGGTTGCACAAAAGAAATTAGAGTTCGTCCCATGTTTACTTTAGATGGTGAAATTCTTGCTATGAATATTAGTATATATGCTAAAGGTAAAGTGCAGATATTAAAATATAACACAAATATATTACATATGTATATATATATATATATATCTGTGTGTGTGTGTGTGTGTGGGGGGGGGGGGGGGGGGGGCAGAAGGAGAGTAGTAGGGGAGGAAGAAGAGGGGATAAAGAAAGGGAGAAGAAGGGGTAAGGAAGAAGAAGAAGAAGAAGAAAGAGAGAGGGTAGAAGAGGAAGAGAATGATAGGAGGAAAAAGATTAAGAGGAAGAAGAGAGAGGTAAGGAAAGAGAAGTAGAGGATATTAGGGAGAAGAAAAGGAAAGAAGGAGAATTAGTAAGAGAAGAAGGCAAAAAAGAGAAGAGAATGAGTGAAGGGAAGTAGAAGAAGAGAAGGATAAGAGGAGAAAGTAGAGGAAGAAGAGGAGAGGAGAAGAGAGGTAAGGTGATTGATAGAGAGAAAGAGAAACTTTAAGTTTACCTTCAAGCACTCAAAACTGATGGTCAAGAATCAAAGCTTCAAACGATTGGGGTAATGATCCAAGCTAAAGGAGGATATTAGTGTTGAGATATCGAGCTCCACTCGTGATATGCCAGGGTGACCGTTGTGCATTTATGTCACCGACGTGTTAGTTGCAGATGCGGTTGGTATACCGCCCATGAATAATAGCTACATGATAGCTATCCTTATCTACTCTAGTTCGTGGCTTGGTTAGTATGCCACCTTAGTTAGTTGAGTTTGGTTTGAGACCCATATATAGGGTTCTTCTATTTCTTTGTATTAGAGTTCTTTTGGCTTACACAACTAAGAAGAGAAAAACTGTTTTCAGTCTCCACCCTTGTGTGTATTCTCCCATTGTGCAAGCAAGAAAGCTACAAGTGAGACTCCTTCCTTCTCTCCCACAATCTTGACATGGTATCAGAGCCTTGTTCGTGGTAAGGAGCTCAAGAAAGCAAGCCAAGCTCACGGTGGTCTGGTAAGAGGAGCAGTGTTGCTTTCATTTTCTGTTTTGGGAGCAGATCTCTGCAGGTAGCACAGCCGGAAATTGCAGGAGTGCATTGTTTCAGGTTGAGATGCCCTTCGCGATGAAGCAAGAGGGCAGTATATGCTGCGAGATCGAGCTTTAGCTCTTGGCGACCCTGTTTTTTTTATTTGAGACCATTTCGGGGCCTGTTTTGAAGGCGGAAGTTTTCTGCACGCACTCAGGAAAAGGCCCTGTTTTATGCTGTGCGACCACTGTTCTACAGGTCGGTGAAAAGTTACCACAGAGATTGCATCGTATGCTTGTGTGCAGAGACATTGGGAGTTACAGAATCATCCTTGGTTCCTGTATATGCAAAATTGTCACTAGGAAGTGACTGTGTGGTTAAATACCACTTTCGTCAGTTTTGCAGATTTGCCCTTGTGAGGCTGAAGCTGTGTTCTCTGCAGTGACAGAATTTTTTGCAGGATTCTGTAATGGCATCTGATTCTCTCTCACAGATTGTCACTGAAAAGCTTGACAAGAACAACTTCCAAGCATGGAAGTTTAGAATGACGAATTTCCTTATGGGAAAAGGATATTGGGAATTTGTTGCAGGAAATGAAGAAGAACCAGTTCTTCCTGATGTTCCCAATCAACAGCAAATGCAGGCATTTAAAGCATGGCATGAGAGAGCCAGGAAAGTTATGTATTGGCTGTCTATCAGTATTTCAGACTCTATGATTGTGCATATTCAGGATGCAAGTACGCCAAAGGAGGCATGGGATACTTTGTCAAAAATGTATAGTACAAATACTCAAGCCAGAAAAATGCAGCTCAAGCAAGAGTTGCATAATGTGCAAAGAGAAAATATGAGCATCAATGACTACCACATGAAGGTGAAGAAGATTGCAGATGCACTTGCTTCCATTGGGTCGCCAGTGGAAGATGATGATTTAGTTTCTGTGACCTTGAATGGTCTAGGAAAGGATTATGCACAGTTTCGAACATCCATTTCTGTCCGTGAAAGATTTCCTGATTTTGAGGAGTTGATTGCTCTTCTAATTTCTGAGGAGCAGAGAAATGGTGGTGCATCTTCTTCAGGAGGAACTTCAAAAGAAGCTGTCTTCTACTCAAATGCTGGAAGAGGTAGAGGCAGAGGTAGAGGAAGCCGATTTGGAGGCCATGGTAAGGAAGAGAATGAGTGAAGGGAAGTAGAAGAAGAGAAGGATAAGAGGAGAAAGTAGAGGAAGAAGAGGAGAGGAGAAGAGAGGTAAGGTGATTGATAGAGAGAAAGAGAAACTTTAAGTTTACCTTCAAGCACTCAAAACTGATGGTCAAGAATCAAAGCTTCAAACGATTGGGGTAATGATCCAAGCTAAAGGAGGATATTAGTGTTGAGATATCGAGCTCCACTCGTGATATGCCAGGGTGACCGTTGTGCATTTATGTCACCGACGTGTTAGTTGCAGATGCGGTTGGTATACCGCCCATGAATAATAGCTACATGATAGCTATCCTTATCTACTCTAGTTCGTGGCTTGGTTAGTATGCCACCTTAGTTAGTTGAGTTTGGTTTAAGACCCATATATAGGGTTCTTCTATTTCTTTGTATTAGAGTTCTTTTGGCTTACACAACTAAGAAGAGGAAAACTGTTTTCAGCCTCCACCCTTGTGTGTATTCCCCCATTGTGCAAGCAAGAAAGCTACAAGTGAGACTCCTTCCTTCTCTCCCACAATCTTGACAATTAGGTCCAAAGCATCCAACTACAAAGAACAATAACTTCATGCTCATTATGCAAGCCCAGGTATTCCCTATAAAGTTTGACCTCTTCTACTTACCTAGTTGCTATTGCATAGAAATCATGGAACGATCACTCATTCATTGGTAAGAATTTAATTATGGGATTGGAACGAAGAGAGTATGCATGGATTGTATATGATAAAGTAAAGTATTAAATTATTGCGATGTAAAGAAAAAGCTGAAAGTGTGTTATTTTAATGTGTGAATTGGTAAGTATCACTTTGAGATTGTGCTCTAATGGAAGAATAGGTTGTTATGGATTGTATCCTTCTTTGCAAAGTACTGAAAGTTGGGCATTATTTTGGTTTGCCGAACTTGTCTTTTAAAGGAAGTTTGATTATTTGGGAAGGATATGGTTTTACTATCCAAAGATAAATTAGTTCGCTTCGTATGGAATATTTGGAATGATCGTTTGGATTGATGTCATAAAAAAGGAATGTTTTTCTAGCTATTAATATTAGGTTGATTGCATTGGTTGTGTATTTTGAAAAAGTGACTTGAATGTTTAACCAAGGGACTAGTTTGACCATGTTGGAGACTAGGACTAGCCCCGAATATGAGAGGCCTCTCCGTAGGGAGGATGTTAGGGCGAGGAGACAACAAGGGTGCAAAAGGGGCTCTAGCCGTAAATATTCCAAATAAGGATGGACAATATTGTTTTAGGGGGATTGGAGTTAGGGATCGGCATGCATTTCTCTCCCTCATTTCTCACTCTCTTTGAACCAAGTATTGCATTGATTTGCTTTGGTTCGAGTTGGCTTGCGAATATAGTGGCTCAAGGACCAACTAGATAAGCTATTAGGTAACCCAGATTCATGCCGATCCTAGTGGATTTGGCCAGAACACTTTTCTTGTAGAGTGGACTCGAGAGAAGCCTAGGTGACAAACCCCATGCTTTTCTAAGGATAATGCAACAATGTTGCTTAGGAAATCTCTTGATGGACCACTAAATCGTACCGGTGAGGGTTTCTTAGTGTGAGGTATGTTACATGTATTTTATAAATTTTTTACATGAAGTTTTTTCTTACTCAACATCCTATCTAAGAAATTGTGGCGCATAAGTCATCCTCAATTATTGAAAGGATTATTATTTTTGGAGCTTTAGTGTATTATCCTTTGGATACTCATATTGCTTCATAGACATGACATTATTATTGTGGTTGTAGTATTTTGTGAGAGCCAAGATCACACCCATGCATATTGTATAATTTTCTATAGTTGTATTTAGCACATGTGCAAATTATTTTGTGGGTTGCAGTCATGAAAATGTAATTACAATGGTTTAGGCTAGGTCCAATTAAGTTAAGGTAGAAATATGCATCAAGGTAAGTCTAGCCAAAAGTCCACAAGGTGGATAGGATACCCATGAGGGTGCAAATCCTAATACATAGTTGTGGAAACCCTAAATTGCAAAAGGGGTGCAAACTCTAATTCATCAAAGGGGCCTAATCATAACCCTATTTTTGGTTTAAATAAGAGTGGGAGGTCTCAATTGTATTCATCTCACTATAGAAAAATAGAGGGATATCGATGGACAATTTTGATGGCTTTTAGGAATATCACTATTTGCATCAATAAAAGCATTATTATGTTCATCAGTATGCACATTGTTATATGCGCTTTCCTATATAAATAGTGATGGCATACTATGAAAAAAAAAGCACCAAAAACAGAGCATGATATTTTTGCATTGAGAGATGAGCATGAAGAAGGAGAGAGAGAGAGAGAGAGAGAGAGAGAGAGAGAGAGAGAGAGAGAGAGAGAGAGAGAGAGAGAGAGAGAGAGAGAATGAAAGCAAGGGAGGTTTTGTGTGTGTGTGTGTGTGTGTGTGTGTGTGTGTGTGTGTGTGTGTGTGTGTGTGTGTGTGTGTGTGTGTGTGTGTGTGTGTGTGTGTGTGTGTGTGTGTGTGTGTGTGTGTGTGTGTGTGTGTGTGTGTGTGTGTGTGTGTGTGTGTGTGTGTGTGTGTGTGTGTGTGTGTGTGTGTGTGTGTGTGTGTGTGTGTGTGTGTGTGTGTGTGTGTGTGTGTGTGTGTGTGTGTGTGTGTGGAGGAAGGGCCCGCCCCCGAAGGGGGAGACGACCATGAAGGAGAAGAAAGAGTAGAGGAGGAAAGCCGCAAAGGAGAAGAAGATGAAGTCCATGAAGGAGTTCTTCTTTATGCTTTGGGGTAAATGCATTCTCTATTCTCTCTTTGTTTTACTCTTTTCTCTTCTCTCTTTTTTTTTCTTTATGGAGAGAGAGAGAGAGAGAGAGAGAGAGAGGAATAAAGGGGGAGAGGGAGAGAGAGATGGAGATGGAGAGATAAATAGAGAGGAAGAGGGAGAGGGAGGGAAAGAGAGAGAAATAGAGAGAGAGACGAATGGAGAGAGAGAGAAAGAAAGAAATAGAGGGGAAAGAGAGAAAGAGAGAAAGAGAGAAAAGAGAGAGAGAGAGAGAGAGAGAGATAGAGAGAGATAGAGATAGAGACAGAGAGAGAGAGAGAGAGAGAGAGAGAGGAAGGGAGGGAGGGAGGCACATGGCTCAATGGATGTTGGTTGCACCATTCCTAAATCTCTGAAATCTTGGTCATTATAGCCCATGGCATGCAAGTGATCAATCATCTAGCTTCGTGTTTGGAACTGAGGTCAATAATGTGAGCTCCCTTCCCTAATCTACACTAGCCCCAAGGTATCTATAGCAAGTCCCAATTGAGCTTTGATTTCCTCCACATCACCCAAGCTTATGGATGATATAGTGTAAATGGCCTCCTACTAGAGCCCTTGATGTAATGATAGTGCATATTTATAGATGGCTACATGACGCTTAAATTAGTGTTTCTTATGAAGGGAATATGCCAAGTCTATGAGCAGTTGCTCCAACATCTCCTCATAAGCTCTATTGACTCTCTCTTTAACTTGATTGCTAGCAATAATCAAATTCGTTCCGATTGTAGTTTGCAACCTTATGAAGGCTAGCTTTATCTATGCTTGAGTCTGATGTGCTTCTACTAATTTCCTAGTGAGAGTTATTTTCCTTGCCTTTTCCTCCTCTAGTTGGACTATAAGATTTGCTACCTGAATCCAGTTACTTTCTTCCCCTTTTCTTGCAGTTGTTCTCTCAGCCCCTCTATCTCCCTATTGTTCTTCATAATTTGGGTGTGTAAGTCATGTCGGGGCTAAGTGCCTCAAAAATGCCTAATAAGCCATTCTCTGTTCCTCGTACTTTTGTATTTTCAATGTTCCCTAAATTGCTTATTCTTTGTCTTGGATTGCTCGCTCTTTGTCCTATTTTAGCTCCTTAAATAAGAGCTCAAATGGACCAAGGCCACCCAAATCTATTAATGTCCTTGTGAATTCTTTTGAATTAGTTAAAGTCTCAACAAGTTGTTACTTTTTTGTGTCAAAAGTAACTATAACATCTTCATCCATTTACCCCTTTCCAATACATTGATCTTCGCTTGCATGGTCCGTAAGGTGGTCTTGAACGTCTCAAGATCTCTTGGATCATTTTCAGCTCTACTACATCCTTTTTCCATTGATTGTATGCAGCTTTCTTTAGATACCTTTCTCCATCGTTAAATGTGGCTCCCATTTAGCAACTTTTATAGATAGTTTTCTCTATTTTTGTTCGTCCTCCCTATCACTCAATGTAGTACTATGGAATATCATCTTGTCATTATACATGTTTGGAAATTCATTCAATGGATTCCTTCTTCTTGGTAAATCATGATATATAATTTCTGGACAACAACTATTTATTCCATTTGTAAATGATTTATAGAACAATATTCAACCCATGTGGCTAAAAGAGTGGTAGGGTTGCATGACTTGCCACCCTTTTTTTTTCCTCTATAACCATTGCTATTTGCATCAGAAATTAAACTTGCAACTATCACTATTTTGCATCGATAGTATTAATGTTGTTATACAATGATGCTCATACCAACATAGATACTGATGCAAATACCAACGAAATTGTAGTGATGTAGATACTAACATTTATAGTGATAATAACAAGGGTAATTTTTTGCATGAATCATTCTATCTCTTTACACATCGGTATTGGATCTATATATTATAGTCTCCATTTGATATATCATTTTGTCTCCATTGTTGAGAGTGACGAAGAGAGAGTGGGACATAGAATGCATACGATGTGTGTCGATGTACATTTATTTCAAGGATGAGAAAATAAAGGTATTCTAGCAATAAGAGCTAACATTTCCCCAAACATATATTGGACCAAACACTAGGAATATATATAAGCCTAGGCCCACATTGTGTACTCCTAATTTTATCCTGGAAATGTTACATTTAAAACAATTATCTACGTGTGAATATGCTATCTAGTTTTCCACTTCCTACTTCATATTGTTTTAAAAGAAGCATCCACAAAAAACCTTATTATAGAGGTGCACAAATGATAGTTTCTCTCCTTCATTACATTTTAGGAGAACATAATTGAGTTACTATATTCTACCAAGGACACATTTATTCCTTGGTTTCATGGGGTAATCTATTTAGGGAAATAATAATAATAAATCACTAATCCCAACATTGTGTACATAAATTCTTTTTGTAATTTTTTGTTTAAAGAGTGTATGAAATGCATATAAGTTTTGATATAACTATAGTTTCCAATGAAAAACACAATCAAAATCAATTAAAAAAAGCTGCATTAATGGATGAACTTTGTGGGACTTGATGCATGTCATAAAAATCAAGAGAAAAAGCTACAATTTTAATATGATTTTTGTGGATGCATTGCATTAAAAACAAGAATAAAAAGCCTTAAAATTTGATAAATTTCTACTAGCACTCGATGCAATGCATCAAAACAAAGGAAAAAGGTGTCCATTTTATCAAAAATACTTTTTTAAACCAATTTTTACCACCATTCATGCAGTGCATTGAAATGAAGTAGAAGGGTACCCATCCTTGCTCTATACTAGAGAAAGAGCTACTCTTGTTCTTGCCAAGGTGAGAGAGAGAGAAGTATTGCTCTCCACGAAGCAAGAAGAACCATCTGTGAGGCCTACATCATCAAATCCCACAATAACCATCATCATCATCATGAGTCTTATACCTTTGCTAGCCGATATTACTACCGTGTTCTTCTTCTTCTACGAATCATATTTCTGTCATAGCCCCAAAGAAAAAGAATTCAAAAGCAAAAATCACGAATGACCCTACTAACATAGAAGCAACAGTTAGAGTTGCAAGCACAGGAGTCACTAACGGAGTCATGGGCGTAGATAACAACCCTTTACCACTCGCGATACCACAGGTTTTTCTGAAAGTTACATGATTGATTGAAGTCGTAACTGCTTGAAGACATCAATCTTGTTTGTGATTTTCTAGATTAGATCCTGATTGAATTAAGCATTTGAAGATATAAAAATTAAGGAGCCCTATACCTCCCCCAAGGATAGGTGTTGAATCCCCATACCAAGAGGGAATGCCGGAAGCATGGACCGGCTCCGACGGTGAGAGGTCTCCCAACAGAAATCGTATTAAGTAGGAGGTGGTTAGGGTGCCAAGGGGGCTCTAGCTAGTAAATACTTTTCGCACCTAGGAACTACTTGGTCCCCTGTATGGCCCAAGCCCTTCTTGGGACACCTATAAATTCTAGCTATAGGTGGATTTGATCTTGGTGACGTGAAGATGTGCCGGATGAGAGGCAACATGTGAAATTGTAATTTTTCTCCTGTATAGGCGGGAGAACACACATTATGGAACCTAATCAATGAATTTGTTTTATTCTTATTGTCCATGAATAAATTACACAAACGAACAATAATGTATAAAGGGATTTTAATTAATGAAGTTGTTTTTATATGTTTCATGTAATGTGGTAGGTAACTAGATAACTAAGAACTTCCATAGAGGGAAGTGGGTGGATGGATTCCCGATGAATCCAGTCCCATGGCAGGGTGGTCTCCATTAGTTGAGAGGTTTCCCCAAAAATAAACGCTAGGAAGAAACTCTACGAAGGGCCAATTCGCTGACTTACCTAGGGTTTGGTCTCAAAACCCGAATTGTAAATTATCTTAGGGGAAAGGTACGGCGGTTGTGCCAGAGCACTGCGAGGGATTTCATAAATCCTTTGTCTGTTATTGGAAAAAAGTGTTGTACTCCATGAACCAAGGATGAACCAAGGGTAATGGCATTCACTCCTTCCAGACAAGAAGCCTCTCGAATGACAGCTCCAAATGTGAGCTAGTTGTTGATAGGTGACTGTTAGATCAATTAGGAACCTTCAAGTCGGTGGTCCTCCATAGGTAACGGCAGGACGATTCCCCTGCAGGGTAAATCGAAGCTAACACTTCCCTCTTTAAATAGAGCACTTAATAGTAAATTTCGAAGCAATTCAAAAAAAGATATGATAGCCCAAAGTTGGCTAATTGAAAGTGTCTACAACCTTCCCTATTTGAATAAGTTTGTAAGAGGTCTATAAATCCAACTTTGACCTTGTTGAACGTTGTATACTCACAAATATAATAGAGGGAACTCTGTAGGGTACCAATTTATGATCAATGAAAAGCAACCAAAGTCCCAAACCACCCATTTTAATCACTACAATGAAGGAGTAATGTCTTGTAAATCACTGTGTGAATGGAATCACTGTCAAGATGAATCAACCAATGCCAACTTAAGCATTTGCAATGCCAACATGAGCATCATCTTATCACCACTGCCAACAATAGCAAGACATTTCTATAGATAAATCAGCATAAGTATTTAAGTGGCTAACTAAAGATCCCATGCCACCACAAACATGTCATTAGCATAACCCATGTAACAAGTAATGCTTTATCATCCAAGAGCTCAGAAAAGAGTAATGACTTTCCAACTTGTTTCCATCAAAAGCCCCAAAATGTTGCTTCTAAATCGAATCCCATAACTCCATAATCCTCAATCTTACCAAGATTGAAGGGCCTTACTCAAAGAAGACAATGAAATTGTTGAATTGATAGCTATAGTTGGAGCTTATCATTGAGCTTTCAACACTAGAGAATGCCTCTTGATACTTCAATTATTGAGGAAGTTGAAGAAGAAAATATTTGATGATTCCAATATAGAATCCTTGTAATGAAAGGACTTCATCTCTCTTTATGCTTCAAAAACAAAGAATGTCAAGCTTGATGAAAAATCCCCAAATGTATTCCCCATGGAAGCTTGAAGAGTTGAAGAAAGCTCTAATGTCTCTAATCTTGCTCAAATCTTTAGATAATCTTGTTGTAGATGAACTCCAGAGATGAAATGAAGCAAAAGCCCTTTGAAATTGAAAATCTTTGTTCAAGCTTTAATGGTTGCCCATGGACTGCATAGTTAGGGCTTGGAGAAGAAGAAGAAGTCCATGTTTGAAGCTAGGAAGCTCCATAGCTTATCAAGTATGCTGATCTTAATATAGATAAACAATAGAAGTGATCAGCTCAATCTTTGTAGAGAGTTTTTTGCCATATTTGCTACTGTCCAAGACAAAAAAATAGTGCAAATTTTTGCTATTCTTTTGCTAACCTGGCACCACCAAGACAGGGCAAAATGGTATGCAACTTGTTGTATTTGATGCCTAGAAGCCTTCTACATAGTCCATTGTTGGAAAGAGTCAAGATTCATGGAGAAAGATGAAGTTGAAGGTTGATGGTTCCACAGAAGTCATAGACATGAAGAAGAAGAAGCTCTTTTGCAAAAAATAACCATAGTTTATTCTTCTCTTAAGTCCGGTTAACCCCTATTTTACCAAGTTACCTTCAAAATAGCCTGTAGTAATGGATACATGACTTGCCTTCTAGCCACGGTTTGGCCAAATCTCTTCAAGATCTTTGTCAAAGCTCCAAAATTAGTCTCTGCTTCAAGTAGAACTCTTGCAAGAACTTGCCATGTGGCTCCTATACCTACTATCTAAGATTTAATGGTGGAAAACTGGAGAAAATATGGCTGAAATGAGAAAATCAAATGGATCAAAAGCCTATGCTCTGATACCACTTGTCAAGGAGAGGACTAGAGAGAGAGAGAGAGAGGGATTGCAAAAGAGAGAGAATAAGGAGTGTAGAAGAGAGAGAAAGAGAGTGACGAGGGGAGAGAAAGACTAAAAAAGGAGAGAGAAAGATAGGAAAGTAGAAAAGAGATGGCTGGTAACCATAAAAGGACAGGAGGAGAGAGATGAAACAAGAAAAGACTTGTATTTATGTCAAAACTAGATAAAAGACTAAATCAAAATGATTGGTACCTTCACATTTTATACCTGTCCCTATGTACCCTACTTTCCATCTCTTACAAGTTATGGGTTTTGTACTTGCAAGGCTTGGGTTTAACATTAGTTTCTACATATCAATAAGCTCTTCAAGGCATGTCTAATTTGTATTAAGTGCCATATTAACATAGACAAAAACTAAGACCACAATTGAGGTAATATTATATATTTGGCAATGCCATGCTAAATTAGTAGTAAGTGGATGGATTGAGATTCTAAGAAATCTAAATTATAGTAAAATCTTTTATCCTTGCTCAAACTGTGTATAAAGAAAAACTTGATGCAATTGAATATATATCTTTACATGTAGATATGCCTAATCATGTAGTCTAAGAGGGGCCGAAAGGAGTCACAAAGAACATTATGGTTCATTTTAGAGGATAATAAGTCCTTGGTTTATGATCTATTTGAGTACATGGGTGCATCCACGTTGGTGTAAGAATACATGTTGTATACTAATCTAGACTCCTTGATGCAATACTTAAGCATTTTAAATTGTATCCAATACTACTCCATGTTGGTGTAAGAATACGTGTTGCATACTATTCTAGACTCATTGATGCAATACATAAGCATTTTAAATGGTATCCAATACCAAGGTCTACTTTTCAATTGTAGTCTCTTAGTTTTGACATTCTATTTTAGATTACTTCGATTGGTTTACATTTCCTTACATACCATTCTTTTACAATCATGAATCCTTTGGACTATGTTATCTTTTAACATAATAAAATAAACCACCCACTGTAAAATATAAATTATTAGCTCTTGAGATTGAGTCAATTGAAGATGGAACTAATCTCTACTTCTATACTACTCTTATAATTGATAGATTTCACAAGCCTAGAACCAATCCTATGTAGCATGTATAGCATGCGCCCAAATTTTTAAAATTTTAGCAATATAAAAAACATTAACTGAGATGAGTCTCTCTTCCAAATCACATTCCTAGCATTTTGTACATTAGGCATGAAGTGCCTTGTATTTTATGTGTGAAGCATGTTGTCAAAGGGGTTTTAGTCAAAAGGTCGTATCCACCGGCGGGGAGAGATAGAAGGAAGTAGAGAATAGGAGATGGAAGAGAAGAAAAAGAATAGACAAGAGGTAAACACAAAAAAGGTAAAGCACAATGAATCAAATCAATATGTATTGATAGAACTTGAAATCCCTTGTCTAGCACTACTCAAAAGCAATCTCTAAGCATTAGATATCCTGAAGCTCCCTCGTAGACCAAAAACGTGCATCCAAAACAATAGCTTCTTCTATGCTGCTCGAAACCCAGATCCAATGGTTCTGTTGGCTCCAAAAGGGGAGTAAAACTGCAGGACACGTGCTAGGACACCTGGCCAAAAGTCTCCCAAATCACTCCTTCTTCTTCTCCTAGTTCAAAGTGTTGTTTGCTGCTTGTCAACTGCGATCGTGATGCCCGCAATTTCGCCAATCTTTCTTTTTCATGAAAAATCCCAAAATTGGCTGAAAAAGCAACTTGCTTTTTGCATGCCACCCTATTCCAAAAGTTTCCCTAGCTTTTCAAGATATCTATAATAAATAATCTCCAAAATATCAAAAATAGGCTAAACGTGTTCAAAAATCTAGTATTTTTGAACCATCCATGCCATTGACACTAGCACTAATGAGGCAGATAGCATTGACTCTCTAGATCAATCAGAAAGCCGAATGATGACGCACTCCAGAGTTTTTCACACTGTGTCCATATAGTAGCATAACCTCCACCCCCTTTGAACTTGCAAATCCTCCCGTATGTGCCAAAATCCTAGTTGTCACCAGATTCTAAGTCCTCCTCATCCTCTACAACCATATCCTTTACTTCTTCATCTTCCATATCTTCCTAGCTAGCCCCTATATCATGGCCACTATTTTCTTCCAATTCTAGCAACTCATAGGCAATAGATTCCCACCTCTTGAATAATTTGATTCTTTTCCTTGCTATTGAAATTTTTATGGCTATTCCATCTAGCTCATTTAATGCATAAGTAGCATTATCAAACACATGTCTTACCACATAGGGTCCAAACCATGTTTTGGAAACTTTACGCATGGCACTATGCTGGTTGTCTAAACTGCTATCATAAACCAATACCCAATCCCCATCTTGTATGGTTCTTGGCCTCAATCTATGTCTTTTGTCAAACCGTTTCTTGTTCTGTATCCTTGTTGCCCTTAATTTTGCAACTGCTGCCTCTATGTCTTCTAACTTCCTTTCCAACTGTCTAATGCGCAAGGTCAACAACTCCTCTCAATTCAACTCCTCTTCCCAAGGTAGCACACTCCATGTGAGTGTCATCTCTTCTATCAGCACATGATAGGTTTTTGACCATACATCAATTCAGCAGGCATATATCATGTAACAGCACTATGAGTTGTTCTGTTAGCCCACAAAGCATAAGGGAGCAATCGTGGCCACTCTTTTATCTTCTCTCTAGATGCTTTTACCAATGCTTTCACAATAGGTGGATGACCTCTTTCACTTTTTCCATTTCCTTTTCAAGGTTATAAGCTGAAGTTAAAGCAAGCTTTATCCCCAACCGTGCAAAGAAATCATGAGCTTCATCTACATCAAGCTCACCCCTATCTGCTATCATTTTCCCCACCCAGCCATACCGACAAAAGATCTCTTCTAAGAGAAAAGTACACACTACATTTTTTGTCTTAGTACGTAGAGCTCTCCCTTCCACTTGATTAGTGAAGTCTTCACATGCAAGTACAAGATATCTCATTTTCCAAAGACCTGTAGGCATCGTTACTAAATCCACCACCCACTTAAAATGAAGAGACAAGGGATATGTGGGTTGTAATCCATCCCGATGTCTCACAGATGAATACATTTGACATGTCGTACATGTTTCCACAAAGTGAGCAACATCTTTATACATACCCTCCCACCAATATCTTTCTTTGATCTTTGTAAAAGTACCTCAAACACCTTATTGGCAGCCCATAAGCTTTCATGAAATTCTTGCATAACATTTGCTTGTGAAGCTATGTCACCCAAAACTCGCAATGGCATACCCTGTTTCTTTTTAGCATGTTTCCATAAATATCCATCTTTTAAGAAAAACCCATAGGCTTTCCTTTTGATATTCTTAAACTTCTCATCTGACAATTTGTCTCTCTTTGTTAATGTACTGAGGTATTTACCAATTCTCAACCACTCTCCTGCATATTTGTCTTCCAGAAACACTTCTACACAAGATACAAAACATCTAAAGTGTCTTCTCTTTGCTATCCAAGCTTCTATTAGTGGTGTAGCAACTCCTTGCATTGCTAAATTCACTCTTACAACATCATTTTCAGCTACAACAAAGTCATCTTTTTCTTCATCATCCATCATCCCATCTTCATTCTCATGGCGTGCCAGAGATAACATGTTTGCCACACTAGGTTATCTCTTCCTGCAATATGTTGAAATTCAGGGCTCAAAGATTTAATGTATGCAATCCACCAAAGCATAGCAATGTCTAGGGTAGCACAACTAGTAATAATATCCAATACCAACAAACAATCAATCTCAATAACTACACGAACACCCATAAAATACAACTTATCACATTTAAGGGTTGTCACAATTCCCCATAATTCTCTTTTTACATGTGGATACCTTCTCTGTCGTTAAGTCAATATTTTATCACCAAATCTAATTGCATATCTTTGTCCTTATCATCTTGCCCAATTGCCCATCCAATCCTGATTGGACTTGTATCAACAGTAATAATGATAGGTTTTCCATGTGCATAATCAACCTTTCTCAACGTAGGAGCAGATTTCAAGAGCTGCTTCAATTTCTTCAGTGTTTTTTTATGCTTTCTTTCCCAAGGAAACCTTTGACCTTTCCTCAAGAGCTGATATAGAGCATCAGCTACATGTTCAAAGTGAGGAATCCATATTAAATAGAACACACATGCTCCCAAGAATCTACGCACCTCTGATACATTCGTGCATACATCTTGCATTCTATTAATCCCATCTATTTTTTATGGTGATGGTCTTTGCCCATTGAACTCCAAAGACAGGCTTTTGTCCAAAAAGAGTTAAATGCACCTCTTCTAGACGCGTCAAAATCCTTTCACAATCCATAATATGTTCTGCAACAAACTGTTTATACCCATGAGCATCCATCTCTTCATTCTTTACATCCATTGTACACCCTTTGATTGGAACATCATCCAAGAAGGGCATTGTCAATTGTGGTATAAAATCCCTGAGTATTCTATTCATAGTATTTGTCATGTGTGCCACTAAGTTTGTTGCACCTGCAGGAGAGTACACATCCGTACTAACCCCAAGGGAGTCTTCATGTTGTGATATCCATGTTTTCAACTACAAGCTCAAACTGATCATCACCCAAAGAATAGATCGCTCTACTTGCAAAAGCCTTTGCAAATTCATCAACCACAGGACTGCACCCACATTTCTTATGGTCACTTTATTGACCGGTTGCATGTCTTGAATAAATCTCAAAGCCCCATTCTTTTTTGGCACAGTAAACCAACAATTTGATTATGGGGTTGAAGAGGGCTCCAAGATCTTCATGCAAATCTTTTCATTTAGCAAATCCATTACTTTTGGCAAGTAAGCTTTAGGAACTGGAATAGGCCTCAAGTTCCATGGTACATGTGGCACAATAAATATTACCATAGGAGAGACAACATTTGGATCCACACAGCCTATTTCAGTTGGCTAAAATGCAAATGTTTTTCCATCCCTAGCCAACATCTGTATAAAACAGTCTCTTTTAGCAAGCAAAAGAAACCCTTCTGCACCAACTTTCAATTCCTGTAATGTTTCAAATGTAAAAGGATGATCTATATCTTTAGGATCCCGTAAGCTTGGCTGCCTTGACACTTTTTCATACAGACTCACTTTCTGGCGGAAGCGGCAAAGCAATTGGTTTCACCTTTTGTCAACTATCTTATACTTTGTCTCCACAAGTGCTTCAGCCCATCCTTTTTGTTGAGCAAATAATGCTATAACATCATACATGTCCAAAGAACATACTGACAACACTCTATTTTCAACCTCAGTTTCTGCATGTATAGTTGCTGAAATTTCAGCCATAGTGTCATTAATATTCAGTCCATTAAACATGCCTCAAATGCCTTCATTTTCAGCTAATAGTCCCAATGCTCTAAGTTCCTTAGTAGCCCATTTCATAGATATGTGTTCAGCCTTGCATATAGCTTCCATAGGTTTAAACCAACATGAACTGTTTGTTGTAAACTGAGAATAACCAATAGTAAATACATGCTTCATTCAATCAAGAGGTGAGTACATCCTTTGAATAGCACTACTGTAGCCCTGCATTACAGCACTGCTTAATGAAAATCTAGGTCTTTGAATTTCCTTGCATTTGGAGGCAGAGAAGACTCTCAAAATGTATCCCGATTCCTAGGATGATTAACACAAACAGTAAGAAATTGGATTGCTTTCCTCCCATCCTTGCTTCTAACTCTTGCATAAGCAGAACCATCATCAAGCACCTTTGTTTCCATATGCACTCTTATAATATAGGGTTGTCCCAAAATCACTGCATATGAGGAATTATCTTGCACAAAGAACTATTGCTCTTCTTGTACATCACCAATTGTCACTTTTACATGAACGTGCAGCATAGAGCTCTCCCAAATAATTATTTGAAGTCCTCATATGCCAACCATGATCAATGTCCACATGCCATGCACCATTTTCATACAATCCACACTCAATGACATTAATCTCACACCCGTTTGGTTAAGCAAAGCAACACAAGGAGTTTCATACTCCCCTATTTTCACTATTGTTTCAGTGTAGCCCTGGCCCAATGATTTCTTGTGTAATGAATTCGAGGAATAAATCCTTAAGTCTCTTCCCCATATTGTTGCATATGCCTTACTCCACCATGCATATTGCTACAAGACAATGCATTTAGAGCCACTTTCTTCTCTCTTCCACATGTTGTCCACTGATCCATTACTTACATCATGCTCATATTCGGCCCGAATACCCAACAAGCCATTTTCCTCTTCAAATTGCAGCAATGCACTATTGGTATCACCAAGAAACTGACATTTCCTCTTATTCAAGCCCCGAATACCCAACAAACCATTTTCCTCTTCAAATTGCAACAATGCACTATTGGTATCACCAAGAAACTAACATTTCCTCTTAATTATTTCAATGATCTCATCATGAAATTCTTGCTTGGCAATGCCAAGCACCTCTCCCAAGGTAAATTCCACCCGATTGTTTAATATCCATTCTTCAAGAACCTTCTTAAGATCTATAGCTATCTCAATGTCAGACTGCAACTTATATCCTGGCTGCTTACCCTTCAATATAGGCAAATAGCTATTGATGTCCATTTCCTTAAAAAGCAGCAGAATTTGATAAGGAGTCGATGCCTTGAAGAGGGTGCCCCCTCAAGATTCAATTGTAAGTGGTGTGGTAGCCAACATTTTAACATTTTCCTAGGAATTGTCCAAATGTTAAATGTAACATATGTGACAAGTCTGGTCACTTAGCTAGTACCTATTGTTGGAGCAAGATTATTTCTCTCCAGCAAGTAAGTAAACAATCAAGTCCATTCAACCATCGAGTGCAATCTCCAACAAGATGAGGCACCAAAACAAATATACTACAAAGAGGGAAGGCTATTGTAGAGGAGCTGCCTAGTGGCAATGGAGTCAACCTTATTAAAGTTGTTTGTGTCAATGGCACTGAAGCTTCTAACCTACGGGTTATTATAAGAGGTCAAAAGGGTAAAGAGGGTGATAAAGACAAGTTCAAACTTATTAAGGGGAATCCTAAGCAAGATTATAAAGGGACACAAGTCCTTAACTCTGACGTGGAAGGCGGACCTCTAAAAGTTGTTGATAGTAAAACTGAACCCAAGAAGGATAAGGAATTGCCAAACAAGAAGGCAAAAGCCAAGAAAGAGGCACCAAAGCCTATTCAAAGACCAAAGGAGAGGATGGTCTATTGGGAGGAGAAGAGAGCTATTGCTAACTATCATGAATTTGATTTAGCAAGTTCTCTTTGTGAGGTTAAGTGGGACTATGCATTGCTTTTGCAAGGACCCTAATTTCGAGCTTTGCTACACTTGTCATGAGAGTTCGGTTATATGAAAAATTTAAGTCATGTGCCTTAGTCCATTGCCACTCTTTGCTTTTCATAATTTCCTTGAGGGGCTTTAAATTGGTGACGACTGGGTTGCCCGTGGGCTCAATTGATAGGTATTCAAGGATTTTATGGAGTTCCAATTTGTTTATTGGGACATGATAGGTGATTGGCATTGGTTGGCTATTGAGACTCCTAGCCATCATGCACAAAGGCACTATGGGTAGGTTAGAAGTGATGGCGATGTTAAGGTAGCTAGCTAAGTCTACTGCTTGCATGTATTCACCCTTATCCTCTGATAATGGGAGATCAATGGTTGCCAATATGTGCATCTAGTCATCACGCTCATCTTCATAGGGCAAGGAATGTAATTTGCTAAAGGTCCATAATCGCTTCTAGGCCTGGAGTCACCCTTTAGTAGGGTAGAGATGGCATCTAAGTCTACTGGTTTGGTTTTCCAAGTGTCCATCTCTACTTGGACTGCTTTTGATCTATTGCCCAAGAATATCGTGCCATTACCCCAATCCTATATCACTCCAGCATTCCTCATCCAAGGCCTCCCTAGCAGGATATCATAGTCCACTCCCTTCATAACTATGAAGTTCACGAAGAATTGGATTCCTGCTATCTTTAGAGGCCAATCCTTCAAGACTTTAAAAGGTTTAACCTTCATCCCATTCACTAGAGTGACATTGAACCCTGTGGTTTCCACCAGCGGGTTTCCCCAAGCTTGTAAGACTACGTGATAAGTACACTATCCCTTGCTCTTATGTCCACTATCCCCTTTCACATAGTAACTCCTAAGGCAATGACACCTAAGACTGCATGCAACTCAATGCCCTCCCAAAAGGCATTCACTTGTGGGGACTTACACATTGGATTTAGCATTAGGCTTGGTACGTGTGTCACAGTCTCATGGTCTAGAAAGTCTTGCACTTTATGTTCATTAATGCATTCTATCCATCATTTCAATTCTTACCAAAGTGTAGTGCCTAAGAATTTCTCCCAATGACAATGTCACAAGAATTATTATTAGTGTGGTTAGCAATTTTCCTTCCATCTTTTCTTCCTCAGCTTCATGGGCCCCTTGCCAATTCTCTTAAGCCCTTTGCGTAGTCGTGGCCCCCTCATTATGCACATGCAACTGCTCATGTATTGGTGTTATTTCTTGTGTTATCAGATATGTGGGAGATACTGGTGGGCTCAAGGTTGAGTTCATTAATCTCATTCTTCTCAATGATAGGTTCGGCATCTCGAAGGTGAGCTTGCACTTCTTTTATCCATTCCTTGACCTTATCCGTAGCCTTTAGCTGTTCATTGGGGTCAGCCAACCTTAGTGCTTCCCTTTTCTCTCATCTTAGGAGTAGATTTTTCTACTTCAACATCAGTGACATGTTTTCCCTTGGTTAATGTGGTCTGACTCTCGATTTTGAGAATTATTCTCTCCTTAGTTCTCTTTTTCTTCCACTGTCGACTCTTCTTCCCTATAGAGGATGCATCCAAGTTGCTAGGATCAGGTGTAATGAGTTACCATCCTATTTTGTTTGAGCTCGTATTTTGTTTGAGCATTATTCTCTCCTTAGTTCTCTTTTTCCTCCACTGTCAACTCTTCTTCCCTATAGAGGATGCATCCAAGTTGCTAGGATCAAATGTAATGAGTCATTGTCTGGTGACTCAACACAAAGGAGTCTGAGCGGTACAAATGGTATGATTACTGAGCTAGTGGAGGGTTTCTGCCTAGGGAAAATCGACAAATAGGTGTGTGACTCCGCATTGGAGCATCTCAAGTCAGCCTTCTCCCTATTTACTTGCTCTTTTTTCCAGGGCAGTGGATGATCGCACATCCAACATGCTATGGGTTCTTGGTTTTGAGCTCCTCCTAGGCATCTACCTCTTACTTTGCCTAAGGCCATGATTAGCACATGTCTATAGTCCTTCAATATGGGATTATCCTCTTCATAATAAGAGGCATAATGATTCAAGTAAGAATCTTCCTCCAGTGGTTCCTCCACAAAGTTCACTAGAGCATCGCTTAGCAGATGGGTCACGATAGGTCCTAACAGTCTAGGGATTCCCGTTGGGTTGATGTCTATCCTCATGGCAACTGGCTTTGAATTGTTAGGTGCAAGGACACCCAAAGGGGCTCCCCTTCCAAATTATGGTTGCGTAACTCCTAGGTAATATGGTTGAGTGTAAGGTTATTGGTAGTAAGGCAATTGTCTTGGCAATCGGTAGTGCATGGTGTCATGCCTGAATCTTCTACAGTTGGCACAAGGCCTTGATCTAGAATCAGGACATTTAGAAGGCAAGTGGTTCCCTCCACATTGCACACACTGCACATGAGGTCATGCTGGCCTTCGTAATGACTCTTGTAATCTAGACAGCTTTGATTACAGGTTGGCTATAGCTTGGGTCTAGTCAACACTCTTTCCTTTTTCTTGTGTTCACTGGGGACTGCCCACTCACTAGTTGTTGTGGCTCTCTTAGTATTCCTAAATGCATTGCTACCTTGTTGCATAGCCTGATAGCTTCTTTCCCTAAGCAAATCATCTACCCGTATGGCCTCCTCAAAAACTTTTGCAAGTGCATCCCTTTGCATGTTTGAGTTGCTTATGCAAGGGCCTTATAGAGTTCTTCATTGTGGATCCCATTAATGAATACGGTAGAGACCACTCTCTTATTATGTCACTCTATTGTTGTAGGTATCCTCTTGTAGAGACTCCTCACATGTGTGACGTAGTCTCATATGTCCTCTTTGTCTATTTGGCTAACATTCATCAACTTAACAATGAGGTTATCGAAGTATCCTGCCTCTGAGAATCTCTTAATGAAGAGATCCTTCCATTGAGTGAAGCTATTACATTCAGCCTTGTCTTGACTAGTGAACCAAGTTAATCCCTTGTCTCCCAAGCAAAAGACTGAATGCTTATGCTCCTTGAGCGAGGTCTCTGAAGTTGTTAGCCTTGCACACCTGCTCAAACTACTCAACAGAGTTGTAGGGGTCATTGCCTACCTGGTATTTATCAAGTTGCTTTGAAACTATGGGTATTTTTAGTTGGCTCCTAGCATTTAAGGTAACTCGTAGCCCGCGGCTAGCAATGATACCACCAAGGTGGGCAATCCCAATTTATTCAGTGCAAATATTGCCTAGCAATCTTTTCGTGAGTAGCTCGTTCACTCTAAGGTCAGCTTCTAGGTCTCTCTCCTTATCGATGTTGCCTCCCATTCTATTCCTACCTAAGATGGCTAGGATCATGTGAATCTCGTTGAGCTCTCTCTCGTAATGCAATCTCTGAGCCCTTTGCTCATGGCTATAATTTGCAATGCGCTACAATGTTATCTTTTCCAATCTCCTCTCCTCCTCAAGGTTAGCTATGACATTGGCTACTAGTCTTCCATGGTGCACTATTCTTGTTTATTGGTCATATTATGTAATAAGTCGTTGGATGTCGTCTGAGTACTCTGCCATGTTAAGGTCAAGATCAAGGTTGGGACTGTTCTCATTTGAGCTGGTGCCTACCATAATAGTTTCCTCCTGGCCCATTAGTGCATCTATGAGGTCAACTAAGCTGACTAAGGTTGTATTCCTAATCTTGGTGAGCCTTTCCTTCCTTCAACGGCCTGATGGGTGTGTCTCCTCTAGATCTTTGCTCTTGATTTCTTGGGTCACTCGTCTGACTCTCAGGGTTGTACTCCTACTAGTGGATTCATTTTTAGCTTAGTCCCCCTTAGTGTGTTCCTTGTTAATCCAACCATTTGCAAATCTGCAACACTTATACACTAGCATTGTAACTCGATCTGCACTGTGAAAAATTAGGCTTTCCAGCTTTCACATGTGCTTAAATGCCTATAATACCGAGCATGACCTTTGAAGGAGTCAACTGCATCCAATCAGTTTCTTATTCATGCTACTTTTGGAGGGGGTTTTGATTACTCATAACAATTGAAATTGGGTCCTCTACTATGGGTCGTATACTATGTGGTCTAACGATCATTCAATCCAGTGGCTCAACTTGGGTCTCTATCCAAGGGTAGTAGCCAATGGTCAGTCCTTTCAATCCCCCCCCTTCTAGGTCAAGGTTTTCGAGTGCAAACTATTCTATGGTTTCACCTATTGGTCTAGACTTCACCTTAGTTTTGCTGGCCAGCTGGCAACAAGCTATGACAAACACGGTCAAAAATTAGTCAAAACAAGGTTCTAGGACAACTTGTCCAAGTCCCAAACTCAATCATTTGAGTCACAAATTCAACCATCTGAGTGGACTCCTCAAAGTATCCAGTCATCTGAGTGACCGAACTTGGACTTGGATGAGGGCTACCCCTCTCAATGTCCAAGTGATTGTCCAAGGCCCCAAGTTTGGTTGTCCGAGACCAAGTGATCAAACCCTCATCCAAGTCAAATGTCCAAATGGGTCTACCTTAAGTGAGTCAGATGTCTGAACTAGTAGGTCACAACTCGGTCATCCAAGGCCTGCGATCGCCATCCAAGAAGTGCCCGAAAACCTATCGAATGGGATGAAAATCATTTCTTATGGCTTAATGCTCACTATTTTAATGCACCCAGGATCCCAAACCAATGCAACAATCAACAACAAGGGTTCAAAACATACCAAAAAGGTTGAATGTGTCAATTGCAAGGATCGTAGATGTTGTTGCCTATAGACATGTCGTTGCATGTCTCTCTCTCACTAGCTCTCTCTTAATCTTACTCAATGCAAATGAGCTCTCTCTTCCCTTTTTTTCACCTTTTGTGTTCTCTCTTTCTCCCCTCACACACTGTTTTCCTCCTTGGATATAAAAAATCTCCTTCATTTCTTCCCCTATTCTCTTGTTTCTTGGTTATCTAGAGAGTTATCTTTTCCTTCTTTTTTCTTATTCCCCACACCCTAATGCCTCAAATCTGATCAAACTACACAACCCCTACTCTAATCAATGCATAAAAAGTTTCCTAAACCTAAACTAACCCACAAAAGAGATCGAATAACCTCCAACTCTCTTACTTCCTACCTAAAACCAAGTGCCGTTACACAGATGAACTCTTACTTCGTCACTTGATTTGGAGCGCACAAGCACTCAAGCTTAAACCCGTTGGTCCCAACAACAAAACCAAAATGGCATCACTCTCATGGGCTAATCGTCAGACCCATGGACCACTTATTGCTTCAAGCATTTCAAGCCAAGAGCTATGGCTACCTCTCACATAGTCGTGCGCACTCTTCCACACACCAATGTAATCTTACCTTCGAATCCGATCAAGTACCTCACCCCAAAATTTCATTGCTGGCTCCATGATTCAACCTCAAGCAAACTCCATCTCCAAGCTTCGAGCTTCGACCTCCATAGCTATGCGTGCAAGAAGGGGGAAAGAGAAGAAGATAATGATGAAGGGAGGAGAAGAAGAGCTTCTCCATGGTCCCTCACTCCCTCACACACACTCTCTCCCTCTCTCACACTCCCTCTCTCATGCACAAGGAAGTAAGAGCAAGAAGCAAGAAGAGAGTAAGTTTGGCCACACACAAGAATGAGCTTCTTTCTTCATTTCTTGACTTTTATATATGCCATTGTCCCTTCCTTAGGTGGCCTTCCCCCTTTTTAGTCTGGCCTTTGTTCCTTCCTCTACTCTCTTTTCTTCTCCTTCCTATTAGCGTAGGCCTTAAGCCACACCTCTCATTCTTTACAATTTGTATGAGAGAGAGCCCGGCACTCTTTTACAAAATGAATTACAATGTGCCTGGTGCTTTTCTTACTAGCATATTATGGTGCACTTATTATTGTTTGCTTCCTTTTACATTCAAGGTTTTTTCCTACACCATGTCTTCAATTATTATTTTTAAGTGTGCCTTTCTCTTTTGTTTTTCTCACCTTGGCATTGTCTTCCATTTTCGATTTTTTAGCTTTTCCATCTTGGACTTCCAAGGGTGTAACATCTTTCAAGAATAAAACTCACACTTATGTACATGGGTAATTTCCTTAGCATATGTGATTCCATAGTACATACATCAACCTCCTATATTAGCATTTATGTATGTAAAGAGTTCATGTTGACACTCTATTTATTAGAGTCGGGAACCCTTGGAGCATCATATGAATATTTGTTTTCAATCAAACATCCTTGGAGTATCCTATGATTGTTTACTTTTATTTTTAGCATTGTGTAAAAATTATGTATATATTCTCAAAATTTATTATTAGACTCCTTTGATATGTAGAGTCAAGTTATGAATATGTCTATGATACTAGATTAAGATTTCAATTGATTTTGGATCATTTTATACTTATTATAGTACTATTTATTGGTTATGTTTGTGGCATTGGAATTGCACTATTATTTAATCATAGAGTTTTATTATTTGTTCAATTCATGAAGGTCAAAAAATTAGGTCAATGAAACGAGCTCAATTAGCAAAATGCTTGTTCTATTTCCATAAAAAGGGCTATTTTTGGGCAAAAAAATCAAATCAAATAAATACATCCATCATTGTGCCTCCAATAAATATTTCCAATAGTATCATTTCACATTTAATATCCATCATTGTGCCTCCAATAAATATTTTCAATAGCATCAAGAAATTATAAATGTGAAATTATACAGAGATTGATCAAATGCTCAACCAGCACTGTGGATCTATCCATCATCTACCTCTACACATCAATTGAGTCTCAAAAAAGAGAGGGTGTAAGAACTAATATAAATAAATCATTTTTCAACAACACTAGAAATATAAATTATTAAGCCTCAATTGTCACCAAAAATAAATAGTAAAGGGATATGCTTAGAAAGGACAAATGCATTCATCAACATTCCACTCAAGGGAGAACCATCTAAAGCCATCATCCCCTTGAGAATGTGCCCAAACACATAAGGACTATTTGAGGTTATCATGCCTTTGGCTAATGCCTCTTGGTAACAATAAACTATGGCCATAGAGAGCATATGTATTTCTAGAAACTAATGCTTCTATTGTACTTTTCTATCATTTTGTTCAATGCCCCACCTTTCATGGCTCTTATGCTCTATGGTGAGCACTTCTATGATCGCAACCATGATTGTTTTCTCTTCTTTGCCCATGGTTGATTGTGAAACTCTCCCCTCTCCCTAAACATTCACAACATCAATAATTATAATGGTTAATTTTAGGAAGGGTGTGTGGATGGTAGGTCCACCAATGCCAAATACCAAAAGATTCTAACCTTGTGGACATCGCTACTATGAACTATGTGGACATTTCAAAGAGGAGGGCACACCACAACTTGCTAGACTTTTTAAATGTAGAACAACCTCATGCTTAGGTGCCCTTGAAGGGTATGTTTCCTCCTTACTTAGTAAAGATGTGATTACCTTTAATTTAAAAGTCAAGTAGCTAGGTGTAATATCAGCTAATTGTACAGAATTTGTGTGCTCCATCTTGGAAATTTTCCATTCTAGATATATTCTACTCATTATCATTCCTATTTCTTTCTCCACTCTTACTGTTCATCTTCTTATTTTCTCTTCCATTTTACACATGCTTTCTATCATGGTATTGTTGGATCAAATGCACAACTCAATAGACACAAAGTGGAATAGAGAGTGAGAGTGAGATTAGACACACAAAAAAGCATGAAATAGTACCTTCATTATAGTGGAACACAAGAATGAAATTACAAGGTACAACCCTGACATCATAGAGCTACACATTAAAGTATGTTCACATGAGAGGAAAAAACCCTCCCATGCAAGAGGGTAATAATTTCCATTGGATAGGGTGTGTTCACATAAAATGACTTATAGGAAAATACAATGTGTACTTAACAAACCTCCTAGAGTGAACTAAATAGGGATACTACAAATCAATCCCCAAATGGAAGTAATCCGGAAGCTTTAGTAAGCCTAAAGCTTTTTGAAATGCTCTAACTTTGGATAGAGCCGTGGTGAATATATTTGCTATATTGTCCTGCTAGACACATAATCAATCTCCCCTACATGGAATCTCTCTCTAGCATAGTGATAATGCACCTCAATGTGCTTTGTACATGCATGAAATATCGGATTTCATGCAATTGCCAATGCATTCTAACTATCACTATAGATACATATACCTGATAAAATTGGAATATGCAGGTCTAATAAAAGGCATCTACGAGAAATGCAATCCATTGTAGCTATAAAAGTTGCATTGTATTTAGCTTCAAAGCTCAAAGTGGCTATTGTAGGTCATTTATTTCTAATCCAAAAGATACAACATTGCCAAGTAAGTAAAAAGTTTCCACTAGTGGAATGCTCTTGTGTCTAAACATCTACATAGTAATTATGTCTAAAAGCATGCAAGGAAGTAGAGGGGTCGTCAAGGTAAAATAGTCTCAAAGCACGTATGCCTTCAAGTACTAGAAGGCACACTTAACTACTTGCCAATGCAATGATTATGGGCTATACATAAATCTGCTCAATTGGGATATAACATACTAAATGTCCCAATCGCATATTGCATAAATAGATCAAACATCCAACTACCTATTGATAAAGAGAAGTGTCAAAGGGAACACCAACATCCTCAAGAGAAAAACAAAAGCTTGACTCCACTTGAATAGAGATGGTTTTGCAGTCCCTAAATTGAAAACATTGTAGAGTAACTTTGCAAGGTACTTGGACCACCACAAAATAATGCCCCCTTAACAGTACTAACTAGATACCAAAATGGTAGGAGATCATGCCCCTCCTATCTTATGTAAAGGGTGCTCTCAACAACTAAGTTATTTTGAAAGCCTAGGTCAATCAAATAAGAGTGGATATTCTTGTACCATGCCTACTTCAATCCATTTTCCATACCCTCCTTTACAAGCCCTAGTGGTGGCTGATTGACATTGACTTCCTCATTCAAGTCACCATATAAGAATGTAGTCTTAATGTCAAGTTGGTGTACATTTCAACCATGATGTGCAATGAAGAAAGAAATGATTGTATGGATGGTTTTCATACATGATGTGGGTGCAAAGGTCTCATCATAATCAATGCCCTATCTCTAAGCATAACCCTCAGCCACAAGTCTATCTTTGTATCAGCCAATGCTACCATATGCATGATATTTAAGCTTAAAAACCTTATTAATGTTGATGGCACACTTTCCCTTAGGCAAGTCACGTAACTCCCAACTCTAAGTGCATAGTATCTAGCCAATGTGTATTATCCACAACATCCTCAAAACAAAGACTCTTCACTACAAGCAATGGTTCAATAAAGCCTAGTCTGTAAAGTTCATTAATGCCTAATGAGAAGAGGTTGTAGCACAACCATGAAAAGGGCCAACCTATTTGATATCCCATAAGTTATCACAACAACCATCTAGGCACTATCTTTACTTCGGACTAGCAACCCTCTCTAATATCTCTACATCACCATGATCCACAGTCTCAATGGAAGGAAAATCAGGCTAAAAATTAGTGTGGTAGGTTGCTAAACTTACTACAATGGTGCATGAGATTGAATGGGTGCACACTTAATAATCTCTAGCAATAATCTAAAAAATATCATAAGCAAATCAAACACATGTTCTAGGCCAATAGTTAGCTAATTTTTCCAATCATGCAAAATTATTTCTAAATTTTCAACAAAGGAAACATGTAATAAGCACTTTGCCTATAACCAATTGATGTAACCGATAGCCCTTTCTCTCAAATGCATTTAATTGCTTTGACTTGCAACTTGGTATGTTTTGAGATGGAACATGAGATCTAGGCAAGACATCCAAAACTACACTTGTGCAACCACTAGCGTTTTGCCACTCCAAGCCTCATAAGGGATGACAATAGATCAATGGGTCAACACATGACAAGATATAAGAATTGTATCCAACAAATGCTTATCTAGCCAAGTATTTCCCTTAGGCATACATATTGCCATCTCCATAAGAGATCTATTCTTGCACTCGAAAATACCATTCTTTCATGATGTATAAGGTGTCATGCACTAATGAATGATGCCCCTAGAGAAGAAGGAAAGTTTCAAAGTTCATTGGCATGTACTCCCCTCCTATGTTAGTGCAATGTAACCAATTTGCAACCACTAGAGTTTTCAACCATAGTAATAGAACGTTGGAAGCATGAGAATACCTATGACTTCACCTTCAAGCCAACCACCCAACTATGGCATGTGTAGTCATCAATGAAGGTAATAAAATAGATGCATCCATTAAGAGAGGCGTTACTCCTAGGATTATATACATCAATATGCACAAGCTACAATTTTCGTGTGCCACCCACACTCCCATCATTGGGAAAGCCAACTCTATTCATTTAGTCAAGCAAACACCCCTCACATATGTGCTTATGAAGCATGTGCATTTCTAAGGCAAATCATGCACCATATCACCCTTGTACAAGAATAACAAAATATTAATATTCAAGTGCTCAAATCTTCATAAGCCATGACAAAGACTACCAATGATCATAGTCACATTGTTATCATGTATGTCCTTAAACACACATCGTGACCCAACAAAGCAAACTTCAAAGCCATGAGTAGCAACGAATAACACTAATACTAGGTCCTTTTGAGTGCCAAGTACATACAGAATATCCTTTAAGGTGACAACATCCCCATTCATTATAGTGATAGGGATTTTCCCAATGCCTTTTGATTGTATAAGTAGCATGCACACATGAAAGTGCCCCTTGTGTAGCATTAACCAAAGAAATGAAAAGATACTTGGATGAGGTGATGTGCTTGGTAGCACCACTATCAAAATACCAATACTGTTCACTGAAAGATCTACATAATGTATGGAAGGGTCATAAAGAACAAGACACTGTAAAAGCATATGAATTGAAAGTTTCTACAAGATGAGTTGCCTCGTCCTTCCCACCACTAGGAGCACTATGTGTACTTTTAGGAAACAATGAGGCTCACTTCTTTCCCTTCTCACCCTTTTGCTTGCAACACTCAAAGATCTCATGCCACGCCCTAGCTTGCGGCAATAGTTACACCTCTTCTTTTTCTCGTTGTCATTTTCTTTGTGTGAAGAAGAGGATGATGAATTACCCTTTCCCTTTTGATGGCTTGATGAAGAACCTTCCTGTGCCTCCATGACGAGAGGATGCAAAGGCTTGATCATCAAAGGTAGTTGTAGAGTGGTTGAGATGACTCTACTTCTCTTGCGATAAAAGCATGACCAACCCATCAAGAGAGTACCAATGCCTATTGCCTTGAGAAACCACTTGTGAGGTGGTTGCAAATGTTAGATAGGATTGTGGAAGTCTACCAACTGTTCATGTCAATCTATAATCCCTGTAAGATGGGCATCCATGTTGTACTTCATGCATCTTCTCGAAATCTAACTACTTTCTCAAACAAGCAATAGATACCTAATTCATTATGCAATAAAGAGGTGTGAGATTATTCGAGCATTCTTCACAATTTGACTTTCACAGGTGTGCAAAATAATGAGTCTCTTGATTGAAAGAGAAATCAAAGAGTGTGCTTGAGCATCATGTATATCCCAATGTGTCTAATTGGCAATAGGAATAGCAACTGCAATAACTCCTAAAGGGCCAAAAGTGGCAATAGAACCACCTGAAGTAGAAGCATTAGTACCTATGACTACATCAGGGCCTGCCCGATCACAATTTTCAAAATGCTTTTGCAACTAATTCATGCTCCATCATGTATTAGCAAGTGGAATTGTTCATATCATCCAACTTATCATTAGCAAAAAGCATCCCAAACAACCCATTCTAATTATGTGTCATCTTTGTGCACGTCAAATATACAAATGCAACTGAGGTAACTGCTCAAAATGGACAAGGCAACTACAGTCCCAACACTTATGTGTAAAAAAATCAGCCAAAAAACAAAATGAGTTGAGATAGAGCTTAGAATCGATGTGAATATCAATGTCGATGTTATTCAAATATTTACACACAGAAATGTTAGGGCATCAAGCTAAAATGTATTGAAATCGGAGTCAAATTGGGGATTTGAATGAAAATCCCCAAATTTTATGCACAAATGTCGAAGAAATTGTTGAATTTGAACAAATCTAATGTGAAGATCCACGTAATGAAAGGTGATACCAAAAGAAAGTAATATATTTTCTAATGAAAATGTCAATAAAATTTAGAAATTGGGCAAGTCAATTAAAAACCCCCAATTTTTGGGCACCAAGTGTATGGAATTGAAACTTTCTTTGATATTCAAGATGAGAAGCGAGATGCACCGAAAATTACACACTTTTGAAAAGCACAAAATTCAAAATTTAGGGTTTCTATGCTTTTAGTATTTCTAAGTTTTTCTTCCAAATATGGGTTCTATGGTGGCTTCGGATTGTAAAGATACAAGGGTGCAACAAGACTCAAGGGGATGGCGGGCATACCAAAAAATAACAAGGCTAGCTAAGGAGATGGCAAGTAGGGCTAAGAGGCTACGTGGAAGGATGAGAGAGGCTATGTGCAACTTGTACAAAGAGAGGGAGAGTATAGCAAAAAATGGCAATGGCAGGCTATTAGGCGATGACTAGTTGCAGATGCCATATTTGAGTTGGCTAGAGCGATAGTGGCTTCATGCAACAATGCCATGGAAAAATCCACATGTTAAAGCTAGCAATGAAACCAATGTACCAACAACGATGAGGCCAATGCACAATGGCTCTAATACCACTATTGGATCAAATGCATAGCACAATGAACTTAAGTAAACCATAATTTTATTAGGTACATGGTCTACAAGGCATTCAAGCAAACCTTCAAGCAACATGTAGTATATTCAACATAAATATAAATATTTATACACCAAGCCAATGAATAAATTTGATGTGTTTTCTCTTGTCAAGGGCACATATGCCTATCAAAAGATGTTCTCAAAAATATTTACATGTGAATTGAGATGAGTTGCCTTGTCCAATTTTAAATTGTGAATATATGTGCAAAATACAAGTTGTAAGAAATTTAAAATGTCTTTAAGTTTTCCTTCTTTTAAAATAGACAACCATCAATTTTACATGAGACAACCACCCCAAGGAACCACAGAGACAACCATCAATTTAAAATGTCTTTAAATTTTCCTTCTTTTAAAATAGACAACCATCAATTTTACATGAGACAACCACCCCAAGGGACCAAATAGTGCAAATCTAGCATATTACAACATGACACCCAATGTAGTCTATGAATGATGATTCAAATCCAACTAGGTATATTAATATGTAGTATCATAAAGTATTTGCTAGATTTTGATTAAATTGTGTACTTTTGGACAAAGACAACTTACTATTCACTTGGCTTTACTCACCAACGCACTCACTTTACTTATTAATAGTTTCTCGTGACCATAAAATCGCACGGAGCGCATAAAATCCCGCTGATTTGCGTGGTTCTAGACCAAAGCAACTTACTAGACTTCTATCAGCAATGTGATGGATATGTCACAAACTTTGAAGGTGACTCATCCATTCACCCTAGTTTGATCTAAGTTTGCAAAGTACTTTCTCCTTTTGCTCCACCTAGGTATTCAAAGACTTTGAAATACAAGCCCTACTTAGGTTATTGCACACAAATTTGGCAACTATAGTCGCACACAATCCTATCAAACTTTTATATGGCATTTCCATCTCTTTTCAAATTTCAAATTTCAAGTTGGCTATTCTCCAATCACTTGGAGGACACTTTCTTTTTTCTTTTTCTTGGGATTTACCAGATGTTTGAGACCTTTTTTATACTGTGTTCCACAATGATTGCAGATTCCGGTTCGAGTCTTTTCTTACATACAAAGTTTGGAGAAGCTGACAAGACCTCTAGGTATGAAAGTACAGTTTTTCATACTTGCGCCAACTTCCATTTATAATAACCTAAAGGATTTATTAAATACCAATAAAAATGTTAGATGCCTGGCCACTTGATATAAATCTTGACAAATACAAGCAAACAAACTACATTTCCATACAATTTAAGCATCCTAATTTTGAACAGAGTATTGAGTATTGGGCTGCCAGTGATGAGCCATGTCCCATTATTTGCTTCCTTGAAGCATTTGGGAAAACCATATAGCATGCATTCAAGAGCATAAGCATATTTCAAAAAGAATTAGTATACATCTTCAAATCATCCATCTCCAGATAAAGTCTTGTCCTTAACACTATATTGGAATGTACACTCTGAAACAGTGCTGTCTTTAGGGTTTGCTGAATCTAACCTCCTGTTGATTATACAAAGCTCCATCACATCAAGATATTGAGGCTTGGAATGTCTCCACAATCTAGGAAGTCTTGAAATACATTGATAACTGTCTGTGTTCTATGAAAATCAAAATCTCATGTGGATCTCTAAGTATGTCATCAAAATAACATTGGAAGAGCTTTTGGAGCCTTGGAGCCGGCATCAGTAAGAAAATTCGTGTCCCTTCAAAGAGATGTGCTTTTTAATCCAAATTGCCATGTCCTCTGCACATGCCTCTGCTTGTCGTGACTTCACTAGAAAGTCCAATGTAGCGAACTCATGAACTGCATCTTTGTACTCCAAGACAGGTGCATCAATATTGACCTTTCGTAAGGCTTCAGAATAAGCAATTGCTCGATCCTTCATCCAATCCAATTCTCCAACAACAGTTAATGTAGGAGGCATATGTTTCAAGGGGGGTTCTCTGTCAATGACGAGAGGATTGGCTGCAGGATGATCAGGAGTATATTCTCCATCTGGTAAAAACAACTTCCAAGCAAGAATGCATGCTGCTTTGTCATAGAAATATGAATTTGCCAGTTTGTATTCTGAAGTTGTAGGAACAGCCCCAAGGAAAAAGGGGTACATAAGAACTTGTGCCACAACTTTTACAGGTTCTAACAACCTGCCTGCTTGTACTGCCTTTCTAGCAACAAAGTCTGCTATATTACCTCCAGAACTTACTCCAAGCAATACACACCTGCACGATTTGTCATGAGATCTTTCACAATGTTTAACACAGGTTATGAAATAGACAAACAGAAAAGGCACATAATGAATGCACACAAGGAACCACAGAAAAGGTTCTTTGAACAAACAATGTAAAGATGCTGCAACCAAGTTACAGATAGAAAGTTGTCACCTATTTATGTTGTGTGTCAAGCACAGGTGTTACTGGCTCAAGCAAGTTTTAAAAAGTTCCTGGTCAGCCAAAGCCATAACTGTAACTGCAGTCAGCAAACCAACTGAAAACTTCAAATTTCTTGAACCCTAGGGCGTCATGGTTTGTTTGTACATTGGCCAGTCAATTAGAGGCAAGACAGGCAGGACACTTTAAGCTGCATCTTGGTACCATGCAGCATTGTTGTTAATAGGAGAATACCTCAGTTTAGAGTAGAGAAGGATTGGAGCACTGATGTGCCTTTTGTCAGCTATCTTAACACAAGAAAAAGTGCAAGACAATACTTTTGTAAAATAGCAGAAGTGCATCATGGTTTAATTTAAAAAGCGCCGGGCTCTCACCCGTGCAATTTGTAAAGGTGGATGGGCGGTAGGAAGGAAGCTAGGAAGATATAAGGACAATGGAAAAAATGGCCTAAGCCACGGCCGGCCATGTAAAAAAGGGAATAAGGGGATGACCGCCCAAAAGGGATTTAGGGTTTTATATATAAAGTTGAAAAGTGAATGAGAAGCTCATTCTTGTGTGTGGCCAAAAGTGGCTCTCCTCTTCTTCTTCTTCTTCCTCTTCTTCTTGCTTGCTTGAGCTTGTGCTTGAGAGGAGTGTGAGAGTGTGAGGGAGTGAGTATGTGAGGGTGAGGGACCGAGGAGGAGAAGCTCTCCATCTTCTCCCCTCTTCTTCTTCTTCACTTTTCTTCTCTTGTCTTGCTCGCAGATATGGAGATTGGAGCATGGAGCTTGAGGATGGAGCTTGCTTGAAGCTTGCACTTGGATCGTGGAGCTACCGGAATGCACGAGAGAGGAGGTAACTCGATCGGCATGAAGGTAAGCTCACTACACCCGTAGATATGAATGGCGTGTCGGCTATGTGAGAGGTAGCCATTAGTACTCGGCTTGGAACGCTTGATACAATAAGCGATCCGTGGGTCTTGGCGGTTGAGCGAAAGCTCCCACACTTATACTTATGCTTGAGTGAGGAAGAGTGAGGGAGTGAGGATGAGGGACCGTGGTGGAGAAACTCTCCATCTTATCCTCTCTTCTTCTTCTTCTTTTCTCTTCTCATCTCGTGCCAGTAATGGAGCTTGGAGGTTGAGGATTGAGCTTGCTTGGGCTTGCACCTTGGAACATAGAGATATTGAAGTGCTTGAGGGAGGAGTCAACTCGATCAAGTATGGAGGTAAGCTCACTACACTTGTGGGTGTGAGAGTGCACACGACCATCCAAGAGGTGGTCATTGCATTTGGCTTGAAATGCTTGAAGCAATAAGTGGTCCGTGGGTATTAACAGTTGAGCGAGAGCTCCCACATTTTGGTTCCTTTGCTGCTGGGACCAACAAATTTAAACTTTGAGTACTTATGCGCTTTGAATTGAGCATTGAAGTAGGAATTGCCTTGAACCAGTGTTTGAAATAGGTAGGAAGCGAGGAAGTTGAAGAGGTATTTTATCTTCTTCACAAGTAAGTTTTTTGGTTTTTTGGATTTAGGTAATTAGGTTGGATTAGTGTAAGTGGTTGCGTGTGATTTGGATGCATTTAGGTATGGAAAAAAAACGAAAATAGAGATACACACAGAAGGAGTTTTTGCTGTTAAAAGCAGGTTCAGAACAGGAAAAAAAGGGAAAAAAGAGAGCTTCAAGGCATTAAGATGATAAAGAGAGAGAAGGGGGAGGTGAAAGACTAAGCAAAGAGGGATTTAAGAAGCCAAGAGGGCATGGGGAGGGCTCATTTGTCATTTTCAGAGTTAAGGGAGAGAGCTTGAGAGAGAGAGAGAGAGAGCTACAGGGCTATGAACCATTTTATGCTTGGCAATCTTCACCACCACACCTTCAAGCCTCACAAGTAAGCTCTAAGAGTGCCTTCATGTTGGATGATTGCTTCCGGGATTATAGTTGAGAGATTGATCAAAGCATGTGTGAGATTCAACATGATTTTGATTGTTCTGAAACTTTCACCGCTGTGCTCATATGGAATCACAATGGTTCGAGTCCCACTACCACTCGAACAATTGGAGTCCTCAGTCTACTCAAATAAACCATACTAGTATGAGTCATAAACTTAGCCTCAAACGGCAGCCACTCAGCCTCGGATAGCCACTCGACCTCTAATGGCCAAATTCGGACTCCTTAAAGAGTCCACTCAGATGCAAAAACATTCGGCCTTGAACGGCCGAGCACCCATTCACTCGGGCCGCTTACACTCAAACAACTCTTGGACACTACCATTCGAACACTATCACTTAGACAAACTATACAAAATCCATATTTTGGCAAATTGGACCCACAACCCAAGCTAGACAACACCCTTGTAGGCCTCCAGATGCATAGAATGGCTCATAGGGCCACCGGACTCTCAGTCGTGCATCCCAATGGAGACTCGGACTAACTGACCAAACCTGCTACCCCTCAGACCACATGTCTAGAACATCATAGAGACCAAAACAAACCAGTTAGAGTGCATGTCACCCACACAAAAGGATTAGGAAAAGTGTATGATGCATTGTATTGTTTTCATTGAATTCACACACTGCATCAATTAAATATTTGATGCGCACCACAAAAGCTGAAAGTCTGATTTTGCACAACGCACTTTGAGGAGCACCCCACTAGCATCATGGAACACGGAACGGGAAACGGAAACAGGAACGGAGAACACGATTGGGGCAAGGAGGCCCCCATCTAAGAACGGGGGGGATGTAGGGGACGGGGAACAAAACTGGAATGGGGAGACCCTATTCTGGGAACAGGGGGCTTGAACAATGAAATTATAAATACAACGTACACACTACAGAGGGCTGAGTGATAAGTCAGGAGTGCACACAACCAAGAAAACTCTAAATAGTAAGTTCTAATGAATTATGATTATAGTTTAAACTTTAAAGATTGATCATTGAAGACTTGGTCACTCAAGACTCAAGACTTGAGAGCCATAATGATAATTTATAACTGTTTAAACTTTAAAGCTAAAGTCACGAGTGGCGAGTCCCAAGGCCAACAATATATACAAATGTCAAAAATAAAGTCTCTAATACATTAAAAAGATGATAGATCAAAAAGATACATGCAACATCATACTCCAAGTCTCAAGATCATATGACATAGAATGAATCATGAATCATGATAGATCATAGACATCCAAACTCCATGGACCATGGTCCATGTGGCATGCTACATGACAATATCAGAATATCCTCAAGCCTCAAGAGCCAAGGCTCAAGTCCCACCCTCTAGGACCTCAAGACTCGTCTGCCATGTCACCGATGCTCTCCTTGGCTGCCTCCTCCTTGGTCTCTCCTAAGTTTGGGACCTGCCCTGCTGTCTACTGCTCCTCCTACTCCATCTCCCACTGAGTGAAGGGATCAGCCTTCGCAGTGATACTATTGCAAAGCGTACATAAGTTTGCACTGAGAAAGACAAGATCGCTGGCCTTCAGCACACCAAGGCTACCTTTTCTTGGACACACTGGCTGTAAGAGCTCCACAATTGCTCCAAACAAGAGGAGCTAACAACCTGGCTCAAAATGCGATTGCTAGGCACTGAAGCTCACAGCCATCATTTTCATAATCCTCCCACCATAAAGGACCACCTCTAATGAATCTGTCTACTTTTACATCACCACAGCTATATGAACCACAACCAAGCCTATACAAAGTAAGTTGATCCCTCATGTGCGCCTTGCATCAATATCAAGAACCATGTGCTCCAAGACGCGCCTCCAGCCATCACTAACCTCCTTATCATTCTCTTGCCCATGACCCTAGAACTCAAGGTCCAACATGTATGCTGCTAAATGCAAAGGAGACACATAGGCATCCCACCATGTCACACATAAAGTGCAGATCTCATCGTACTGATCCTCATCTTACACCAGCTCCTCTAGGTGCTCAATCATCCTATCTATAGCCTCGTAGACCTTGCCAATTCATGGCTGCATCACATCTACGAGGTGCAATAAGCGTATGATCGGGTGAACCATGTCATCAGTCCTCTTCACCTCATCCCAAAATTCCATGCCCACAACTGTGGCCATGCATGACATCCTCCCAAGAGTAGAAACCAAAGGAGAGCTCCTAAACTCATCACTAATGAATAGTTATCTCGCTGCACCACTGCACTCCCTCAAACAACCCAGCATCAAGAAGTTGTAAGCAAAACGAGTGTCAGAGTACTTGAGGAGAATCTTTTTAGACTTCTTTGAAAGTTCATGGCAAGCATACTAATGGTTGAGCACAAAGGTCACCATCTCAGCAGCTTTGGTGATTGTCGGCTCAATCCATGAAAGCTTACCAATATCCTTGAGAAGATTATACCACCCCTCCACAGAAGGAAGGCTGGTTTCATCAACAATGGAAATTAGAATCATCGCTTAATTAATGAACACAATTTCGGTGCGTGGTCCGAGAGAGTTTCAATGGTACTTTTAAAAAAACCCTAATTTTTTTGGGCACCCTTCAATATCTATAAATAAACAGACTGCCCACCATTCAATCTAAATCCTTTTGTGCATGCAGGTGTCTCACTCTACCGTGCAAATGTCATGAAGACGTGTATTTTTGAAACCTCACTTAACATGTGGATTAATTTTTAATCACATGATTAAGTAAATGTTGAACATGTGAGGTGCAATTGGGATTAAAGTAAATTTACGAGCCCGGACCCAAGGAAATCACGGGATGTCAAAGACAAAAGTTGCTATAAGTTACACCGCACAGGTACTTCGTGGTATCTGGTACCAATTGTTGGCCTAGGTCATTCATTTGGCCATAAGTGTCAATTGGTAATACTAGAGAAGTGGTGTTTAATGGGCAACACACTTTTGTAGCCTGAAGATCCAAGAGACTGCTCCTGTGAAGGTAAACACACACCCAGAAGTGGACTTTCTGCAGTCCGCATGACCAATAGAGTCTCCAATATTCACATGCCAAGAATGTGATTTGCATCACCAAGATCCTTCATGTCAAAGCTGCCATGAAGACTTTGCTTCAGTGAGTCCAAGGCATGAGTATCCTTGCCAGCAATCAACATGTCATCAACATACAGAACCAAGATAATCAAACTGCCATCTGCTGCCTTCTTGGTGTACAAGCAGTGATGCACTTGACTTCTATGAAAACCTTAAGATTGCATAAATGTATCAAACTTATGATACTATTCTCTCGGTGCTTGTTTCAACCCATACAAACTCCTTTTGAGTTTACATACCATCTTCTCTTTCCCTTTTGCCACAAACCCTTCAAGCTGCTGCATATATATGTCTTCATGCAGATCACCGTGTAAGAATGCAGTCTTTACATCCATCTGTATGAGCTCCATATCTTCAACTGCAACCAAGCCCAAAATGGTTCTCAATGTAGTCAACTTGACTACAAGAGAGAATATCTCATCAAAGTCAACTCCATGTTTTTGCTTGTACCCCTTCGCAACCAATCTTGCTTTGTACTTTGGCAAGGAACCAGAAGTAACCTTCATCTTATAAACCCATTTGCATGGAAGGGTTTTCTGCCGAAGCAAGACGGTTCACCACAGTCTATCAACATGACATAATCAACCACATTGTTTGCATTTCAGCCCACAAATCAGCATTAACAACTTGCAAATTTTTATTTTCAGCTTGTTGTCCTAGCATTTCAACCTACAAATCAGCATTAACAGCTTGTTGTCCTGGCTGTTCCTGCACATCCAGTGGCTCATCATTATGGGCAATGGCTAGATGATCATTTCCAACATTATTTTCTGCATTTGCAAGTTCATTTACAGCAAGTGTTTGCTATTGTATAGTGGGCACATTTTGCTGTCCAAAAGGTATTTCTTCCCGGAATACAACCCTACAGACTTCCTCTGTTCTTTCGAGATGTTTATGCATGCGATCTTCCCGAAAGATAACGTCATTGCTGCGTACTACTTTTCTTTTCTCAAGATCCCATAATCTATACCCCATTTCACCTTCATCACCATATCCTAGGAAAATACATTTACAGGACTTTGTCTCAAGTCTGATGCGTTCTTCCTTACATATGTGCACAAATGCTTCACAGCCAAACACTTTCAAGTGTGCATACGAAGGTGGCTTGCCTGACCACGCTACTTGGGGAACTTCCCCCCCCCCCCCCCCCCCCCAAAAGACCTGTTTGGTGACCGATTAATCAAATGTACAACTGTCATAACAGCCTCTACCCAAAAACCATGGGGTAATGCAACATGAGACAGCATCGTACCGACCTTATCCCGTATGGTCCGATTCATACGCTCTACAACTCCATTTTGGAGTGGATAATGAGGGGCAGTGAGCTTCCTCTTTATCCCTTTGCTGTCACAAAATGCCTGAAAGGCCTTGGACACATATTCCCCACCATTGTTAGAGCGAAGACACTTAAATGTCTTATCAATCTGATTTTCAAACAATGCTAAGAATTTTTGAAACTTGTTAAGCACTTTGTCCTTACTACGAATAGGGTAAATCTGTCAGAAGTGGAGCAGCGGTGAAAGCATAAACATGTGCTGAAATAAACTGCTGAAACACAAGACAAAAAGAGAAAAGAAAGAACACGATACAGATGAGAACTCAGATGTATGCACGGGAAATGGAATCCATATATCTGAACACGAGACAGTCGCATACAACAGTGAGTCACTGGCTGCGTGGGCACTGGCACTGGCTCCTCTCTCCACAGAGTTTGCAGATGGTGAAGATGAAGTGTCTGACTGAGGAGGAGCCACTGACTATAAATAGGCTGAAAAAGTGGGGAGCAATAATGCTGGTCGGACAGCATTAAAGCTGGCCGACTGGTGCATAAAAATGCTCCACTGGCATAAAATGCCACACCAGAAAATACCTAAAATACCTAACAAAAATGCCTAGCCCAGATCAAGCTCAGACTCACACATGAGCTGACAAATACTCTGCTAACACCCTCTCTCAGATCATGAGTGATCTGATACAATACAATAGTACAATGAAAAGGGATCAGAAACTATATAACATAGAACCACCAAGTAGAACCATGGATACCCAAGCAGTGGGTGATCAAGCCACCACCAAGGTGCCTCGGAGAGAACCTGATGTCGATGTCGATCGTACCAAACACCTGAAAATAGAGAAGATCATAGCATGTCTCTGTGTCCATCATCAATGTCTCGCAGTAGCATACAAGACCATCCTGTCAAAAAGGCCTCTGAACATAGGTGACCATGGAGTCCCCGCCTTTGGCCAGACCGCCAAAGTGTCCCCTCATGTGAGCTCCAGACGAAAGCCTCCCGCTCTCTGTCAGAGAACCACCTCATCATGAACCTGGATCTCAATCCCAGCTCCAGGATTTGATTCCACCAGACTGAAGTTGATGCGTCAGGGACGTTTCTCTCTGGAACCTGTGCACCTATATAAAAGTATAGATGAGACACGGCTGCCCCATCTAAACACCCGCTCACACTCCCTCTCTGGCACAAGAGAGTCGTGAGGGATGACCTCATCACCACCACTAGAAAGCAGCCGAGGAAGGGGCCACCAAGCCCTTCCTGCGATCCGAAAAAGAGGATCCCTTCCGCGCCTTGGACTTCACCTTGGTCGGAGGATCGGAGTCGGAGTCTGATGAAGGAGAGGACTCATTGGTAGAGTCAGCATCCCGCTTCGTCTTCTGCTCCTTCTTCCTGGAAGCCGCTAACTTCTTGCAGTCCTTCTGCAAATGTCCCTTCTTGCCACAGTGGTAACACTGGGCCTTCGACTTCTTCTTCCCGTCACCCCTCTCTGAAGCTACATAAGCCTCACCTCCATAATGTGCCGGAAGCCGCCCCTGTAATCTCAAGGATGCCTCATGGTTGTCCTCATCAAAGTCGTCAGGAAGAGGAAAAGGACGGAGAGGACGAGGAGTAGCTCCACAGACGATGTACCATAGCCGCTTCTGCACAAACCAAGCTTTCATGACAGCACTCCATGTGAGATAATCAGGTCCATGTAACTTATCATCAGTGGAAGTGCACGGAGGAGCCATATGGAGAGGATAAGAAGAGAAGTAGAGAAGAGATGGAATTTAGAGAGGAAACACAGCCAAAACACAAGCACAGACTGTAGAAAATGAGAGTTCACATGCAAGATAACCCAAAATCTGATCAATAGAAGACAAAATCTGCTGCAGAAAGTCAAAAAATCAGTCAAAAACTGCCAAAAACAGCAAAAACGGCCTGAAGGAACAGTCACCCAGCCACGAGAGATACTGAATCAGCAAAACGCAGGCTGTAAACTGGAGAAAAACAGATAGAAAACTGTCGCCAGCAGTTGCAGATGAAAAACGCAGGCAGCAGAGGGTGTGTAGGCAGCAGAGGGTGCGGAGGCAGCAGGCGATGGCAAAACTGCAAAAAACGCAGGCTGAAAACAGCCCCAAAACAGGTCGCCTGGCTGCAACAGCAGTCGTCTGATCAGCAAGGGTATAAAACAGTCCTGAAATCAGCAAGAAAACACAGCAGAAACACAAATCCTGAAAACTGATACCATGTCAGAAGTGGAGCAACGGTGAAAGCATAAACATGTGCTGAAATAAACTGCTGAAACACAAGACAAAAAGAGAAAAGAAAGAACACGATACAGATGAGAACTCAGATGTATGCACGGGAAATGGAATCCATATATCTGAACACGAGACAGTCGCATACAACAGAGAGTCACTGGCTGCGTGGGCACTGGCACTGGCTCCTCTCTCCACAGAGTCTGCAGATGGTGAAGATGAAGTGTCTGACTGAGGAGGAGCCACTGAGTATAAATAGGCTGAAAAAGTGGGGAGCAATAATGCTGGTCGGACAGCATTAAAGCTGGCCGACTGGTGCATAAAAATGCTCCACTCGCATAAAATGCCACACCAGAAAATACCTAAAATACCTAACAAAAATGCCTAGCCCAGATCAAGCTCAGACTCACACATGAGCTGACAAATACTCTGCTAACAAAATCCATACCTTCCATGTAGCATCATCGAAAAATGTGACAAAGTATTTCTTTCCCCCTAAAGATAACCCTGGCATCTAACATACATCGGAATATACTAACTCTAGAGGAGAAGATTTCAGCGAAAGAGACTTCTTATGAGACGTCTATGCATGTTTACCATAAACACAATGATCACAATGCTCAAAATCAGCATAATGAAGACAAGGCAAGTAACCCAAACGAGAAAGCACTTTCGTTCCAGTTTGACTCATGTGTCCCAACCGGCCATGCCACAAAGAAACACTTGGCCGCTAGGTCACAACAACAACATGGTCATGAACACTAGATACATGGAGAGGATACAAGGTATCACTTTTACAACCTTTGGCAATCACTCTAGATCCCTTACAGATCTTCCATTTCCCATCACCAAAGGTGGTATGAAATCCATCGTCATCTAGCTGCCCTGTGCTAATCAAGCTCTTCTTGAGCTACGGTATATGCCGTACATGCTGTATATGTCACATGCATAGTTGTCCCCAAGATGGACAACACCATGTCGACCCCCTATATAGTCACAAAACCACTCATGATAAGGGGTGACATGAAAAGAAGCACCTGAATCTAGAATCCAAGTATACATGTCATCATCCGTAAGGACAAATACATCACATTACATGAGAAGTCCCAAATTTTAGCTGCGATTTCTGTTGTACATGTACCCACGGGCACAAAATTCGACACGCACGGTCAAAAGGCCCAAAATTTTTGTGCTCAAAGCATCAGCCATGCATCTGCACTGTCTGTTGGGGAGTCCGCTGGCTGACTGATAGCTGTTGTCACCAGCCCGTCACACAAGCGTGTGCTTGTCCGCTGGACCTGTCGCGCCGTCGCACCTGCCCATCAAACCTACTCATCACTCCTGCTGGTCATGCCTGCGTATCGATTGGTCCCATCAGTTGCCTGCTACGTTTGCCTGCAACCTAACCCTGTCGCCTAGCGCCTGCCTTGTCGCCCTGTCCTAGTCACACACAACAAACCTGTCGCCCGCAACGGACCTATCCCCTGTTGGTGCCCACTCTGAGCTAAGAACCCGAGACTCCTGCTCGACTGACTTCCTTTTGCCTCGAGGTTTGCTCTTGGGAAGCGTACACTATGTGCTCTGATACCAGCTTGTTGGAGCCTAACGCGGAGCTAAGAGTGAGCGTGATGGATAACACACGCACACACAGTAGAGAGAGGAGTAGAAAGAAGAGTGAGCATGACACCTTTCTTGTTCGGTACAAAGACTAGTGTACCGTTTTAGGTTTTAGATAGATATATACGAAAGTACAAATGTGCTAAGGATGTGTTCACACCCATGCATATATAAAAGGCACGAATGGCCCTTTATTCCCAACAATTTAATTATAGATAATGCGAGAAAAACCATTTGGGAAGGCTAACACGTGTCAAAAATGCCCATGCAAGACTAAAAAACGTCTTTAGAGGCTGGAGAGAGATATTTTTAGTGTATACAGCAAAAGAGAGGGAGGAGATGCTGCTGGTCTGATTTGCAGCCATTGGAAGACCTTCTAAGGCAGCCAAGGTCAGAAGAGGACCAATCAACAACAGGTGACAACATCTACAAGCTGTTGAGACAAGGCAACAACTGTAAATGATTGATTTTCTTCAGTTCTTTGCATCTACAAGCTTTCGTGGCAGGGAAGCAGCTGCATTTGACTGATTTTCAATCATTCTTCGCGACAAAACTCTAAATTTTCTCTCTCTACAGCTTTCTCTCTCATCTCCCAGCCATTTCACAACCTTGCTCCGAAGATCTCAACATTTGGACCCTTGGAAGCTCAAAAATTGCAAATTTCTCTGCTGTAAATCCTAATTTATAGCAAAAATTAGGGTTTAGCAACAACCTTGGAAAGCGTGCCAAAAATTGGAAGCCCCAAGACTTGGATTTTTCAAGGCTAAAGGTGAATTTCAGCTAAATTCAGATAGAGGACTAGCCAGCCATTGAATTTGGGGCATTTCCATCGTCTATGAAGTGGGTGAAGGCCAATTAAGTGCCCGAATCAAGGGGGAAAATAGATTGAAGACTTGCTCGTTACTTTGGACAGCAAGGGGACTCCGGAGTTTGGATTGCGAAGGGGATCAGGAGAATCCCATTGTAAATCAACTTTTTCTTCAATAAAGCTGAAGAAATACCAAAAGGGGCACTAATTTTGGGGCCAATTGGATATGCATTGTCCAAGATCAGTAGGTAAATTTGTATTTTCAGATTTGCATTAATTGTTTGCTGCTGTAATTAAGTTGTAATCAAGGATTTACCACCCATCCACGGAAGGAAGACTGGTTACAACAAATTTCAGCCATCAGTCACCTAGGATCCACTATCCAGCCATCATCGACTGCAAACCATCACTATCTAGCCCTAGGCAACCTGTTTTCAGCCGTCATCTTGCTATTTGGAGGTATCCATCCACTGCATCATCATAGCACCTGATCAACCTGCAATTTAGCATTTGATGCTAGGCAACAGGCTGATGCCATCTCTCCCACCAAGCGACTGCTGCAATACCTACGTTTTTGTTGTCTGGCAAGCCGTCTACATCAGCAAATACCTCTCCTGCTGTCGCCTCAGTTCCCTAACAATCTCATGATCAACGTTTGGTGTTTTCTGCACTCTAACACTCCAACTGGTGGTCACACCACTTGGGATCTGTCTTCAATGGATGTCAATCTCCGACACTGCATTGCTCTGCCCTTGGGCATTCTATACACTCTTACATTCATTTACAGCATTCATTCACTTCAAAGTTTTTTCTCTCTATGTTTGTCTCTGTGTTTGAGTTTTTAGTTTTTGCATTTTGCGTTTTGTGTTTAGGATTTGAGCTTTGCTTGTCTCTGTCTAAGTCTTTGAAGTCTTGGTCATACATGTTGTGTTTCCTCAATGCAAACCCTAGCATATCTTCACAAGCACTCCAAATCCATGAGCCAAATGCCACATCCAAGATCTAAGAGGGGGTGTTAGAGATTAGTCGTCCCCTAGACAAGCATTCTCAGGATCCCATTGGTATAGTCAATTCTCTTGGGCGGACTTACACATATCCTGTTAGTTATCTAGGCATTTTCATCAGTCACAGTGTATTGTTGGGTGTAAAGCCCCTTTGGGTGTAAACTCCCACGTGTATAAACTTACGGGTGTGAACATACCCTTTTCTTGTACCCTAACATATAAATACATTTTTATTATTTGTGTACCGTGCAACACACTGATAAACTCTTACACGATTCTCTCAGCTCTCAACTCTCTGTTCACTCCAAGCTCGCATTCTGGTCGGCACTCAACTGCAACAAACTAGTATCAGAGCTCGACGGTGCAAGGCAGTAGTCACTGCAAACAGTGCTCTCTCTTCATCATTGGCACCAATAGTCAACAGTTGAGGTAACACCTGCTGCAGGCATAACAGTTTGGCGGACTGTTGAAGAGCAGGCAACACGACTGCAAGTCAATCGAAGTCTGCACGACTGGACATGCACGTGGGGCTGGGCTGACGACCAGCGACAAGCTGACAACCAGCACGGGCGAGAGACCGGAGATGGATGCAGTTGTTGACGGACTGACAACCGACGTGCAAGCATTAGACGGAGGCTGCGCATGGCAAGGTGATGTGGACTCCAAGTCAACGCGACACAACGGGCGACAGGCACTTGTCTTTGTTAGACAAGCAGGTCAACAGCCCCAAATTTGTTTTAATCAGAAATTTTCAGTCTAATTTATTCTTTCTCTTCTGGGTGTTCGCGCGAGCAAGCACAGAGCATTAATCTATGCAAACCTGCTTCTTAAAATTTGGGGCTTCTCCCAGATTAGGTGTCGGACACAAGTTTCAGTGATTCCTAATCCACAAATTACAGACATTGAGTGCACGAGTCTCGAAAATTTTAAGAATTTTCAGATGCAAGTGAAATTTTTGCTTGATTGAGCCAATTTCTTGAAAATTTGTGCACTCTTGGACCTCGAAATTTGGGGCTTTTACAGAATTCGTGAAATTTCTGCAACATTTGACTGCACTTTATGCTCGGGATGATGTACTGATGCAATCGGTTCAGATTTGTCAGTAATATTTTGGGGGTTTTGCTGAAATTTTAGAATTTTGGCAAAAATGATGTCTGAAATGTACATTGGAAACATTGTTGATGCAATCTTGGTGCTGTAAGCAGTGAGATTCATTCCCACTTATGAAACATTGAAGAAATTGCAGAGCAAATTACATAGAATCTTGGTTTCTTTTGTGTATCAGAGTACTTGGTTACATATGTATGCAGTACATATGTTGGGCAGCTTCCGTTGAGTTGATGTATTGCTGAACAGTCATTTTGCAGCAGTCTTAGTGATCATTTGCCGATTTGGGATTATTACAAATGTACTTTTGGTGGGAATCACCTAGCAGTCGTGTATGCTTTGAGTATATGCTAAAATTTCAGTTATACTGCTGAATGTCATCAGTCCCACTGTTGTACATGTACTTGGACTAAACCTTGCACTCATTATCTGAAAATTTGGGCTGATATTGACCAAACATTCAGCTCATTGTTTGTTGTTATAAATTGCAGTATTTTCCTTGGATATATTGCTGAAAAATGGCTGCAAATGCTTCAAGCAGCAATGACACTAAATCCCTTCTTGACATCAAGAGATTTGATGGCACTGGTTTTGACTTGTGGAAGGACAGAATGCAAGGCATTTTGTTTCTAAAAGATTGTGATGAAGCTCTTTTGGAAGTCAAGCCTGCAGCTATGACAGATGAGGATTGGGCTAGACTCAACAAGATGGCCATTGCATACATTAAAATGGTTGTATCTGATGATGTACTTACGGACATTAAGAGTCTTGATACAGCTTATGCCATATGGAAAAAGTTGATGGATACTTATGAAAATACAACTCCAGTAAATTAAGTTCACCTTATGCGCAAGCTTGTAAACATGGAGTTGAATGAGTCTAAACCCGCATCGGAACATCTGAGTGCTTTCATAGGGATTTTGAGCTAGTTACAGGACTTCATTTGCAGCCCTTTGTCAAAATGCAGCGGTGCGGAAGCGTAGGACTGAGAGAGAGAGAACGCAGAGAGAGAAGGGAGAGAAAGAGACAGTGGACGATGAAGATCTGCAGTATAAAGAATGCTGAATACAAAGATATGCAGATATATACACGGGCGCAGTGCGCTGGACTGCGTGTCTCCACCTCGACGATGCAACCTGCTGTCCACCTCGAAGTCTGCTGCAGTCTGCACTGTCTGCTGTCTGAAATCTGTGAACAGAGACAGAATCTGCGCGTCACCGGTCTGTAATCTGCGAGCAGAGAAGTGTGTGTAGACTGCTGGGAACGTCGGGTATAAATAGCCGACAACCGGGGCAAAAAGAGGGCGCCAGAAAATAGGGCGCAACCAGGACAGGTCGGCTGCATTAAATGCAGCCGACTGGGCTGCAGGCAGTCGGATTGCCACGTGGCAGTCCGACTGTGCAGACTGCCTGCCTGCCTGGCAATGATCTCTAACACCCCCTCTCACAGCCTGGGCAGGGCAGAAGCCTGAGGGATCTCGAATGTCTCCGAAGTAGAGCCTGAGGAAGCACCTTCGTAAACAAATCCGCAAGATTGTCCTCCGTCTTGCAATACTCCACAGTGATGGTCTCATCCAGAAGCTTTTCTCGGATGAAGTGGTACTGGATCTCGATGTGCTTCGTCCGGGCATGAAAAACAGGGTTCCTTGCCAAGGCAATGCAACTCTCATTGTCACATCGCAGCAATGTAGGACGAGTCTGGGGACACCCAAGCTCCTCCAATAATCTCCGAAGCCACACAACCTCGCATGTGGTGGAAGACGCGGCCCGATACTCCGCCTCAGTAGACGAAAGGGCTACCGTGGGCTGCTTCTTGCTACTCCATGAAATAACACCTGCACCCAAAGTAAAGCAGTAACCTGTAGTAGACCGCCTGTGGTCCACGTCACCGGCCCAATCCGAGTCGCTCCAACCTGCAAGTACAAGATCTGACCCATCTATCCCTGCGGGGTAATGAATCCCTAAATCAGACGTCCCCCGTAGATACCGAAGTATCCTCTGAGCAGCTTGCCAATGCACCATCTTAGGTTCACTCATGAATCCTGCCAAGAGCCCAACAGCAAAACATAGATCAACCCTGGTGTTGAGAAGCCAAATCAAAGACCCAATCAACTGTCGATAGTGGGACGCATCCACCAAAGAAGAAGCTGAATGGGAAGTGGCCTTCCAGTTCGGATCCATAGGAGTAGATAGGGCCCGACAATCCTCCATCTCAAAAGACACCAAGAGCTCCTGTACATATCTCTGTTGAGAGATAAAGATCCCCCTCTGAGACTGATAAATCTCATGGCCCAAAAAGAAATGGAGTAGACCCAAATCCGTCATCTCAAACGTCCGATGTAAAGCTGACTTCGTCTCTTGGACCTGCTGTGCAGCATCACCTGTGACAATCAAATCATCAACATATAAGACAAACAGCACACAACCATCCTCGGAAGTGTGTACATACAGTTGCGGATCGGCCTTGGACCGCCGATATCCCAACTGAGATTGAAGGAACGAATCAATCTTCTCGTTCCATGCACACGGAGCCTGCTTGAGGCCATACAAGGCCTTCTTCAACCTGTAGACTTTCCCATCTGAAGATCCAAAGCCAGGAGGCTGCTCAACATAGATCTCCTCCTTCAAATCACCATTCAGGAAGGCCAACTTCACATCCAACTGATAAACAGGCCATCTCCTATGGCCAGCCAAAGCAAGAACAGCTCTAATGGTCGCCATACAAGCTGTGGGGGCAAAAGTGTCATGACAGTCAATCCCTGGGCGCTGTGCAAAACCTTTAGCAACAAGGCGAGCCTTGTGCTTATCCAAAGTACCATCACTGAGGTATTTGGTCTTGAAGACCCACTTGACTCCAATCAACTTCTTCTTCGGGGGGTGGGGCACGAGTGACCAAGTGCCATTCCTCTCAATAGCCTCCAACTCAGCTTCCATAGCTTTCTTCCATGGTGCGGACTGTAAAGCCTCCTTCACGGAGGTGGGCTCTCGATCCTGCATAACACGGGTCATCAAACAATAGTTGGAGCAAACAAGCTCCGTAGAATGTGCCTGGTGCCTCCGTGACCGCCGCGGACCATCCTACGGTCCCCACTCCTCAGGAACCCCCTCGATCCCTGAATCATGGAGTGTGTCACGGGCCCAGCGAGGAGGAGGCCGAACCTCCCCTCGTCTTTCTCCATCAGCAGAAGACTCCGGAATATCCACCGGCGGTAACTCCGCATAGGTGTCCGGTGGAACAGTAGACTCTGTGTCAGAAACAGAATCATAATCAAAAGGCACGGGCTCCAGTGGAACTGTCGAAGGAGCCCAACTCTCCCCTGGATCTCCAAGAACGGGATGCTCCTCACCCGTTGAAGTAGGCGGAACCTCCACAAACCGCACATCACGGCTAGTGTACACATCCCGCTTGACGGGATCATACAGTCGGTAGCCTTGGGACTGGGAGCTGTAGCCAACAAATACCTGTTTGCGGGAAGCTGCTTCAAATTTATCACGGTGAGCCTTGGGAATGTGAACATAGGCATCACACCCAAAGACTCAAAAGTAAGAAACATCTGGCTTCGTCCCAAAATAAGCCTCAAATGGGGTCATCCCTTCCACGGCCGAAGTAGGGGATCGATTAAGGATGTGGACTGCAGTAGCCACAGCCTCAGCCCACAGAACCGGAGGGGTCTATCGATGCTCCATCATGGTGCGCGCCATCTCGATCACACTGCAGTTCTTCCGTTCAAGAATACCATTTTCTTGAGGAGTATTGGTATTGGCAAACTCCTGGTGAATTCCTCTATCTGCACAAAACCGAGCAAACTCATTAGACACAAATTCACCTCCCTTGTCGGATCGCAAGGTCTTCAACTTCCGGCCTGATCGGTTCTCCTCAAAGAGAAGCCAATCCTTGAAGTGTGAGAAAGCTTCTGACTTTAGTGCCAAAAAGTAGGCCCATGTCATCCTGCTGTAGTCATCCACGATCAGCATGAAGTACGAGCTCCCACGCAGGGACTCATTCCTCATAGGGCCACATAGATCCGTAGATACTAGCTCCATCGGTGAAGTAGACCGCCGCGAAGCTGTGTGGGGAATGGCATCCCTATGCTGCTTCCCCCGTATGCAGGAGACACATGGCTGCTGGCTCACCACTATATCCGGCAACCCTCGAACAAGCTGTCCACGTGACGCCCTCCGAAGATAGTCATAGTTCAGGTGACCAAACCGAGCATGCCATAACTCTGACTGTGACTGAGAGGTAAGAAGAAGAGTAGAGAGGGCGGTGGAAGACTTCAGTTTGTAAATGCCGTTCTCCTCATATCCGGATGAGAGAACCTTCCTCGATCCACGATCAAGGACTCGCACTGTAGTACTGTCAAACTCCACCAAGAGACCAAGGGAGCAAATCTTATGAACTGAAAGGAGATGGTACCCTAATCTTGGTACATGCAAAACCTCTGAGGTATGGGTACCACCTCGTCCATCCGGAATAAGCTGCATCTTACCTCGACTTGCAACAGAAACTGAAGAGCTATCTCCAATGAGAATCTGCCCACGCGAGGGTCGCAGCTGGGCAACACCATCTGATGAAGGAGTCATGTCCCGTGAGGCACCACTATCAACAATCCACTCTCGAGCCTGGGGAGCCGTCATCGCAGCATCAGAAGCATTCGGTGAAGCGTCCTCAATGACAGCTAGATGAAGAAATGCAGCTGATGAGGATGCAGCCACCGCTCCAGAATCCTTGGTGTCCTTCGTGTCTTTGCCAGGGCAATCCTTCTTCCAATGGCCAATCTTTCCACAAATATGGCATGTGGAGTCTTTGTCCTTGTCCTTCTTGGACTTGTTATCCCCCTTCTTCTTCTTTTGTTCCTTCCCCTTCTTCTGAGAGGCTTGACCTGTCAACGCCTCCGTCTTGGAAGCATTGTCCCTTTAACTGTTCCTCTTGGTCCAAGACCATAGGAACCAACTCTTCCCACCGAAGAGTAGACTCTCGCCCCGAAGCAATGAGGACAGAGTAAAATGTACCGAATCGTGGCGGCAACTGGGACAATAGTGTGATCGCCATGTCTTCGGAGGAAATCGGCTTCCCCGCATTCTGAACCTGCATCTGTAGCTGCCTTAGCTTGTTAATGTGTTCCCTTAGCGAAGAAGACTTATTTACGGACAAGGTCTGCATCTGTACCTCCAAAGAAACCCGCTTCATTAGGGTCATCCGATTGTACATCTGATCAAGCTCCAGCCATATCTCCCGAGCCACCGTCAAGTGCTCGATGTGAGCGATCACGGCTGTAGTGCATGATAGAAAGAGAAAGGATCGAATCCTGGCATTCAGTTTGTCCCAATGAGACTGGGCCTTGGCCAACTCCGCACGAGCATCGGAAGAGAGTTTGGACTCATCTCTTACCGAGGGCCGGTCAATCTCCTCCTGTACCAACTCCGCCAAATCATAGGACTCAAGAATGGCCAACATCATGACGCGCCAAATGCGATAGTTGTCGCCGTCGAGCTTCTGATCTGTAGAAAGAGCCGGTAAGACAGGCACCTTCCAGTCCATAATCGCCCGGAACTCCAAGTGAATCTCTGTAGACATCTTCACCTGCAATGCCTTCACAAACGCAAAAGCAGCCCCCTCTGACTGGGAAAACTCAGCCTGCTAAGGCTCTTCCGCGTCCTGAACCTTCTTCACCTGCCGGAGGCGATGAAAAAGCAAAGCCTGCACTTATAGGCTGAAAACTCAAACTTCCTCCGCGTCAAACAGCAGTAAACAGCAGCAAATCCACCACCTGTACTCCTTTCCTGTGCGCCCACATCGTTTCAGCCTTGTTCCAAGGCGCAGCCCTCCTGTCTGCCCTTAAACGCAAAAAACGCAAATTTGTGTCGCGATGGAAACTCCTCTTCAGGTTGATTCTGCGCTCAGTCAGCCCTCAAACACTGCTCTGATACCATGTCAGAGTGCAGCGGTGCGGAAGCGTAGGACTGAGAGAGAGAGAACGCAAAGAGAGAAGGGAGAGAGAGACAGTGGACGATGAAGATCTGCTATATAAAGAATGCTGAATACAAAGATATGCAGATATATACACGGGCGCAGTGCGCTGGACTGCGTGTCTCCACCTCGACGATCCAACCTGCTGTCCACCTTGAAGTCCGCTGCAGTCTGCACTGTCTGCTGTCTGAAATCTGTGAACAGAGACAGAATCTACGAGTCACCGGTCTATAATCTGCGAGCAGAGAAGTGTGTAGACTGCTGGGAACGTCGGGTATAAATAGCCGACAACCGGGGCAAAAAGAGGGCGCCAGAAAATAGGGCGCAACCAGGACAGGTCGGCTGTATTAAATGCAGCCAACTGGGCTGCAGGCAGTCGCAGTCCGATTGTGCAGACTGCCTGCCTGCCTAGCAATGATCTCTAACACCCTTCAATGATAAATTGAAGGCCATTTTCTTGTTGATGACTATGCCTAATAGTTGGGAGTCTTTGGTTGTTTCATTGAGTAACAATCCTGTTTTAACCTTCGATGGTGTTAGGGCTTCTATTCTCAATGAGGAGATTAGAAGAAAGTCCAATGGAGAAGCAATGGTTCAACTTATCATCTGAGAGGTGGGTCAAAAAAGAGGGGTAATGCAAGAAATAAAGGCAAAAGCACGAGTAAAAGTAAGGGCAAACAACAGGATGTCACTTGCTATCAATGTGGACGTAAAGGACATAAAAAGCCCGATTCCTGCTACTACAAGAAAGAGCAAGAAAGAAAGAAACAACAAGGAAAGAAAAAAAATGATGACAAGAAAGATGATGACAGCTCCCCCTCAAAAGAAGTTGCAAAAGCAAATGTTGCATCTAGTGTGGTTATTGAAGAACTCTCTGACACTGGAGAGATATTTATTGCAGTCTCATGTAATAATACAGATATTATGGCAACAACAGGTGATATGCATCACTAAAAAGGAGGTGATTGATGCCTTACTTTCAGCCCATGATGGGTTGTGTCAGTCATGGATAGTGGACAGCGGTGCCTCTTTTAATGCCACTCCCTCTTTGGAGTCATTTTCTAAATACACTTCACATTGTCTAGGCAAGGTTTACTTAGGCAACAATTATGCATGTGAAATAGAGGGTGTAGGTACCATTCACTTGGCCCTTGAAAATGGTGGAGAGCTGATTTTGCATGATGTCAAATATGTACTTGACATAAAGAAAAGACTACTATCAATTGGGCAACTTAATGCAAGAGGGTATTTTACTAACTTTGGTAGTGGATCTTGGAAGGTCCACAAGGGCTCTATGCTGATTGTTAAAGGCAGCAAAAAGGGGACTTTGTACTATTTACATTGTAAAGCATTACCTAGCAAGTTTTTTGTTGTGGTTGAAGTTCATTCACAGATGGAACTTTGACACAAAAGACTTGGTCATATGAGCCAGAAAGGCCTTCAAGTTCTTTCCACTTCAAGGAGATTTGATGTAAAAGGCTCTGGACTTGACTTTTGTAATGATTGCACATATGGAAAACATGTGAAGTTTCCTTATAGCTCTCGTGTTGTTAAGAAGTCCAATGCTCTTGACTTAGTGCATTCAAATGTGTCACTATGCATGTTAATTCACATGAGGATGCACGATACTTTGTCACCTTTATTGATGATTTCACTAGAAAGTCATGGGTGTATGTACTAAAGAGCAAAAAGGAAGTGTTTGATGCTTTTAAAAGGTTTCATGCCTTTATTACCACACAAAAAGGGCTTAAGTTAAAAGCTATAAGAACGGATAATGGGGGGGAGTATATCTCTAATGAGTTTAAAAGATTTTGTGAGATGCATGGCATTAAGAGGGAGTTGATAGCCCCTTACAACCCTGCATCAAATGGCATGGCTGAAAGATATAATCCCACACTTTGCGAGTGAGTCAGATGAATGTTGTCCACAGCTAATCTCCCTCAGCAGTTTTGGGGAGAGGCTCTTAAAACTGCAATTCATGTGTGCAATCGCTCTCCCAATCGTGCGTTGAAAAATGGCATTCCTGAAGAGGTTTGGTTTGGCAAACCTGCTTCATATGACCATTTGTGTGTCTTTGGTTGTGATGCTTTTGTGCATATTCCTGTAAATCAAAGGACTAAACTGGACATGAAATCCATCAAGGGCATCTTCACGGGATATGGAGATGAGGGAGAGATGGGATATAGAGTTCGGCTTCCTCAGGATAGGAAGATAGTACACAGCTAAGACGTAATATTCAATGAGGCAAAGTTGCTGAAAAATACTACAAATGGTGACCTTGACCAAAAAAAAGGTCAAGTTTCAACATGAACAGCCAGTCATTCAGCAACCATTAGCTGAAGATACTGTCCCTTTTGATGCTGAAAATGAGCAGCAACCTATTGTGCTACAGACAGAAGACAATGGACAGCAAATTGATGCACATGATGGAATAGGACAGCAAGAAGAACATGCTGAAAATAGGTTACAGCAACAAGAAAATGCTGAAAATCAACCACCAACTGATGGTATGCACATACCTGAGGATGTAGGCCCATTGTCTATCAACACGGATCATTGGGTAAGAAGGTCTATACGGGTCAGAAGGCAGCCACAAAGGTTTCAGCCATCTTTGGATTGCATTTTATTGACTCATGAAGGTGACTTGAGCTCCCTTGGTAAGATAATCATCACCTCTATAGTCTTAGTAGGCCACCGGGCAACCGATATGCACCCTTTGTTCAATGCTCTGGCTGTTTTGGGGTGGGACGCCTTGGGATACAAGATCTTTCTCATGGCACCGTTGTTGGGCCTGAGAGGGGGTATTGAGCTACAAATGCATTAGCTTTACTTAAACAGTCCCAAAACTTGCTTAATTAATGAAGAAACCTTGTTTATTTAAAAGAAACGTGATCCTAGAGAGTTCATGTGTCCCATAAGCACAAACCCACTTGGGAGGGCCCAAACTTTCTATAAATACGTATGATACCCTCCATTCAGCCCTCAATCTCGTTTTTGCAGATTTCAAGTGTTTCAGCTTTCTGCCCACACCCCGATCTCGGAGCACATCTCCACCAAAGCTGTCCATTGCTATCTACATCAATTGGTGCCTGATTTCCAGCCCTCTTCTCGCAGTTTGGAGCTGATCCCAACCAGACGACTGCTATTCCTGCACAGACCTGCTGCCGTACTGCCTGCCACATCATTTGTAGCCTGCGTTTGGCAGTTTTCTCTCTCCTCCAGCTCTGGCCCAACTTTTGCAGGCTATCCAAGCCTGCGTTTGGCAGCTTTCTCTCTCTTGCAAGTTGTCCTGCTTGCATTTTGAGTCTTTCTCTCTCCTACAGCCTGCGTTTTTAGCATTTCTCTCTCCTGCAAGTTGTCTTGCCTCTGTTTTTAGTCTCTCTCTCTTGCAAGTTGTCTTGCCTGCATATTTAGTCTTTCTCTGTCCTCACTACCATCTCCATCAGATCCAACTTCTCACTACTGCATTCGCTGGTGTTTGACATCCGGAGGCTGCCTTACTGCGATTCGGGATCCGTTCAGAGTACAACACACTCTCCAACTCATTACCCCTGCCTTGATCCTTGAGATACAGGAGTTGGAGGTTCAATATCACTGCATAGTGTGTTTGCTGCATGAGCATTGTATATTCAACAGTTATATCACTTCAATTATTTTTCAGTGTTCATTGTCTCTCAGTTATCCTAACCCTAACTGGGTATTTTATCAGTCTGTGCTTTGTCGTACGATTGTTATTTGTGTTTCTGTGTTAGAGTATTTCTTTACACTCCCTTGGTCAAATCTGAGAGAGGGTGTTTATCTTCTATGTTCAAGTATTTCTTTAGACTGAGTTGGTGCACATATTTTAAACCAGCCTCTCTATTGGGCAACTTATCGATTCGTCCATTCTAATCCCATTCTTCTAGTCAGGTCAATGAATCATCCACACTATTCTAGGACAGCATGTCAATTGGGCAGTTGTCCACTTGGTCATCCTGTCCCCCATCCTTCCATACTTCTTCACTCCCAACACCTAACTGCAAGTACATAGTCTACCATGTGCAAAGGCTGCAATTGCATCAGCTGTTCTTCATCCTTTTGTTATTTGTTCATCGAATTCATCAGCTCTTCAGATTTAAATCATAGAGTTGGGTAATTATTGAACGACACTGACCATTATGCAAGCATAAAAGGAGAATGGACTAGCTGGGTAAAACACAACTTGGTCATCCTGTCCCCCATCCTTCCAGACTTCTTCACTCCCAACACCTAACTGCAAGTACAGAGTCTACCATGTGCAAAGGCTGCAATTGCATCAGCTGTTCTTCATCCTTTTGTTATTTATTCATCGAATTCATCAGCTCTTCAGATTTAAATCATAGAGTTGGGTAATTATTGAACAACACTGACCATTATGCAAGCATAAAAGGAGAATGGACTAGCTGGGTAAAACACAACTGTAAGAAAACTTATGGTATATGCTGGATACACCTTAATTCCAAAAAGGAACTTGTTCAGCGTAGCTAGCTCAAATTTACCCGTGCAATGCAACTGGTAGGCTGAAGTCTTACAACTTTTAGTTCTTTCTAGTTTGTGAAAGCTTCTATCCTGTATTGGATGAACATGGCTGCATGCACAAGGCTGTATTCTTTTTTAATGCACAAATATTAGTGCTTCGTGGTTTACGGCAAAACTGATCTAATTAAAATCATTATAGAGCGAAAAGTTAGCCTTTCAAGGTTCTTTGAAAAGAGAAAAAAAACGCTTAAGATGAAGGGTTCTTTCATGATTCATCCACTTACAAACTAACCATGGATAAAATTTATAAATGTGTAGGATGCCTACCTAGAGGGATCCCCATGGGCAGCAAGCCATGGTTCCACAACTGTTGAACCACCAAATGAATCGACTAATTCCCTGTGAAGATCTGGCCGATGAATAAGTGATCCATTGCGAGCAAAACCAGATGGCACATGGCCAAGGGACTTGCTGCAATCAGCAAGATTAGCTTGCTTTGCAAGCCAACTCAATGCATCATACCCATCATCAAAAGCAGCTGGATACTTGTGCTCAGGAGCCAAGCGATAACCGACTGCAATCACAATTGCATCACACAACTTTGCCATTCTCCGGCAAAAGACATCATTGGCTGATGAAGCTTTATTACCAGTCACAAATGCTCCACCGTGGAACTGTACAATGATGGGAAGCTTCTTATGATTGTCAGAAGCTAAATCTGGAACATAACCACAGTAATGAGGCCTGCCGCCATCAGCAACTGATGGTGGATCAGTTGGCCCAGACGCTTCTTGACCAAGTTCTGGATCTGTGTCAACCAACGCTTCAGAGAGTTGTTCCCCATGCTCTGACGATAAACCTGGCAAGTCTAGCCGCACATAATCCTGCCTTCCAGTAAAAACTCTTCTACCACCTTCAAGCAACTCCCCGCCGTGGCTGAACCGTCTATTTCCTCCTGCATCAGTAGTAGCCCTCTGAGTATCACCACCATAACTGCTGCGCCGTGTCTCTTGGCTTCCTGTGGATTCCTTGGATCTGATGTGGGCCCTGGTCTCTACTGCACTGTACTCCACAGCTTTGGCATCCTTCGCTTCCCTGCTTATGAACTCAAACAATCCTGTCTTGTGCTCCTGAGGTAGGGCAGACTCAGGTAAAAATATTCGCAATGAGAGGGATGTGTGCGGGTCAATGTGGATGTCCTTAGTGGCAATGCCATCTAGGAAGGAGGCATTCGCAGGCACGCCTTGAGGGGGGCGCGAGACAGGGGCATATCCATCCTTATTGCTGTTGGATGTAGCAGAGTTGAGGAGCTTGTGCTTGAGGAAGGCCTTGAAGAACACGCTGTAGAGCTTGACGACAACGCTGGGCATTGCGAGGCGGGTGACTCTGGTAAGGTTGGGAGCAGATGAACAGGCTCTCTCTCTCTCTCTCTCTCTCTCTCTCTCTCTCTCTCTCTCTCTCTCCACAGCTACCTGTTTTCCAGAGAACGCCGAAACGGCGCTAATCTGTCAATTGCCAAAACGGAATCCTGAAGGCTGCCGTGTCCTCCATAACCTGCAGATCTAAGCTCCACTCTCAATCTCCATAGGCAGCAGCCAATGTAACAGGAAGACAAATGGAACGTGGAGGGTGCTCTGATGCAAAATCAAACGGCAGCGTTAACGAGAAGTTGGATAGGACAAAACGTCAAGCCCAGGAATTCTCTCTCTCTCTCTCTCTCTTTCTCTCTCTCTCTCTCTCTCTCTCTCTCGCTCTGTGTTTCTGTCCGAGCTCAGACAATGGCTTCTGGCTTGTTTTCCTCCTTCCACCTTGAAATGTTATGGACAGAATGACCATGACCCGGCCCATATCTGACCGTGACAAGGCACCGAACCTTCTTTTACATCGGCCCACTTAGACTTCACAAGCCCTCCCTCTTCTATTGTCTCACGGCAACTTATTCCAATTTTGCTAAGTGTATTAAGGTCCCACCCTTCTAGAAGAACACTCGCTCGTGTGGGCGGAGCAAGCACACCTCCGCGGCACAACGTTCATGAGAAACCAAGGCTCAATCAATTCACAAAAAGCAATTTTGGTAGCAGATACCAAAACCTCTGAGTCAAGGTTTCGGAGGGGTTTTTTTTATCGAATTATAGTAACAAAATAATTAATTAACTTTAACACCAAGTTCCCCATAAAAGAGTCATGAATTTCCTCTTTATGATTGATAGTTTAGCAATTCTTAATCCTAAAGCACCAAATAGCTCTTAAGGTAACTAGTTCAATTACCTGTCAAAATCTCCAAGTTCCTTCATCCATCTTTCCCCTGTCGCCCTAGTACCATACTTTGTGAAGAGAGATGACCATAACAATGTTCATGAAAGTCAATTTTGATAGCAGAAACAAAGACTTTTAACTCAAAATTTGGGTGTTTTTTTGAATCCAGTTGTATAAGTTTGCCATTTCTGAACCATAATTTGATAAGGTTGAAAATTGTAATAACATCTTTGCAAATCGTTGTATATTAAACCCAATGTTCAAGAAAAACAGAGGTTTATTGTAAAGTGAATTGCAAATATAAAAAACAAAATCTTCATATTTTAAAAATAAGGTGTGATTTATTTTTGTATTTTGTAGATTTTGATTTATCTATTCACCGCATAATAACGCCTTGTTACACATGGCACCATGTGTAACATTGGTCACATTAGGCCTGGCAAATTGATGGCAAGGAATTAAGGTGTTTTGTTTTTCTAATGAGCAAATTATTGGACGAAGTATGCAAATGCAATTAATTTTTATATTTATCAAAGGAGCACATTTTAGTGTGCAGGATCGCTATTATTTTGGGTGCTACTATCGTGTGTGCATTTATCTATGTGCTTATTATCGAATTGTCTATTATTGCTATGACCTTTATATTATAGACTAAGGGCAAGACAATTATTTTTGTAAGCTTAATGTATTAGATAGGTTAAACTTTATTAGACAAAAGTATGTCATTTATCCAAGGAAAGCATTAAAACCCAAAAGGATGTCTTTCATAATTTTTAAGTACAAAGGCTAAGAAATACAAATCCATAAATACATGCATGAGGTAAGTACTCACTCATGCATGGGAGGAGATTGTCTCCATTCCCTTGTCATGCCCACTCGTCTCGATTTCTCTCTTGCCCTATTTTGTTCTCTCGAGTTTTAGTTAATAAAGTGCGATTGTATTCTGAAGGGAATAACACTTGGGACCAAGAGGCCTAGTTTTAAGATAGTATTCAAGAAGCTTAGGAAAGTTTTGTCATTGGAGTACCCTAGTGCATACCCTCGGTTATTATAGGTGCCATTGCTAATATCAATGATTTATTTTATATTTTTTGAAATCAAAGTTTCAAACTAGTATTGCTTAGTTGGCCTTAACAATGCCTTTCTTTAAGGACTTTTTGGGCATGGTACATGAATTTTCTTTTTGCACACATCATGCTTGTAGCTCACAAGTCCAAGATTCCATTCCATTTGAGATTATTACTTGAGAGGCAAATGTTTGAATAGCCTATATACAATGGAGAATTTGAGCACTTTTGCCTCCTTAAATGACATCATCCTAGTATAGGATAAGCGACCAAGAGAGCTTTTAACAAAAGACTTAATTTTTTTAAAAGGTAGGACCTTCATTTTTATTGCATGGATCTGATAGGTCAACACCCTCGATGTAGTGTAAGGGGCATCTCCCTTGTCTATGGGTTTTTGACTTCCCTTACCCATGTGAAGTAGGATATATTAAGAGAATTCCACCCCATGTATTAGTGATTTAGGCCATCACCGCACTTGGCTCCAAATATTCGTATTTACTAGCTTAAGATCATTTATTGTCAAAGCTTTGGTCCTATCATGCTCACGATCACCAAAGAATAATCACATTGCTTCTATGTATAGGCTGTCAACTAAAGGTCTCTTCTAGTTGAAAATAGCATCAATCTAGTAGGTTTTTTGGCTTAAATCTTAAACCATAAGAAATGCATGGCTTCACATTAAAGAATAAGCCTCTTTTTCCAATTACCAAATAATAGAAACAACTCACTTCATAGCTCAAGAACATGCATGAGGCATTGCCTTCTTTGTAATTGCCAAAATAGGTTTGGTTTTGCACCACCTAAATGTTGAATTATAAGGTCATGCTACATAAATCCCGATGTCAAATTACTTTATGATGGCTCTCTTAATTATTTTTAAAAAAAATACATTTTGCTAGTAGGAAGATCCCCAGCTATAATCGATTAAAATGGATTTTGTTTGAGAGACATCTGCATGTGTTAGATACAAAATTTAGGTTCCAAAACAAGCCCTTCTAACTAAAGAGACAATTAATAAATGACTCTATAAATGCATAGAGGATTCACTTATGCCACCTAGTATGAGATCACTTCCAATCATAAAACAAGAAACCCAATGTTAACCTCAGTTCAAGATGGAAGAAAAAGAAGCCAAGAATGCAGATGCAACGAAAGAAGCAAGATGGAGAACTGCTAAAAGCGCAAGGGCGGCCTAAAAAATCAAGCCAAAGGTAAAAGCACATTTTTAAATGCAAGGAACCCCTAAAATTATTGTAAAAAAGCATCAAGCTCCCTCCTGTGCAAATGTAAAAGGTAGGCGGGCATAGGTAAAGAGATAAGGCAAATAGAAGGAGATGGAAAAGAGGACCTTGCCACAATGGCTGGTCGTGTAAAAAAGGGATGACCGCGCGAAAGGGATGTGGGGTTATATATAAAAGCCAAAAAGTGAATAGAGAAGCTCATTCTTTGGTATGTGGCAAAAGTGGACTCGTCTTCTTCCCTTCTTCTCTTCTCTTTGCTTGCTTGTGTGTGCTTAAGAGAGGGAGTGTGAGGGAGTGAGGGAGTGAGTGTGTGAGGGTGAAGGATCTTGGAGGTGCTCTCCATCGTCTCCTCTCTTCTTCTTCTCTTCTCTTTTCTCATCTCGTGTGCGACTATGGAGGATGGAGCTTGGAGGTGGAGGCTTAAGGATGCTTGAGCTTGCATCATGAATTGTGGAGCTACCAGTGTGCTTGAGGGAGGAGGCAACTTATTTGGGCATCGAGGTAAGCTCACTACATCCCGGTAGGATCGAAGGCGCATCGGCTAGGTGAGAGATGGACATATGTGCTCGCTTGAAACATTTGAAGGAATAACCAGTCCGTGGGTCTTGGCAGTTGAGCGGTGAGCTTCCACTACATTTTGGTTCTATTGTCGAAACCAATGGATTCACGCTTGAGCACTGGCGTGCTTTAAATCAACCCATCAAAGTAGGTTTATCCATGCTCTTTGTAGGTAGGAGATTTGGGAGTTTAATCTTCGAAGCAAGTAAGTATTTTGTGTTTTTGATGACTAGGCAAGTAGGAGAAATCATTTCAATACTTTACTTTTGATTTTTGTTGCATTTAAAGTAGGTAGGATTGAGAAATCGAAGTGGAAAGCTTTAGGGTTACTACTGTAAAACAAGCCCAAACAGGGCAGAAATCAAGGAAAAAAGGGAAAAAAAGATTGTGTGAATGGATTTATTTTGCTAAGAGAGTGATTGGAGAGTTAGGAAAGGGTTTATAACCCAAGAGGCTAAGAGAGAGCTCATTTGCAACAGTAGCATTGTGTGTGTGTGTGTGTGTATGTGTGACCCATTGCCCGTGTTGGATCGATTGCCTCACCTAGTGGTGCGCAGATTGGACGCTGTATGCTCGCGTAGTGAATGTCGGAAGGTCCCCAAGAACAATGAACTCTACTTTTTGCACAAGTTACAAGGTAAAAAGCATGAACGACAAGAACAAGAGACCAATTGGGTGCAATCTCCCCCCATGCCTTGTGTGAGCGCTTCACAAAGCATGTATTTCATGTATATTTCTTCTTCATGCTCAATAATAGCCCAATTTACAAAAATATATCAAGCTTTTAGCTTTTGAGTTTGCTTTTACAAAAATAGGAATAAAGCTAATGGACGGTGCCCAAAGAGTCTAGCACGCCCAATACAATGTCCAAATAGAAATAACATAACCGTGCGCAAGGGCGCATACAAAATAATAATAAATAATCGATGCCTCAATAGACATGACAAAATATAGGCGTAGAGCCTATCAAAATATAATCCATAGATCGAATACTCGCTATCCACCAATGCTTTCCTCCGCCACTGCTGCTATCTCTACACATCAACTGAAGCATTCACAATCGTTAGTAAAATAATACAATTAACCCGACAAAAGTGAATACCTCGCAGTCTTCAGCTACATAAATAAATCAACTGGTTAGAAATAATTCCTAACCTTAATTTATTACGAGTGCGCACTCTAAACTCATAAATGTTTATTAATTTAATATACATTTTGCGGAATCACCCGCTATGGAATCACCCATGTACACACTAAATTAATGAAACGCCCGAAAAGAACAGGCGTCCCCATCAACTTCTCGCACAAAGAATCCACTTTGTGTATGAGCCCCGGTCATCAAAGTTTACGGAATCCACCGTAAAACCTCACGGAATCCACCGTGGAATATGCCTCTTGGCATCATACCCCCGGGGTGGGATAGCAATTGACCTCAATTGCTATTAGCTCAATGTGGAGCTAACAGAGTGGGGAAAGCATTTAAGTCTCTAGTGTGCATCCATTGTGCTTCCTCTACAGGATGGTTCTTAAATTTAACTAGATATCTAGAATATCTTCGGCCAGTTCTAGTGGTCATAAAGTCAGTGTCTATAATAGCTTCTGGTTCAAGTATTTTAGTCTCTTCCTCTAATAAAGGTGGGTTTTCATAAACAGGGTGTATAGGTAATTGGCCTCTAAATGGTCTCAATAAACTAATGTGAAATGTGTTGTGAATTTTCCAATGAGGTGGTAATTCTAACTTGAATGCATTGTCATTAATTTTATGAATGATTCTAAATTGTCCATAGAATCTAGGGGCTAATTTGACAACTGGATGTCTATCTACACTTTGCAGTCTACGTTTTTCTATTCTTAGCCAAACATAATCATCAACTTTGAAATTCATTGCTTGTCTTTTCTTGTTGGCTTGTTTAGTATATGATTGCTGGGCTTTAGCAATCATATCTTTAACCTCATCAAAAATAGTATAATGCATACTAGCAATATCATCAGCACTTTGAATTCTATTAGACAAAGATGCAACAGGTGTAGATAATCTATATCCATAAATCACTTCAAACGGTGCTTTCTTTGTAGATGTGTGTGGTGTATTGTTATATGCAAACTGTAATAAATGCAAATGTGTGTCCCATGTCTGTGGTTTAGAAATAGTATATGCACGTAAAAGATCTAGAATTGTGTTGTTAGTGGCTTCTGTTTGTCCATTAGTTTCTAGATGAAATGCAAATGAGAAATCAATCTTTGTGCCTAGATTAGCAAACAGAGTAATCCAAAAGTTGTTACAAAATCTAGAATCACGATCTGAAATAATAACTTTTGGCAATCCATGGTTAGTAAAAACAGTTTTCAAAAACAATTGTGCTGCTTGTGATGCTGTTAAAGTTTTCTTACATGGAATGAAATATGCTTGTTTACTAAATCTATCTACAACTATCCAAATCATATCATGGTTAGATTTAGTATTAGGTAAACCAGTAATGAAATCCATAGAAATTTGTTCCCAAGGTTTAGATGGAATAGACAAAGGCATAAGTAATCCATATTGTTTACCATGATGTCTCTTAACTCTTTGACAAATCAAACATTCAGAAACAAAGTTAGATACATCAGCATCCATATGTGGCCAATAAAAATCTTCAGTTAATGTACGTAAGGTAGATATGATACCTCTATGACCTTGATATGGGGGACAATGAATTTCATTCAAAACAAAAGATCGGAATGGAATTGTAACACACAATCTATTTTCATAAAACATAAATCCATCATTATATGACAATGAATCAATAGGAATCAAATTATTTTGAGCTAATTTATTCCAATCAGTATGAAAAGTAATATCCTGATGATATGTATCTTTCATAGCAATCAAAGAATCAAAGGATATGACAGAAATATTATGAATGGCAGGTCTTCTACTCAATGCATCAGCCACTACATTTTCTTTTCCGGGTTGGTATTGAATAATAGGATGAAAACTTTGAATAAAGGAGGCCCATTTGATATGACGGTCAGAGATTTGAGGTTGACTAAGTAAATGTCTAATACTTTGCTGATCGGTCTTAATCATAAATTCTGAACCCATTAAGTAGTGTTTCCACTGTCTTAATGCTTGTACAACTGCTAATAGTTCTTTGCCATATGTGGAATATTTCAGTTCAGAGGGTTTCAGCTTAGAACTAGAATAGGCTATAGGATGATTGTATTGCATAAGTACATCTCCTATTCCTGATCCACTAGCATCAGTCACTACTAGAAAGAATGGTCTATTAAAATCAGGCAACTGTAGAACAGGGGCATGGGTTAGTGCATGTTTTAATAAGTCAAAGGATTTCTGTTGATTTTGGGTCCATTGATAAACAATTCCTTTCTTCAGAAGTTTGGTTAATGGCAAAGCAAGTAATGAAAAATTACGTACAAACTTCCTGAAACTAGCAAGACCAAGGAATAAGCGTAACTCATGCACGTTTTTAGATACATGTCAATTTAATATTGCATCAATTTTCTTAGGATCAACTTTAATTCCATTAGATGATACAATATGACCTAAATACTCAATTTCTGTTTTAAAGAATTCACTCTTTTCAGGATTTGCATACAGTTGATTTTCTTTCAATAACTGAAAAACCAATGACAAATGCTCATAATGTTCTTTCTCATTTTGACTAAACACCAAAATATCATCAAAGAAAACAATTACACAATACTGATATTTCATAAATATACGGTTCATCATTCTGTAAAACTCAAAAGACCTTTCTCACTCAAAATCAGGTTAGCGGGATGAGCGTAGCTCAAGTTCGGGGTTACAAGGCTAATGTGTTTTTGGATATAGCTTTCTCAATCTTCGGAAAATCTGTGATTTATCCTTCTTCATATGCTGAAAATGCTTCAGCAAACCTGCGTATGGGTAGAGCACCTTCCAATGAACAACTTTGCAGTTCGGAGTTTCTGCGCAGGAACAGTCCTTCTAGGAGTTTTGAGCACAAGTCAGTTCTGACTTCAGTTGACTTGTCTGACTTGCAGAGTTGCAGACTTATGTGACTTGCAGAGTTGCAGACTTGCAGAACTTATTCGATTTACGAGACTTGCAAAACTTGATCAGGAAATACTTGCAGAACTTGACTTCTGTGGTGTGACCTGGAGTTTGGTGACTTGCAAGATTGACTTGCTTGAGTAGACTAAGCTTAATGGATTAAGCTTAAGGAGGCTTAAGGATCAAGAAACGGCGAATTTCGTGGGGGAGGGGGCGTTTTTGATGGCGCGCGTGATTTTCGGAGGTCTTCTGATGCGTGACGATTAGATTCTGAAGCTTAAAGCTTCTCTAAAGCTTCCCAAACTTTAAAGCTTTAAGCTTGAAGAATGGAAAATTAATGACTTATCTCTTTGGCTGTCCACGACTTGTTGAAGGAGATGAAGGAGTGGTCCTCCGCCTGTATAGCCCGGTTCTTCGCGATCTAATGATAGAAACAGGGGTTCTTGATCGCCAGAAGTCTGCCTATATCGACGGTTCGCGACGAGATTGACCGTAGAGCCCGATCGTTCTAGGAGCTCCGCCTTCGCACGAGATGGGTAGCGATTGGAAGCTCTTGATCTCAGCTCCGCTCTGATACCACTGGTGCGGAGATCGGACGCTGTATGCTCGCGTAGTGAATGCCGGAAGGTCCCCAAGAACAATGAACTCTACTTTTTGCACAAGTTACAAGGTAAAAAGCATGAACGACAAGAACAAGAGACCAATTGGGTGCAATCTCCCCCCATGCCTTGTGTGAGCGCTTCAGAAAGCATGTATTTTATATATATTTCTTCTTCATGCTCAATAATAGCCCAATTTACAAAAATATATCAAGCTTTTAGCTTTTAAGTTTGCTTTTACAAAAATAGGAATAAAGCTAATGGACGGTGCCCAAAGAGTCTAGCACGCCCAATACAATGTCCAAATAGAAATAACATAACCCTGTGCAAGGGCGCATACAAAATAATAATAAATAATCGATGCCTCAATAGACATGACAAAATATAGGCGTGGCGCCTATCAAAATATAATCCATAGATCGAATACTCGCTATCCACCAATGCTTTCCTCCGCCACTGCTGCTATCTCTACACATCAACTGAAGCATTCACAATCGTTAGTAAAATAATACAATTAAACCGACAAAAGTGAATACCTAGCAGTCTTCAGCTACATAAATAAATCAACTGGTTAGAAATAATTCCTAACCTTAATTTATTACGAGTGCGCACTCTAAACTCATAAACGTTTATTAATTTAATATGCATTTTGCGGAATCACCCGCTATGGAATCACCCATGTACACACTAAATTAATGAAACGCCCGAAAAGGACAGGCGTCCCCATCAACTTCTTGTACAAAGAATCCACTTTGTGTATGAGCCTCGGTCATCAAAGTTTACGGAATCCACCGTGGCACGGAATCCACCGTGGAATATGCCTCCTGGCATCACCTAGAAGTTTTTTGCGCATTGCAGGTATATACAACTCTTTCTCTTTGCCCATAGCTTTGATCTGGAGGTGTGTGCTACATCTAGTGATCGAAATCGTGTGGTTGGATTGTTGGGGGTAAAGGCGCCTCTGCTTAGCCGCCCGTGTATTACTACACCGACAGTCACCGCCATTGCACACTGCAGGTGGCGGGCGCCCGTTATCGTCACTTTATTCTTTATTCTTTTAGTGACAATTTGAATAAAGGAAGGCCCGATCACACATTGTGATTGTTGGAGTTCCCATTTCTGGTCTCTCCCTTTCTTGCTCTTACTCTCCCGCCATAGCTCTCGAGTCCAACCTTCGATCCATTGCTCCCTTTCAACTGGTATCAGAGCTTTGCTTTCTGACTCTTGAGCTTGGTTCGTGGCATTCTCAGTATCCCATCGACTCCCTACTTGCATTGGGTCTCCTTCCCAGCAGCCATATCCGACTCCTTCGAGCTCCCGTCACTCCTCGGCTTCCCGAGTACCTTTCCGGCATTGTTGGGCACCTTCAAGGCATTACATCAGAGGTATTTGATCATTTTCTTCAGGGTTTACTTCAGTTCTCAGGTCTCACAGGCTGTAAACAAGATTGGAGCAGCCACCATTGAAGCTCCCTTGCTTCATATCTCACTTACCTTTGAACAAGACTTGATGGAGCTTGTTTGAGGCCTTCCTTGGCTTTAACCGGACCCCTCCGAAGCTTGGCCACCATTTTTTGCAGCCCCAGGACTAGCATTTATAGTTGGCAGAATCACGCAGCCCTCCCATATATGTCTTCATCATTGACAGTCACAACAACAGCTCTCCCTCTCCATTGGCACTTGGAAAGGCTCCATTTCGGGCATATGAACGTGCTTTGATGCTTGGTTTTGATGGTTGATGTGTTGGCATAGCATTTGGACTGATTTAACACTATTTTGGGACTATCATAACAGTCCACAGGTAGTTTATGACAGTGTTACACTGACATTTGATGCTACAGCTTGTTTGGCATTGTCATTTGATGGCCGGTTGGTCCCGTTTGATACCCGGATGTTAGGGGAATGTATGCCTATTGTTTGGCAACCATTTGGAGCTGATTTTGGTACTGAAACTCTCAGTTTTGAATAGTAAATCACTGTTGTACATAGTTGGACTGAAGTCATTTTAGTCATGTATACTTATGCCTATGCTTTTCGGGCTATGTTTCGGACATATATGGTGATGTATTGACACTTGGGGCTCGACATAGAGCTTGGTTTTGATTCGAGATTGTTGGTTGAGCTTGAGCTCACTTTGCAAAGCATTTGGATGCTCCGTCTTGGATGTACTTATGGCATGTATGTTGCTTATGTCTGACCGGTCTTGACATGCTTAGCCTATGCCATTACTACATGCTAGTTATATTGTTTGGAGCCTATTGCTACTGGAGCTCGGTCTTGGCTTGACCTTGGATTCTCGGAGCTTACTTGAGCTATTTATTGGCTTGCCAGAGTTGTATTTTGGGATGTACTTGATGTCTTACATGCTTATGGATGCTACATACGGATGCTCTACCGCCTACATGTTCGGGATGTACTATGATGTATTTTAGTAACTGAAAAACCAATGACAAATGCTCATAATGTTCTTTCTCATTTTGACTAAACACCAAAATATCATCAAAGAAGACAATTACACAATACTGATATTTTAAAAATATACGGTTCATCATTCTACTAAATGTAGCAGGTGCATTAGTCAATCCAAATGGCATCACTAAAAATTCATAATGACCAAACTGTGTCCTAAATGCAGTTTTGAATATGTCTGACTTATCTAGTCTTAGCTGATGATAACCAGACTTAAGGTCTATTTTACTAAATATAGCAGATCCTTGCAGTTTATCCATAAGGTCATCAACTCTGGGAATTGGATACCTATTCTTTACAGTGATCTTATTTAAAGCACGATAGTCAATGCACATACGATAGGCATTATTCTTTTTCTTGACTAACAGAATAGGTGCATCGAATGGAGAACTACTACGTCTAATCAATCCTCTATTTAGTAATTCCTCAACTTGACTCTGAATTTCTTTTTGCTCTATTTGGTTATGCCTATATGGTGCTTTGCAAGGTGACTGTGTGCCAGGAATCAAATCTATTTTATGGTCTTCTAGACGTGAAGGAGGTAAACCAAGTGGTAGATCTTCGGCAAAACAGTCTTTAAAATGTGCAAGAAATTCTTTATGCCTAGGATGCATATGATTTTCTTTTACTTGCAGTTCATTCACCCAAATGAGATAGGATTTACTACTCTTGCATAATGCACGTTTAGCTTGAGTATGCGAAAGCAGTGGAAAAGCATTAGATGCATGCATACCATACAATGTAATAGGTTTTCCTTGAAAATTAATATTCATTGAATGTGTGGCATAATCTATATCTGGGTTATGCTGATGACGCCAAGGCATATCTAAAATAATGTCACTCGACTGTAATGGAACAACTAGAAAATTTCTTCTTTCAGTGTATTGACCAATTTGAATCTCTAAGTCTTGCACTTCCTGTGTACCATTATACCTAGTGCCTAAGAATGCTGCTTTGATGCGATAATGCGTAGGTACAGTCAGTAATTTCAATTCCTTTACTAGCTTTGCTGAAATAAAATCATGAGTACTACCATCATCATGCAAAATAATCTTTTCCTTTCCATGCACTAAACATTTCATAGTCAATAAAGAATGTGGAGTTGGCATACCTGGTAAAGTATCCGAAGGAGTAGTAGTGTCGTCCTCATCTTCCGTGAAATCAGACATATCTTCATGTTCTTCATCGTCTATTGCATCATGATTAAATCCAGCTTTTGCTCCATCTAGGTTCAGGTAGGTTGCCTTCAGCCATTAAATAGTCCATATGTGGTTTCGTCATCCTGCAAAATTCAAAAGACCTTTCTCACTCAAAATCAAGTTAGCGGGATGAGCGTAGCTCAAGTTCAGGAATACAAGGCTTATGTATTTTTGGGTGTGGCTTTCACAATCTTCGAAAAATCTGCGTTTTATCCTTCTTCGTATGTTAAAAATGCTTCAGCAAACCTGCATATGGGTAGAGTACCTTCCAATGAACAACTTTGCAGTTCGGAGTTTTTGCGCAGGAACAACCCTTCTATGAGTTTTGAACAGAAGTCAGTTTTGACTCCAGTTGACTTGTCTGACTTGCAGAGTACCAGACTAATGTGACTTGCAGAGTTTGTAGACTTGCAGAACTTAATCGCTTTATCGAACTTGCAGAACTTGACTTGATAGACTTGCTGAGTTGAGAACTTTGCTGACTTGCAAGATTGAGGAGCTTAAGTGACTTGTTGCTTAAGTGATTAAGCTTGATAGCTTAATCTACAGACAACGGCGAAAATCGTGGGGGGGGGGGACGTTTTTCAGTCGGCGCAAAAATCGGAGGTCCCTTCTGTTACCACGTGATGAGGATTTGAAGCTTTTAAGCTTTTTTAAAGCTTCCTAAGCTTTAATTTTTAAAGCTTGAAGATATGGAGTTTTTTGACTTATCTCTGTTCTTGACAACTTGATGTAGAAAAGTTGGGAGTGGTCCTCCGCCTCTGCAAACCGGTCCTTCGCAATCCAATGATGGAAACAGGGGTTCTTGATCGCCAGGAATCTGCCTGTATCGACCGTTCGCGATGAGATTAACCGTAGAGCCCGATCGTTCTAGGAGCTCCGCCTTCGCACAAGATGGGTAGCGATTGGAAGCTCTTGATCTCAGCTATGCTCTGATACCACTAGTGTGCAGATCGGATGCTGTACGCTCGCGTAGTGAATGCCGGAAGGTCCCCAAGAACAATAGAACTCTACTTTTTGCACAAATTACAAGGTAAAAAGCATGAACGACATGAACAAGAGACCAATTGGGTGTAATCTCCCCCCATGCCTTGTGTGAGCGCTCCACAAAGCATGTATTTTATGTATTATTCATCTTCAAGCTCAAATAATAGCCCAAATTACAAAATAGCAAGCTTTTAGCTTTTGAGTTTGCTTTAACATAAAATAGGAATAAAGCTAATGGACGGTGCCCAAAGAGTCTGGCACGCCCAATACAATGTCCAAATAGAAATAACATAATCGTGCGCTCATGCGCATACAAAATAATAATAAATATCCGACGCCTCAATAAATAGGCGTGACAAAATATAGGCGTCATGCCTAAGGTATGCGCCCATCAAAATATAATCAATAAATCGAATACTCACTATCCTCAAATGCTTTCCTCTGCCACTGCTGCTATCTCTACACATCAACTAAAGCATTCACAATCGTTAGTAAAATAATACAATTAAACCGACAAAAGTGAATACCTAGCAGTCTTCAGCTACATAAATAAATCAAATAGTTAGAAATAAATCCGAACCTTAATTTATTACGAGTGCGCACTCTAAACTCATAAACGTTTATTAATTTAATATGCATTTGTGGAATCACCCGCTATGGAATCACCCATGTACACACTAAATTAATGAAACGCCCGAAAAGAACAGGTGTCCCCATCAACTTCTCGCACAAAGAATCCACTTTGTGTATGAGCCCCGGTCATCAAAGTTTATGGAATCCACCGTAAAACCTCACGAAATCTACCGTGGCACGGAATCCACCGTGAAATATGCCTCCCGGCATCATTGGTACTCTTAATGATTCATGGGATGTATTCCGCACTGCATTATGTGCCTCTATTGCTACCTTGAAATTATCTGATGTTGAGAGTGCTCTTCTGCAAGAAGAGGTTAATCGTAAGAATTTGGATGCCTCTCATGTGTCTCATGCTATGACAGTTAGAGGTAGAAATGATGGATATGGAAAGCATGGCAGTGGTAGTGGCCGTGGACGAGATTCTCAGAAATCTCGATCCAAGTCTCGTAGGAAGTCACGTAGCAAATCCCGTGGCAGGAATGCAGATGTTACTTGTTACCATTGTGGGAAAAAGGGCCGTATTGGGCCACAATTCCATGAATTGCACAATGAAAGGCACAAAGATAAGGGGAAAGACAAAGTGCAGGATAAGTCTTCTGATCACAGCATAGTACCTGCAAAGTCCAGTGTTAAAATTGAAGAGATCAATGTTATGCAGCTTGAGAATGTTGATGATGATGATTATATCCTAGCAGCTTCTTCTAGTACTTCATAGATGATAGAGATACACTCTAGGTATGCACAGTGTTGGCTCTTGGACTCAGGTGCATCCTTTTATGTGACACCTTGCCGAGAGTGGTTTCATTCATACCGTACTGTTTCGGGTTCTGTGTGCTTGGGTGATGACAGCTCTCTTGATATTGTGGGCATTGGTGATGTTAGGCTACAGTTTCCTTATGGCAGTAGTTTTGTTATGCAGGATGTACGTCATGTACCTGTTGTGACATGCAGTCTCATGTCAGCTAGACAGCTTGATGATGCATGATATAATGCATGTTTTGGAGATTCTGCATGGAAGATCACTCGTGGCAGACTTGTGATTGCGAGAGGTGCCAAGGTTGGCAGTCTCTACCCCTTGATTGTATCAGCTTCTTCCCTTGATCATGTTTTGTCTATGGGTTCTATCCCACATGTATCTCTTTGGCATGCCCGTTTGGGCCATATGTTTTTGAAGGGAATGAAAATGCTTTTTGGTTTGCAGTACTTACCGCCCCTTGATTATGCATGTTTTGATTCATGTGAGCATTGTCTTTATGGCAGGCAAACTAGGTCTACGCATAAGAAGTTTGGTAGGCCACGCATGAGTGGGTCCTTGGCATTGGTACATTCAAATGTCTATGGGCCCATGCCTTGTCAGTCTATGGGTGGTGCAAAGTATTTTGTTACGTTCATAGATGATTTTTCACGGAAAGTTTGGGCTTATCCCATTAAGCTGAAATCCGATGTCTTGGCTGTATTTCAGAGATGGCTTGCATTGGTTGAGAACCAATCTAGGTATAGGATAAAATTCCTAAGGACAGATAATGGGGGTGAGTATGTCTCACGTGCTTTTGAGCAGTTATGTGATGAGAGGGGTATGAAGCGTTAGTTGACCGCCCCCTACACCCCCCCAGAATGGTTTGGCTGAGCAGATGAATAGAACCATCCAGGAGCATATACGCAGTATGCTTAGCCATGCAGGCCTACCACAGAGCTTTTGGGCATGTCATAAACAGATCACTCTCTAGTGGTTTGGATTTCCAGGTTGCAGAGGAGGTATGGACTGGAAAACCTCCCTCTTATGTGCATCTCCGTGTCTTTGGATGTGAGGCATTTTTCCATGTGCCTAGGGACAAGAGAAGTAAGCTGGATCCTAAGAGTGCCAAATTCATTTTCCTTGGTTATGGGGATGCAGGCGAGATGGGTTACCGTCTCTAGGATCCGCAGGCGCGGAAAGGCTTTTGCAGTCATGATGTAGTCTTCCATGAAGATAAAGTGCATAGGCAGCCTGATAGAGTTGTTGAGATTTGAAGGGTCATATTTTAGGAGGAGCCGAGAGCTCCGGCACAGCTAGTTGGACAGCCTACAGCTGCAGTAGATGCTCATGGTCAGGATGTTGGACAGGCAGCTGGGCAGGCAGCAGAGCCTACCGTGAGACAGTCTACTAGAGACAGACGTCCACCTAGCCCTCGATGCATTATGCCTTGGTTACAGATACAGGAGAGCCTTTCACCTATGATGAGGCTATGCGCAGGGGTGACAATCACTCTTGGGAGAGGGCTATGCAGTTTGAGATAGACTCCCTGTATAAGAATGACACTTGGGATTTGGTTTGCTTGCCTACGGGCAAGAAGGCTTTGCCATGCAAGTGGGTGTATAAGCTAAAAAGTACCCTTGGACACCCCAAGCCGGCATACAAGGCTAGATTGGTAGCAAAGGGTTTTAAGCAGGAGCATGGTGTGGACTTTGACAAGGTCTTTTCTCCTGTGGTTAAGATGACCACCCTCCGCTTAGTCTTGGCTTTGGTTGCTCAGTTTGACTTGGATTTATACCAGATGGATGTCAAGACGGCTTTCTTACATGGGGACTTGCATGATGAGATTTATATGGAGCGCCTAAGGGCTTTGCAGAACCTGGTAGGCAACAATTATATCTCTCTCTTTCGCTCGTAAAGTTAATTAGGTAAATATTTGTTAATTAGTTGAGATAATGGGGGAAGAGAGAAAGGGTGATGAGAGAGAGGGCATGTGATGTGTGTAATTTTTTCTTGCCAGAAAGGGATCGCCGGCAGCCCCTTACTGAAAGAAAAATTTTATGGCGACCCATTCCTTGCGAGAATAACTTTTCACCCAACTGGATTTGTGGGTTTTCTTCGCCTAATAAGGGGCTACCGGTGACCCCTCAAGAATATACAACATGGGGAGAATAGGGATCAATAGGGTATGGGGTTTTTTCCACTGTTGGGTGAAAAAAAAACCCATACCCTATTGGTCCCTATTCTCGAATTTGTGGTTTGTTTTTTCGCCAAAAAGGGGTCACTAGCAGCCCCTTAATGGGAGAAAAAAAATCCACAAATCTAGTTAGGCAAGGGAAGAGAGAGTAACAAAGTGATGGGAGAGGGATGAGATAGAGAGACAACATGAATAAAGCAATGTTTGAACGAGTGTGTATAAGCTTCTACTTTGTATGACTATCTCATATTATGCTTCTAGGAGTGTAAAGATCTACTATTTAGAAAATTATATCTCTCTCTTTCACTCCTAAAGTTAATTAAGTAAATATTTGTTAATTAGTTGAGAAAATGGGAGAGAGAGAAAGGGTGATGAGAGAGCGGACATGTGATGTGTGTAATTTTTTCTCGCCAGAAAGGGGTCGCAGGTAGTCCCTTATCGAATGAAAAGAAATTTTGACAACCCATTCCTTGCGAGAGCAACTTTTCGCCCAACTAGATTTGTGGGTTTTCTTCGCCTGATAAGGGGCTGCTGGACCCCTTTTTGGCAAAAAAACAAACCACAGATCCGAGAATATATTGCATGAGGAGAACAAGGACCAATAGGGTACATGTTTTTTTTTTCATCCAAAAGCAGAAAAAAACCCATACCCTATTGGTCCCTATTCTCCCCATGCTGTATATTCTCAAATCCATGGTTTGTTTTTTCGCTAAAAAGGAGTTGCCAGCAGCCCCTTAATGGGTGAAAAAAAACCACAAATCTTGTTGGGCTAAAATTTACTATCCAAGAATGGGTCATCGAAAAAATAAATCGTGCCAGTGACCCCTTTTTGGTGAGAAAAATTTACACATATCACATGCTCTCCCTCTTTCCCCCTCTCTTTCATCACTCTTTCTCTCTCCCCCTATTTTCTCTCTCCTTCACCTATAGAAGGATCCATCCCCCCTTTTCACATTGCAAATCGTTCCACTCTTGATATGTGACTCTCTCTCTCTCTCTCTCTCTCTCTCTCCTTTGTCTTTAAAATGACCCACCTCCCCTTGCAATTCAACTTCTTGTTGTCTGTGCCCTGCCCTCAGTACAGTTCCGTTTCTCTCTCCCCCCCTCTCTCCACACCTCTCTCCCTAACACAGTCACACATACTCTATCTCAACATTCTATCCCAAGCTTTTCCCCTCTCTCTCTCCCCCTCCCACTATCTTTTACTCACTCACTCACTCACACACACACACACACACACACACACACACACACACACTCTCTCTCTCTCTCTCTCTCTCTCTCTCTCTCTCTCTCTCTCTCTCTCTCTCTCTCTCTCTCTCTCTCTCTCTCTCTCTCCACCTTCCTCCCTCTCTCTATCTCCTCCACACCTACTCTATCTCAACATTCTATCCCAAGCTTTTCCCCTCTCTCTCTCTCCCTCCCACTCTCTTTCACTCACTCACTCACACACACACACACACACACACACACACACACTCTCTCTCTCTCTCTCTCTCTCTCTCTCTCTCTCTCTCTCCACCTTCCTCCCTCTCTCTATCTCCTCCTTCCTCCCCCCTCTCTCTGTCTCTCTCACTCTCCCTCGCTCTCGCTCTCTCTCCCTATATTTGCCTCACTCTCTCTCTCTCTTTATCTCTCACTCTCTTATCCCAATGTCCTCTTCCTTCCCCCCTTCTCTCTCTCTCTCTCTCTCAATTGGTATTTCACTGGCAGGAAATTGAGAAAGAAATATATATGTAAGAAGTAACCCTAAGCCCCTCTATCATGGTCAAATTTGATTTCAAAAGACAAGATCATGTCACCCTTTATGAGGGCGATGAAAGGATTGTAGAAGGTTTAGTTCGACAAACGTTTCCCTCACTGAGCTTGCTCCCTGGATGAGTGGGAGTTCTTATCACCATTGTGCATCAAAGGGGTATGAAGGCCCGTGGCAAAGGCAATACTGAGATTGATGTTGAGGAAAACACAATTGTGCAATGGCCAATTGAACAGAAGGTAAGCAGTTCCTCTCTTGATTTTTGTTATGATTGCTCTATATCCCCCTCTCATCCTATTTTGGGTCATTCTTTGCAGGAAAGAGAGCGAAGACAAAACAAGCCTTTTGAGGACTCTGACTTACATCCACGATCTACAACAAGACGACAGGCTATTGTCACTGGCAACATGCAATCACAAGGGGGGATTCTCCCTCCAAGAGCGAGAGGAAGAGTAACACAAACACGATCATTGACTTCTGCCGAGCTACAAGCAGCTATTGCAATTGCATGTGGGAAAGGGGTGACATCAGGAGGTGGACACGCTTTGATGATGCAGGCAAGGAAGGGCAAGAGAAAGCTCATACTATCGGAGAGTGATACTGACAAGGAAAGCAATGACCATCAAAGCATCGAGTCCTTTAGTGTATAACAAGGGAGTGGTTGTACGCAATCCAAGAAGAATCAAACACAAATAACTGAAAAGAAGCACATGACATATGCTAGTGAAATGATTGGCAAGACCGCTCTCACAGTCACTTGCGATAAACGTATTGTGCAAGCATGCATAGAAGACCAATTGGAAACGTTGACGGTGAGTGCTTGTAAGAGATGGCATCATGATTTAGATTATTATTATTATTTATTTACATTGATTGGATATTAATTACTTCATCATCTCATTTAGATGTGGACATCCACCCCTTTGCCACCCATCCCATTATGTCATTTGGTTTTGATGCCTACAATTAGACAAGTCACATCGAGGTACAAGCAACTCTCGAAAACCTTTTTTAGCAACGGGTATGTTAGAAGGATGTGTATATTCATAGTGTCATTAGAGACTCCAAGACAACAGTGCAAGGAGGTTGATGATATGATTAGAACTAAGTGGGATCCCCATTGGCTAAAGAAGCATGAGGACTTCGAGGCACAAATCAGTGGCACCAATTGGGCCTTTTTGTCAAATTGCATGTTTAATGTTTGGGATGGTAACCATCGGCTCACAGCATGGATGAATGAGATACGCACATGTGAGTGGCCCTAAACCGTAGGACCTTAACATTCTACAATGTGTTTGTTTCTTACATCATCCTTAACATAATTGATTGTTTGCAATAGCCTTTACAAATAATGCAAGGCAACATGTGCATGTTGATTGTCGCCTTATGAAATTGACAAGTGTGGCAGAGGGGGTGTGGGAGCTCCTCGAGCTCTACCCCGAGACCTACGGACCACTTATTACTCAAGTGTTTCGAACTGAGTAGCCATGGCTACCTCTCACATAGCCATCGCGCAATGCCTACCTTGTGGGTGTAGTGAGCTTACCTTGATGCTCGATCGAGTACCTTCCTCTCTCTTGCACCCCTGCAGCTCCACAATCCTTGAGGCAAGCTCAAGCAACCTCAATCCCTCTCCCATGAGCTTCATCCTCCATAGCCACGTTCGAGACAAGAGGAGAGAAGAGAGGAGGAGAAGATGAAGAGAGAAGATGGAGAGCTTCTTCTCCAAGATCCCTCACCCTCCCACGATCACTCCCTCACTCCCTCACAAGCTCTCAGTCCCTCTCTCAAGCACAAGCAAGGAGGCAAGAAGGTAAGAAACAAGAGGAGAAGAAGAAGACACTGTCTGCCACACACGAGGATGCTCTTCTCATTCATTTTTTAACTTTATATACATGCCCTAATTTCCATGGGCGGTCATCCCCTTTTTTTTACATGGTCGGCCCTCGGCCTAGGCCCCTTTTCTCATTGTCCGCCTATCCTCCTAGCTTCCTTTCCACTGTCTGTCTGCATTTACAAATTGCACGGGTGAGAGCCCAGCGCTCTTTTACAATATTTCAGGGTGCACCTTTTCCATTTTAAAATGCGCCTTTCCCCTTCGGCATTTGCCTTGGACTTTTAAGGTTGCCCTTGCGCTTTTGGTCTTTTTTCCTCTTCTTCCTTCAGTCGGGCTACCTTTTTTTCCGCCTTTGCCCTGCGTCTTTTCCGCTTCCTTTTGCTTTCTTCGTGTTGGGGTTAACATTACCCCCCTCCTAGACGAGTGCTAGTCCCATGGCACTGTGGTGGGAAGTAGTGGGATAGATGATGCTATTGCTAGGTATACCAGGTGGGTAGAGGACACTGAGGCTTGTGAATGAGAGGTGATGGGGTGTGATGACGATGACCAGGAGAGATTCCAGCGTGTTTTAGTTTTCCTGACGAGTCTCGGCATCTTTCTCACTGTTCTGGCGCCCTTATGGAGCCGGTCGTCGTTTGAGTATCCGAAACGCTTGAAACAAGAAGCAGTCCCTTAGGAGGATAGTATTGGAGGGATTTATTCTGGAGAAACCCCCTCGAACGTTGTTTGCCTTGAAAAGCCGTGGCCTAGGCTGAAAACCCTTGTCTGGGAGTAGAGGACCTTTCGTTTTGAGTTGAAAGTCTTCAAGTGTGTGGTGCTAATAAGCGATCCGTAGATCTTGAGGCAGTGGGCATGGATCATCGGACGGTGAGGTTTCAAGATCTATGCCAATGGCAGCCCATCAGTAGGCAGATGGTTGTCAACATGAAATTTGTGGTGCCATTGAAACCTTCGCAGCGAAGCTCCTAAAGTTGTAGTGATGGGGTCATGTCCGATTTCTGGAAAAATTCCTTGTCATTGGAGGATGTGGTAGATGATTGCCTTCAACCAAGCAGCCCGTTCTTGAAACACGAACATAACCTACAAGAAAAGTGGTGCACTTCCTAGGGGGTGTGTCTGTCTCATTGTATAGTGCATGGTGCCCGTGCCAGTGGAACTGGGAGATGGGTCTAACCTTGGGCAAGCCCTTGGTAATGTCCCACACTTGAGGACCCAGTTTGTGCGGCTTTTGAGGTGCGGTGCGGAACTCAGGGTGACAGGTCCAAAAGTCCTGCCCTTGATGTGCCCTAAGTGTGAAGTGGGGGAGGGGCTAGAGAGGACTCTAGATGCAATGAGTATGGTGCACCACAATAGTGAATGAAGACAGTAAGCACTTTTTTTTTTCGGTGATGAATGAGAGAAAGTACATTGGGCAATGTATGGGACACCTATCTAGTCATGCGGCGGTCGCAGGCCTCGTGATAAGAATGCGCCACTTTGTAAGTATTCCTTAATACTGGCCCTAGCTCTTAGAGGAGTGGTGGACAAAAAGGGGTGATTACACCTTGCAAAATGAGTGTTACTCATATTTTCTAATAGCTCTAAGCAGAAAGCTAGGAGGAGAGTAGCGCGCATCATCAACCTCGTCATGGCTCTACTATCTATTCCTAGGTTAAGATCGAAAAATAGTGGAGGGAGATGGGATTCCTCTGCTCTGCAGGTTTCTGGAGCAGTAGGAATTCGAGAAGTCGGAGGTAATTACAAGTAGTTAAGAATGCGGGATCGGGGCAGCAAGAGAAATCTACAAGGAAACGATTTATGGAGGGAAGCAGATCTTCTACCCTAAATACTAAGCACTCCTCCGGGCTTCTAGCATTTACATTATAGATTCTCGGAAAGTCAAAATCCCCATGCAAATCTCTGTTGTAATCCACTCCATGCCTACGGGGGTAGGACATGTAGATGGGATCATTGCGCTCTTCGAGGAGGGAGCTACAAAATGCGGTCCATGCATCAAAATTGGTGTCCCAAATCCTCCTCCGCCATTTCGGCTGTGCTCGTAGCCTTGGACGGATTTGGGAACCAGACCGACCTTGTCTTCCCAGTATTCTCGTGGCTCTTGTATCCACCTGGTTATTATCATGCTTCTCTCTTCCATCCATCTGTTTGCGAGTTCGTTAGCCAGATCTTTGATCTTGGCTACGACTCCTAGAGGTAGGGCCCAGTCCAGGGAGCATGGAAAAGAGAATGAAAGCTCGAATGACCTTCTATGTAGCTCTCTCTGGCGCCATATGATCAACTCCTGGGGCCAATCTATAGGATGCATATCATTTTGCAGTGGCATGGGCTCCTCAGAAAGTTGTCGTGGAAGTATGCGCGCTCGGCGTTGGGCCTCCTTTGCTAGCTCCTGCCTCTTTCTCCTTGCTGCAATTATGCGTTCAGGTAGCTCGGCATCGACAGGTTCCTCCTGTGGGATCTCTGGTTGAGGCGGACTCAGCATCCTTAGTGGCTCTTCGTCCTCATCTTGCTCGAAGTCCGGGCCCTCTTCGACATTTCGCTCTACCACAGGAGGAATGACTAATGGTGGTGGCGGTGGTTGCTCCTACTCCTGAAAACCCAACTCCTTGAGCTCCGCAGTGGAAAGGCCTGTACAGCGCATGTAGTAGAACTGTTGCTCTTTAGTTATTCTTGTAATTGTTGGAAGCTCCCGCTCTTGAAGGCCGTATCGTAGCACCCGGGTGCTTGGCTCGAACTTTCTTTTTACCTGTTCCACTGTATCATCGCCCTCGGCTTGCGTCATGTGGAGCACCGTGCTGAGAAAGGCATGTCGCTGGGTCTTAGTGGTGATCTCTGCAGACTCAACCCTAGCCTCAGCCAACATTCTTTCACACTCTGCCACTGCAAGCCGTTTCGTTAAATCCCTCACCCTGTCAAAGTTCTTTCTTTCCCACTCCATGGCTCTCTCCTCCATCTTTTGCCTTTGCTCCTCTTGCTGGCCCGCCAGGGTGGTTACCACCTGTTGTTGCTGCTCATTTGATAAGAACCATAACTGGTTTCTTTCTTTTAGTTTCTGAGCTAGCTATTCTTCAGTGATCCCTCTTGCTTGATCAACAATGCTGAGCCTGTGGTGCGCTTCAGTCAGGATTTTTGATTTCTCTTGGACCAACTGTTCTAGGCTCTGGATCTCAGCGCGGAGCAGCCTCTTCTGATTAAATGTCATGGCCATGAGGGCTTCCACATCTTCCTGGGAGGTCTCCAGCGCATCTTGCAATCTCTGTACTTCATCCTGTAGTCGTTTTGCTTCAGCTGCTGAGACCCCTGGCCCTTCATTTTTCAGGAATTCGATTTTCCTGATTAGCCTGTCCTGTTCTTCTTGCTCGTGCCATGACTGGGGCTCTGCTGCATGCTCTTGTGGAACAGTGGCCTCGTCTTCCTAAGCCTCACGGTAGAGCTTTTCCACTTGGGCCACCCTTTCCTGGAGATCACTGTATTGCTGCATCAAAAGTTTTACGTTCCTTTGTTCCGCCACCAGGCTTTGCTCCTCATCCTCCAGCCTTTGCCTAAGGCGGCTTTCATTGGTTTGGGCTTGCTTCGTTTTCTCTTCTAGCTGGTCTTGTAGGGCCTTTATCTCTCTCCCTCTGTCAGCTTCCTGCCTTGAGACCTTTAGCCTGAGGGCCGCTGACGTCTCCTTTTCTTTCTCTAAGTCCAGCAGGGCCACCTTCTTTTCTTCTTTTGCCTTGTCCAGTTGAGTCAGTAACTCGGCCACATATGCGTCATAGTCTAAGGCAGGTATGGGAGTATTGGGCGTGGTGGTCGATGCCTCCAGCCTCAGTCGTTTGGGGTCTTGCCGAGACTCTGCATCTGTGGTGGCAGGCCTTTTCAATCGAGTTTCAGGGACAATTTCGGCCACCCTGCTCACGAGCATCTGCATCATGGTCATGAGTTGTGCCGTGTCGAGAGGAGGCATGGGGTGTGCAACAGCGGCGCTCGTGATTTCAGCTGTTGTTGGCACAAAGGAGGGAGGGAGTGGATGTAGGAGGGACTTGCCCTTGCCTATGACCACCGGTGTTGCTCCCACACTTGCGCTGGCTTCGATTTTATGGCCAGGGCTTGTGGGTTCGAGTTCTCCGCCCCCATGGGTCTCTTCCACCCACCTTCGGGTGGCTTCCGCCAATTCAGCCAGTTCCTTGAGTCGCTGCTCCTCGGCTTCTTCCTCTGCTCTCCTTTTCCTGTCCTCTTCCGCCTTCTTTGACTCCTCTCCTATTCTGGTGAGCTCCTCCTCCTCTTTCCTCCTCCTTTCTTCCTCGACCCTTCGAGACTCTTTCTTAGCTTTTTTGATGTCAACCCGTTCTTCCTTACTTAATTTCTCTTTTTTCTCATTTTGTCTCCTATCACTTTTGCTTTGTTTTGCGGGTTTGGTCGCTCGTGGAGGCGGCACTTCCTGTTGTCCCTTGTCGCTTACCGTTCCTTCGCTCGATTCCCCTCCGCCGTGGTGAGCTGAGCTTTGATGCGCCACTTCCTCCTCCATGATGCCCTCATTCTTTATTGCTTCGTCTATGATGGCTGTCAGGATGCCCCTGTATCTGATTGTAGCCGCTTTCGACGCAGGTTTCTTCCTTGCGGAGCGCGCTGTTGAGGCAGGGGACTCTCCTTCTGCTGGTGCTTCCGCCGGGGTGAGGAGGGCAGCTGAACTTTGAATGGTTTTCTGTACGAATCCATTCCAGTCTATTTCTTCAGGGGTTCCTGCTGCTATGCTTTCCAACAGTGGGACCTCGATCCTGTTCATCAGTGCATTGTAACGCTGGCCCGAGAAGAGGGTATGGATCATTTTTGCTTGTAGTTTCACCATTGGGTCCGGGATGTCAGCCAAGCTGATTCCATCCACAGTATGCACCGCTTCTTTCTTGACCCCCAGCATGGTGTAAACGTCTCGCCTCGGCCTTCTCTCTTTCTTTGGCACAAGCCCCAGGGCCTTTTCTATGATTGTTGCATTGAGGGGCACTTCGATTCTTCTTTCTTGCTCCCCTGTCCTTACTATGACGGTGCCACAGTTCCTGCTTTTGTCGAAATTCCTCAGAAAATCCACGCACATACTGTAATTCACCACCTGCTCCACCTTTTCCACGTACTTGTGGAGATGACATCTGTCCACTAAGTCTTTGATCGCGGGTTCCTCCATGATGGCTTCGTCCAGATTCAATGTGTGCTTGAAGGTGAAGTGACTGAATCCGCGCTCGATTTAGATATGCAACCGAACGGAGATGGCACAAGATATGGATGCTCAATCTATCTTCATATTCATTCTTCTCTATCTTCCATTTTCGACCACATACACATAAAATATTTCTCAAAGTGATAGACACCTTTTAACCTTTAAGTCACTTACATGTATTCAATACTCCCCTCCACCCCCCCAAGCTCAGAATGAACTTGTAGATACAATACCCCAACTACACTTCTAAAATACTCAAACTTAAATTTATTTAATGCTTTGGTAGAGATGTATGTGACTTCATCATTTATTTTGATGTGTGCTAAGTCTATCTCTTCATCCATTACTTTCTCTCTAATGAAATGATAGTGCACTTCAATATGCTTCATCCTTGCATGATAGAATGGGTTCTTTGCTAACATGATGCTATTAATGTTATCACACTGTATGATAACTCCACCATCTATCTCAATCCCCATATCATAGAGAAGTAGTCTCAACCATGTCTACTCACATGTTGCCAATGCTATGCCTCTATACTCTGCTTCCATGCTTGACAAACAACTATAACAATGTAGCCTTAATTCCTTTTTCATAGAACAAACCATTGCTAAGTATCTTCTTCACATACCTCAACACTCTCCTCACTGCATCCAAATGTGACTTGCATGGCTATTACATGAATTGGCTTATCACTCCCACCGAATAACTCAAGTTTGATTCTGTTACGGTTAGGTAGATCAAGCTACCGCGACCATCAACCTGAACATTAACATTCTCAACATACTATCCATCATCAACAATCTTTATGTTTTGGTCCAATGGTGTATCCCCTAGCTTACATGTTTTCATCCCATACTTCTCTAACATTTCCAATGAATATTGCCTTTGCACCAACCAAATTCCATGTGAAGGAAATGGTATGCTCTTCGAGTTCAATGGGAGCTAGAGGGCTACCAAATCATGACTAACGGTGAGCAATGATGTGCCATCAAAACCTCAAAGTATGACTTCACTTCTATAGCTCCAACCTCCTATAGGGTGTTGACCACCATTCGTAATCGACCCCTAAAAAAGCACCTTCTGACCCATCCGCATTTAGATCAAATTCTGACTGAGGAGCAGTTACACATTGCTAGTCGAGTAAACTCTCGTGACTTCCTTATGGATGTTCTTACCTACATCACTCAAATAAGCATCTATCGTTTCAACATGGACCACTATGCTGATCTAGAATACAATCCGAACTTCTATACTTGGCTCATGCGAAAGTAAAGCACTAAGAACATGCACAGAATACCCTTGACCTCTTAATGCCGCGAAGTGGAACACATGGCAAATCTAGCAAATCAAATCTCAATCATAAACAAAGAATTTAGTGACAAAATATAATAGATCAAACATCTCAACTATTAAATACAAACAATATCATAATACATAAGAGGATTTGAATAACTCAATAGATTGAGAAAGACAAGAGAAAATCACACGATTGGGCCCAACCTCCCCAACATCCTTAATTATATATTATAGTTTTACATGGATATTTGCATACATATCTTACATATAATTACAAAGAAAGCACAAATATAAATTGAAATACAGAGTTTCAAGAGTTAAGAGGTATCATGTAACATGCTGCAGATGCTGCAAAAAATTCTGTGCTCTCAATCTTGACGTTTTGACATCACCATCACATTTGAAGTATGCCAAAACCCCTAAAACGACTCTTGAAGCTCTAAATTAAAGCTAGAAAAGTTTTCTAAACTTAACTACATTAAGAAAATAACAAGTATTCCATAAAGAAAGCTTTGCACTCTAAACTCATAAACATCCATTAATTTAAATATGTATTTTGCAGAATCACCCACTGTATAGTCACCCACATGCACATTAAATTAACATGATGCTTGAAAAGGACAGGCGTCCTCGTCAACTTCTTGCACAAGGAATCCACCTTGTGTACGAGCCCTGGCAAATAAATATAGTTTTACGGAATCCACCGCAATTCTCATGAGATCCATTGTGGAATAAAAAACTCAGGGAATTCATTGTGGAATATGCCTCCTGGCATCACTTAACCTCTAATCCTAGGAAGGATTCTTCTCATTCCCAAGGGGGAGGGAATAAGGTGAACTAAGGTGAAATCAATAGGTGAAATAAAAAATGTAAGGGATGAAGTTTGAGCATAAGGACACTATTCAATCATTTTTGCTCCATATTACACAAGTAGAGCTTTGACACATATAGTCCGCTCTTGCAGATGCACAACTTGTGGGGATGGTACTCTCCAAAGCTCCCCACACAGTTTGATGGAGTGGCCAAAGCTTTGAGGGCATAGACATCCTCGACACCTATGAGCTTTATCCATATGTCATCCATGCTTCTTGAGCCTGAGACATCTTTGCATCTACAGGGCAAGCTTCTGTCTCATTTTAGAGGTTCTCATGATGCTCTTACAACTTCCAAGACATATGATAGGAAGAAGTTGAAGGCCCAGTGTTGTCACTATGTTAAGAAGGGACACTTGCAAAAGGACTATAAAGAAGTTAGCGGCTTTGAGGAAAAAGAAGGAGAAGAAACATAAGTAGGATTTAGACTCTTTTGCTGAGTCATGAGTCTACCTCAGACTCGGATGCAAATCCTCCGACCTAGGAAGGCAAAGGCCACGGCACGAAAAGGCTCCTTGTATTTTGATTGCGGGAAGTGCTTGGTAGCCCCTAAGCAGATATTCAGGAATTTGGGAATTTTCATAAAGTTTGAAAACTTCTAATGTGATTAATATTTGGACACATGGCCACATCTTATCCCCTTGAAGGTGAAATTTTTCCTAGATACTATTAAGTAATCCCCCAAGTCCCACTCTCAAATATGGAGTTAAGATTTAGCCACTTGGTCAAATCTTTACTCCTTATTTGAAAGTGGAACTTGGGAGATTCCCAAATTCTCTAATATGGTATTCCCTCCTTCTATTGCTTTGTAGTATAGGTGATGTGATCATCCCTCATCACGACTCTTCAGTCCCAAAGACTAAGTGTGAAAGTGTGGTGAGATGGGGTAGGTGAACCTTATCTATACCGAAATATAAGTACATAGGTTCTAGAGATGGACGTCCGTGATGCATTGATTGAAGTTTGGAGGATTCAAATCCTAGAGCTGGGATTGGCATCTAGGTTCATGATGGGCTGGTATTTGATAGAGAGTAGGATTGGCTCCTAATCTAAGCTTGCACGAGGGGACCCTTTGGTAGTGTCCATGGTCATGTATGTTCAAAGGCATTTTTTGACAAGATGGTCTTGTATACTATAGTGAGACATTGTTGACAGACATTGAGAGCTAGTATGATTCTTCTCTATTTTTAGGAGCTGGTGTACTCAACATCGATATCAAATTCTCATTGAAGCACCTTGTTGGTGGCTTGCACACCCATTGCTTAGGTATCCATGGTTCTACTCTCGTGGACATTATTGTATGTACTATGATGGGACATTATCATTATATATTGTATTGTATTAGTTCACCCATGATTTGAGAGAGGGTGTTAGTAGATACGCCAGTTCATGGTTGAGTTTGTGGATGTGATTTAGTGGGTAGGGCACTCGGATATTATCCTGATTATGTAGGCATTTTATTTGGCTATTTTATCATTTTTATGATGGGTGACTTGTTGCCATTTATGGCATTCTTTTGACCTATTTGTGCAGGCTCCTCCTCCATAGTCGTCATCATTCATTTGTCATCTATAGGTTCTTAGTGGAGAGAGGAGCCAGTGTCAATGCCTTCACATCCAATGACTCATGTTGGTTCTATATTGTCTCATGTCTTGGTATATGGATTCCATCTCCAAAGTCTTCTTCCGAGTTCTCTTATTTTGCAGTGTTCTTCTTTTCTCTCTTTCTTGTGTTCAACAATGTATTTCAACATACATATACGCTTCCATTGCTACATCCACTTTTGACACTCTCTCCGGCTCACCCTTTCCAGTCAAGAATAAGGACACATCGATCACGTAGTCACTTATACGTTTTGTATTGTGGAATAGGAGGAGGTGCATGGTTGCCAACTCTGAAACACACATGAATAGTTCATTTCTATTTTTGTTGAGTGATTGTTGTTAAGCACTTGGAACTTGTTTTCTCATGAATAAATCAGAGTTTTTTCTTGCAAAAGATTTGCATAAATATCAACATAGATAGAGAGAGAGAGAGTTCTTTTTGGACATTGTTACGCATGGAGTTGGAAAGAGAATTATTACTTTGTTTTCTTTCTCTTTACATTGCACCAACGGCATCTTTTCATGCATGAAGGGGGGGGGTTTAGCTTCTTGTAAAAAGTTAAGGGTAATGGTGATTGAGAGTCGCAGAGATTGCCCACATTGTTAGGGGGGCTTAACCCATGGTATTGAGTAGCCCACATTGTTAGGGGGGCTTAACCCATGGTATTGAGTAGGAGAGAGTGATATCTTTGAGCTGCGGGTGAATGGGTCCTTGGGTCTTATATTTTATTTTGTACAAATTGATACTTTTATTTTGTTAAAGGCCTAAAATATCCAATAATTGCTAAAAGGACGTTGGGTAGATTCTCCCCCCTGCCTTCTGTTTGCAGTCTATCGTCACGTGCTGCGCTGCAATATGCTGCGTCATCCCCATCGCATTAGTCGCCTCCATCACCACCTTCGATAGCAATTGTGCTTCCAATCAGTCGTCGACTCCATTGCCTTGGTCGTCTTCATCAGGGTCTGCACCTGCCTTGTGGCTCTCAAATCAACACCTGCACATGCCTTCATCTCCATCTTGTGCCTCACCGATCAGAACCGCCATCTTCCTCACGGCATTCCCACTGATCTCCACCATTTCGCCGTCTTTCAGCAGTGGTGGTGTCGCCTTGTTCACGGGAGCCATATGCGCTCTTCTTTGATAGCCACATTCTTGGCTGCGCCAAGTCTGCCTGATAGCAACCACCTTAGAACTCAGAAGACTAGTGACCACCCTGACGCTTCCTCTTGCAACATCACTATGGAAGCCGTCAGCTTGCGACAGTACTATGGAAGCCACTACCTTATACAACCCACCTGGCTACCTGCTATTGCATGAGCCACCATTCTCAGCTATGGCCTTCATCGCATCAATTCGTTAGGGGGACAAGATTTTATAGCTGCCTCAGCCACCTCTCAAGCCACCAAGAGAAGCATCACAAGTAGCTAAGAGGAGCAAAAAGGAGGTGAAACGTGAGAGAGGGAATTGTAGGGAGACGAGCTATGCTATCTCCAACCATAATCTAATCACCATTCATGCCTTGTAGTTAAGGGCACATACTTTCATAAGTACTAGGGGAGTGCGAGAGGGCCACGTGACACTTTGGCTCCCTTGATTCCCAACCTATACACAAGGGGGGATTTTATTTTTGCGAGCTTTCATTTTTGTTCTTTTGCAATCAATCTCGTTTTTCTGAGCTTTTTCGTGCAACATACATTCATAGCATGATTACTAATTCATAGTCATACAAACTATAGATATGAAGTGACATAAAAATGAAGTGTATTTCTTTATTATTACTAAAATAGTATGATAATTTGTATTTACATGAACACACATCAAGAAAACAAGACCAACATGGCATATTCTCAACATAACCAACCAAATCAAATATACTAGTGTATGTGATCCCTTGGCTAAAGTAATGATAGGGAAAGAAAAACCAATATAGTCACATGCCAACAATATAGTTGAATGACATGGTGTCAACATAACCAACTACAAAGCATAATATCAGACTAAACAATGTAATAAGTTCGCATACAAGGGTGGATAAGCATTCCCTCTCTCGCTCAGCATAGTACAAGGGTGGATAACCCTCTCTCCCTTAGCACAGTATCGGTCCTCATACAAGGGTGGATAAACATTCCCCATAGAACATGTCAGGCCAGTGCAGAGAAGCTCTAGACACATGCAGTGTCTCATCTCCTCTGCACTGCCCCTGCCAAACCACCACCCCACAAACACATCCAAAATATAGTCATAGCACTTTGTAAATGTAGCCAAGATCCACCTAACCATATCACCAATTAAGATACAAAACATTTGCAACCATGCAAGTAGAAACAATGAAAATAAGTACTACTTATCGAGAAAAAATATGAGAGGTCTCTGTCCCACCTCTAAGAATGGCAGCATCAATATCTGTGGGAAAGACACAATCATCCAGCATGTAGCTACAATACACTGGAAACAACCTCTCTGAAATCTTCTCCCCAACCTCTTTATCATAGCAAGGTACAACATGATCGGCATGATACCAAAGACACATTGTAAGATCAAGTATCTATTCATGAGTGGAAATAGAATAAGTGATCAAACCTTGTTTGAAACATATAACGATATGTTTAAAGCATCCAATTTTGTTATCTTACTACCTCTATAGTAATAGGATGCCTGGAATTACACATGAGCGTCCAAGTGCAGTGAAGCACAAGCCCCACTCTCATTGCATCCACAATGAGCTCACCTATATGCTTTGCCAAGCACATACTAACCAAGAATCTCTCGTCGGCCAAATACTCACGAGCAAGGTCCATGCAACCCATAACCAAACCCTTTGAGAACGTATTCCACTTGGGAATAGTCATGTCCTCTAAAAAAAACACAAGGGTCATAACATATGGGAAGTGATTTTGATGTAAACCTTGTATGAGAGAAACGTAGCTTGCCCAATGAAGCAGGACCTAGAGCATCCACAAGCAAGCCCGTAGGAAAATCTGCAAATATCAATTGAGCTACCTCTCGACATGGAATGCCATTTTTGCTATAAAGATGTGCCTTCTGTGTTGTAAAAAACTTGTTGATGCTATTTAAAAAAAACACATAGTCATTGATACTAAGTAAACAATGATGCAATACTACACGCAACACGTAAATTGAGGTTCTTGCAAAACATGGTCACCATATTTACCTATCAAGGGCAAATCTATCAATCTGAGTCACATCCACTAGCAAAGCATTAATGCATGTTCGATATTGGAACCTTGCAATAATTATTTCAAGTAATATATTTTTAATTATCATACATGTAAGTCTTCCTCATGGGCACCAAACAAAGCAAATGAATTTCAACTTAATATAAGAGCTTCTCACCTACTGATTATGGATCGCCTCTCCCAACTCTCTCGACCAAGAGATGACTTTGCAACAAAGGAGGTGGTGGGTGCCATAAATGATTGCATCACATTTTTTCTTTGTGGATCTGTGGAGATGCTTGGTTGGCTCATAAGCCCTTTGCCTCTCTTGTCAACGGCACTAGCAAGAGGTGTAGTAGTGGCCCCAATGGTAGCTTGAGTAGCTTGCACATTATCATGAGTACCTTGGGTAGCTTGTGTAGTATCCTTGCGAGCTTTGATGGCTTAAGTACTTCCTTCTACACCCTCAATACCTGTAGTTTCTTGCCCTTCTATAGCAATGGACATGGCAAGTGAATCACGAGCAGGAACCTCCTCCATGAACCCTACAAGCATGATTCAACCTTTAAACCCTTATGCATGAGCATAAAAAGTACATCTACAAAAGTAACAATGCACTTTACATGGGTTAAAGTACTTACTCTTATGCAAATCTTTCTCTTGCTTAGAGATAACTCCCACATGGTAATTGAGCCACCAAGGACAAACATTTGCCTCCCATGCCGTCAAGTTCCTCTCACATAATGTTGGACAATACATGGTATTCTCATCATGGATATCAATCCACTCTCTTGTGAATTCCGGAGCTGCATCCAATGTCTTCTCTTCTACACACTTTAGTATCCACCTACAACATTCTCGATCCAAATGACTCCATAATGATCAAAGCACTTACCATAAGAGAAAAAATGATTACTCCCCATGCACAATAATCAAAATAAACCTATAAATCACGTGTTTGGATGAATGCACAAGCTTTGGCATCTTCTCTACAGTGTCTGAAGACTTTACTCCATCCATGAGACATACAAAAGCCTACAAACATTTACAAAAACTTAATATTGACATGTACATTAAGAAGAAGGTCAAAAAAGAAATATGGATGTATTTTGTTATGTCAACCTGCATGACATGATTCTTCAAGTTAAGTTTGAAGAACTCCTCAAATGATTCCGGCAGTTGTGGACCTTCTACTTGTATCCTTTGGATCTATAGCATGGCCTCCAAATGCAAATGAGCCCAATATGTCTCTTTCTTCATGTACACATGAAAGAGCTTGTAATCACCAAGGTGAGGGTATTGGGGATCTTTAGACTTTGTAAGACTCATAAGATGTAGTAATATTTTTTTCCTATGTTGCACAACAATGTGCATGAATAGAAAGCATTGAAGAAAAAAGACAACACGCACGCAACTTGCTTTGTAAATACAAATTACCTTTCCGAAGAGATTTTTGAACTTGTAAGACAATACAACTTGTCTCTTGTGATTTTGAGCATATTCGCATCATCCCACCAAGTTAGGCTAGATAACAACTTAAAGAAATCATCTCCATTTTTGGGATTGGCAATGCATAGGTACTTGTAACCCCTATCTTTGAGGCGCTCCTCTTCCGCTCTTATAGACTTATCTAATCATTTCTTCCTCTCTGTCTCATCTATACCAAGAGCCTCAACCTTTGTAGTTTCTTTTGAGATAAAGGTATGGAATTCATCTTGTCATGCCAAGACAAAAATAAAATTATAGCCATAGATAGAAAAGCACATTCCATACAAGAGAGCTAGAGATAGAAAAGCACCTTCCATACAAGCTGAGATATTAAACTGCAAGGAGAGTTATACCATGGAGCGGCACCATGATAATTCCTTCCCTCTATACTCATCTCAACCTCAGCCCACTTCCTCATGTCTGGACTCAATCTATCTAGAATGGATTCTTTGTTTGCAAGACCAAACTTTTGGAACATGTACACCTCATGAGCAATATTTGAAAACAAACATAATCATAAATATGAGAATGTAATCATAAATATGACAATGAGAAGCATAGTTTAAGGAAGAATACTTATGCATTGGTGGTATCCAATGCGAGTAGTAGCTCTGCTTCCTTCTCCATTGGCACCTCAATGAATTGACACCGTACACAAATATGAAATTGAGCATTGTCGGAGTACTCCATAATTGAAAATCGGATAACATAAGAACATGACACATATATTCAATGCCTACATGTATAATGGACAAAGTATAAATGATTACTTACTTTCTTTGATGTGTCTCCACCATGTTTTTAGCCTATGGTTTCCTTCCCAAACCAAGAACTTCTTGCCCCTAAGATCTTGCCATTCTCTCCCAAAAGCCTTCTCAAACTCCTCATTTCTTTGACACCAAATCGGACCCCAACGGTCATCTAGATTGTTGGTTGTCACAAGTATGGTCTCCCCTCTAGGACCCACAATTGACACAAGGAAGTGTCCCATAGTCTCTAGATAACTAGTAGAATCAAAGGAAGGAATCAACCATTGAGCATCGTCTGTGGCAAATCTGACTGCCTCATGAGCCACCAATTTACAAAGAGGCACGGCAGAAGGCAACGTCCTCTTCTTGACAAAAAACTGGCTTAGTACATCCTTCATCAAGCCTAGAGAGACTTGCTTGCCCAGGTGCCTTGAGTGCTTTTGTTGTTTTCCATCCTCCTCGGTCTCCCCTTGAGCATTATCACCACTCATCTTTTCATTATCGTCTAGAGCCTCATGGTGCACATTGGTCTCTATAAACACCGATGTTAATAAAAAATAATAGTAGCAAAGCAATTATATATATAATGATAAACAATGATGAGTAACAATAAGCAACAGTGACATATAAATGAAATGAACATATAATTGACTACCTATCTGCTCAGCAATCTCGTCAATGGTATTGGAGTCCCCATCTACTTGTGCTTCATCGTCAATGAACACACATATTTTTGGATCACATCCTTTCTTCTTTGGAGGAGTGTCCAAAGGTCTCACACGTGATGATGCTTCCTGGTCTATGATCTGCCTAGGAGCACATCCCGAACGTAGCTTCATGCTGACTTGACGTTTACTATGATGTGAGACATATTCCTTTCTCTTGCCAGGCACTCTTTTTGGTGCCGTAATATGAAATCTGAGCATAAACCACAAAGAAAATTAAAATTCATGATGCCATTATGTACTGTTTAATGTTCTTGAAATCTTATTTTAGCATAGTCACAAAGTGAGCGCATATAAAAAATCACACAACTATTCCATATAGACATACACATACGTTTTTCTACATATAGACATACACATTAACAATACTAAGCCTATTGGAAAAATATTGTATTGTATTTATGTTCTAGGCTTCTCACACACTTTGGCGGTGGCTCTAGCTACTAACAGTGGAACAAACCTTGATGGTTGGTTCTAGCAAGAAGTCAAAGAAATCTTTTGAATCCCCTTACAAAGGTCAAAAGTCTTAGGGCAATGACTTGGATTTGGATACAAACCCAAAAGATGATAGCAATAGTGAGACAAGGAGAATTTAGATGAGGATGATGGGAATAACCCCCAAGATAAAGAATAACATCAATAAATCATTAAATGGTACTCACAAATTGTAGTTTTGGACTAGTTTTGAACCCACTTGCTCAATGATACGAATAGAAAAAATAGAGGGATTGGTAGTAATTGCCTAGACCTAGTCTAAGTCACTGACTTACCTTTTCAATTCTTGAGTGGAGATTCTTGTGAATTAGTTACTATTTTTTGTTGAAAATTTATGATTCGTCTTTTGAAATCCACTAGAGTATCAAAGGGGGAAACTACACTAGAATTGATCAAAGTAGCCAGACATGAAGGGCACTACACACACTATGGTTGCCATTGCAATTGCTTGGACATCCAGTTGCCATCCCATCCACTTGGGAGACTTGAACGATCATTGTGCATCTTGAATCATACATTAGATCTCTCTTTGGGCCTCATAGTGATAGAGACCTCCAATTGTGTATAGTGCTTACACTTGCTCCACAAAGATAAAGGTTTCACTTTGAAAGTCTTGTGGTACACGTAATGGGAAAAACATAGGGAAAGAGGTGACTTTTTCACCTCTTAGACGTGACTTTGATGAGCTCACCAATATCACAACTATCTTGTGAGAATTGTTAAATTCATCATCTTCATTAACACTACCAAATTGACCCACATAGAGGGGGGACTACTAAGCCATTGTGCTACTAGCATCTCCAACCTTCCAAGAGGACCAATCTTCAAATCATCAAAGACACAGTTAGCACTTACCTCAAGTTGCATTCTAAGGGACTAAATGGTCACATGCTCTTGGGCCTAGAAGTCACCTTGAGACTTGGAAATTACATGGGTAGGTAGAGCTATGCACCACCACTTTTCTACAAAAGGACTTAACCCATCCTGAATTGTCTATTCACCATCACCTTAAGTTTTGGATGATGTTCTACCTCAAATTTCTCTTGATGCCACCCTTGAGTTGTTATGATGAAAACTTTCATGTGGAATTTAGCCTAATCTATGAAGAGGATTTTTAGACCTTGTTGTTTGTTGAGAGGTGGGGGAGACCTTTTCAAGAACAGGTCATGGCTAATGGCCAATGTTATTTTTTCCTAAGCTTTTCAAAACAAACTCTTCTGCAAACTCTACCCATTTTTACAAACGAGTAATATATTTGTAGGACATTCAGGAAAGAGAGCGCAACATAGACTATCTTTGTGGAGCATCGCATATAAAAGCATCTGATAGTGCCTCACCATCGGATATAGCTTTATCGAGTTCTGAGCCACTGCTACACTCTGCACCGATTTGTTGCTATACAAGCTACAAGCCACGCATGGCCTCTTGGTATGTCGAATTGCGATTAGTGGTCTCCCTCTCTGACTTGATAAGCAGCCCCCACTTTCACTCAGATGAGCAATGCCTAGGTAACTCCCTTATTTCAGATGATCCACCTGTCGCACAACCAAACACAGAGCTCAGGTGGCACAACATTGAGTAGAATGATAGCAATGAGAATACACCCTCTTGTGAAGCTCCCATTGATATTATTTTCTTACAGCAATTGCCTGCTATGAAGGATCTACACGCACAAAGGCACCAACAAGGGGGACTAGCAATTTGCTAAAATAACACATAATCAAGAAGAGTGCATCCCTGATAGATCTCTGAAAGCCAGCAGGACGAATTCCACGTCTAGGAGCCCGTCTGTGGAGCAGCCTCAATTTTCGAGAGGAGCTCAGCCTTCTTCCCCTTCAAAGAGGCTGCCAAGAAACCGTGCCCTTACAAATGTATCGTGCCTTCTTCGAACCTCATCTGCTAAGGTTTCCAACCCCTTTAAGGGGGGACGTAGGAGCCCTAATTTGTATTGCAGTGTCTACAAAAGCCAAGCTAGTCAAAGATCACTCTCTCAGTGCTTCTGTCACTCACAAATGATCCACTAGCCGTGATTGTCTGAGCTTTCTGCACGAACCATAAGAAGACCATCTCCTCCATTAAGGTTGCATTACCTACAATCAACCGTGTGCCTTTCTCTTCCAAATTTATTTGATTGTCCATGCTGCAAGAAAATTTCTTGATCGCCCATTATAAAGGCCATCAAGGCCATTAAATTTGGCAATTCTCCAAATGCAAATTTTCAATTAGAATTCATCCAAATTTGTCTAATGGAAATTTCATCTAATTAAATATCTCTAGATTCACCTAAGTGTGATTCACATTGACCGATTCTAGTTAAAGATCTCTAGATTCAAATTTGACTGATTGATATTGTGGTAAATTCATCTAGGTCAAAATTCATTCAATCGACAACACATCCTGAAATTCATCAAATTTGTAACCTCCAAATTCATTTAGTCCTCTGATTTGATAATTCCTAAAAGCAATGATTTGGTTTTTCTTACCCTTAACCATTAAATGACCAAGTAGGAACCGAAGGATTAGGAAATACACATTTGTCTTAGACTACTCATGTTCATGCATAGCAACAAAATGAAGGGTCTTCCAAGAAGAGATATTATAATCCAAACCTTTATATAACCATTTTTTATAGAAAGGTAAAACTGATAACTACCTTCAACAATTATTTTTTATAGAAAGCTAATGCAACAATTTTTTTTAATAGAAAGCTAATGCTACCTTGAAACAATAGTCTATCCTCGTTGCTTTATAATGGAGTCTATCCTCCAAAGCAAAACATGTCTACTTACATGTGCACACACACACACACACTCTTTCGTATCCTAGCCTATGTACCTGTCTCACCTAAAATGGTTATATCATCACAATGTGCAAAAAAAGGTAGGTTGGCAGCCCTCCATCCTCTGCATGCACGCAAATGATGGTGAGTTCACCTGTACACCTCCCTTGTGATCTGTGTGTGCGCAGTCAACCTGATTGCTTTGTAATCTTGAGGATGATGACTTGCGGCTCGATGACCCAATGCTTCATGATCTTGAGTGAGAGAGAAATACATACACAAAGATTGAGAGAGAGAGAGAGAGAGAGAGAGAGAGAGAGAGAGAGAGAGAGAGAGAGAGAGAGAGAGAGAGAGAGAGAGAGAGAGAGAGAGAGAGAGAGAGAGAGAGAGAGAGAGAGAGAGAGAGAGAGTGTGTGTGTGTGTGTGTGTAGTCATTCTCTAGCTCTTAAATTTTGATGATTCTACTAATTCATTAATTAGTTTTCTCAAGTTACAATGACGGCCACCCATTACAACTTTTACGTTATTCAAACCCTCTCGAGACTTCCTCTATGATGCCCTTTTTCCTTTGCACTTTCCTTAATTCGAGAGTTGTTGTCTTCTCTTTAACAAATCCACATTGTAAGCTCAATATAGAGTTGTCTTATTTTCATCAATTTCCAACCCAACAGAGAGCACAACATGTCAAGTTTTGCCATTTTGTCATGGAGAATAGCTGGTGATTACATAGAGCACATGGTTTCATTAAGAAATGGAGAGCTTGTTTTGGGTGAGAACTGCCTGTAAAATCTATTGTCTCCAACACAAAATTTCAAGGGTTGCAAGCCATCGTAGAGCATGAAGGTGGAGCAAACAAGGTCAATGTATCACCAAGATGGGATCATGGATGGCATCATGAAGGGCATGCGCACTACATGATTAGTAGCACACTATCAAACACCTACTCCATCATGCACTCAAACGATTGTGTGTATGTATATGATAATATTGAGTCAATAAAAGGTGGTACTGGTAGCAAGTCAACTCCAGTGTATCTTGATATACCCTCATATGATAGCAAGGATGTTGACCAAGTGATAATGTCAAAAGCTAAATACGATGACAAAGGTGTGCACATAGGGATTCATGACACAAATATTGATGAGGAGTTGCATGTAGGTAGCAAAAGTAGGATGTGTCTTCCTATGATAAGTCCATTGTGGCCTTCCTTGAAGAGGAAGTTAGGCCAGGTCGATTGAAAAAATTACTAGCACTTTGTGGATCTCCGCAAAAGGTGGATGAGCTCCCAAGTGAGTATAATGGTATGATTGCTTTTGAGCTTTCAGCTACACTAAGTAAGAAATGAATGATGGGTATGGAATAGAAATATAATGGTTACCTTTGTTCTCTGCCTCACAAAAAAATATGGCAATAGAGTGCACATGTGTTTGAGCTATTGTCTTGGAAGTCTTCAATGTCCCAAGGTAACTTGTCCTTACTACATAATTGAGAGAAGATACAATGATGTTTTTTTCCATGGTCATTTAGATAGACAAGTGAGCATGGGCTATCCTGCAAGTGAGGGAAACTCCAAGATAACATGTCACTATTGTCAAAATGTTGTTAGTTGTATAGCCATTTGCAGATGCTTAATCTATTATGTGTTGCCATTATACCCTACAATGACACGGTTGGTGATCCATGTTGGGGAGCATGCTCACGATGTTCAACAGGGCACAAAGAGGGCAGCCATTGAAATTTTACGGAGCCTTGTTAGCACAGTCCTAAAGATCGAAAAGGGAGACCCACGAAAAATACAGATGCTATTTGCTCGGCAGATGTTGTTTGAATCTTTGACAAAAGAATATGAATTAGAGGCGACTAAGGTGGATCTTAATCATTTTTTTAGAAGAAATGATGCCACTTGTGCAAAATAAAGGGAAAGCTTGTGTATCATTACTTTGTACTAATGTTGTATGCCTTGCATTTGAAATAACCATCTAGCAGACACACAGGTTCAAAGGTATTGTTTCGCAAGAGAGAGCTAATCAAGTGTAGGTCATTGGTGATGGGTATGACAACATACTTCTTTTACAAAGATGTTGTGTCTTTCCATTTTTCCATGGAAGTAGATTTCCTGGGCAAGGTCATGCCAAGGAAGTGCTTCTTGTTTAAAATGTCCACTAAGGGACCAACATCAAGGGTGGACTTAGTGAATCGTATGAGGCGAACAAGAATCGAAGATATACAAAGTGCATGGGTGCACTTCAAGCACACCCATAGGGTTGATGGACGGGAAACAATGTCTTGTTCTGTTTATGATCCTGAGTATGTGATAACATTATTATAGCTTACATTAAAATTGAATTGTTGCCAACAAATACTATGCTAATGTATCAATCGTCAACTAGCATGAGAATATTGCAGGTGATTGCAATATGTGAATTTAAAGAGGAGGATGAAGAGTCTCAAATCTTGTTTTGGGAAAATATGAATTTCTTCATGGTTCGATGTGGTCATGATCCTCCTAACTTTGGTGGATTCATGTCATGAGGTAAGTGCAAATTGGTTGGTAGTAAGGGCTATATAAAATGGAGGATCGCATAACATAATGGAAGGGAGAGGGCGCTCTTGTCTTTTTCATTGGGAGAAAAGTTTACAAAGGCATACCAAGAAATTAGTCACTATAGATAAACAAATGCATCACATTGAAATGTGTGAAGCATGGAGGCTAGCAATGACAAGTCAACATGCATTGCTTCATGCCTCTGCTATCTGAGATTGGTGGGCACAAAATGTAAACAAGGATAACATTAAGGCTTTGGATAGGTGGTTAAAATGGTGGCAGCAAAGAATTTCCCATTGGGGAGGAATTGAATCTCATGTAGGTCTACTGTTTTACTTAGCTCATTAAAAGAATTGCTACACAATGTACTAATGGAGAGAGCTACTAACTTTGTTCTTAGATTTGATTCTATAGGATAACAAAAGTCCCTGGGAATGTGCTTAGATTCCAAGCATAAACTTTTCAGAAAGCATCCATGCGAGTTGGTTAGTAGGTAAAGGTGGAAAATGAAAGATATCACTCTATGATGCATGTGTTACTGATGTTTTGAATACATATATCCAATGTCCAAAGAGGTTGGGCTATATCACGGGTAGGTATATTGGATTTGGGCCTTCAATGGACTCTTTGATGGCTAATGCTAGCAAAAGGAAATCCCCAAATCCTACCTCTGTTGTGCGTGAATTGCAAGGTGTTGTAGTTGGCAGTCCTTTGTATGAGGATCCCACAATGCAAGGTGATAGGGAGATTGTGCATAGAAAAAAGAAGGGAACTAGAGCAACTGCAAGTTTCCACAAGCCGGGATATGTGATTGAGTCAAGGCAATGTAAAAATAGGGGCAGACCACGAAGTATGGAGTTTGATGATGGTGAGTTGGAAGAGATATATATTCAGGATGCTGAGGAGAATGAAGAGATACTAGTCAAGCCAGTGGAAAGTGGAGTAAATGTGCCAAATGCAGGAACATCGACTTATGTAGAAGAGGTAGAAGTGGCACAGGAGGAGTGGGCTTTACGAAGGATGGCACCTAACTCTGTTAGAAAATGTTTTAGTATGGAGGGTAGAAAGATTTGTGGCAACAAGTTACAAAGTCGGCAAGTGGGGCTAGTCGCACCATGCTTTTGGTCGAGAGAGCCTCTAAGGACAAGACCATTGCACAATGGATATGGTTTTGCAATCATGATGTCATGCATACAAACACTGTGCAGAAACAAGTGATAGTATCACCAATAGTTTCTTTTTTGTGGCTAGTTAATTTAGGGACAAATATAACAAAGGAAGAGTGTAGCAGTCTAAACATGTTGGCTTCAAGTTTACCTGCTTTGCAACACCATCAAAGAATGAGAAGAAAAAACCTCTTACGTCTGCCCCGCAGAGGGTAATTCAAGTGGGAGGAGACACAAGTGGAGGCATGGAATTTCCAAAGACGCACAAAAGAGAATAGAGGCAGCTGCTTGCATGGATGCAACCTTCTTGGAGAGGCAACATTTAGTATTTTGAGTCTTGACAGAGAGTTGTTATGATGTGCACATCAAAGAAGAGCCTAGGTGCACTTGTCCTAATTTTCAAAGAAGAGAATCTACCCAAAAGGCATTTCTTTCCTACAAACATATGTATTATGAGTTCGGGACATTCTTGGCCTTCCGCCCAAGGAGCACATGGTTATACATTAGCCTGCACTGACTCCCACTAACCTTGCCTTTGTGTTATGGCAATCATGTAAGATATGCCCTGTCATGTGGAAAGCCCAAAAATAAGCATAACTCATTCATTGTTTTGGCCCACTCATCATCATGCTCACATCAGTAGGGTGTGGCATGTCCTTTTTTATTGCAAAAACATTAGGGTGTAGCAATCTTGGAAAATTTCTAGACATTGTACTCTTTTTTGGAGATACAAAAGTTCTCCATTGCTCACTGAAGGAAGGTTGCCCATACTCTTTCTAGATATTGCACTCTTTTTGGGTGATGCAGAAGTTTTGGTTGTAGCAACCTTGGAAAATTTCTAGAATTTTTTGTCGCAGCTTCCTCAATTCTAGATACTATACGTCTTGTTGCAAGCTTGAAAAGGCTCAAAAAATCAATTTCAAGTACAAAAGCACGAAATTGAAAGCTCACAAAAATAACACACTGTACACAAGGGGGAAACTTGGAAGAGATGGGAATTAAAGGAGTTAAGGACAACCATTTATAATGCAATTTCATACGTGACATGTTGATTAAACGTGAATATCCTTTGAGTAGGTGGTGGTTTCATTGTTGGATACTTCTAGATGTCTCGTTAGTGCACTACACCACCACACATGCACATGCACACTACACACATTGCACATGCACAAGCACACTACAGTAGGACACATGACCTACAATAGTGCACTTGTGCACACTATGTATCCTCCATAATACACCAGCCTCATGCACAAGTGCACATCACTGTGCACTAACTCATCTTAGTGCGTACCACTCACCATAGTGCACTATACATTGCATTGTACCTTTCATCCTAGTGCACTAGCTTCAACTTGGCATATTACTTTCACCCCTTAGTACACTACACCTACTACACTACACCTACATGCACTATGCACTAACCTAGTGCACTAATGCACTTCAGTAGTGCATACACACTTGTGCACTAGCCCCATCCTAGTGCACTCTACTCTTGCATACATCCTTGCACCTTAGTGCATAAACACATGCACACCCCTTGCATACCATTGTGCACATAACCCTACTCCTAGGTACACATACCTCATAGCAAGCAACCTCATATCTTGCATTCACCATAGTGTACTGTGCACTAGTGCACATGCACTAATGCACAATACACTATCGTATACTATGTACTGTGCATGTGCACTATGCACCTACTGTGCACTAATATACTTAGTAGGCACACACTCATATATACCACATCTACACCTAGAGCAACACATACTTGTGTACCCATTGGTGTCCTCTTTTCTCTCTGACTCACCCTTGATACCTGCCATGTTCACAAGGGAGGGTCAAGGGAAACGAGGGAGGAAGGTAGCGCCTTGTTATGCACATGTGTACCGTGCCCTAGCCCATTCTAGAATCAACAAACATAACCCATGCACATAGAGCACCCTACAAGCACTAGTGCACTGTTCCAATGCACATGCATTGGGCACTTACACTACACTGATGTAGTACACTAGTACAACCACATACACCATCTCTACACCATGCACTATAATAGTGCATTAGTATACCCTAACGCACATGCACTGTGCACTATCTCCGCCTATTGCACTACACCTAGTGCACTACAACTAGAGCAACACACCATCTTACACATAGACTAGGGTATATATACCATCGCATAGCACCTAGTCACTCATTCTACTATACTATAACATAACCCATTGCATAGGGCACTCAAGGGTACATGCACTAGTACATTGTGCACTATTGCACCCACTCACAGTTCATCATTAGCACACATGACACTAGAACCAACCATTGACCACACCTTAGTGTATTAAACCTTAATGCGCTATAAACCTCACACAGTTACCCTTGCATCACAATCCCAATGTGCCAAACCCTAGTGCACTAGTGCACACATGCATTGTGCACCCCCTTGGTCCAAATTAGTATATATGCACAATGCACCAACCTCATGCACACACACCTAATGCACTAGCCCATTAACACATGCACATTGCAACCTCATGCACACACCTAGTGCACTAACCAATTAACACATGCATAGTGCACTAAATTTGTGCACACACCTAATGCACATTAATGCAACTAACTAGGACTAACACTTGCACAACCCAATTAGTACACTCACCTTCCATCTTGCCTAGAGCTCATCACCCTTGGATACATTGTATGTGCACAACACCAATGCACAATAGTGTACTACACTAGCACACATACACTCATACACATGCACTGCACTCATGCAGTACACCTAGTACACATGTGTACTAGTACATCCCACCCTTAACCATCTTAGTGTACTCATCATTGCATACCCTAGACACACACCACTATAATTAGACACCCCAATTCCTCTTAGTGTATGCAAGTGTACTACTACACCCACTAGCACACTGCACTACCATATAGTGCACATGCATAATGCATGTGCATAGGTGCATCAATCCCCTACTTGCCCAATCTTACAAAACCATTTTGTACCCCTCTTCCATACATTATATAGTGCCAATCAATGTGCACTTCTACACCCTACCATCTCATGTCATCTACATTAGCATATCCTACTATGCATGCATCACACTAGTGTACTAGCACACTAGTATATGTCATAGTGCACTATGATCCTTGTGCACTTTATCTAGTACATGGCCATACGCACATAACCATTGTCCCTCACATACCACCCCTACACACACGCATAAGCTCACTTGACTCTCATATCCAACACATCTAGGCTAGCATACATAAACTAGTGCACACATGCACACATATACATGCAATAGAGCATGTCATATAGTGACTTGAAATATAATGATTCGAGCATAAGCATAATCCAACTCACACATTACTAAAACATGCATAACACACACACTTACATCCACACATCTAGTACATTGTAGACACAACATTCGAGCACATCCTCATACACATGCACACATGCATGTGCATCAACACACCTTTCTAGTATACCCATCAAACACAGCCCACTACACTAGGGTATTTCAAGGTGCATATCATCACACAACGTATGGGTGAAAACATGTTGACCCTCACAAAATTACACATCCATAGACATTGCTAACAAGCGTATCCAGTATGTGCTTGTATTTGCTTTAGTTTGAAAATGAAAGGGGCAAATTAATGGGGATAAATGAAATACATCTTTCTATTTAAAGATGAGTTTGAAATGAAACATGGATGGCTTCCCTCGTAAAAGTAGAGAAAGTGCATTTCTCTCTCCTCCCTCCCTCTCTCACTCTTTGTGTGTATGGATTGTAGTTGTTGAAGCAAATTGTGTTCTTCCTCTCTATGTTATAGGTGCTAAAGCAACCTCTATGGCATATCATTGAAGCAACGTGTGTGTGTGTGTGTGTGTGTGTGTGTGTGTGTGTGTGTGTGTGTGTGTGTGTGTGTGTGTGTGTGTGTGTGTGTGTGTGTGTGTGTGTGTGTGTGGACACACCTACACACACGCGCGTCTTTCAAGCATGGAAAACTCAAATCCAAATCTAGCACTATTATGGAGCAAAAAGAATTTGAAGTGCTGCAAAGAGCCCACTTATTGTTTCTATAATGTTGATGGAGGATAGAGTACTATCAACAAGCCTTCAGTTAAGCTCACTTCCCATGATTCCTTTCTTAGATGAGAAGAACTATTTTGGTGCAATTACATGTTTTTTGACCAAATTTGTGTTGGTATTGTTTATAGTGTTGTGTTCTTACCATTGATCATTGCAAATTTTCCATCTTAGATTTGCAACCAATTAATCAAGAAAGTCCTATTTCTACAAGATTTAAGGTTTTACAATCACACTTTGTCATAAGGCAATATGAAGCAACAAACAAGAGACAATATTGAGAACAAAGGAAGAGTAGGATGGATATTGATATGTAGGACCCTTTCAAAGATAGAAAATAAAGAATCTCTCTAATAAAGAAAGTCCTATTTCTGCAAGATTTAAGGTTTTACAGTCACACTTTGTCATAAGGCAATATGAAGCAACAAACAAGAGACAATATTGAGAACAAAGGAAGCGTAGGATGGAGATTAATATGTAGGACCCTTTCAAAGATAGAAAATAAAGAATCTCTCTGATTTGGTGGAGTCATTAAATTATTGTATAGTAGGCTTAGGCATAGAGCTTTGATGTGAAATCCTTGATCTGTTCACTCAACATCTTGTAATGCGAGGTTTACAAAACCAAGTCTCCATAGATGAGGATGAAGTGCAAAAAGGCATCCTAGAAAATTTTCACATGAGTTTGGCTACTATCAAAAACAACTAATGAACAGTCGTGAGCTATTCTTAAAAAAGACCATACTATCCATGGTGATGAGTTGAACTCAATATATGCTGATTTCATCAATGGTCGGATGCATTCTTCAAGTGTCTCGATGTAGATTTCTTCCTTAGTTTGGGCACTAGATTACACCATTTGTTCCACTATATGATCTAGTTTGGACACTAGCTCAAGGTGCATGACTGAATGCCTAGCCTCATGGTTGCATAGAGTGGCATTAAGCATGTGATATATTCTTGGCAATCCTCATCCTCATGTGGTTGCTCAGTTAATGCATCTTTGGAATATCTTGTTTGTCGTTGAACCTCATCATTAGTTTTATTTTTCCCTCTGTCCCCTACCATTTCTAAGTGTTGTCCAAATAGACCCTCTATTAGAAAAATGGTAATATCTTTTGACTCTGATATGTGAAAAGCTTGCTTTCTAATTCAAATTGAAGCTAAGAATGAACTCTTCAAGATGAGGTATCACATACATCATCACAATTAGGATAGAATATTAAGAATCACTATAAAGAAGTATGCAAGCAAGGAGAATGATAAATCTTCAAGAAATGGGAGCTTCAAACTATTGGCTATGGCTACCCTGCTATGCATAGGGTTTTTGAGATATTATTCCAAAGGATGAAGGAAGAGAGCTTAGTGTCAAGAGAAATAGCATGCCATTTGCTACTAGATGCCTAAGGAAGGTCCAGAGCCATAATCCAAAAGTAGTAGATGAAGGATTTGTGCCACATTGATCGGCACAAGATGCATCTAATTAATTGGCCTATTCTTGTGGTAAATGGAAACCAATAGTATGATTGATGGTGGGCATCTTGCTTGTTAGGTTAAGGAGAATGCTTGCGATAATGTTTGGAAGGAAAAAGAATTCATTAAGCAAGAAAAGAGATTGAAGGGATGTCCACCATGGAAGTTTTGGGAAAAATCTTGAAAAGAAAGAAGAGAGAGAGACTCTTTGCAAAAAGCAATTAGACCGTTACTAACTCCTGAGACATCCTCTTTTGTAAAAATATCTCCAAAATGGCTTTTGATTTGATGATGATCAACTATTTTGTCCATCTTGCCTCCAACATTGCCACCATATCCTGCAAGAGCCTTCAAATAAGTTGTCCTGTTCACTTGGAGGATCACTGGTCATTGCACCACTCTCTTTCAAGATTGTTGTCTTCTTCACTTGAAGGATCATTGGTCATTGCACCACTCTCTTTCAAGATTTGTACCTCCTGTACCTGAATGACCTTGGATTGCCTGACTGGAAATAGGAAAAGCTTGGTTGAACTATGACTACATGGGACAAAAGACCAATGCTATGATACCCATTTTCATGAAGGATACTAAGAGGAGAGAGAAGAGTGAAAAAAGAGAAAGGAAAGAGGAGAGAGAAATATTGATGATGAGAGAAAAAGACTAGAATGAGAGAAAAGGAGAGAAGCCATGAAAGCTTGCAAGAGTTGGAGAGATAAAGTGACTAATTTCAATATTTCTAAATGATAAATAATTTACAAGTGTCTTACATCTTATACCAATGTCAATGTGACATGGTATTTATTTTTTCCAAATATATCTAACATATTAATATTCCCAATCCCTTACAAGGTAGGAAGGGCCACAATAGTTCCAAACTATTGATATTGGCATAAGACAAATAGTCATTATCGTTTTCAAATGCACCAAGAGACAACAAGAGAAAAGTAAAGATATCTAAATATTTATTAATATGATCAAAGATATTAATGATTGTCATTTGTATCCTTGACTTATGGATTTAATTGCATAACATCGTGTAAGATAAGATAAATATATAGCTAATCATTATTTACAAATCTACAAAATCAAATTCCCAAAACCAAAATAGCCTAAGGCCACTGAGGAGATCAGAATATTATATATATATATATATATATATATATATATATATATATACGTTTTTTTTTAATGTATAAGGAAACACTTGATATTCCTACAACCAAGTTGTATTTGTTGATTCATGATTATCCTTTCAAGGAAACTTTGAAGGACTAGGCTATTTTGTGCTAGTAGTCACTAGTCTATGCAATCTAGATTCTATGCTCGAATTTTAGACAAATGAGGAAAAAATGAAGGTGCACATGGAGAACCTTGTGCACTTATTTATCCTAATGAGACAAATTACTTGTAGCTTTAATATTAGTAGCAGTCTTCAATCAGTGATCCATGATAGAGGGCTATGTTAAGGGCAATCATATTCAACCCCGCATCTAGCCACAATTGAGGGCCCTTTAATTGACTCACCTAGCTAAAAAGAGGGCATAAGTGTGTGACTGTATCTGTATGTCTATGTGTATGTGCATACATGTGTACATAAAGACTAAACCTACTAGTAGGGGTATGCATGTATGTGATTGTGAAAACTAATGCTTGCCAAGTGCCTTTATGATGATTCATACAATAAGACGAAGGAAAAAGTTATCCTAGCTAGGTTAATTTATATGAGCTTCACATTCATGTTGGTGTGCATGTGTATGTAAGTGCATAGTCATTATGGATAAGGATATCAAGGTTAAGTGTGGTAATCCATGTAATTATATTAAAAATAAGAAAAATGGGGGACACGTATAAGTGAGTGACGGTGTATGTGTGGGGTGTATAAGTAGCACAAGTATTAGTAGTAAAACGTGTGTTAGGTGTAGGTGAAATAAACAAGTGAGAATGTGTGTGTGTGTGTGTCCCACCCCCTTGATCATGCCCAAGGGTAGGATCCACATGCTTGGGATTAGGGTCCACCACCAAGTGGAACCCTACTCCCACTAAAAAAATGTACACAACTTTGTGAGGAGTATAAATAGTATCGATGTGTTTCATTAACTTGCGTAGAATAGTTTCTTTTTTGAAATAAAGGAAAAGCAAAAATACATTTTTTGTATGGATATTGATGTATCACAACCTAAACCTCTTCAATGCCAAAAGTTATATTGCACCAATGTCTCCAATATATGAGAAAGAAAGAGAGAATAATAAGCTAATAATGATCCTAAAAGCTTTATCATACTTACATAAACTATGCTCAATAAATGCTATTTCTTAATGTCAATTTCAATTAGAGGTACTAGAAAAATACTTTTCAATTAATGACCCTTTAGAACATAATGATCGTGAAGATCCATAGCAATGACGTTAATTGATTGGTTGATGCAAAGCCACTAATTTTTGGTTATTTATATAAAAATAGGAGTAAACATTCCCAAATCATAGATGAGAGGGCCCATAGCTTCTACAAAAACCGCTTAGTTAGTGTAAAAGCTAAATCAGGAAGCTAATTTATTTATATAGTTTATTAATTTATTAATTACTCTATATGATACTAACCGGGCCAAGAGTTAGTAGGGATAGTGTACATGTGTGTGTTTCATCACAAAATTTCCTTCAAAATTTGAATCATATAGAATTATTGAGAATTTAATAAATATATCAGTAATAAAACATACTAAAATGTATACAAAGAGATAGCTTTTAAAATTGAACTATAACATTAATTCAAGGTATTCATAAATAAATAATTTAAAATGGAAAGTGTGTACAAAAGGATGTCATAGACATCAACGAGAAAACAATTTGTTCAATTTCACAATTTCCAATCCATGGGAGAAGTCTTTCCAAGTCCAAGTAAGTGAAGGGTCATGATATTACCTCCTACATCCATGAAAGAGAAGAAGGTGAGAACCTTGCCTTCTAATGTGTATTGCAAGTGTCATCAAGGGACCCAGTTGTCATCCTAGCCACATCTATAAAGATGCTAGAAATCTAAACCCCAAGGAGTTAAATAAATAATGTCATGCAAAAACCAAAATATCTTACAATCAAATGTGCACTAGATATTGCACCACTAATAACCAAACAATAAAAAATCTTGTTAAGGAAGTTATGTTAAGGTCCCCAATGTGTAGCTCCCTTAATCCAACTTAATCCTTCTAATCCATTGCAACCATTCAAGTAAATAATTGTAATAGGTCCTCATACTTGCAAGAAGAACCTCCAAAATATGATAATCAATTTGCCAATGACAACCATAAACTTTAGTGTCAAAGTGACCAAAGTCATGAGTTGGAAAAATCATAGCCTTAAGGAAACATACATACTTTACTAGCAACATCTATTCTACTCAAGAGCTTAAGTACTCCATGAAATAAAAGTTGTTATCGTATTAGCCATATTTATAATCTAACCGTGGGCTAAAGAAAGCTTTAGTAATTTACACCACAATTGAAAAAGGCTATGCAAAATATAAGTATTTAAGAGAGACTATTTGAAAGCACCACAATTCATAGAGAACCCCAACTTGTAAATTACCATAGTATCAATGTCAGTTATTAGATAGCAACTTTTAGGTAGTACTATACATATTAGGTTAAACAATTGTTAGTGTCTCCCAAAACATATTTTATCGCTAGCACTAGTTCATCCCATATTCAAGCATTCTATATAATATATTGTATCGAGACACTTGTTGACTTTCTATATAACATTTTTCCTAACATTCCTTCATGATCAAACTCCAAATCCAACAAAAAATATACAACCTTGCACCATTAACATATATTCAACTGGTCAAGCAATGATATAAAGTCAAATACAATCTAAGAGTTCTACTAAGTATACTATATACAAGTTACTTACAAGCTTTGTGCTAGTCTATCATGCTCAAATGAATTTTTGAATACCTTATACTAAAACACATTGTCTAAAACCCTAATGTTAAACTAACTCTTCATAAGGATATGCTAGGTAGTTCAAAGTTTACAAATATAAAGACAAACATTAGGTGTTTTTCTAATGCCTACAACACCCAAGATATGTCTCAATTAGAATTAATGATTTTGCAATTATTCTCATTTCTCAAGTAGTTTGCTATTGTATCTAGTCAACAATTATCAGGTCAAGGTAGTGTATTATCATCATACCATAAGGCCATCCTAAGAATAGATGAGAAAATTCTACAACCTTCTTGATAAATGATAGAAATAAATATAGTATTGTAAAACACAAAAAAGCCTACTACATGCATGATAATTCTAGCTATCAACCATAATTCTAAGAGAAGTGATCACAAGGTAGTTATGTTGTAATAGATGATGCTTTTGTCTAGCACAGTTGTGAGCTACAAGCATTGACTCGGCTCCAGTCTCAAATGTAATACTCAATGCATCATATAATATTGATTTGACTGAGATAGAGTATTAATCTGGAAGGTCCAATATATTCTTTATTTGAGCTAGTCCAAGAATAGTTTATATGTCTAATTATTAACATTGCATCTATGACTGTCATATCTAGTGATAATAGATTTGGACATGGCCAATGTATCTAATGTACCACAATAGTAGCATATTATGTAAGCAATTTTTGGATGCACAAGATGTATACATCTACTCTTGGAAAAATAGGTCATTTACAACTAGCACTATGATGATGTTTAGGAAGGTAGGAAGGGCCATAATAACTTCAAACTATTGGTATTAGCATAAGACAAACATTCATTATCACTTTTAGAAGGACAAAGACCTCACAAGAGAAAAGTAAATGTGTCTAAATCTTTATTAATAGGATCGATCATAATTTGTATCCTTGAGTTATGGATTTAATTCTACTATAGCATGTAAGATAAAAAATATATACAACTAATCATTATTTACAAATCCGCAAAATCAAATTCCAAAAACCAAAATAGCCTAAGACGGCTCAAGAGATCGCAACCAAGAGAGAGAAAAAAAAGTTATATTAATGTCTACAAAAGGCCAAATCAACCTCTATGAGACCAAAATGTTACATTTGAAAAGTCAAGGAGTTTTCCCAAGTCCCAAGATAGTTATCATGTAATGCTATTACTAACCAAGTGGAAAATAAACAATAAACAATACATGGCTCATAAGCACAAAATGATATCTAATGTCTATCATTAAAAGGAAAATATTGAATGTAAATAAACTTATTTTAATCGTGAGCTTTTCATTTTTCCAAAAAAATATTTGGCAAAATGGCTACCCACTATTGCAACCAATGATCCAAGGCTTTGGTTTTTCTATATTGAGATCCTAGATTAAGCATTGAAAAGTGTGCATGTTTGTGATTGTATGTGTATCTCTATAGGAGAGGAAGCATCAGTAGTAGAATGTGTGAAGTGTAGGGGAAAGAAACAAGTGAAAACGAGTGTGCGCGGACACATAATAGATACCCAAATAGTGTGCATGCATGTATGGGAGTGTATGAGAGGGAGGGAGGGAGGGAAGCAATCCATGTAACTCAAAATGAATTGTGTGTGGTGCATGTAAGCATGTGTGCATGCAATAATATGTATGTCCTTACACACGTGCACATGTAGAGAAGGCCAAATATGACATTGTGTGTTGGTATGTGAGCAAGTGTACCAAATAAGGGTGAAGAGATAACATGAGTATCGCCATATGATACATTTGCACACGCGTACACACACGTGCATAGGTGTCACAAGCAAACTCCCAATTTTTGCTACACAGTGAAACTAGCTAATCTACAAACAATCTTAGTGTGCCAATGTGCAGCGGCATGTTGGCTTGAAGGCGTCTGTAATATTTCAAATCATTAATTTAAACTTCTTCACACAGCCCACGAGTGCGTTTTGGAGTGTGAAGAGTATGCACTCATGCACGTGTGACACTTTTGAGCACAATTTAAAGCAAACAATACACTAGATGGCATGACACACACACGTCAAATCAACCAGCACAAGTCATTGTAGTTCAAACTACCTGTGTGACAGGCTCACCGCAACTTCAACTGCACAAAGAAGGAAACTCCAGCCAGTCGATGTAAGTACCTCTCAAAATGCTGGTACTTCATGAACTTAACCAAGTTCTTCTGGCATGGCACAAAATTGTTTGTGATCATTATTGACAGAAATATTGTTTGTCTGAATTTAGACTCTCTATGTCTCCCTTCCTTCAGCCATTCTCTGCAGGGCTCCCTCCCAGTCAAAACCTCCGTGTGGCCAGGATGCTCCGAGTATTTAAAGTCCCTCAAGCAGGTCAATTGACCTGCGTGGGGCTCGACTCTTAGTGTATGCATCATAGCGCATGGTGCAACTAGCTAAAAAATGAACCACAGCAGATGCCAAAATGAAATCTTACTTAACTCGTGCCCACACTTACAGAAAAAGATTTACAGTATCAAATTTGAGTGCCTTGGTTCATTAAAGATTTTGATAAACAAAGTGTACATATTTAGAGCCTCAAAACACAAAAGCTTAATGATTTAGACAAAGCAACCTCTAGGCCGATCAGCGGACAACAGGTTTTAATACAATCACACAGCCCATATAGGTATCCAAGTTGGACAACTATGAAGTAAGAAAAGCTCAGTAGCAGTATTACAAAAATGTTTTAAGTTAAAGGTGGCAGTAAACATTGACTTCCTTGTGCCTACAGTTTAACTTCTGAATGTCATTCTCCCAGGTTAAAACCCTTCTGAAACAATACATGCAAAGTTCCATACTCACCAAAACCATAAACCATCACGTTAGACAACAATACATGCAAAGTTCCATACTAACCAAAACCATAAACCATAACATTAGGTAACTACAAACAAATTGAAAAGACAAGAAGGCAACTAAATGCATCTTCAAAGCCTGTGCTGAAAGTAACATCCAACAGTTTATTCTTACACATCTACAATGTAATTATTGATGTGAGACACAACAGCCTCTGCGTAACAACTCTAATCAACCAAGTGCGAGTCGGAAAACAGAAGAAATCATAATCACATGTTTTCTCAAAACGATCGGCAAGCACATAAAACAACTGAACACACTAGCCTCACAGCCTTGGTTATCCTTTGATAACAGGAGTCTATGTTGCATGTACAACCTGTCAAAAACATCATGTGTAAACATGTGCAAATGCAACCAGAACACAACCCAGATCAACAACCTTCCTACCTAGGACCACCAGAGCCCTTATCGACGATGTCGCTGCTGCTTTAACAATCCGACATTACACAACAAAAAGAGAGACTGTATGTTGGATAGCGGGAAACTCCTAAGCTGCAGCAATACCTTTCTCTGCAGGCACCACATCTTCCTTTTCCTGTACAGACTTATCATCAAGTCGAGCACTATGAGCCGGCAAGTCTTCTGCTGCTACTTTATGACCCTCCGCAGGCATTCTAGATACAGCAACTGTTCCTTCCTCATCTTTCTCTTCCTCAGGATATCGGACCACCACCACAGGGCAATCACAATGATGCACACAATAATCACTGACACTCCCCAGCCGAGCTTTCTGAGGGTTCTTACTTGCTCCAAAGCCTCTGCTTCCCATTATAACAGCATTGACACCAAGCCTCTCCACCTCCAGACAGATGCGCTCTTTCATGTCATGATCCTTCACAATGTGAATCTTGTATGCAATGTGAGCATCCTGAATAGGTTTGGCAAGTTCAGCTGCCTTATTTGATGTAAGTGTATCAAAATCATCCTCACACTTCAGATGCAGTTCATCACCAATAGGAATAGACTGATCCATGGCTCCCCAGTCTGCACCATACAAGACATTAGTAGGTTGCACATGCAGTATGATCACAGAATCATCCGGCCGTAAATAATTGGCAACAGCCCATCTGACAGCATAGGCACTCTCATCACTGAGATCCACTGCAATCGCTACTTTGCGATGCCCAATTCGACCCAAAGCATGTGGCATCCTTGCTGTATTCTGCAGATACAGACAGACAGTTGGCCCGACTTCAATGCATAATCATCCTCACCATTTATTCAAAATCCAGCAAAAGGCACCAACATTCTTCATTAGTTGAACTCCTAATGGAATGTATAATAGCTTCCAGGACCAGAAAAGGACTCAGAGAATAACAACCACCTTCAAACCCTGTCTTTCTTTTTTGTTTCGGAGAAAGGCTTGAAATTAGAAAGATGCCTCAGAGGTGTACCCAAGGTTTGAACTCACGCACCCATGTAAACACCCACACCCTCAAAGCACTAATCAAAAAGTCAAGCAAAGGGTTAGGTCAGAGAATCCATCACGAGTAAAATGCTTACAGTCTGCATCCGAACCCTAACTTGCCCCTCTCTGATGCAACGAATGCACTATAAATGTGTCAGCATGAGCTATGTCCGATGACATAATGGCCCTTTCAGAAAGGGAAAAGGGACCGGGGGGGGAAGGGCGCGTGGAGGGATCTGATTGTCCTGGATCATGGCTATAAAACTGCAGTTTCTTGGCTTGCTACAACCTCGTAAACAGTAAATAATTAAAAACCGATGTTTCTCTAGCCAGGGCCTTAAAAGATCGCCATTTTTTTGCTGTGGAAGGGAACGAAAATCAAACAAGAAGATGCAAACACAGGGAATGCACAGAGATGCAGAATTACCTGATTATGGGGTTGATTGATTGCAGGAGAGGAATGATCAAGAAAGGAACTAAGGGTATATGTCCGATTATATGTATCGATCGTAGGTGCAGAAGCAGGAAGGGAGCGGATATCCTTAGTATCACCCTCTTGACTTGGCCTTGGGCAAAATTTTTCTCTCTTTAACATTAAATGAGTGCCATTTTCCCAAACACGCCATTTTCTCAGTTAAATATTGAATGATTGCAAATTTTCCCCACAAAATCTTGAAATGTGAAGAAGATGGATTAAAACCTTAAAATTTGACGATTTTCTAAGACATTAAAATGGATAGATATGTACAACTTGATCCAAAATTTTAAGTTAACCATTGTTTTTATCGAGTGAAATATGAGATTATAATAGTAAATTGAAATATTTTTGATTGAATATTAAATGGTTGTAAATTTTTGCAATAGCAACCAATGCACTTGATTGACTCATCCATGCTAAAATGAAGGCCGGCAAACTTCATGGTATAAGCCTTCCCAACCGCAGTAAACAAAGGATCTTGAACCAATTTGCAAACCACACAAATAGTACAATCTGTCATGATGACACTTCTCTCAAGTCCTTCTGGGAATGTATACAACAAGAGTTTTGTCTAACCTTGGGGTCAATTGCTGTCAACCCAAAGAAAACAAGTATTAAAAGCTTAATGGCCCCACCTCCTAACTAGCTGGTCAACAAAGGGTGTGATATCATACCTTAATGTAAGATTCTTCATCTTGTAGGCATCCCTATGGGGTCTATGGTCACTCCGAGCTAACACTAGCAATGGATTATGAACAAGATGAAGAAAAAGGCGAAATTCTAGAAGGGTGTGGGAGCTTTCACTCAACCGCCAAGACCCACGGACCGCTTATTGTTTCAAGCGTTCCAAGCCGAGCACTAATGGCTACCTCTCACATAGCCGACGCGCCATCCATATCTATGGGTGTAGTGAGCTTACCTTGATGCCGTTCGAGTTACCTCCTCTCTCGCACACTCCGGTAGCTCCACGATCCAAGTGCAAGCTTCAAGCAAGCTCCATCCCCAAGCTCCACGCTCCAAGCTCCATTGCCGCGAGCAAGAGAAGAGAAGAGAAGAGAAGAGAAGAGAAGAAGAGAGGAGAAGATGGAGAGCTTCTCCTCCTCGGTCCCTCACCCTCACACTCTCACACTCCCTCTCTCAAGCACAAGCTCAAGCAAGCAAGAAGAAGAAGAAGAAGAAGAAGAAGAGAGCTACTTTTGGCCACACACAAGAATGAGCTTCTCATTCACTTTTCAACTTTATATACAAAACCCTAAATCCCTTTTGGGCGGTCATCCCCTTTTTCCCTTTTTACATGGCCGGCCATAGCCTAGGCCCTTTTTCCCATTGTCCTTCTATCTTCCTAGATTCCTTTCCACCGCCTGTCTACATTTACAAATTGCACGGGTGAGAGCCCGGCGCTCTTTTACAAGATTTCAGGGTGCGCCTTTTTATTTTAAAATGTGCATTTCCCCTTATGCCTTTGCCTTGGACTTTTAAGGTTGCCCTTGCGCTTTTGGCCTTTTCTCCTTTTCTTTCTTCAGTCAGGCTACCTTTTTTCCGCCTTTGCCCTGCGTCTTTTCCACTTCCTTTTGCTTTCTTCGTGTTGGGGTTAACATTACCCCCCTCCTAGACGAGTGCCAGTCCCATGGCACTCACCGTCGTAGGTAGCAGGCTGTAGCATACACCAAAGACGTGGGTGACAAGGACACCTGTGGGTTCCGTGGAGGAGTGTTGGTGGTGGTGTGGTAGAAGGTCCTGGGGGCCTGTTGGTGGCCCAGGTGGCTGGTGGAAGGTTGTTGCAGTTGGTGGTAGGGCATGCTGTGCGGGGGATTGCATGAATGCCCAGCACAAGTGTTGGTTTGTTGGGGATTCTGCGCATGATGATTCCTTGTGGGTTTGTCGGATGGTAAGCGACAAGCATTCAAAGTTGAGTGTTGAGAAGGAGCGATTGGAATCTGGTTGGAGGCTTCAATACCTGCAATTTGAAAACCTCTCGTGTGATCTCTCCCTAAGGGGTAGTGCTAGTCTTCTTATTGTGCACAAGACATATTTGATTAGTTTGGGAGACAGGTCGAACTCTAAGCAAGCTGAGAGTATTGTCCTGCACTTGAGGACCCAAACTGTGCATATACTGTGGTGCAGATATCATGTAAGTGCTCGTGCATACTTAGATATTACATAGTTAGAAGACCGTGGGTTAGTTTCTCATAACGATTCGTGGATGAAGCAAAGTTGTCCATGTGGAGAAGGAGTACGCGTGAAGGCATATGAGACATCCTTTGCATTGTGACTGCATGATGTAGCATAATGAAATACAAGGACACCGCACTTCTAGTAGCTGGAAACTATTGGACTCGCTTGATGAGTACGGTGTACTTTTCATGGCCAATCGTGCGATGCTTATCACCACTGATTGCAATGGTACGAAGGCAGAGTGCAAAAGAAAATTGTGCAAGTGGATCAGGGTGACAGGTCTAACCCTAGGCGAGACAAGCTCCCCAGGTATGTCCTGCCCTTGATGTGCCCTGAACAATTGTGGGTGAGTGTAAGGGGCTAGGGGACTAGGGACGAAGCCGGTCGACCAAGGTCACCAGACTTACCTAATTTGAGGACCCCTAGGTGCTGTGCTGTGATTGTGGGTGCTTCTTATTTTTCCATTCATTTTTTTTTCTTTTTTTTTTCTTTTTTTTTTTTGCCTGAGTACAACCATTACAATCTGTTGAGGCTATCAGCCTTTCAATGGGTTGGAAACTGTCAAGCTTCGAAGGCTCAGAAAAATGACTAGTACAATGATGATGGTGCCCTAGCCTCGTTGTTAGAGAAGCAGTTGGCGAAAGGGGGAGATACACTTGAGATATTGCAACCCTCCTTGCGGCACATGCGATGTGGGTACAATTGAGGTGGCGTAGCATATATTAAACGCAGATATGATAAGTTCATACAGGTCAGGAACATGTCAACACTTAACAAGTCAGGAACACTCAACCATTTAAAACAAAAAAGTCCTGGCCAGTTATCATTTGATAAGCCCCTTATGCATTATGGGCTACTCGATTTGAACGAGGCGGGGCGAGTCTGGATGGCCGGGTGATTGGGGCTCTGCTCTGGTGTGGGACTCCCGCGGGGGTGAGCAGGGAACATGTCGGCCGGGATATGAATGGTGTAATCCCGGCTCGCTACCGTCTCCAGAATTTCTTTAAATAATTCGTTAAATTCTTCTCGTTCCCGAGCTGCCCTTTTTGCCTTTGAGCGTCTGGGGCCTGAGCAGGAGCTGGGAGTGCACACCACTAGTGCTGTGGCCTGTTGCAGGTTTCGGGTCTCGACCTTCTGAACTCGAGGGTTCTTCGGCCTTCGCCCTGGGCAATGTCGCTTAGGGCCCCGCTTCTTGGCATACCTCTTGATGGTGGGCACATAGTGCTCTGGTGGAGGGGCGCGTGCCACATGCTCCCGCCTTCTGCGAAGAGCGTCTTTGCAAGCCAACTCTTCATGATTCTCCATGCGTTCCGCCAAAAAAAGGAAACCTGCAAGGTGCGAACCAAGGGTTAGACCTTGATACAGAGACCACTGTTTGCATGGAAGGGATTTTAGTGTGGTTTATGAAGCGCATATGACAAAAAAGGGAGGAGTGAGGCATGCGGTGTTTGTTGTAGGGGAATGGTCCCCATGCTGATGTTCGCATAGCCTCCAGTCATTTGCGGACATTAGTTTATGCTAAGTCGTGTGGACTGGTTGTCATGGAGTGGGACAGGGTACTTCCTCGGGAGGATAGACCAAAAGGGAAGAAGGTGTATAGGAAGAGACTCCACCCTGTCTACACCATCAGAGTTGTTGGTCAAGGCCTCCTATGGCGGCAATATGGGTTGCATGCCCTTCACTTGGAGGTGGGGCTAGTCACCCGACTTTTAAAAGTGTGATATGAGGAGGACCTGAGGAGCTTAGCCTGTCAAACCCGACTCCTCTCCCTGCGCTTGACTATCATTGCTTGTGTGTGTTGATATTGTTTATACATGGTGACACAAAAATCAGTGTTTATTTATATACATATCTATGAATCCATGTCACATCACGAGGATAAGAACCAAGTGTAGAACTTGGGGTTGTACCGGAGCATGGCACACGCATCTAAAATTCGTGGCAGTTGACTTAGTACTGATAGATATTTTGCCACGTCGAGTAGCACGGAACCTTGACCGAGTCTACTGGCAATATGTAACTCCTCTTCGGTGAGAACCTTATCAATCAAAGGGCCCTGTAGCGTAGTCCCAGCCAAGTCCGCACCCCGAATGTCAGTGAGCACTCGAAGGGAAGTTGGTGCCACGTAGGTTGGGTCTCTTTGAGACCGCCATTTGGCCAATCGCTCTTCTGAGACCGTCATGATCTGAGCCCCTAGTTCGGCCATTACGACGCGGCTTTCGCACCAACGCCGCTCAAATTGACTCTGGCCTGCTGACAGTCGCTTTAGTAGCTCTATGTCTACGAGGTTCGGTCGACAGAGCACTTCATTGAACGTGACGGTTAAGTGTAAACGCCTCGAATAACGTAGTATGCTTAACAATTATGATATTTGCTTGTTTTCGAGATTTAATATAAAAGAGAATGAACACTTAAAGCTGAAAATAAAAATTACTCACAAAATTACAGCCATGAAAATGTAAAAGTAATGGAGACAAGATTGAGGGTTGAAGATGGGCAACCCCCCCCGAAGGAATGTATTTCTGCTCAACCCAAGTCCCTTAGGGAAGAGCTCAGTTACAATCAACCTGAGAGTGAGAAGAAGTAATTCTCACTCTCACAAGATCATGCAAAGATGTACAAACACACATGCATTATCTATTATGCAATGATAAGAACTGATTTCTTTACAGTATGAGAGAAGAAAAAGGGGAATTCAGCATTTCTCCATCGTTGATCAGCAGTACATGGATAGGGCTTGCTTCTTGTAGCTAAAATGGAAGAAAGAGCTCGAGAAGGAGATGCTGTAATGAATTTACAGGCTTGCTGTCTTGTAAAACAGCAGTGATAGAAGAGGGAATATGGAGGAATTTGATAATGGAGAAGTGGGGGATGATGATGGGGATGGATGGGGCCAGTTTCTGGCTATCTGTGGGTGCTGTACATGAGTTTACAGCAAAGAAAAATGATGCCGAATGAAGAAAAACGAGCTCTTATTTATAGGAGAGGGGAGAACTAGTACAAAAGGGGAAAGTGGAGTAGCACAAGACAAGTGTCCAGCCACATGTCATGAGATGTGACAAGTGGTGGGACACTTGGAAACTTGTGTGACAAGTATCTTGACACTTGTCTCTTCTCTATGGCCTTCCTTTTTGGGTTGAATACTGTCAAGAATAGAAACAACCAAATTTAGTAAGCACAGTCAGAGTACAGAACTTACTATTTTTAGAATGACATCCCTATTTTTTAGGACTAGCATTTTTAGGCTAATTCGAGGCTCCTAAAATTTAGGGACCTCCTAAAATTTATGGATCTCCTAAAATTTAGGGACCCCCCCAATATGGGTATCATATGAAAGCTTTTTCCGTGTACATCGCAAAAATGGTATCCGAATCTTCATGTGACTTTCCTATGCAAAGAAATGTGCATTTCAAGCTTTCAGCCCACACATGCACATTATACAAGCATTTCATGATCATGCCATCTTGTTGATTGTAACTGTCTGTTCTGGTGGATCTAGCCCACACTTCAAGGCATCAATCCTTTCTGTGTGCGAGTCTAACCCTGATATGCGTGAGTTCTAGTCACAGGCGCCCAATCGGGTCATATAGGTGGAAGTGTGAACTATCTTTTCTCTAACCCATCGTGTGGGTCCACCATAACCTGTGACCACTCATCAGTGGCCAGCTCCAATGCACTTTTCTTTATATCTAATTAGTGCAAAGGAAATAAATTTAATAAATCATTATATAGATAAATTAATGAAAAAGGATACAAATTCTGTTTCTATAGAGTTGTGACAGCCCTCTGGCTTTTATTCAGCTGTCCTCAGCTGAAAATCTTCTTGATATTGTTGTAGAATATTTGGGTAATCCTTCATGAATTTTTCATCTACCCACTGTGCATCTGTGGTGGGTAGATTCTTGAATTTTAGCAAGAATTTTCGTGTCACAAGGCCACTTCTCGTGGTTCGATCCTTGAGAAACAAAATCTTTTCTGGTTCCAAGAGTTGCTCTGTTTCTTCAACTTCTGGGGGATCTTCAGTAATGGGTTCCTTTGGTTCTGGTCCTATGTAAGGTTTTAGCAAACTTACATGAAAAGCATTGTGTATTTTCCAATGAGTAGGAAGCTCAAGTCGATAAGAAACTTCATTTATTTTCTCAATCACTTTGAAGGGTCCAAAGTATCTACTGGAGAGCTTTGGAAAAGATGAATTTTGACCAGAACCTTGTTTGAGCCTGCTTTTATCAAACTTTAGCAAGACATATTGACCTTTTTCAAAAGCCAAAGGTCTTCTTCGTTTATCTGCTTGCTTCTTTTGTCGCTCTTGGGCAACTTTGATAGTGGCTCGAACTTGATCCACTGCGGTTTTTAAATCTGAAGCAAACTCATCAGCAGCAAAAATCTTATCTTTAGTGCAAATAATTGGAGGGGGAATCACTTTACCCTGTACTATTTCATTTGGAGCTTTCCCTGTGGATGAGTGCACTATATTGTTGTAAGCAAACTCCAATAATGGAAGATATTTCTCCCATTGTGACTTATGTTCACTAACATAAGCTTTCAACATATCCAAAAGAGTGAGATTCATCACCTCTGTTTGGCCGTCAGTTTGAGGATGAAAAGCTGAGGAGAACTTTAAAGTGGTTCCCAAATTCTCAAATAAAGCACGCCAAAAGTTACTTGTGAATTTGGAGTCTCTATCTGAAATGATCTCAGAAGGCATACCATGTAATCTGAAGATATGTTGAATGAAAAGTCTTGCAGCTTGTGCGGATTTCAATGTTTTATGACATGGAATAAAATGTGATTGTTTGCTGAATCTATCAATTATGACCCAAATCATATCATGACCTTGAGGTGTTCTTGGAATACCTGAGATGAAATCCATTGTGATAGATTCCCATAGATCTTTGGGCACTGGAAGAGGTTGCAACAATCCTGGAATCTTCTGCCTATCATATTTGGATTTTTGGCATACCAGACAAGCCTCAATGAAGTTATGTGTATCTTTTCGTAATGTTGGCCAATAAAAGTAGTGCTCAATTGCACTTAGAGTGGCTGCCCTTCCTCTATGCCCTGCATAAGGGGGTTCATGACTTTCTTTAAGCACCTTTTGTCGAACAGGAAGAGTGACACAAAGGCGATTGTTCATGAGAAGGTAACCATCTTTGATGGAATAATCTGGATGAGAACCTCCTTGCTGTAAATTTGACCAAATTGCTGCAAAATCAGTATCTTCATCATAAGTATTCTTCATCGTTTGAAAATCTTCATGATGAGCCACTATAATAGTTGCAATGCGAGGCACTCTAGAAAGTGCATCAGCAACTACATTTTGTTTCCCTGGAGTGTACATAATTTGAAAATGAAACATAGACAATAAATTTTCCCATCTTGCATGTTTCTCCTGCAAATGCTTTTGAGTCTTGAAATACTTCAAGCTTTGATGATCGGTTTTAATAAGGAATTCATTGCCTAAAAGATAATGTTTCCATATCTTTAAAGCATGAACCACTGCTAAGAGCTCATTTTCATAAATGTCATACCTTTTCTCCACATCATTTAGACGACGGCTTTCAAAGGCTACGGCATGGCCTTCTTGATTTAGCACTGCACCAATACAATCACCGCAAGCATCTGCTTCCACCACAAATGGTTTTACCAGATCTGGAATGATAAGAACAAGTCCAGAAGTAAGAGCTGTTTTCAGCCTTGTGAAGGCTGCCTTGTCTTTTTCCTTCCATTGGAAAGAGATCTTCTTCTTTGTAAGGTCATGAAGTGGAGAAGCCATATGTGCAAAATGCTTGATGAAGCGGCGGTAATAAGAACATAAGCCAAGAAACGATCGCACCTCATGTACATCACGAAGATGAGGCCATTCTTGGATTATCCTGATCTTTTCAGGATCCATCTGAATCCCTTCAAAAGAGATGACATGCCCAAGGTAATTTATTTTATGCATGAAAAATTCACTCTTTTTACCATTTACCAAGAGTTGATTTTGTTGTAGTAATTGTAGAACAATTTCCAAGTGTTGATGATGCTCCTCTTGATTCTTGCTAAAGACAAGAATATCATCAAAGAAAGTACCGACATATTGTCGATGCTCTCTAAAGATGCGCTCCATCATTCGATTAAAGGTGGCTGGTGCATTGGTTAATCCGAAAGGAACCACCAAGAATTCATAAAGACCGTATGAAGTGCGGAAAGCAGTTTTGTGTACATCTTGTGGTATTACCCTAATTTGATGATAACCACTCTTTAAATCAATGCGGCTGAAAACCTTTGAGCCTCCTAGACGATCCAAAATGTCGTCAATTCTGGGAATAGGAAACCGATTCTTCACAGTGATTTTGTTGAGGGCTCGATAATCAATGCACATCCTGAATGTGCCATCTTTCTTTTGAACAAGAAGAACCGGTGAACAAAATGGTGAGCTACTTGGCCTAATTAGCCCACGGTTGAGTAGGTCTTCGACTTGCTTTCTGATTTCTTCTTGTTGAGGACGGCTCACACGGTATGGTGCTATATTAGGAGGAGAATTGCCCGAGATAATATCAATATGATGGTCTTCTAGCCTTTCTGGGGGAAGCTGATAAGGAAGATCTTCCAAAAAACAATCTTTATACTTTTCCAAGAGCTAAAGTTGCTCTTGGTTTTCAGCATTCATATTATCTTTTACATCAGTGACATAAAGCAGACAACATTGAACACAATCCTTAATTGCTCTAGAGACTTGCATATGGCTTACCATAGGTATGGTGTCTCCAGAAACTCCAGCTTGGATCTCGTACTTCTTGCCTTTGTTGGTGAGTTCTACCTTCTTTTTCTGAGAGAAGATGGTTGAATCTACTCTATGATTCCAGGGCATGCCAAGAATCACATCGCAACCATCAAGGTCTCCGATACAGAAGGTATCTTCATCACTGTAGCCTTGAATTTGAAACTTGAGCTTGCCAATGTAGGGTATCACAGTCTTCACTGTGTCACCTTCATTAGCATTTAAAGCTTGGCGAACTTCTGCCGGAGTGTCCATCTCTTCATTCTTTAATCCAAGCTCTTTAGCTAATTGCAAGGAAATAATATTTTCATTCGCCCCAAGATCTATCAAGAATAGTGCTTGCTTACCTTGCAACTGTCCCCAAGCTTTTAATAATTTGCGCGTCTCTGGAGTGTGAGTTGTGTTTGCAACTACATCACTGATAGCATTGATTTTCACTGGCGACTTAGGCTTGTTGTCAGAAACCTTGCTTTGTCCCTTATTTGGACATTGCTTCGCTATGTGACCTGTTTGTCCACATTTAAAGTACTTCCCTTCTTTCATGAAGCGTTGCTTTTCTTCTTCGGAAAATTGCTTTGCTTGTGGGTATAGATTGGAGCGAAATTGAGGAGCATTAGGAGGTGCATAGGGCTTCATCTTCTTTTGATTTGATGGTGGCTGCTTTTGCCACTGTTTTTGTCCTTCATTTGGGGCTGAATACTCCTCATCATCAGCTACTCTCTTCTTATCATTCTTTTGGAATGATTTGTTGCCATTGTGCTCCATTTCCCATGTCTTAGCATGGTCAATGAGTTCCCTGAGACTAGAACAATGATAATGATTAAGAGCAGTACGAAGTTTAAAATGCAAACCTCCTTGAAACTTCCTAAGCTTTTCCGAACTACTGATCTTCTTGAAATATTGGACCTTCAAAAGTAGCTCCCAAAATCTCTTGGTATAGTCACCAAGTGACTCATTTTTCCTTTGCCAAAGCCGATCCCATTCCATTTTTACATCTCTTTTGAAATGAACAGGAAGAAATTGGCTTTGTATCAGGCGAACAAAGGACCGCCATGATTTTGGGGCAGCATGATCATATTCCAACCCCGTCCACCAAGTATGGGCTAAGTCGGTTAAATGTAAAGCTGGAAACTTAATCTTTTCTTTTTCTTTATACTTGTCACGACCATACAAAATTTGAAATTGACGAATAAACTTCAGAAGAAGATCAGGATTTCGGGAACCATCATACATACTGAACTTGATCTTCTTTTCAAGTTGAGATAGTGACTTAGTCTTCTTCTTCTTCTTATGCCTTCGTCCATGCTCGGATCTTGAGGTTGAAGATGATGAAGTGCTTGATGGGGATGGAGATGGAGACGAGGGTGAAGAACGTCGACGCCTTTGACGATGATGAGGTCTTCCACGAGAAGGGTGTGACTCTTTATTACTAGAAGAGGATCCATCAGAATAGGCGCCAGATGACTTTGAAGAAGAGGATGAGCTTCGACGCGATCTCTTTCTTTGTCTTGAAGTAGAATGGGACTGCCTCTTAGAAGTAGTTGGACTTCTTGATCGGCTCCTTTCATTGGTATGGCTTTGTCTCCTTGAAGTAGATGGGCTTCTTTCCTTGAATTCTTTGGGATTCTCAACTTTTTCTAGTTTGAGAAGTTGCTCACGAATTTGCTGATTCTCCTCTCTAAGACTTTGAATGGCTTGAAGGATAGCACTCGATTGATCCATTGAGATTAAAGAAAAAAAAATATGCTCAAGCACTCAATGCAAGGGCTGAAAACAAACAAACTTATAGTTGTAAGCACTACCAGTGTTGGGGGTGAGGACCGAGCCAAAGCTCTGATACCACTGTAAACGCCCCGAACAACGTAGTATGCTTAACAATTATGATATTTGCTTGTTTTCGAGATTTAATATAAAAGAGAATGAACACTTAAAGCTGAAAATGAAAATTACTCACAAAATTACAGCCATGAAAATGTAAAAGTAATGGAGACAAGATTGAGGGTTGAAGATGGGCAACCCCCCCCGAAGGAATGTATTTTTGCTCAACCCAAGTCCCTTAGGGAAGAGCTCAGTTACAATCAACCTGAGAGTGAGAAGAAGTAATTCTCACTCTCACAAGATCATGCAAAGATGTACAAACACACATGCATTATCTATTATGCAATGATAAGAACTGATTTCTTTACAGTATGAGAGAAGAAAAAGGGGAATTCAGCATTTCTCCATCGTTGATCAGTAGTACATGGATAGGGCTTGCTTCTTGTAGCTAAAATGGAAGAAAGAGCTCGAGAAGGAGATGCTGTAATGAATTTACAGGCTTGCTGTCTTGTAAAACAGCAGTGATAGAAGAGGGAATATGGAGGAATTTGATAATGGAGAAGTGGGGGATGATGATGGGGATGGATGGGGCCAGTTTCTGGCTATCTGTGGGTGCTGTACATGAGTTTACAGCAAAGAAAAATGATGCCGAATGAAGAAAAACGAGCTCTTATTTATAGGAGAGGGGAGAACTAGTACAAAAGGGGAAAGTGGAGTAGCACAAGACAAGTGTCCAGCCACATGTCATGAGATGTGACAAGTGGTGGGACACTTGGAAACTTGTGTGACAAGTATCTTGACACTTGTCTCTTCTCTATGGCCTTCCTTTTTGGGTTGAATACTGTCAAGAATAGAAACAACCAAATTTAGTAAGCACAGTCAGAGTACAGAACTTACTATTTTTAGAATGACATCTCTATTTTTTAGGACTAGCATTTTTAGGCTAATTCGAGGCTCCTAAAATTTAGGGACCTCCTAAAATTTATGGATCTCCTAAAATTTAGGGACCCCCCCAATATGGGTATCATATGAAAGCTTTTTCCGTGTACATCGCAAAAATGGTATCCGAATCTTCATGTGACTTTCCTATGCAAAGAAATGTGCATTTCAAGCTTTCAGCCCACACATGCACATTATACAAGCATTTCATGATCATGCCATCTTGTTGATTGTAACTGTCTGTTCTGGTGGATCTAGCCCACACTTCAAGGCATCAATCCTTTCTGTGTGCGAGTCTAACCCTGATATGCGTGAGTTCTAGTCACAGGCGCCCAATCGGGTCATATAGGTGGAAGTGTGAACTATCTTTTCTCTAACCCATCGTGTGGGTCCACCATAACCTGTGACCACTCATCAGTGGCCAGCTCCAATGCACTTTTCTTTATATCTAATTAGTGCAAAGGAAATAAATTTAATAAATCATTATATAGATAAATTAATGAAAAAGGATACAAATTCTGTTTCTATAGAGTTGTGACATTAAGCGTAGTTCGTCAGTCTCCTCGTCAGGGATGAGTCGCATTTGTTCATGCAGGAGCCTGTCGTAGTGCCTGTTAAGATGTTCTTGTTCTTCCCACGATAGAGGAAAGGTCAGGTACTCTCCAAGCTGCTCCTTGGGGATCATGCCCACATCCGCAAGGATGTAGACACGTGCGACTACTTTGAGCTTAGCCTCCAACTCAGTTAAGCATTCTGCGACATTTCTATGTTCAGCGAGGGCTTGCTCGGTTGCAATTTCATGCACCGTTCTAAGAGTTTCCTTAGGCTTTAGCATGGCTGGGGGCTCAGGCCTAGATGAGCAAGATTGGTCAACGCTAGGATTCCTTGTGCCCTTGGGGTTCTCACATTTCTCCTGAGGTTTTGTTGTTATTTCGTCATGGTTCTTCTCGGATGTGACTGGTATAGATTTGTCACCCTGTTGTGACAGCGTTGTATCCACTCTTGATTGATCAATGTGAGTTCCATTGTTAGTGGATAGAGTGTTGCAAGCAACTGTTGATGGCAACGGTTGCTTTGGTTTCTCAGAACACACGGATGTGTCTGGGGTTTCACCGCTATTCGGAGAGGCATCAATGAGTTCATTGGTGGATGGACTTGAGGCTTTATTCATCGGCTCTTCGGCGCTCTTCATCTCAATTTTCTTGGGGTCCACAACCACCTGCAACTGTTGCTGTTTTCTCTGCTTTCTCCTCTTTTTCTTGGTCAATGAAGGTGCCTCTCTCGACGACTCAGGACCCTGGGCTATATCGACCGTTGATGTGCTTGGTCGGGCCTCAGCATTTCCCTTCTCTAGCGTGTCCTTATGGGACATAGCCGCAGTTTGCTGAATAGCCTTGCCCGATTGTGAGGGCACAACTGCTGCTATTTTCGAAGAGTCTAGCTTTTCAACCAACTCCCTTGCGTTTGACTCCTCCGTCCTAGGCTTTAGGCACTTTGAAAGCGCTGGAGTTGTTGAGGGATTTGGTTGCGACACCTCCTTCACAGGTAAACTACTAAGGACACGTTCCACAAGGGGCATTGTCACAGCCAAGGGCTGTGACTGCTGTGATCCCGGATTGGAAGTAGTAGCAACCAGTTCAGTGGGCTGGCTACCCTTGGTGGATTGTGGTGTCAAGTCCCTAGGGCAACCAGAAGTGGTTGTGTCTTTCGTTGGCCTTTGAGCACTCATTTGTGTAGGTCGAACATGAGCTGATCTAGTCGCATTAGGTGGCTCAAGCACATCCTTGGGTCGAGAGCTACAGATGGCATCATGCCCCATATCTTGGACATTTGGAAACTTAGATGGAGATGGAGATTGGAATTGAGCCATTTCCCTTGACAACCGCTATTGTGCTTCTTGTGTCCTTTTGGAAAAAGAGGATGTAGGAGATCTAGAACTCTTAGGTGGACTTGGCACTGGCTGAATGATTTGCTCAAGGCTATTAGACGATTGTGCCATTCGCTTTGTTGAGCGATCAGCCTTGCCATGAGCAATGTTGTGCCTATGATGTTTGTTCTCCCCTTGGGAAATCAAAGGCTCCTTGGGCACTAATGATTTTTGTGCACGCTCAGTGGCTGCATCTGATGTCCGCTTGTCAAGCACACTAGGCTGAGGATCTACTTTTTGATAGGCCATGTTTGGTTTCTTGATTTCAGTAGTGATGGGCTCAATCACTCCAATATTTTTGGTTTGAAACTTGGCCGTTCGTTTAGTTTTCCTCCTACGCCTCTTTGCTTTGGACATAGTTTGGGCTTCTGATAGAGGTGGCCTAGCAGGTAGTTTGGACACCCAAATCCATTGGTTACCTGCGTAGTATCCTTGAGCACGTAGCAACGCTTTGGATATCCATCGCGGTGTTGTGCTGACTCTCCATCGACGCCTCCGTCTATAAGGCTTGGGCTTCTTTCGTGGTTTTCTACGATATTTGTGAGTCCAAACCCTGTCCTTGGCCTTGTCTCTTGACCTTCTTGTTTCCGGCATGGCCTCACTCCCTGGTTCTTGTTGTTCGACCTGTGCTTGTATCAACTCTTTCAACAAGTCCTTGCCCTCGTTTGTAGGCGTGACTGTTATGTCATCACCTTCCTTACCTTTCCCTTGTGGTTCGATGAGGTCACCCTTGCTAAAGGTGGTGACTATCCTCACACCCGGTAGTGTCAGGTGTATCCTCTGTGCTACATAGTCAGCCTCACATTTGGTCGCCCTTTTGAAGGGTCTTCCTAGGAGTGTTTCTTTCCTGCAGCTAGCACTTTTCGGAGGAACATGAAATAGGATAGGCAAGCTTTCTGTTTCAATTGTCGCAAGGATTTTGCACTTCCCCATGAGTGCTTGTGGGTGTCCCCCATAAGGGCTAAGAGTTGCACTAGTCGGAGTGAGCTCTGGTTGGCCCAGTAGGGTCCATGATTCATAGGTCAAGATATTAAAATCTGCTCCTTCATCAATTAGAGCATCAATAGTATGCTCTCTTTTTGCGGTGAGTTTGACCCTAAGATAAGCAGGTGGTACTATGTCTTCATCTTCCGGGTCATGGCTTGTAAATTTAAGCCTTCTGACAGATGCCCTTGAGTTCTCCACTGCACGACCAGATGTGGATTCTCCACTGCTGTCTTGGATCGTCAGTGCAGTGCCATTCAAGATGCATCTCTCGTCAAGAGTGTTATGTCTAGTCATCTTCGCATTTGTAGCTTGCTGAAGTTGCATTATGCTCTGACTAGACACGGTTTGAACACGATGTCTTTGTATTCTCGTGGTGTGGCCTTTTTGCCCTTGATGGCTAGATTGGCCCATTGATGTTCTAGGGTCTCTGTTTCTCTCTGTTCGGGTATGGGCTTTCGGCTAATCTTTTGCAAGTGAGAATCCATGCTCATGTAGAGCCATTACTTCACTAGGGTCCAATTTGGAAGACCTGTCACGGCGCGCGTTTTCTCTCCAACCTACTCGGGTGAGGTGCGGAGGGGGCAGAGCCCCCTCTGTGGGGGTCCGGGGGGGCAGTCCCCCCGGCCCGCAGGGCCGTTACGGTAGACGCCATATGCAATTTGGAGGACTGTTTATAGCCAAATTTTGAACTACGTGCTCTAAATTTTAGCCCGGTTATGGATCTGTGATGTGCCTTCAACTCTACGTAGCCTTAGGGATCAATCTCCGGGTTTAAACGTATCAGAATTTGTGTTCTAGACACGTGTCCGATTTTGACAGTTTTTTGTCCGATTCTTCAGATGTCTGATTTTCAGGAGTCCGATTATCGGAATCGGATGTCCGATTTTGGGTGGGTCCGATCGGACCAGTGGTCGGATTTTGGCCACGTCTGATCGGATCAAAAAGTGGTCCGATTCTGGGAATCGGATCGGACAGGGTGGTCCGATTCTGGCTGGGACCAGGCTGGTCCGATTGTCAGTGGTCCGATTATGGACTCATTCGAGTGTCCAAGTGTCCGAGTCGGACCGGTTGGTCCGAGCGTCCGATTCTCAAAATCGGACGGGTTGGTCCGAGTGCCACGTGGCACGTCCGATCGGGCTGGTCCGATTCTGGGAATCGGACGCGGTCTGACTCCCGAACTCGGGTGGTCCGATTCTGGGAATCGGACCACAGCGAGTTGGTCCGAGTGCGTCGGCGGGTGGGCGCGATTCCAGTGCGTTTGACCCCTCCTCATTGTCTGGTGCACACAAACACCACAAACTTTTTAAATCTGATCAGGGCACTTGTTGGAAAACATTAGACTCACCTGGAGCAGCACGAATCCCCGATGCCTAGGAATCGGGGCAGCGCTTCCTCGTCCTGTGAACCAGGAGTTCTCTCTCTCTCTCTCTCTCTCACAAGGCAAACCAAGGAAATGAGGTCTGTCCTGGCCTCCCAGGCCTCTTAAGGTCCTTTTCGAGCACTGTAGAACCTCACAGCTAGTTCCTTGTCCCTATCTTACCCAGAAACTTGAATCTGGTCCCCTGTTTCCCTATTTTAGCCTGTTATACAGCAACAGAAAACCCTGCTGTTTGCCTGTTTTTTCTTCTTTTTCTTTGTTTTTTCCTATCCTAAATGCATCCAAATCACAAAATAAATACCTATACTACTCCATTCCACAACATAAATCACAAAAAGCAAAAAACCTACTTGCCAAGGAGATCGAATACCATCTTCAATCCCCTCGCTTCCTACCTATCTACCTCAAGCACCAGTTCGGGGGAAACCCCTTACTTTGATGCTCGATTCGAAGCGCGCAAGCACTCAAGGCTTGAATCCGTTGGTCCCGGCAACGGAACCAAAATGTGGGAGCTTTCACTCAACCGCCAAGACCCACGGACCGCTTATTGTTTCAAGCGTTCCAAGCCGAGCACTAATGGCTACCTCTCACATAGCCGACGCGCCATCCATATCTATGGGTGTAGTGAGCTTACCTTGATACCGTTCGAGTTACCTCCTCTCTCGCACACTCCGGTAGCTCCACGATCCAAGTGCAAGCTTCAAGCAAGCTCCATCCCCAAGCTCCACGCTTCAAGCTCCATTGCCGCGAGCAAGAGAAGAGAAGAGAAGAGAAGAGAAGATAAGAGAAGAGAAGAAGAAAGGAGAAGATGGAGAGCTTCTCCTCCTCGGTCCCTCACCCTCACACACTCACTCCCTCACACTCTCACACTCCCTCTCTCAAGCACAAGCTCAAGCAAGCAAGAACAAGAAGAAGAAGAAGAAGAAGAGAGCTACTTTTGGCCACACACAAGAATGAGCTTCTCATTCACTTTTCAACTTTATATACAAAACCCTAAATCCCTTTTGGGCGGTCATCCCCTTTTTCCCTTTTTACATGGCCGGCCATAGCCTAGGCCCTTTTTCCCATTGTCCTTCTATCTTCCTAGATTCCTTTCCACCACCCGTCTACATTTACAAATTGCACGGGTGAGAGCCCGTTGCTCTTTTACAAGATTTCAGGGTGCGCCTTTTTATTTTAAAATGCGCATTTCCCCTTATGCCTTTGCCTTGGACTTTTAAGGTTGCCCTTGCGCTTTTGGCCTTTTCTCCTTTTCTTTCTTCAGTCAGGCTACCTTTTTTCCGCCTTTGCCCTGCGTCTTTTCCACTTCCTTTTGCTTTCTTCGTGTTGGGGTTAACAAAGGGCTTTCAAAGTAACTTGCAGGGCACTCTCTCATCCTCAAGCACATCCTAATGGCCTCAACAATATACTTTCTTTCATGTTGGTGCCCCCCTCAAGTAGCCATCAAGAAACTTAAGTCCTATTGTTGCAAGAACTTCTTATGGGATGGAAATGGCGAAAGGAAGTTCCCAAAGTTTCATGGAGCACATGTATACTCCCAAAGAATCAAGGAGGTCTAGGTCTTCTAGATCTTCCCAAACTGGTGGGGCTGATAAAATGGCTACCAATTAGATTGCCATAAGCATTTTACACCCGAATGAGGATTGGACTATTTTGCCACATAAACATGTTGAGAATTTCTCCATACATGACTACCCAAAATGGAGTCACATTTGCACAAGTCAAAATAGCATATGCAAAGCTTCCCCTGGCCAGAAACATGTGGTCTTCATGGTTCAAATATAAAAAGTGTATTTATTTTAGTAGCACGTTCAATCTTACACTGCCCTAGGTTGCTTTTGACTCTATTTGGTTCATTCTTCACCATGAAAACAACCCCATACATTAGCTAAATGAAGGATTCAAAATATAGAAAAGGGGGATTTCAAGTCTAGGAAGACCTATGGGACTATCAAACTATAGGAATTGGCTCAAGCTTGATCTTGAAATGAAAACACAAATTCAAAAGTCTTAACCTTAGCTTAATACAAGAAAGAATTAACCTTTGGGACCTCAATATTGCTAGGGCCATCCAAATAAAATTTTAGTTTAATGTTAGAGCATTTGGGTCAACCCTTTCTCCCCCCCTCCCAAACATTCATGACATGACCCTCGACCTTATTAACAAATTTAACAACAAATGGCATACAACTAGGATAGAGCACAATGGGAGTTCAAAATCATGAACATCTAGTTCCCCCACTGGTGCGCAGATCGGACGCTGTATGCTCACGTAGTGAATGCCGGAAGGTCCCCAAGAACAATGAACTCTACTTTTTGCACAAATTACAAGGTAAAAAGCATGAACGACAAGAGCAAGAGACCAATTGGGTGCAATCTCCCACCATGCCTTGTGCGAGCGCTTCACAAAGCATGTATTTTTTATGTATATTTCATCTTCATGCTCAATAATAGCCCAATTTACAAAAATATAACAAGCTTTTAACTTTTGAGTTTGCTTTAACACAAAAATAGGAATAAAGCTAATGGACGGTGCCCAAAGAGTCTGGCACGCCCAATACAATGTCCAAATAGAAATAACATAACCGTGCGCCCATGAGCATACAAAATAATAATAAATAATCGATGCCTCAATAAATAGGCATGACAAAATATAGGCGTGGCGCCTATCAGAATATAATCCATAAATCGAATACTCGCTATCCTCCAATGCTTTCCTCCGCCACTATTGCTATCTCTACACATCAACTGAAGCATTCACAATCGTTAGTAAAATAATACAATTAAACCAACAAAAGTGAATACCTAGCAGTCTTCAACTACATAAATAAATCAACTGGTTAGAAATAAATTCTAACCTTAATTTATTACGAGTGCGCACTCTAAACTCATAAACATTTATTAATTTAATATGCATTTTGCGGAATCACCCGCTATGAAATCACCCATGTACACACTAAATTAATGAAACGCCCGAAAAGGACAGGCGTCCCTATCAACTTCTCGCACAAAGAATCCACTTTGTGTATGAGCCCCGGTCATCAAAGTTTACGGAATCCACCGTAAAACCTCACGGAATCCACCGTGAAATATGCCTCCTGGCATCATACTCCCGGGGTGGGATAGCAATTGACCTCAATTGCTATTAGCTCAATGTGAAGCTAACAGAGTGGGGAAAGCATTTAAGTCTCTAGCGTGCATCCATTGTGCTTCCTCTACAGGATGGTTCTTAAATTTAACTAGATATCTAGAATACCTTCGGCCAGTTCTAGTGGTCATAAAGTCAGTGTCTATAATAGCTTCTGGTTCAAGTATTTCAGTCTCTTCCTCTAATAAAGGTGGATTTTCATAAACAGGGTATACAGGTAATTGGCCTCTAAATGGTCTCAATAAACTAATGTGAAATGTGTTGTGAATTTTCCAATGAGGTGGTAATTCTAACTTGAATGCATTATCATTAATTTTATGAATGATCCTAAATGGTCCATAGAATCTGGGGGCTAATTTGACAACTGGATGTCTATCTACACTTTGCAGTCGACGTTTTTCTATTCTCAGCCAAACATAATCATCAACTTTGAAATTCATTGCTTGTCTTTTCTTGTTGGCTTGTTTGGTATATGATTGATGGGCTTTAGCAATCATATCTTTAACCTCATCAAAAATACTGTTATGCATACTAGCAATATCATCAGCACTTTGAATTCTATTTGACAAAGATGCAACAGGTGTAGATAATCTATATCCATAAATCACTTCAAACGGTGCTTTCTTTGTAGACGTGTGTGGTGTATTGTTATATGCAAATTGTAATAAATGCAAATGTGTGTCCCATGTTTGTGGTTTAGAGATAGTATATGCACGTAAAAGATCTAGAATTGTGTTGTTAGTGGCTTCTGTTTGTCCATTAGTTTCTGGATGAAATGCAGATGAGAAATCAATCTTTATGCCTAAGTTAGCAAACAGAGTAATCCAAAAGTTGTTACAAAATCTAGAATCACGATCTGAAATAATAACTTTTGGCAATCCATGGTTAGTAAAAACAGTTTTCAATAACAATTGTGCTGCTTGTGATGCTATTAAAGTTTTCTTACATGGAATGAAATATGCTTGTTTACTAAATCTATCTACAACTGTCCAAATCATATCATGGTTAGATTTAGTATTAGGTAAACCAGTAATGAAATCCATAGAAATTTGTTCCCAAGGTTTAGATGGAATAGACAAAGGCATAAGTAATCCATAATGTTTTCCATGATGTCTCTTAACTCTTTGACAAATCAAACATTCAGAAACAAAGTTAGATACATCAGCATCCATATGCGGCCAATAAAAATCTTCAGTTAACGTACGTAAGGTAGATATGATACCTCTATGACCTTGATATGGGGGACAATGAATTTCACTCAAAACAAAAGATCGGAATGGAATTGTAACACACAATCTCTTTTCATAAAACATAAATCCATCATTATATGATAGTGAATCAATAGGAATCAAATTATTTTGAACTAATTTATTCCAATCAGCATGAAAAGTAATATCCTGATGATATGTATCTTTCATAGCAATCAAAGAATCAAAAGATATGACAGAAATATTATGAATGGCAGGTCTTCTACTCAATGCATCAGCCACTACATTTTCTTTTCCAGGTTGGTATTGAATGATAGGATGAAAACTTTGAATAAAGGAGGCCCATTTGATATGACGGTTAGAGATTTGGGGTTGGTTAAGTAAATGTCTAATACTTTGCTGATCGGTCTTAATCATAAATTCTGAACCCATTAAGTAGTGTTTTCACTGTCTTAATGCTTGTACAACTGCTAATAGTTCTTTGTCATATGTGGAATATTTCAGCTCAGAAGGTTTCAGCTTACAACTAGAATAGGCTATAGGATGATTGTCTTGCATAAGTACAGCTCCTATTCCTGATCCACTAGCATTGGTCACTACTAGAAAGAATGGTCTATTAAAATCAGGCAACTATAGAACAGGGGCATGGGTTAATGCATGTTTCAGTAAGTCAAAGGATTTCTGTTGATTTTCGGACCAATGATAAACAATTCCTTTCTTCAGAAGTTTGGTTAATGGTAAAGCAAGTAATGAAAAATTACGTACAAACTTCCTATAGAAACTAGCAAGACTAAGGAATGAGCGTAACTCATGCACGTTTTTAGGTACAGGCCAATTCAATATTGCATCAATTTTCTTAGGATCAACTTTAATTCCATCAGATGATACAATATGACCTAAATACTCAATTTCTGTTTTAAAGAATTCACTCTTTTCAGGATTTGCATACAGTTGATTTTCTTTCAATAACTGAAAAACCAATGACAAATGCTCATAATGTTCTTTCTCATTTTGACTAAACACCAAAATATCATCAAAGAAGACAATTACACAATACTGATATTTCAAAAATATACGGTTCATCATTCTACTAAACGTAGCAGGTGCATTAGTCAATCCAAATGGCATCACTAAAAATTTGCATCACTAAAAATTTGTAATGACCAAACTGTGTTCTAAATGCATTCTTGAATATGTCAGACTTGTCTAGTCTCACCTGATGATAACCAGACTTAAGGTCTATTTTACTAAATATAGCAGATCCTTGCAGTTTGTCCATAAGGTCATCAACTCTAGGAATAGGATACCTATTCTTTACAGTGATCTTATTTAAAGCACGATAGTCAATGCACATACGATAGGTATTATTCTTTTCTTGACTAACAGAACATGTGCACCGAATGGAGAACTGCTAGGTCTAATCAATCCTCTATTTAGTAATTCCTCAACTTGACTCTGAATTTCTTTTTGCTCTATCTGGTTATGCCTATATGGTGCTTTGTAAGGTGGTTGTGTGCTAGGGATCAAATCTATCTTATGGTCTTCTGGACGTGAAGGAGGTAAACCAGGTGGTAGGTCTTCTGCAAAACAGTCCTTAAAATATGCAAGAAATTCTTTATGCCTAGGGTGCATATGACTTTCTTTTACTTGCAATTCATTCACCCAAATGAGATAAGATTTACTACTCTTGCGTAATGCACGTTTAGCTTGAGTATGCGAAAGCAGTGGAAAGACATTAGATGCATGCATACCATATAATGTAATAGATTTTCCTTGAAAATTAATATTCATTGAGTGTGTGGAATAGTCTATATCTGGGTTATGCTGGTGACGCCAAGGCATACCTAAAATAATGTCACTCGACTGTAATGGAACAACTAGAAAATTTCTTCTTTCAGTGTATTGACCAATTTGAATCTCTAAGTCTTGCACTTCCTGTGTACCATTATACCTAGTGCCTAAAAATGCAGCTTTGATGCGATAATGCATAGGTACAGTCTGTAACTTCAATTCTTTTACTAATTTTGCTGAAATAAAATCATGAGTACTACCGTCATCATGCAAAATAGTCTTTTCCTTTCCATGCACCAAACATTTCATAGTCAATAATGAATGTGGAGTAGGCATACCTGGTAAAGTATCGGAAGTAGTAGTAGTGTCGTCCTCATCTTCAGTGAAATCAGGCATATCTTCATGTTCGTCTTCGTCCATTGCTCCAAGGTAGTTGATATGGGCAGGTGGCTTCTTTGAATGACAATTTGCTGCTAGATGTCCAGGCTGGTGGCATTTATAGCATTCTATTGGCTTGGCTTTGGTTACATTGTTTGCAATGGCGGGAAGTCTAGGTACATTAGGATTTGGCTGTGGAATAGGCTTAGGGTTTTGATTGACATTGGATGGTAATGCAGGTGGTTTTGCCCAATTTTTACGGAAAGATGATGAAGAGAAACGACATGGATTAAATCTTCTAAAATTGGAATTGAATTACTTAGATCCATAATTACCATTGGCTTGGAATTGCTGTGGTCGTCTGTCTCTACCTCGTAGCTTATCTTCATTGTCGTGAGCTAGTGAAATGGCGTCTTCAAGAGTAGCAGGCTTGAACATATTAACTTCAGCGTAGTAATGCCCAAGGAGTCCAGACATATACTTGCGCTTATGTGTCGCTTCAGGTACGTCTTCAAGCATGCGTAACTAGAGTAATGCATTCCAAAAACGCTCTGTATACTGAGGTATAGGCTCACGATCCCGTTGCTGGAGAAGATCCCATTGCTTAATAGCTTTCTCATGAAATTGTGGTGGAAGGAAATTCTGCATGAACTTCTTCTTGAAATCTTCCCAAGTAGCAGGACAATCTATGCTCTTGGGTACTACAGTCCACCAAAGAGATGCTCTGTCTACTAAATGGTTAGTGACACACTTGATTTTATCTTTTTCTGCATAGGTTTCCTCATGGAAATAGTCATCAAACTGACTAATGAATGCTAGAACAGTTTTTCCTTCTCGTATGCCATTGAAAGTACGGAATTTGAAACTTCTTTTACTTATCTTTGATTCCTTACGGATGGTTTGAGCTTCGAAAGTTGCGTCGATGGTACGTTGAATAAGATCTTCAGCTTGAGGTTCTTCTTTGTCGGTAGACGCTCTTTGTAAATTTGCCAGTTGAACTTGCAATGCTTGCCTAGCCCTTCGTTCTTCTTCCAATTGCATCATGATTAAGTCCAGCTTTTGCTCCATCGTAGACTCAGGTAAGTCGCCTTCAGCCATAAGATCATCCATATGTGGTTCCGTCATCCTATAAAACTCAAAAGACCTTTCTCACTCAAAATCAAGTTAGCGGGATGAGCGTAGCTCAAGTTCGGGAATACAAGGCTTATGTGTTTTTGGGTATAACTTTCACAATCTTCGAAAAATCTGCGTTTTATCCTTCTTCGTATGCTGAAAATGCTTCAGCAAACCTGCGTATGGGTAGAGTACCTTCCAATGAACAACTTTGCAGTTCGGAGTTTCTGCGCAGGAACAGTCCTTCTAGGAGTTTTGAGCACAAGTCAGTTTTGACTCCAGTTGACTAGTCTGACTTGCAGAGTTGCAGACTTATGTGACTTGTAGAACTTAGTCAATTTATGGAACTTGCAGTACTTCAACTTGATAGACTTGCCAAATCTGACTGACTGTGTGTGACCTGGAGTTTGTGACTTGCAGGATTGATTTGCCTTAGAGGACTAAGCTTAATTGATTAAGCTTAAGACTTAATCAATAGAAAATGGCGTAGATCGGGGGGGGGGGGGGGGGGGGGGGGGGAGGGGGGGCGTTTTTTTATGCCGTCGCGAAAAAATCGGAGGTTCTCAGAGACCTCGCGGACCAAATTCGAAGCTTTTAAGCTTCTTAAGGCTTTTAAGCTTCACTATTAAGCTTATGAAAAGAATTAGCTATGGAGATTTCTCACTGTTTTTTTTTTCCCCACGACTTGATGAAGGAGATTTAGAAGTGGTCCTCCGCCTCTGTAGCCCGGTCCTTCGCGATCCAATAACAGAAACAGGGGTTCTTGATCGCCAGAAGTCTGCCTGTATCGACGGTTCGCGACGAGATTGACCGTAGAGCCCGATCGTTCCAGGAGCTCCGCCTTCGCACGAGATGGGTAGCGATTGGAAGCTCTTGATCTTAGCTCGGCTCTGATACCACTGGTGCGCAGATCGGACGCTGTATGCTCGCGTAGTGAATGCCGGAAGGTCCCCAAGAACAATGAACTCTACTTTTTGCACAAATTACAAGGTAAAAAGCATGAACGGCAAGAGCAAGAGACCAATTGGGTGCAATCTCCCCCCATGCCTTATGTGAGCGCTTCACAAAGCATGTATTTTTTATGTATATTTCATCTTCATGCTCAATAATAGCCCAATTTACAAAAATATAACAAGCTTTTAGCTTTTGAGTTTGCTTTAACACAAAAATAGGAATAAAGCTAATGGACGGTGCCCAAAGAGTCTGGCACGCCCAATACAATGTCCAAATAGAAATAACATAACCGTGTGCCCATGCGCATACAAAATAATAATAAATAATCGATGCCTCAATAAATAGGCATGACAAAATATAGGCGTGGCGCCTATCAGAATATAATCCATAAATCGAATACTCGTTATCCTCCAATGCTTTCCTCCGCCACTGCTGCTATCTCTACACATCAACTGAAGCATTCACAATCGTTAGTAAAATAATACAATTAAACCGACAAAAGTGAATACCTAGCAGTCTTCAGCTACATAAATAAATCAACTGGTTAGAAATAAATCCTAACCTTAATTTATTACGAGTGCGCACTCTAAACTCATAAACGTTTATTAATTTAATATGCATTTTGCGGAATCACCCGCTATGAAATCACCCATGTACACACTAAATTCATGAAACACCCGAAAAGGACAGGCATCCCCATCAACTTCTCGCACAAAGAATCCACTTTGTGTATGAGCCCCGGTCATCAAAGTTTACGGAATCCACCGTAAAACCTCACGGAATCCACCGTGAAATATGCCTCTTGGCATCACCCACATTCCCACAAAGAAATCCACACTTCTTTGGCTTGTTCTACATCAAGGAGCATGGACAGGGGATAGAGCTATTAAGATTGATAAGGGTAATGGGACCTACCCTCGATGCAAATTTGATCATGAAACCTCACGCATTTGTTCATACATTATAGGTACAACAAATATACATTGGACTTTCTCCATGTGATCATAAAAGCATTCCCCCCTCAAGGATTGACTTGGAAAGAGCTTCTTCTAGGAGAATCTAATAGCTTCCCTACTATGATTTGGTCCTTTATTAGAGCACATTTTCTTTGAATTATTTGGTGTCAAAAAAATGATGTTATTTTCAAAGATAATTTCCCTTTTAATATCGAGGGCCTAAAGTCTAATCTTCTTATGCAAGTGTAGAAAACAAAGCTAAGATGGATGCGACTAGCCAAGAACTCGAGTTGTCCAACATCTTGATCATTATCAAGGATGTTGCTAGGCATTATTGATCCACTCCTTCTGTTCTTTTACATAAGCCTTTTGTATTTTGGAACAAAGAAGCTTGTATCAGGTCTATCTTCTATACGGCTCTTCGTAGCCTCGTCTCTATAAGAGCCTACTACACTACTTGTTGCCAATAGAAATATAGTATCATGACCAGTTATATCAACAAATAGGGTCACTCTAGCCACTTGGCCTTGTTATGAACTTATATTTATTGACTTTTATTATTGCAGATTTTGTCTATTTGCGACATAATATATGACTTATTGTGCAAATGCATATGTACAATACACATTGCATCATGGCTAGTAAATAGATGGAAGGATATTAATGTGTTTTGTGTTGTGGTGAGCAAACAATTAGATGGAGTTAAAATGAATTGTTATTTTGGAGTGCACATTTTAATGTGTAGAATTTATGCACTTCAGAGCATGGAAAAATATTATCAGAGACATTATATTTTGTGTGCACCTATCAACACATGATTTTACATGTGCATATGTGCATATATATTTATTTGGATGTATTTATTAGAGAACATAAAATATTATTTTGTAAGGCTATTAGAATTGAGTGTGTTTTGATTTATTTGCACAAAAGCAAGTCGTGCAAGGTGAGAAAAAGCAAGAACTCAAAAATGATGTTTTCAATATATTTTGAGTATAAAAGCTAAATCTAATATTATAAATATATGCATGGGGGAGGTGCTCACACATGCATGGGGGGAGGTTATACCCTGTGCAAGTTTTGGATTTCTCTTCTCTTATGCAATTTGTTCTCTTCTTATTTTTCTTTCAATTATGCTATTATATGGTGAAGGCAAGCAACATTGGTATCAACGTGAGGTAATTGGTGGATGTACCAACATCAACTCCAAGACATACATCCAACTTGAAGGCTTCCCCATCATCACCATCAAGGGCACCCTTTATAATATAGTGGTTGCATGCTTTACACAATGGTTTCTGGCTCAAAGCTTGAAGTTTTCCAAGGGATTTTTATTTTCCAAGAACAGAAGATGGAAGGGACCTCTGAAAAGGGTAACTCTTCTTCATTCTCACCTTATTAACTTCCTAAAAATCCATGACTATGGGAAAACCACTACTCTAGAAGATGGAAGGGACCTCTAAAAAGGGTAACTCTTCTACATTCTCACCTTATTAACTTCCTAAGAATCCATGACTGTGGGAAAACCACTACTTTAGTGGTCTTGCCTAACTCTAGTGGTTTTGAGCCACCAGGGCAAAGAGACACATCAGACCCCAATGATAAGTTGATATTCATCTTTCATCTCTAAAATCACCTTCACATTGCCATGTTGGTCATCGTTTCTTCCTTCCCACATAGTCGAGCTATTGCCATTAACGTTGCAGGCACGCCTTTCAATTTGGCCTACTGTTGTTTATCACGATATATAAAGCTTTATAAGGTTTATAATCAAAGCTTCTTTCTTTAAAAAAAAATAAAATTCCTTGGGCAACAGTGGCCAACTGATTTATTGGCACTGAGAAGGGGGAGTAGTGTAAGGGTATGGGCTTTGTAACTATACCATGATGTTGGAGCCAGAAACACCTATATAGGGAGTAGTAGTGACTCTGAGCTTTGCTTGGCTTCCACTCTACATGTGATTCCCTATACTCAGTGTGGTGAACCCCCACATGTGCAATGTCACGAGGGTGTAGTCCTAAGATGTGCCTCAATGTTGTATCTTTTGATATCATGAATACAAAGATTCCTTATTGATATATCTTGTGTGCCATTCCGCTATGCCTTTTTTTGCCTCATGACAAGTTATGAGGCTTGAAGTCCCATGAAGGTTCGTAACACTTGGTTTAGGGAAGATCAAGGAAAAGATGAGACAAGAAAATAGAAGAAAAGAGATAGAAGAGCAAGTAGAGTTAGCTAGAAAGAAACTAAAAGAGAAAGAAAAGCTAGAGCAAGATATGAGGAAACAAATAGAAGAAAACAAGAAGAAGAAAGTTAGAAAAAAGATTCAGCAAGTAGAAAGAGACGGAGAAAACAAGTTAAAAGAACAAGTATGGAGAGCTAGGAAGCCAAAGGAAGAAGATAGGCAAGAACAAGGAGAGCAAGAAAAGATAGATCAAGGCAAGAAGGCCAAAGAAGAAAAGATAGAAGACAAGAAGGAAGAAGAAGAGAAAAAGATAGTGAAGGAAGAGAATGATAATGAGACGAAGCAGAAGGTGAAACCAAATGCCAAGAAATGGAGGCAGGCCACCAGAGCCAAGATGAGAGATAAGAAGGAAGATGCCTCCAAAACCCCCCAAGCTAAACTCATGGCTAAGGAAGAAGTGAACCAAGCTTTTGATCCAAGCCCATATCCCATCCCAGCCAACTCAGATCAAAGTAGGAACCTAGTGCACTTCATCAACAATGGAGTCATTGGCTACACCTTTGAGCCCGAAGAGGCAAATCCTTCGCAGTTTGGACAGAATGAGCCAGAGAACAAAGCTTCAAAGAAGGGAGAGCATGAGGGAGTGCTCACAATATGGTCCAATCAAGGTAACTTAGTTCTAGAGAAGGGAACCTTGCTAGTTAAGCCTTGGAGAACTCTCCAACTCACTCTTAAAGTGAATGTCTTTGGACTATGGAACCCATTGGGACCATACTCAATGTTGGTAAAGATTGAGATCTCGATATTCAGGCCGCAAGTAGTAGTGCAAGGAGTTGTCATCCCAATTCTATAAATCTGTGACACACCAAGCACCACACATATGGGCATCACCCCAAGAACTTCAAGGATACCACTGCTTTTGCAAACCAAAATCCAGTCTAAGTGTGATGACTTAGTCCATTCCCCTCCAAGAACTTCAACTCCAAATGAGGCTAAGAAGAGCCAAAGAGGTGCCATGCACCAAGACCGCACCTTGCGTGTGAGAAGGCAAGCTAAACCAACCGATTTGTCTAAGTTCAAAGCAAGCAAGAAAGATCGAGCAAGGAGGCCAAGGAAAACAGCCCAAGTTCTTGACTTGGAGATGAGGGCAAAGCGTCTTGGCAAACGAACCAAGAAACCCAAGTCTCCACTGGGTCCACTTCATTTTCTTCTCCAATAGAATTTCAGCATCAAATGCATCCAATGCACACTCTAACAAGCACTGTACATACCTACGCAGTCCATCTCTTGATGCTTCTCTCCATTTCCTGTCAAGACATCGATCAAAGCATACGAATCAATATCTAAGTCTGGAGCATCATACCTAGCATCCTCTATCTACATAGCCTCTGGTTCATGAACCAATTCATAGATTGCAATTGTGCATTGCAAATCATGTGCATCTAGTAAGTCACCAATCTCCCTCTAAGTCCCTGCATCAAGTAAAACATGACCTGCATATGGCTCTTCATATGCACTAAGAAAATTTGGATACTCTGCATATTCGAGGGTTGTCTTCTCCACTATTGGCTCTTCCAAGGCATTCACAGTATGGCCAACAATGCATCAATAGTCTCTGCCATCTCTCTTTTCTTCCTTGCATTACATAAAACAAGAGATGAATAGGTCTCCTCAACAACACTTCACAATTCTACATATGCATTGACCATCAAATCAGATCTTGGCTCATTCAAGATAACATCTCTAAGGGTACTCACAGCATCAAGAGTAGCAAAATAAACATAATCTGTGTGGTGACTTAAAGCATCAATAGACTTTGTAGAGACATTATCAATATGGCAACTCAAAGCATCATGAGTCACTACATAAGCATCCTCTGTAGAGCTAGTCACAATCTTAGTATTTTTAGCATAGGCATTCATTGCATAAGTGCTAAAATCCTTAGTAGGCTCATCAAAAACATCCATAGCAAAGCTACGCTCAGCCTTGGTAGTAAGTAGAGAAACCTAGCCAAAATCCAATGCTTCCTCTATAAGTTCATCATCCTCTGGTTGCATCTGCATCCTTATCTCTTCCTCTTTCCACCTCCTTTGTTCTTCCTCTTCCTTTTTCTCCCATTGTGACGTTGATACTTATATGTTGCAACAAGGCTCCCACATAAATTCTCAAATTTCATCCAAAATTCGTAAGTGACATAAGTTACATGTCCAAGCTCACTCATCTGTACATTGGAATCCATCACTTGCTGTATATTTTGCATACAAAGCATATGTTCATCCCTAGAATTGTTCTGTGTTTCCAAGGACTTATACATTGCTTGAGCCTCAGACATATAACCAGAAGTTGTATCCTAACTACATCATCTATGTACCTAAGGTCAAGTAGTTGTTTAAGGTACTCCATGACCTGCACTATATCTTGCACAAAAAGTATCTGCACATCTACATCCATACCTGCATCCATACATGACTCTTCACCCTAGCCTTCACATCAGGTTCACTAAAGATGTCGGAGAGTTACACGCTCGATGGAGGCCAGAAGATGCAGGGTCTTGTGAAGCAAGCACAGCAAGGCAGGAGTTGCTACCTATGAAATATAAGAACGAAAGCTAGAAAACACCAGAGTATTCATGCTTTGTCAGAACTTGTGAGCAATTCAATACACACAATACATACTCTAGGCAACTGGCCTATAACTCGACTCCTCTCTTGGCAATCGCTCTCAAGAGAACACTGACTTTGGTAAAACACACATCAATTCAGCTTTCCTAGCACATGGCACAAATACAATCTGGTTAACTACATAGTCTCCTCTCATTTCATAGTGAATCACATTGATGCATGATAACATCTTCAATAGGAACATCTAAGGGACCTTCCACTACTTCAAGCTCAAGGTTTCATGAGTACAAACCTTTCACCCTTCTAGAAGGCTAAATCAAATTTTATATAGTTTATCTTCACTGTCATACAAAAGAGATCAAGCTCTTAGCATTTGGAAACTTCATGTTGAATATGCTAGAAAGAAGCTACTTAATTGTTACCTCAATGTTGTGGTTTCAATTTATATAGAAAAGGTTTGTGAAGAAGAAAGATCTTGGCTCCTTAACAAGATGTAGTTGTCACTATGCTTTTATTTGAAAATATTACTCTCTATGAGATGTGCGGGTTGTTGCATGCTCAACATAAGTGCTAGTAGCAAACAAAGCACCTAAGCAAAAGCTCCCATAGTTCTCCCCTTATGGAAGGATGCACACCCTTAGAAGATAATGCACTAATTTTTAGGTACATCAGCAAAACCTAGAAGATAAGAAGAGGAGCTTTTACACCTCCTTTTCTCTATATCAAAACCTTCAAGATATTGAGGTGACTTTGCCCATCAAAGGTAGCTCTCCACATCTTCTTAGTTATGGTTTTGCCAGCTTTGAGATGAAACCTTAAGGCCGCGTTATCTGTGCTATTTGCATGAAGCTTTTAGTAAATATGTGGGTCATCCATATCAAATGTCTAAAATGATCACTATTATTTGATTTATCAAAGACTTGAGGTAGGCAAGCACCACACTTGGTTTAATGAGAGTGAGAAATGAGGGGGAGCTAAACATATATCTATTTGCTCATAATGCATAGTCTCACACTAGCCCCTTGAAATAGTGTTAAAGCGGTTCTAAGACTCGACCCTAGAATGGTCATGATTTATGGCCCTTTCCTAATTTCTGGGAGAAGCCATCCAAGTAATCGGGTATACCTAGCCATATGACGATTTCATCAAGAAGATCGTCCATCCCCTTCCCATTTTTAGATATGGCATATTTTATCATGCTACTCGCCCTATGAAATACCTAAAGACAACTTCATCAATTAATCTTTACACTGGATTTGTTGTCACATTCTTTGGTATGAAGATAAAAGTACTTCTTTGGAAAACATGATATTTACATTATTATTGTCATAGTTACAACCACTCTAAAGAGAAAATCCAACCCAAAACCAATTTGCTAACCTACCTTGTTTATCTTGAGCCTTCAAATGCTAGTCCGACTCCCTTCCTTCCTACCTAAAATCAAGTGTCGTTTTGGAGTTGAACTCCTATTTCGTCACTTGATTTAAAGCATGCAAGAACTCAAAGCTTGAATTCTTTGTCTCGACAAAACATAACCAAAGTGTGGGAGCTCTCACTCAATTGCCAAGACCCATAGACTGCTTATTGTTTCAAGCGTTTCAAGTCAAGTGCAATGGCTACCTCTCACATAGTCATATGTGCTCTCACACCTACGAGTGTAGTGAGCTTACCTCCATGATCGATTGAGTTTCCTCCTCCCCCAAGCACTCCGATAGCTCCATAATCCAAGGTGCAAGCTCAATCCTCAAGCTCCAAGCTCCATGCTCCATTGCCACACGTGAGACAAGAGGAGAAAATAGAAAAGAAGAAGAAGAGAGGAGAAGATGGAGAACTTCTTCACCACGGTCCCTCACCCTCACACACTTGCTCCCTCACACTCCCTCTCTCAATCACAGGCTCAAGTAAGCAAGCAAGAAGAAGAAGAAGAAGAAGAAGAAGAAGAAGAAGAAGAAGAAGAAGAAGAAGAAATCTAGTTTTTGCCACACATAAGAATGATCTTCTTCATTCACTTTTTGCCTTTTTATGCATGCCCTCCTCCTCTTGGGATGCCCATCCCTTTTCACATGATCAACCATTTTAACCTAGGTCCTCTTTCCTTATTCCTTCCTAATTTCTTAGTTCCTTCACCCATGCATGTCTACATTTACAAATTGCATACGAGGTAGCCTCGCATTCTTTTACAAAATATACTACAATGCACCCAGTGCTTTCCTTGCTAGAATATTCGATGCACTTATTATTATGTGCTTCCTTTTACATTTGAGGCTTTTCTTGCATTTGTCTGAGCTTACCTTTCTCTTCCATTTTTCTTGCCTCTCCTACATTTGTCTGAGCTTGCCTTTCTCTTCCATTTTTCTCATCTTGGGCTATCTTTTATTTCTGACTTTTTGAGGCTTTTTCGTCTTGGACTTCTTTTTGGGCTATAACATATCCTAATTTAAGCTAGCAACTAAATAATATAACTAAAATAACTTTTTCTAAGAAAAACATGCTTATTTAGAAAATATAAAATTTTTAAATTAAATTAGAATGATAAATTAATAATTATTTTAGATATTAAATAATATTTTTAATGAATTTATAATAATAAATTTTAAAAGATTTTATTTGTTATTTTATTTTTATCATTTTTTCTTAAATTTTAATATTATTTGAGCTATACTTCTACTTTAAAAAAATTAAAATACTAAGAAAATACAATAAGGTTTATTTTATTAATTTTTAAAGGATTTCTTATAGTTAAAGTCTTTTTTTTTTGCATTTCTATATACCTTTCGATGGATGAGGACAGTTCAATATTGCATAGAAGTTGGGAATCGAACGTAGGCACCTATGCTCATAGTGGTGAGTACTAACTTTTCAAGCTATCATAAGAGTAATTTTAATTTTAAGATAAGTTTATTATGACTTTAGACATTATATTGACTATTTTTTAATAATAAAGAATGAAATGTTATACCTTAGTCATATTAATTGTCAAAATTTTGGCATCATGGCTGCTTGAGGGTCTTGTTATATTGATGTATCGGCAAGGGGCCATCGTGGATGGGAAAAATAAGAAGGAAATGTTTTTGAGATAGGGGGACAGTGAATAGCATCTAGCTCCTTTGTGTAAAGTTTCCTCACCTCTAACTCATGAATATTGCTCCCTCAATCACTCAAAGAGTTAACTCATTGTTCTTGTGTATTGGAAATGAGAAGAGGGGCTCTCCTTTACATAGTTTTATGTGAGAGAGGGGGTAGGGGGAGAGAAAGGGATTCATCTTTTTATAAGGTTTAGGCAAGAGGGAACTATTTCCATTTTATGACAAAATAGATTTTTTTGAAGAGAATGAAAATTTTAATTAGTTTATTGCAAATTGATTTACTTAGTTTTTTCATTTTGAGAGAGAGAGAGAGAGAGAGAGAGAGAGAGAGAGAGAGAGAGAGAGAGAGAGAGAGAGAGAGATATTTAATCTATTTTTAACAAAAATGAACAGTGAATAAAGCTTGAATTAAGTATATTTTGACTATTGAAAATTTAGAATTGTTGGGTTTATTACACACATCCACATGTATTGATATGCAATGTATGGTGCATAGTGCACACATGCACAACATCCACATACAATGCATCTTTATGCACTACATCCCACACTAGTGTGCATCGTCATACACTAACCTATCTTTGTGAATATGCATATACACACATATGTTTGTGCTTATATTCCCATGCATATAGAGGGATGTATACTTGGGCACTCATTGTGTCTCCTTGTTTTTCTCTCAACTACCACTTGCCTTGTTTGCAATGGAGGGTCAATAGATAGGAGGAAGAAGGAATGAGGTGCCTTGTAGTTCCTTATGCACCATCCTACCATCCCACACATAGAACCTTGCTCTTAGGATGCATCACACAAGGGTCCCATCCTAGTGCACATACCGTGTACACTAACACCACCATCATGCACTACACTTGGTGCATTGTACCTCCACATAGCCACATGCACTATGCACTAAACTAGTGCATTAGTGCACCCTAGTGCACATACATAGTGTTGAGGTGCATTAATGCACCATAGCACACACACACACACAACTCTCCACCCTAGTGCGCTCCACCTAATATATTACACATAGTTCATTGCAAGAACATTGTATCTCCTCATATATAACCCAACATATAAGGCCACTGTTGCATTATATCTAGTCATTCATCTTGGCGCACTACACGGTGCACTAATGCACACATTAGCACACTGTGTAGTGCACATAGACTAGTGTATACGATCATTGGTGCACCTACTAACAAGTAGCTACACTAGTGCACTTGCTTATCTCCACCCTATTGTAATGAAGGAGACGTAGGAGAGAGATGGAGAGAAGGGAGAGACTGTAGAGAGGAGAGAGAATGAGGGAGAAGATGAGAGAGAAGACTAGCAAAAAAGAGAGAAAGACAAAAGAAGGGAGAGAAAGAGAAGGGAATTGATAATTGATAACTAATGCCCTAATTCGGTCTCTCAACATCTTAAATACCCCATTAGTGTAACTAGGTATTCCCATACTAACCCCATGTCCTACCCATCTATCCCCACTCTTTTACATTCCATCCCAAGCTTGAAGGTTTTTGCCCTTTAAAAAAAAAAAGAGGACTTATTGGTGGGTGTGGTTCACAGGGGGAGGGGGGTTACAAAGGGTACTACTTTGTTCAGCATTTCAAAGGATACAAATGTATATAGGATGCATACAACATGTGCAAGTTGATAGCATATGAGTTTGGCCACCAATTCTTGACAAATTGGGGCTAAGAAATAGTGGACAACATGCTGTCCTAAATAGGCCTACTGGAGAAAATTGGTCATAACTTCCTATGGGCAGCTTCGATTGAGGCATGTGACATGTCAAAATGAAGCTAGTGAAGAAGCATACTTTTAGCCCATATAGGTGACACTTGACTGTCATTAATGCAAGGTAAAAACTATCCTAAAATAGTGTGCTATCTGTAAGTTGTGTGTAGTGCCTAGGGCAATGTTAGCTAATCCTCAGTCAAATTTGCAACCTTGAAGTAGGGGAGGGCTACACTAGTGAAATATTGATCGAGGTAGGGTTTTTCCAAACCCTTTCTTCTCCTAGGATCAAACAAATAATGTACATGGTAAGCATCATGAGCATAGGGGTCATCCATACAAGCATGAGTCTTCACACTACCACTAGGGTTAAAAGGATAATTGTGATCCAATGCATCCACTGTATCATATAAGTGATTCACGGTGTCATCCTCAAACATTGGTTGTAGCGCAATATCCACAATGACCTGCACCCTAGCATGCACTGACTCATCCACAAACTTGCTAGGAACCACTGTGCCATGGAGGAGAGGAGTAGATGTATGAGATTGTAATCACTACTGCATTCACTGCATCAACCCCTAGGCATTGCATGTCCATGAGCCCCAGTTTTGTAGCTAGTATTGGATAGTCAAAGTTTAGGGTTCCAATAGCATGGCATGGTCACATTACAAGCTATTTACACCAGTTGGAATTTCATGCATGCTCATTAGACTCTTCCTTGTTTGTGTTAGCCAAAGAAGGTGATAAGGTCTTGATTATTCTATATGTTGATGATCATCACGGCCAAAAAAAGCTTAAAAAAGGCACTTTTGTTAATCATGAGATTAAGAAAAGGGCCAAAGAGAGTTTTCCATGTGTGCAAGAATATGGTATTATTGTCTCCTCCTTTTTGGAGATAGTAGAGTCCACTCTATGGTAAAGATGTTATGAAGTTAATAATGAATTTTTTGAAAATCAAGAGCTTTTTGGGGCCCAATATATTTTCATTAGTCTTCTTAATATTCCTTTTTAGTTCATTTGCATTTCTCGGTGAGCTTCTTTCTGTGCTCATTTGCCTTTCTTGGTGAGCTTCTTTGTTTGTGAATTTAACCTAAGTATGACATCCAAAAGGTGCCCTTCTCATTTAGTAAACTCCTACACCATCTGAAGCCAAGGAGCTAATGGAAATTGGGAGCCCAAAACCTTTTGCATAAATGATTGGGTTACCATGTTGGCCTCTTGCAAGGGCTCTTACAAGGTGAAAAGAAGAAAACAAGAGGATATAAAATATGACTGGAAGGGACGTATCATTGCTTTAAAAACTACGCATGAAGGGCGGTTTGTCAAAGTGCAACATGTTTACATGGCCAAGAATATGCACTTGCCTCCAAACAAATGTGTTTGTCAGCAAACACATTCTAAGTCTTGAGTTGATAACATATGTGATATTTTTTTCATTTAAGCAAATACTAATATCAAATTCTTGGTTGTAGATATATTTCCATCAACAAGTACTAAATGGCAACATGTGAAGAGCTTAAATGGAACCTTCCATGCGATTCATAAGGCATTTGCAGACATTATCTATGATTATGAGAAATTGGGTTCTTTTTAGTGAGAGAAGGGTTTTTATATATTATGCATAGTATGTGGTTCCCTGTAGAGAAGGTACATACATATTGAGGATTTGCCATTGCCAAGTCTTTTATCTCTAAATTAGGAGATTCGTTTGATAAGGCAACAATGCACAATTTTAAATTCAAAATATGTCAAGATATTCAAAAGTCCATGACAATTGGAAGGATCTCAAGAAAAATATGCTTGTCGTGGTTTATACCCTTGCATATCTTTGTAGCCTACTTCAAAATAGCAAATTCACAAAGGACAAAGGTATCTTGGCTAAGTAGAGATTTTGCAGAAGAGGAACTAGACAACATTATAGGAAGGCTTTGGAAATCTAGAGAGTATGACCATAAGGGCGATACCATGAGGTATATTGTATACCTCCAATCCTTGTCTTTGTGTTATAACATCACATGACAAACTCTTGTTTTGGGCTTCGATTATAGGAGATACAAACTTAAACTAGGCATTTGGATTCCCTTGGATTTTGATATAGATTCTCGAGGAGTCCACCTTATATAGAACATGTAAGATACCACCTAAGTTTAAAAGAAAATGTATTATATTTAGTAAAATTTACAGGATTATATTTATAAAAGGGGTTTTCAAATTGCAATTTGAAAAAAATCCATAAGTTTAGTAAAGTAAAAGGGGTTATTTTAAGGCCTTATAGCATGTAAAGAAAAGGTGTTTCTTAATATCCTTTGAATGCACATTATATAGATGATTTCTTTTAGGTGGACTCCCTGGGTATAGATTGCACGCCCTTCAAACTTAAGGTGCAAGTTATAGCATATGAAGAAGAAAAGGAGGTAAATGTCACTTCCAATTAGAGTCTTAAAAATGTAAGGGATACCTTGGAGCTGCTAGATAGTACATCCCCTGGATATAAGTTCAAAGTCAATGGTAAAACAATTAGGGAAAGAGCTGAACGTTGTTTCTCTTGCATGAGTTGCTTGCCTCCCAAATTGAAAGTTTTGAGCCATAAACATGAGCGAATAAGTTGAATCAGTTATATTTAAGTGTAAAATTTTGGATATGTTATATTCTCCTCCCCTTAAATAAATTAAGATACTCAATCCAAGTTGTATCTTCTTTAAGAAGTCTTCTCATGAGATTAGATATTCTCATAAATCTTGAGGGATTTTCCTCGATTTCCAAGATCTTATCGGGTTGGACTTTAAGGATTCCTTGGGTTGATATTACAACCTATTCATCAAGGATGTGTTCTTGGCTGGGGAACATAGGGTCCTCAATCATTAGGGTGTTTAGGAAGACCTTGCAACTAAGAGCATTAGCTATCACATTTTCTTTGCCAAGATGATATTAGATATCAAAGTCAAACTCTTGTAAGACTTCTAGTCGGTCTTCTTGGGAAAACACATGACCCACTGTAATAATCCTAGCATCAATGATTCAAATTCTTAAGAGAAGTCAAGGAGCTTTAGTATTGGAGCAATAGTAAAGCATTCATTTAGTTTATCAAAACTCTTCTGCTTAGTGGGGTTCCATATTATGTTGGTTTGCTTCTTGAGAAGTTTAGTCAAGAGAGTGGCAATAAGGGCATAGTCATTGATGAAAATACAGTACCATCTTGTGAGCCATAGGAATCCTCAGATTTCTTAGACACTCTCATGAGAAATACCCCTCACTTTTGTAGGATCAACCAAGATCTCCTTAGCTAAAACAATAAATCCTATGTACTCGATCTTCTTTTGGAAGAAGGCACATTTTCTCTTCTTTGCATAGAGCTTATTTTCCCCCGAGGTCTCAAGGATGACTACTAGGTGGTTTGGAAGGTCTTTGTCTTCTTTGGAATAGGTTAGGATGTCATGAAAGAATACAATGATAAATTCATCGAGGTACTATCTAAATATGTCATGGACTAATTTGGTAAAAGTAGTTAGTGCATTAGTTAGCCCAAAGGACATTAATTTGAAATGGTCATACATCATGTTAAAAGCACTTTTTGAAATATCCTTGTCCTTAATCCAAATTTGGTAGTAGCTTAACCTTAGATTAAGTTTTGTAAACAACATTACTCCCTGAAGTCTATCAAATAACTTATCAATCTGTGGTATGGGGTACTTAGTTTTGATGGCTACTTGACTCAACCCACGATAATTGATGCAAAGCCTCAAAGCTCCATCCTTTTTCTTTTGGAAAAGTATGGGTACTTGACTCAACCACAATAATCAATGCAAAGCCTTAAAGTTCCATTTTTTTTCTTTTGGAAAAGTATGGGAGCACCCCATGATAAGTTGCTAGATCGGAGAAAACTTTACTCTAAGAGTTGTTTGAGCTTCTTTTTTAATTCAATGGCCTCAGGAATAGACATTTTATAGAGCCTCTTTTCTACACACTCAAATCCTAGGATTAATTTAATTTCATGATCTACATCACAACTATACAAGGTAGTTGAGTTAAATATTTAGGAACATGTATGCATATTCCCTAAGCCATACAATCCTTTAGGGTTTAGAGGTGGGTCTATCTTACTTAATTTGATTAAATAAATGGATAGACCCTTCCTTAGACCCTTAATTAGCCGACTTGCCTTTACTAATTGTAATTTGGGTTTCCCTATCTTTCCCTAAGCTTGAACTAATGTTCCATCAATGTTGTCAAATATAATTATTCCTTCCCCACAACGAATACTTATCTAATTAGGACCTAGGAAATCCATATATAAGAGACAATCATATCTTCCCAAGAATAAAACCTTAAAACTTGCCTTTGTGTATTGATTTTCTTAGTCAAGCTCAACATTTTTATGATTTGATTTGAGCAAACATTTTTTCCATTTTCTAGTTCGACTACAAGTTTCCTTATAGGTTCTAGTTTCAATCATAATTATTAATGGACTTATTAGGAGACATGAATGAATGAGTAGCTCCACAATTAATAAGAATTCAAAAGGGTTTACCTTGGTACTTTACAAATACTTGCATAATGGCGAATTAGTATTCGACCTCTTGATTATTGATGGCCTCATGGATAGTACCCCTCTCTAATTCCTCATAGAGGGTAGGATCCTCTTCTTGTTCTTATCTAGCAAGGAAATAAGCTTAACCACCCATTCCTCATCCCCATCCCTATCCTCTCCCTTTGTTCTTGAAGTTTTCCCCAGATGGAGAAATATGAGGAGGATTAACATTGTTTGTTTGTGCCCTGAACATTTGGCCTTGAAGTGACCTAACTGGTTGCATCTAAAGCAATAGGGTTGGCCTCCTTTATTGGGATTTACAGGTGAGGTTTATTGGTGTTCTTGGGGTTGAGACAACCCCAATTTTGATTTTCTATCTGAAGATTGATCCCTAGCTCTCTTTGGATAAGAAAGTTTATAGTTAAAAGTGGAGAGTAGCCCAAAAATTCTCTCTTGAAAGAGATTCTATCAAAGGTTGAGCCCGTTGCAACACACCTTCAAGGTTAGAAGCTTTCATAGCCTTTAGTTACCCATTTAGGGGTGGATTTAAGCCTTGACAAATGTAAACTACTTATTGTGTTATTGTCGTTTTGGGGGCAATGGAGGGGGGCACCTTTGGAGGAAAATGAAACAGGAGTAGTTCGGCCTTATTGCCTTAAATTGAAGAACTCATCCATTCTATGAATTTGGTAGGCTGGGGAAAGGTAACTTCATTGGACAGTTGCCTTGATCTGTTCCCAAGTTTAGGATATCTCAGTAACAGCCTTCTCACAACACCATTATTTCCACCATAATTGAGCTTCTCTAGTGAGACATAACTAGCCAATCATAGCTTGATTGGCTACACTCATCCCATCCACTGCCATAGAGAAGTAGTGTTCCATTTTGTGGATCCATGTCTCGACATTTGTTTCTACCTTTAAGCCTTCACCAATTAAACTGAGGTAGTTTAACTTGGTTTAATAGAATTATTTTTCTTACTGATCGATTAAGGAAACTTGTGGTAGGGGTACTCAAAATATGTAAAGTAACCTTAGACAATATTATTCATGAAAAGATTATGCACGCCATCAAAAGGTGAATTTTTATTGCTTCAATATATACCGTATGTAGCTTTTTGAAAAGAGCTTTTGACAAACTATAAAAAGGCTTTTAGATATGAAACATGGCCACTTGCATTTCTCTTTATATTGGAGGTTTCTCATGGACTATAAGAAGTTAACAGTGGCTTGGTTATTTGGGAAATCCCTTGACAATGTAATCATTTCATTTTTGTCTACTTAGGTGAGCGATTCTATCAAGAGGTAAGATGTTGGTAACTCAATCATAGATATATCAATCTTGATGGATACTTTGATAATTCACAATTATAATGGGTTTTTACTTGTATCTCTTCAAACAAAAATATCATGATAAGTTTGAGTTCTTTCATCCCTCAAATTCTTTTAAGCTTTGTTTCAAGATAGACTAATCTTTCTACATCAATAAAGCGATAAAGCAATAGTCTCCATTTGGCAACTAGAGGTTTCATCAAGCATTTGGGGATCATTCAAGCCTTCATCAAACTAACAAAAGGTATTCCTATTCAATTCTTAAATTAATCCACTCATGGAATGCATTGTTTACTTGATTCATGTTGGATTTAATCAATGAATTAGAAGCTCTTGATTGAAGTTTCAACACTATAGTCATTCCAATTGATTGATAAGATTGCTCACTCTAATCCATTGATTTGTTAATGATTGTTCATTCATGGCAAAAATATATCATAATCCATTGTAAAAGGGTAAGTCAGCACTACGTCATTGCATGGTAAGACCCTCTTCCATTCATTTTGCCAATTTTCAATTCTCTTGCTTTTCATGTAAAGAGTTGAATGAAAAATTTTAGTAATGCATATCATGCTGATTGATTAGAGTAGTATGACATTGCCATGTTGATATTCCCACCGAGGAAAAAGGTGGATGCCAGGGGAGATAGTGGGACAATAGAGAGGTTACCCTCCCCCACTATTAAAGATCCCAAAGGGGTGCAACCAACCAACCACCTGGGGGAACTTTGTCCACCTCCCAATGATTTGGACCTCGTGCAGGGAGCCTGTCATGCCTTTTATCCCTCACAGAGGTACAATGAGTGGAAAATTGAAGATTGAAGCACTTTCAAAGACTCAAGTACCTTGAAGATCAAAATAGGGTGAAATAGGGGATTTACAAGGGATTGTAGGGTATATATAGGCCATTACAGGTACCATCTTCATCACTGAGGTACAACTCTAGGTACTATAGGTTACTCATAGGTCCTATCTAGCTTTCTATAGGGTTTGGTAGCCATTAGGCACTACCATTTTTCTCTCACAAGTGGAAACATGGTACTTACAGGTTAAAATAGGGTGCATGCCTAGACGATTCAGCCTTAGAGATTGAATTGCAGAATTTTCAGTCCTAAACTTATTATGACGTGCTATAGCTTATCTTGAAGAGGGCATTCTTGGCTCTATTTTGATTTTTTTTTTTTGGAAATTGAAGTTTCCTAGCTCAAGTTATAACCAATTTTATGATAGGTGCAAGACTACAATACTATGGTAGGTCATAGGGAAAGATTAAGGCACCCAGGATGTGTATGCTCAACAAATAAGAGATTGTATGCTAGAAAATACACCTCAATAGAGCCTTGAAGAGCTTCAAATACAAGGATAAATTAGTGCACTAAATAATACGATGTGTGAACATGAGAATAGACATGCTCAAAGGCATATGGAGCTATTATCTAGAGTGGAACAAATGGTATTGTCTACTAATCAAATGAAGTTTTCCATTGAGAAATTGGTGGATTCCACTATCCAAATAAATGATTTAATTGATAAATTAGTATAATCCAGTGCTCAAATGATGGCTTCATTCTCCCAATGGATGCAAATGCAAATGGGAACCAAGGAAGCTTAGGAGAAAGCTCATTCAAATAGGAAACCTTTAATCTCACTTCAACCACCTAATCAAAATGGTCAAGGTCATGGTATCATTGGACAAATGGGTATTCCCAATAGTCAACATGAAGTAGGTGAGACTTCACAAAGGCATGATAACTATTTGGGTAGTTTGAATGGTGCTAATTCCCAAGCTTATGGGATGAATTCCCAACCTCCAAGAGGTCCTCTACCATCGGGAAGGTTTCACACTAGTTCTTAGCCACCTATTGGAAGAGTACCAACTTATTTTGGAGGCTCAATGTCTACTAATCATGAGAAATCTATTTTGGGATATCAACCATTTCATGAAAGGGAGTTGAAGGATAAGATCATTTTGGCAAACTACAATGGGCAATCATCTTCACCATCAGATCTAGAGGAATGGATTTCAAAATTAGAATCCTATTTTGATATATTCTCTAGAATTGATGATATGAAGGTTCATTTTGCATCTTTACATTTGGAAGGATTTGCACATACTTGATGGAGATACATCAAGAAAGAGAACATACTTGTAAAGAATCGGGATGCATTCAAGACAGTTATGGCTGAAGTCTTTGTCTTTCTTCTTGAAAAAGAGAAATTGGCACTGAGATGGTATGAATTAGAGCAAAGAGGCCTAAGTGTACAGGGTTATATAAATCAAGTCCTCAACCTTATCATGTATATAGAGAGCATTAGTGATGAGGCTAAACTCCACAAGTATATGTATGGTTTAGATCCTTCTTTATCAGCTGATGTTATGGCGCAAAACCCTACCAATATTTTGAAAAAGAGAAATTTCAGCCTAGTTGTGGATAGCCAAGGATAGTTTTAAAATAGAGACAAGTTGGTAATATTTATGGCAGCAATCATGCACCAAGTGGAAGCCTAAGACTACTAAATTATCCAGTGTTCAATGCTTCAAGACCTCAAAGCAATTCAGGATAGCAAACAGTCCAAGAGTGGTTTTTAAACAATGGGATAGCAAGTTTAGATCTACTTCAATCAATATGAATCCAAAGTCTATTCCTATGGACCTTTGCAAAGAAAGGAAAGAAATAGTCTTATGCTTCAAAGTGGAGAAAAGTATACAGATGATCATGCAACAAAGTGTGTATACAAAAATGCAAAAGCTAAGTTTCATAATATGTTAGTCTTTGAAGATTAAGAAGATAACACTAATGAGGTCAATGCATTTGTAACTACCATTGAAAATGAGGATGTTGAGGAGAAAGTTGGGTAAGAATATTTTTATGATCCTATTGACACTTTTCCTTTTGATCTTAGTGGTAGTGTTCCTTTTGATCTAGGAGGAACTCATGATGAGTTGTTTGCTACTACTAGTTGTTCCATTTCCATGGATGCTTGGACAGGATCTAAGAGCCCTAATACACTTCGTATGAAGGGTAATATTCATGGGAAAGATGTGTTTATCTTGATAGATAGTGGTAGTACACACAATTTTGTGAATAAGACCATTGTGGATAAATAGAATTGTCTTTCCACCACTGATTTACAATAGCCTACAAGAGTTCAAATAACCAATGGTGAAGAAGAAATCATCACTCAAATATGCCGACAGGTTTCTTTACAACTGGCTGAAAATTTTGAAGCAAAATTAAACTTGATAACTTTGGAAATGGGGCCCATAGATTCTTGTACTCTGATGTGATTGGCTAATGAAATTGAGCAAACTTACTATGGATTTCTCACAGCTATATATGGAGTTTATCTTTGATGTAGAGCTCATCCATTTATAGGGGATCTCTAGTAAATCAGATTTTTAGCTTATCACCATTTAACAACTCATGAAGGAGTACAAGAGGCACTCATATTTTTATTTTGCACCTAAATAAAGAGGTTGAAGATCAGTCAAAAAATTTAGCGAATCATATAGCTTTGAAATCTCTTCTTGAGGAGTACAAGGATTTGTTTGAAGTACCTACTTCATTGCCTCCTAAGAGAGCAGTAGATCACCCAATTGATTTGGATCTCAACTCAAATCCAATTAATAAGCCACCCTAAAGATTGTCCAAGTGTGAGCATGAAGAAGTAGCCAAGCAAGTCAAGGAGCCTCTTGAAATGGGATTCATTGAATCTAGTTCTTCACCTTATGCATATTCGGTCTTGTTATAGTGAAGAAGAAAGATGAACCTTTTAGGATGTGTATTGATGATAGGGATTCACGCAGTCAAGAACAAGTACCCGATACCTAGAATTGATTATTTGCTTGATATCAAGGGGGCTAGATTCTTTACAAAGATTGACTTGAGGCCAAGGTATCATCATATCCATATGTGAGAGAGTGATGAAATCAAGACTACCTTTAGGATTGATCGAGGGCTAAATCATTTTCTAGTGATGCCATTTGGGCTTATTAATGCTCTAGCTACCTTTTAGAGTTTGATGAACAAGATTCCATAGCCTTTTCTCTTTCAATTTGTCCTGGTCTACTTTAATGAGATTTTGATTTACAACAAGACTCTTTAGGACTATTTACTACACATAAGAAAGCTTTTGATGTATTGAGGTAGCATCACACAAACTGAGGTGGAGAACTTGGACATATTGTCAGTGAAAAAGGGATCCAGGTTGACCCTAAGAAGGTGCCGTGAATTAAAGATTGGCCAACACTTACTACCACTACTTCACTTAGAGGGTTTCTTAGTCTATCTTCATTTTATCACAAATTCATTAAGCATTATGTGGCTATTGCAAATCCTTTGACTAACATGTTGAAGAAGGAAGCTTTCTTTTGGGGTGCACTTGTTGCTGATAGTAGCTTCAACCAGTTAAAGAAACTCCTTACTTATACTCCTATTCTAGTATACTTGGATTTTTTGAAAGAGTTTACCATATAGTGTGATGCTAGTGGTCGAGGCATAGGGGCTGTTTTGTCATAGGAACATGGAGTGATTGCCGTTGAAAGTTGCAAGCTTACAGATAAGGAAATGGCTATGAATGTCTATGACCAAGAGATGTTGGCTATCTTACATGCAATAAAAAAATGGCACCATTATTTGCATGGAAGCCACTTTAGAGTTCAAAGTGATCACAAGGTCCTAAAATATTTCCTCATCAGTCCAATCTTACTCCCAAGTAGCATAGATGGATAGCTACATTGCAAAATTATGATTTTAACATCTCTCATATGAGAGGAAAAGACAATGTAGTGGCTGATTTTCTTTCTCGTATGTGAGCATGTAAAGTTTTAGCTATGAGTGAGCTACATAGTGACTAGATTGAAGAATTACATGAAGCCTATCTTTTGGATGAAGAGCTTAGCCATATTTTTCAGAAATTATAGCAAGGTCTCATGGAGGAAAACTCACATTATGAGCTTAAAAATGATTTAATATGGTTAAATGAAAAGATTGTTATCCCTCTACTTCTTTTTTTACACGGAAAATTATGGAGGAGTTGTATTCTTCACCTTTATCTACACACCTTTTTTTACACGAAAAATTATGGAGGAGTTGTATTCTTCACCTTTATCTACACACCTTGGAATTTTTAAAACCTATGATAAGATCAACAAAAGCTTTTATTGTAAAGAATTGTGGAAAATTGTCAAAGATTTTTTCATGAAGTGCACGCCTTTTAGTAGAATAAGGACAGCACCCATAAGCCATGTGGTTTATTGTAGCCATTGCCTATTCCTACAAGCAAATGGATGCACATTGCCATGGAATTAATTATTGGCTTTCCTACTACCAAAAAGGGATGGAATAGTATATTTGTGGTGGTGGATAGACTCACCAAGGCAGCCATTTTATTTCAGCTAAGACCCAGTTTACTACTTCACAAGTGGCTAGTCAGTTTATGGAGTGGATTTTTAGATTACACGGATTATTGTAGGTGATTGTTCATGATATAGATACAAAGTTCATGAGTAACTTTTGGTAGGTAGTATTTACATCCATGGGCACTAAATTGGCTCCTTCTACAGCCTATTAATCCACAAACTGATTGATAGATAGAAAGGGTAAACAAGTGGTTGGAGACTTATTTTTGCCATTGCTGTTATGATGTGTAGAATTCATGGGATTATTGTTTGCACTTGCCTGAGTTTGCCTACAATAACTCCACTTATACTAGCATTGGAGTTTCACCCTTTGAGGCTATGTATGGATATAAGGTGCCCTTACTACCCACAGTCATTTTCAATGAGAAAATCAATCCTCATCATGGGAAAGAAGAATCGAAAAGAATGCAGACTCTTCTTCAATAGTGTAAGATGAATCTTAGGGAAGCCCAAGATCAGATGAAGATGTATGATGCATATGAGAAGAGGCTACCCTTAGAGTTCCAAGAAGGAGAATTAGTTTTTCTGAAAGTGCCCAAGTCTCATTATTCTACCTTGAAGGATGGATCTAGTAACAGGCTTGCTCTTAGGTTTTATGGACCCTATATGAACTTGAAGTGCATTGGAGACTTGTCATATAGATTGGAACTACCCTCTTCCACTAAGTTTCATAATGTATTCCATGTTAGTCAGTTCAAGTATTTCTATGGTGCTCTTGTTGATACAATTAATGAGCTACCACCTATTGATGAAGAAGGTCTTATGTTCAGTACATCCCTGAGGTTGTCATATGTTAGCATGAGAAGAAGCTTCGTTCTCAATCATTGAATATTTGATTAAATGGAGAGGTTTTCCATATGCAGAAGCTTCTTGGAGGACCGGTTGTGCATCTATATTATGTCCACACAACACTTCTGCTCAAGGTACACATGATATAGACACTTCCACAACCCTTTCTAGATGGTACTTACCTTCCCAACATATATAGCATGAATGGATGCTCTTTCTTATTCCTATCACTTATCAACATTTATATGGCTCAATAGCCTTGTGACTCTACAATTTTACTAATTGGAATGCTTCTTGTTGGGACTTTAGTGTATCTCCCCCCCTGAGAGCCTTAAGGTGGTATGCTTCCTTTGGACACTTCTACCAAAAGTTATGGCAGATTTGGTTTAGTAGGGTCTGCTCTTACAACAAGTTGTCTTCTTCATTTTGAGTCCATTTCTTGAAGACTTTAAGGCTCCAAACACTTTTGAAGCACTCATGGTCATGTATGTAGCTAAGGCTTACTTTCATTTCTTCATTTCAGTCCATGTGTCTTCAATCTTTCATTCATTTTTCTACTTTTATAGCTTAAAATAGAGTGGTACTTTGTTTCATCCAACCTTTCCAACTTTTGTAAGTTTATTTTTGAGGCAAAAAACCTTTGGGATGGGTTGGATTATAAGAAGCTAGGAAGAAGAGATGTTTAGTGTAGAAATAATAATATTATCATATCACATTGATATAGGTATAAAAGGGAGAGACATGTAATTTGTCATATCTTTTTGAAACATTAATACATTACTGTCTCTTTCCTCATCACCTTTCTCACAACTTCTATGGCTTCTCTTCTCTTTCTGTCTTTCTCTCTCTTTTCTAGTATTTTTCTCTCCTCATCACTCTCTTTCTCTCTCTTCTGCACTCTTTCTTCTCTCTCCTCTTTCTCTCTCTCCATTTCTCTCATCGACATATTGCATCCACTCTCAAGCATAAAAGAACTAGTAGTGAGGAGATACAAATATTGAATCCATCAAAATTTGGAACATGTGCTTTCTCAAGGGTAGGTTTTACTATAAGCCAACCTAGATACTAAGGGACGCATTAAAAAAAGTTTTCCTACACATGATATCAAGTATAAGAGAATGTCCTAACATTTTTTCCTTACAAACTTTTGATGACTTATGATGCTCATGAATTACTTAAGACTATTCCCTTATTAAAGTACAAGTCATAAAAAATTCATTGAATTTACAATGTTATTCACCTCTCTGAATTTTTTCCATTTTGTTTACAAGGTCTTAGTCAGCCTAACTTTGTTTGTACTCTATCGGCAAATTCATAGTGGTTTTGCTAGGCTCAACTATATATTTCTTAGGAGTACTTTTATACACATCCATAGCTATGAGGAAATAATCTAGGTGACTCAATACTTTCAGATTAGGGACAAAGGAATTATGAGGTTGCAATCCAATGCGATTAGGGCTTACAAATCTTGTGAGTCGAGAATACACATATTAATTCTAATTGATCAGTTGCTTATTTACTAGAATAAGAGCTTTCGGATATTTTCTTTCAAAGAATCAAAAAGCTTTCATAATGTTGAGTTCTTCAAGAATCCAAGCTCTTAAATATATATTTCAACGTGCTTGACTTTCTCAACATCCACAAGGTAATTCCCATTACACAATTTTCAATTTTCCTCTTGGATTACTTCAAGGATTGACTTGAGAGTAATTAAGGTAACATTATACCTAAATCAAACAATACTAGATCCATAAGCCGAAGTATATAATGATTGATATATCTTGTGGCCCATAAGTTGGTTAAGATGTCCCTAAAAGAATAAGTTCTATAGTTTTAGTCTACTGATCACAAGGTTGAAAAGGCTTAGAAATCCTTATTTAATAAAAATTTTAATATCATCACAATGATGGAGCGTAATGAAAATTTGATGCTCTATTGCCACATGAAATATACCGAACCCTAGTTTAAGTTAGGGAGAATAGTTCGATACTCGTAGTCCTAGTCACCACCATCCATGATAACTTTAAGCATGTGAACTTAGATGACTAGGCATTCCCTAGGTCTACCTCGCATACGAAGCATCTAGTCTCATCCCATGAGATCGACTTGTAGATTATTAAAGGCACAACTTATTCTCTAGCATCAATCTAATATCAAACTTAAAAGGAATGCATTTCATGAGTCATCCAAGATCAAGGTAGGTGAGCACTGCACCTGGTTTAATGAGAGTGAGAAATGAGGGCGGAGCTAAGAATCAACCCCTCTACCCATTAGGCATAGTAGTTTTACACGGGTCCCCTAAAATGGTGGCTAGTTGTTTTAGGATTGACTTATAGGAAGGTCTCGCTTGTTAGACTTTATTCTAAACTTAAGGAAAGCCACTCGACTAATTGGGTCCACTTATTTGTAAGACAATTCCATCGAGAGATCATCCACCCACTTCTCATGGTATTGAGGTGTATTTTAATGTTTCAAACAAGAATTCTACTACATTGTGATGACATATAAAAATAGCTTCATTAATTAATGTTTGCATAGGCTTCCTTGGCATGCCTTTAAGTTACAAACACTAAGCAATCCATTTAAAAACTACTGTTTATGATTTTTATTCTCATATATACAATCACTTTAAAAGCGAACTTGCCCAAAATTGAGTTACTACCCTTGCCATGTTCATCTTGGGCCTTCCAATGCTAAACCATACTAGTCTTGCATAGGCTTTGAAATCTATTTTAGGTTTGGGACTGAGATTACAACTTAAAATAGAGCCCTATTAGTTCTTGCCCGCCATAAGGGTGAGTCTTCCTATATGGAAAACCAAACACACCTAAGCAATGGTCAGCCACATTAGGTAGTGTATATATACCGTGGGTGAAGAGTAATTAAGGTGGCCTTAGGGATGACATCATGTCTCATTCTTGTCCAACTGATCAAGACATGGATGTAATCACTATAATTATTTTCATGCATTAAAGCAACCACAATCCATTTCTAATTTCTCTAACAATCATTTCTTTCAAAACAAATTTTGGATAAATAAAAAATCAATAAATAGAACTTTTCTATGATTTCTCAATTAACGAAGTTTATCTCATGTGCTTACATGTATTTTACTCTTCGTATGTATAAACACACTTTATTTCTCATTTGAATGCATGTGGATGCACTCTAATGAAATAATGGAAACTAAACTAATTTTTCTTTGAAAAAAATGATCAATTTATAGTAATTTGAGCTTTTTTCCTAATTTATATAAGCAACTAAATAATATAAACAAAAATAACATTCTCTAAGGAAAGTACACTCTTTACAAAGTTTAGTTTTTATTTTGCGAGAATGAATTAGATGTATGATTTAATAACTCAATAAATTGACTATCTTAAATGCTAAATAAGATTTTTTATGAATATATAATATTTTTAAGTATCTATAAGTTTTTAAAACCAATTTTTAATTAATTTTTTAAACTAATATTTTTTAGTTATACTCAATTGATTTCTATTTTTCATCTAGATTAATTTTAAATAAATTTTATCATATTTTTCAAAATTTTTAATATTATTTTATCTATATTTTTAACTCTTAAAATATAAAAATGATTTTAAAATAAATTTAATTATTTTAAAATGAGTTATTATGACTAAAGTGAATATATATATATATATAAAATAAAAAATAAAAGTAATTTTAATTATAACATTTTTTAAAAGAAATTTAGATATTATTTTAAGTTTTTTAAAATAAGAAGTTGATTAAAAAATAAAATATTATATGTCAGTGCTATTAATAGCCTAATGTCATGCTTCAGGGTCCTACTATATCGATGCGCTTGTGAGGGGCTATCATGGATGGTTAAGATAAGAAAAGAAAGGATATCAAGATAGGGGAGACAATGCGCGATCTCTGTTAGCTCCTTTGTGTAGAATTTCCTTGTATCTAACTCCTGATTTTCAATCTCTCTCTTGCTCTCAAGAGTTGACTCATCATTTTCGTGTGTTAGAAATGAGAAGAGGGACTCTCTTTTAAATAATTATTAGGGGAGGGAGGGGGATTTGTCTCTTAGTGAAGTTTAAGTGAAGGGAAACTATTTTCATTTTATTACCTAAGGGGTTTCTTTCTTTCGTTTTTTATAAGAAAAAAATAATTTATTTATTACAAAATTATTTACTTATCTTATTGTTTTAGATGAGAATAAATGTGTGTGTGTGTGTGTGGGGGGGGGGGGGGGGGGGGGGGGTGTTTTTCGCAAAATGCGCAGGGGCCATAAGGCAGCTACCTTTTATCCCATTCCCACTCTTTTAAGGCTTTAAAGCCTTTATATATATATATATATATATATATATATATATATATATATATATATATATATATATATATATATATATATATATATATATATATATATATATATATATATATATGATATTATTTTTAAAATTTAAAAAATTAAAAAAACTTGTGAATATTTTAGAATAACATCAAGGTTTTTAATGAAAATTATGATTAAGAAAAATGTTCAAATATTATTAAGAAATCAAATTAAGTTTTAATAATTTTAATAAAATTCATTATAAATTTATTTTTTTTAAAATAAAAATAATTAAAAAATATTTTTTGGCTAATAAGATAATTTGATAAATTAGTTTGAAATTTGTAAAAATTCAAAAATAAAATATTTGAATTTAGAAAAATTCTAAATAATATTTAAAAAAAATATCTAAATAAACATTTATTAACTTATTTTGAGCAGAGATAGATGGTAAAAAAGCTAAATTGGGTATATTTAATTGTAAAATTTTGGGTATGTCACAACTTTTGATTGCAAAATTGTCATTGGAGCCATAATTCTACAACAAGTAGCTCCCAAAAAAATTTAGATCTTTTATTGCATGCTCATTAAGCATTGTTTATATGAATAAAATTGACATCATATGAGAAATTACACACAATAACATAAGTTGACACAAAAAAATATTAAAGAAAATGTTTTAAAAATAAGATTAATAAAATAAAACTCTTATTTGCATTACAACTCAAAATGAGTTTATGTAAATCTTTTGGAATCCAAAGTCTGGCTTTTATACAAAATACAAGGATTCTAAGCTATCAAAACTTGGATTGGATTACAAAATATAGAGTTTGTCTAAATCTAAATAGGAGGTATTCTTTTTGTGTAATGCCTTCGTGGTGCACATGGGACACACTTCTCGAGAAGTGTGCTTAGACAAGGTATTATTAATAACTCTCTCTCACTAACACATGTATTCCCAACTTCTTATAATCCATCCCTTGCCAAAAGGTTTTCGCCTACAAAAATAAATTTACAATGGCAAATAAGGATGAATGAAATAGAGTACTACTTTGATTTCAACTATACAAAATATGAGAAATGAATCAAATGGTGAAGAGTTATTTGCTAAAATGAAGACATAAAGGAAAAACTCTACCATATACATAATATGGATGTCTTCAAAAAGAACTAGAGCCTTCAAATCTTTAAGAAATAGACCCTGTAAAGAATAGATAGCTTGCTATATAAAGTAGGGCATGTTGAAGAAAACTGCCATAACTTCTTAAAGAAGTATCCAAACAGGGCATGCCACATATCAAAACGTAGTATTGAAGAGTACTTTGACCATATGTAGATGGCTAAATTCTGAAAATTAGGCAGAGTAAAATTTGTTCTAAAACAGATTGCTGTCTAGACCTTGTTTAGAGTACAACTGGCTCCCATGTGTTTATGCTTCAACAACCAATGCATCGCGTAGATAGAAAAACTCATCCAAAATGGAATCTGGCCTCCAAGAAGCTTCCTTAAGTAGCAAACCCTTCCACTTGATCAAATACTCAATGATGGCCTGAAAGCGACGAAGCTTCTTTTTGCGCTGACCTATGACTGCCTCAGGAATGTATTGAATAAGTCCTTCTTCATCCATGGGAGATAGCTCATCAATTATCTTGACCTAGGTACCACAAAAGGGTGACTAACATGAAATACATTACGAATCTTAGTGGAAGAGGAAAGTTCCAATCGATATTCCAAGTCTCCAATACGCTTCAAGATCTTGTAGGGCCCATAGAACCTATGAGCAAGTTTGTTGCTAGATCCATCCTTTAGAGTAGAATATTGAGACTCAGTTACTTTCAAGAGAACTAAATTTCCCTCTTGGAACTCCAAAGGTTGTCAGCATACACCTTTATTTAATCTTGAGCTTTTCTAAGATTCATCTTACATTGTTGAAGAAGGGCATTTATTCTTTCAAATTCTTCATTTCCATGAGGGTTAATCTTCTCACTAAAAATAACCATGGATAAGTACCACGTAGACATACATAGCCTCAAAGGGTGAAGCTCCAATGCTAGCATGTGTGGAGTTATTATAGGCAAACTCAACCAAATGTAACCATGAATCGCACATATGCTATGCATCATGATAGAAATGGCATAGCCCTTTCTATCTAACCATCAATCTACAAATGATAGGCTGTAGAAGGAGCCAATTTAATATCCATGGAGCTGAATACCCCTTGCCAAAATTTACTCATGACCTTGATATTTCTATCATGCACAATCATATGCAATAATCCATGTAATCTAAATATTTGCTCCATGAACCGACTAACCACTTGTGAAGTAGTGAATTGAGTCTTGGTAGGAATGAAATGGTCTGTCTTAGTGAGTTTGTCCACTACCACATAAATGCTATACCAACCCTTTTTGGTAATAGGTAGACCAATAATGAAACCCATGGCAATATGTATCCATTTTCCTTTTTTGGAATAGGCAATGGTGGCTACAATGAACCATTGGCTTATAGGTGCTATTATTATTCCACTGACAAGGCATATACTTCATGACATAGTCCTTAACATCTTTCCACAATCCTTTCCAGTGAAAGCTCTTGTTGATTTTATTGCAGGTCTTAAATAATCTAAAGTGTTCAACTATGGGTGAAGAATGTAACTCAATAATTTTTAGCCTGAAAGAAGAAGTAGAAGAAATAACAATCTTGCCATTAAGCCAAATAAGGCCGTTTTTAAGCTGATAATGTGAGTTTTCTAGCATAAGACCTTGCTGTAATTTTTGAAGTACATGGTTGAACTCATCATCCAAAAGATAGGTTTTGTGTAACTCCTCAATCTAGTCACTATATAACTAAATCATAGCTGAAACTCGACATGCCCACAATCAAGAGAGAGAGTCGGCTTACCACATTGTCTTTGCCCCTTGTGTGAGTGATGCCAAAATCATCATTTTGCAAGGTAGCTACCCACCTACACTACTTAGGGATAATATTTTACGGAGCAAGAAAATACTTTAGGAGCCTATGATCACTTTGAACTCTAAATCAACTACCGCACAAATAATGGTGTAATTTCTTTATTACACATGTAGAATAGCCAACATCTCTTAGTCATAGACATTCATAGCTATCCCTTTATTTGTAGGCTTGTGGCTTTCAAAGTTAATAACTCCATGCTCCTATAATAAAACAGCCCCTATGCCACAACCACTGGTTTCACACTATATGGTAAACTCTCTAGAGAGATCCATGCATACTAGAATAGGAGCAAAGATAAGTAAGGTTGAAGCTACTATCTACAAGTGCATCCCAAAAGAAAGATTCCTTCTTCAACTTATCAGTCAAAGGAGCTGCTACAACTGAGTAATGCTTAATGAATATGTGATAGAATGACAATAGACCAAGAAGTACTGGTGGTGAGTATTGGACAATCTCTGACACATTGCATCTTCTTAGGGTCAATATGTATCCCTTGTTCACTAACAATATGGCACAATTACTCCACTTAAATCTGCATAAAAGAGCACATTTTCTCCTTAGCAAAGAGTCTGTGATGTCTCAACACATAAAAAACCTTCCTCATATGTGATAAATGGTCCAGTAGAGTCTTGCTGTAAATCAATATGCATCAAAGAAGACTAGGACAAACTAGAAGAGGAAAGGTTGCAAAATCTTGTTCATCCAACTTTGGAAGGTAGTTAGAGCATTAGTAAGCCCAAATGTCATCACTAGGAAATGGTATAGCCCACGATCAATCCTAAATGCAATTTTAACTTCATCACCCTCTCGCATATGAATCTAATGATATCCAAACCTCAAATCAATCTTGTTAAAGAATCTAGCCCCCTTGAGCTCATCGAGCAAATCATCAACTCTAGGAATTGGATACCTGTTCTTCACTGTGATCATTGTTTAGGTCCCTGTAGTTAATACACATCATCCTAAAGGATCTATCTTTCTTCTTCACTAACAAGACTAGAGATACATAAGGTGAAGAACTAGGCTCAATAAATTCCATCTGTGAAAGCTTCTTGATTTACTTGGCTACTTCCTCATGCTCGCATTTTGACAATTTGTAGGGTGGTTTCTTGACTAGCTTTGAATGAGCTCTAAATCAATAGGGTGATCCACTACTTTCGTAGGAGGTAATGAAGTAGGTACTTCAAACAAGTCCCTATACTCCTCAAGTAGAGCTTTCAAATAAGGATGCTCTATTGAATTCTTGAGCTGATCTTCTACCTCTTTATTTAGGTGCAAAACAAAGATATGCGAGCACTTCTTATACTCCTTCTTGATTTGTTTAATTGTGATAAGCTAAAAATTAGATTTAATTGGGATTCCCTCTAGGTGGATAGGTTGCCTAGCCATCAATGGAAAACTCTATGTACAACAATGAGAAATCCATACTAATCTTCCCTTAAGTCATCAAGTAATCACAACCAAGCACAATATCTATGTGTCCCATTTCCAAAGCAATTAGATTCACATGTATAATTTTCAGCTAGCTGTATGGGAACCTATGGGCACATTTGAGTGTTGATTCCATCTTCGCCATTAGCTACTTGTACTCTTATGGGTTACTATAAATAAATGGGAAAATAGTGTAACCTGTCAACAACTAACTTATTCACAAAATTGTGTGTAGTGCCACTGTCTATCAAGATAAACACATCCTTTCTATGAGTGTTACCCTTCATACGAAGTGTATTAGGGCTATTTGAACTTGCCCAAGCATACATGGAAATGGAACAAAGAATAGTAGTAGCAAGAGGTAAATTTGTCCCACTAGGATCAAAAGGAATATGCCAACCAAGCTCAAATGGAAATCCATTGTAAATATCATAAGATTAATTGGTATCAAGATCCTCATCATGCTCTTCAAATTCAACTTGTGCACTCACCGTTGATTCATCAACAACCTTATCATCCATATCCTCAAGTACTATCATATTGTAATTCTTAGCCTTGGCATTATTGAAAGTGCATCGGGATGCATGATCAACCGTATACTTTTCACCACATTTGAAGCACAGACCCTTTTCTTTTCTTTACTTAAAAAGATCCATAGGTATGAACTTGCCATTGTTTGCTGAATGATTTCGGGGGTCTATTGTCACCTTGCCTAGGCTCCACTTTATGGGGCTGATTGTTGGCTCTTTGAAGCACTTTACTATCTTGAAACATTGAAAGTAGGGTATATAGGGACTTTGGGACTACCAAATGAAGTATTGGAACCTCCATAATTGTCGTCAAAGTTGCCATGTTTAGCAACAACCCTTTGTTGTCCCAAACTAGCTTGCGTGAGAATGTCCCTCCTATACTTACGAGCATATCTCTCTGCTATCTCAATGGCATGTAATAGTATGGTGGGTTTCTCGGACATAACATTAGCTGAAAAATTAGGCTCCAAACCATAGATATACTTATGCAACTTTGCACCATCGCTCACACTCTCTACATACGTGGTTAGATTCAAAAACCGATTTATATACTCTTTAACTAATAGGCTTCTTTGGTCCAACTAATACCATCTTCTTGCCCACTTTTCTTTCTCAATGGGAGATACAAACACCTGAGCCATCTTAGCTTTGAATTCCTCCCAACTATCTACCCGCTAATTTTCCCTCTTTATGTACCTCCACCATGTATGAGCAAAACCTTGAAGGTGAAGTGCAGCAAAGTGAATCTTTTATTCATTTGACCTAGGAAAAATATCAAAGTAGGACTCTAACTTTGAAGTCTAGTCCTCCAAATTAGTCAATGATGATGATTGACCACTATATTTGGTTAACACAATCTTATCACAAAGTTTCCTCTCAACAAAGCCTTGCTGTCCATTAGTTACTTGGGGATACATATCTATGTAACTGCACATTGGAGTTTGAAAGATTAGAGGCACTTCTATGATAGTTGGTTTGAATCATTCCTGGAGGAATAGGTGACTAACTTCTAATGGTTTGAGGATGATTTGACCCATAAATGCTCAAAATAGGCTCATCATCTCTAAAAGAAGTCTCCCCAATCTCATAAGTATTGTGTGGTATCCCTTTCTTCCCAATAATACTTGGTAGAGGATTATTATTTTATGGTTAAAATGATTGTTTATCTTCACTCTCTTTGTCTACCATTTGTGCTGCCACAAGCATAGAGATTTGAGTGCTAAGTTTGTCCAAAGAATCTCTAGTATAAGAAGAAAACTTTTCCAAGGAATCCTTGGTAGATTGGGCCATGTGCTCCATCAATTCATTGGTTTGCATATTGGATTGAACCAATTGTTCAACCACGTGAGCTAATTTAGAAACCAATTCTATATGTCTAATGGAATGCCTAGTCTCACGGTTACAAAGAGTGGCATTAAGAGTACTATATGTAACATATTCTTATAAATCTTCATCATCATGGCTTGCCTCAGGTATGGCCTCACATGCTTCCCCAATTTTTTGTTAAACATCATCATTAGGCTTGTTCTTTCTCTTGTTTCTAGCCATTTCTACTCACTAGTACAGTGCAGTCCTAGTAGACCCCTTGATATAAAAATGGCTATAACTTTTGAACTCGATATCAAAATCAATAACTTTTTGATGAAAATTGAAGCCCAAGAATAGAAGTGATCCCGATTCATTGTTTGAGTACAATACTCTATGTAAAACCTATAACCAATTTGGAATGACCTATAATACTTGTAGATCACTGAGAATTCATCTAAATAAAGGCCTAAACGTTATGTTTCCACATTTAATACACCTATCCCCTACTCTAAGGAGTATTATGGCTAAAATTTCTCATGTAACATGCCATTAGTAAATTTGGGAATTTCCCATAAGTTTAGGACTCATGGTCAAAGCTTTCCCTTTGCTATAACTCTCACACCATGGCTCTAAATTTGGTCTTCAATAGCTCAATAGATTCCATTTTTCATAATGTTTCCAATTATGTATTAAATGAAAGCTTTCGGTGACTTTGAAGGCATCTTTTTTTGAGTCCCAATATTCTAAATAATAAAAAATGAAACTTGAAAGTTTTCCAAAATTGCCAAAATTGTATTATGCAGTAAACTTGTAATAAACTATATAATCCTATAACTAATCAATGGAGTCCCAATTAATGCTATCTAGTTGAAATCTTTAGGTCTTCCATGACTCTACTCACGCTACCTATGTTGATGGATATAACGGCATGACAAGCTCCTTACATGGGCTATGAATCACTGAGAGGTGGGAAAAGTTCCCCTTGGGTCAGCTGGTTGCACCCCTTTGGGATCTTTAATAGTGGGAGAGTGTCACGTCTCTATTGTCCCACTATCTCTCATGGCATCCACCTTTTTTCTTGGTGGAAATATCAATATGGTAGGAGTATTCTAATTAATCAATCAGGGATGAAATTGCATTACCCTTAGAGAAGGAAATTTTCTTTTAGCCCCTTCAATGATACTAATGCAATTTAGTGATTCACTAATTGCTAGTACTTACCCTTTACAATAACTCATCTTGGCAATGTTAAAGAGAGCTGTGTCTTTCAGATGACCAGCCATACTGCCTCAAATCAATGCAAAAAGGCAAAATTGTAGGTTGCTATAATTAGTAGAAAATGCACTAAAACCACTGCTAAAACTGGCTGAAAGAGTGTATTTTACCAAGAGAAGCACCTGTCCACCAAATATGAACAAGATAACATCAAATAGTAAGCATTACCCTTAGAGAAGGACTCAAAACCTGTAGATTTCAGCTTGCTATAATAAATAACAGATTTCAATAAATGAGAGCTAACTGTGCCAGAAGCAGATCCCAAGTCAATCATATACTGCCAAGACCATAACTAGCATCATGCGAGCATAACACAGGCATATGCCATTCGATAAGCATGAATCCAACACCCAAACATGTCATGAAATATCTGCTAGTGAGTAGGCCCACCCCCAATCAACGGAGCAAAGTGTGCATGCCACTACCAAGACTTGACACAAGTAGGTGTCAGCTCACAAGAAAGGGGACCCAAGTCAAAGAGTCAACTCATAAGCATCGGAAGGAACCAAGATATATGAACCATGCATCATCCCAAAGGGTAAGAAATCCCAAATAGTCTCGAAAGCTTAAATAGCATAGACTGCCTGCTCAATGTCTGTCAAGCATCCAAAGACGCTCCCACTGGCACAAAAGCCATAAATATCAAGCAACAAAGCTTGAACAAAGCATGTACAAGCACCAGTGAACAAGTGTCCAAGATCAAGCATCAATGATACATCCCGAACATGTAGGCGGTAGAGCATCCATATTGGACAATGAAAATCATACAACCAAATCAGGGTTATATAGCAAGAAAATGTAAATGATATCCATGATGAATTAGAACCAAAATGAATGTTGAATTTCAATGAAAAGGGCATTGATCAATGAGAAGACACTAATCTCTAATCTATTGATCAATAATCTCCCATCAACAAGTGAAAAATCTTACAAACAAGTGGATACTGAGAGATTTTAGAGATTAAGAAAGTAAGATACTTGGATCAACCTTGAAGAAGATGATTGATTCAAGGTTAGTCCAATTCGTTGAAGAAACTTCCATAATCCATCATAAAGCTCCAAGAATCTATAAGATCAATCCTCCATATATGCTTGAAGAAGAGTAAATTTATGAAGAATTAATGCCCCGTGTTCCCTGCCAGGGTCTGCAAAGCCCTTAGGTTACTCCATGTAAATCTCATCATGCAAGTCCCCCTATAGACAAGCCGTCTTGACATCCATTTGGTACAAGTCTAGGTCAAGCTGTGCAACCAAGGCCAAGACTAAGTGTAGGGTGGTCATCTTGACCACAGAAGAAAAGACTTCATCAAAGTCAACACCATGCTCCTGCTTAAAACCCTTAGCAACCAATCGAGCCTTGTATGTTGGCTTGCGATGTCCAGGGTACTTTTCGACTTATACACCCACTTGCATGGCAAAGCCTTCTTTCCTTGAGGCAAGGAAACCAAATTCCAAGTATGATTCTTATGCAATCAGTCAAGCTCAGACTGCATAGCCCTTTCCCAAGAGTGACGATCACCTCGGCGCATAGCCTCATCATAAGTGAGAGACTCTCCTGCATCTGTAACCAATACATAATCCATAGAGTAATCCATAGAGGGTGCAAAACGGTCAGGAGGTCGTCTATCTCTAGTGGAATGCCTCAATCCAGGCTCTGCTATGTGACAGGCGTCCTATCTTACATCAGCATGTCTAACATTTGGGCCATGAGCATTAGGTGATGCTACACGCTGTCTAGCTGGCCATGGAGCGGGCTGAATGGGAGCAGGTGGCTCCTCCTAAAAGATAACTCTGTGTACCTCAACCACTTTCTTAGGTTGCATATGCATTTTGTTCTCATGAAAGATGACATCATGGCTGCGGATCACTTTCCGCGCCTGCGGATCCCATAGACGGCAACCCATCTCTCCTGCATCTCCATAGCCAATGAAAATTCATTTGACGCTCTTAGGATCCAGGTTATTGGATTTTTCCTTGGGCACATGGCAGAATGCCTCACACCCAAAGACACACAAATGATCATAAGAGGGGGGTTTGCCTGCCCATACCTCCTCTGCAACCTGAAAGTCAATGCCACTGCTAGGTGACCTGTTAATAATGAGATGCACTGCAGTAGTAACTGTCTCAGCCCAAAAGTGCTGCGGTAAGCTAGCCTGGCTAAGCATGCTATGGACCCTTTCCTGAATGGTCCTATTCATGCGTTCAGCCATACCATTCTGGGGTGGGGTGTAAGGGGTGGTTAACTGATGCTTAATACCCCCCTCATCACAAAACTGCTCAAAAGCATATGATATATATTCACCCCCATTATTTGATCTTAGGCATTTTAGCCTTTTCCTAGACTGGTTTTCTGCCAATGCAAGCCAACGCTGAAATGTGTCTAAGACATCAGATTTTCTCTTAATGGGATAAGCCCAAACCTTATGTGAGTAATCATCTATGAAAGTAACAAAGTACTTTGCCCCACCAAGTGACTGATAGGGCATGGGCCCACATACATCTGAGTGCACAAGAGCCAAGGGCTCACCCATGCATTTCTTACCAGATTTTTTATGCGTATTTCTAGTCTGTCTGCCATACAGACAATGATCACAAGAATCAAAATGTGAAGAGTCAAAAGGCGGAAGATACTGCAAAGCACGGAGCATTCTCATTCCTTCAAGAGACATATGCCCCAAACGAGCATGCCAAAGGGATACATGGGGAATAGAACCCACAGACAAAACATGATCCAAAGTAGCTCCATATAGAAGTAAGGGATAGAGGTTCCTAGACTTGGCACCTCTTGCAAGTACAAGCCTGCCACGAGTAATCTTCCACATGCAGAGTCTCCAAAAGACACAAAATACCCTGCATCATCAAGCTGTCCAACTGACATAAGGCTGCATGTCAACGCATGTACATGGTGTACATCATGTAAAACAAAAGAGCTGCTAGAAGAAAACTGTAGCCTAACATCTCCAATGCCCACAATATCAAGAGACCTGTCATCACCAAGATGCACAGAACCAGACATGGTACGATAGGTATGAAACCAATCTCTACGGGGTGTCACATGAAAGGACACACTCGAATCCAAGAGCCAGCATTGTGCATACATAGAATTTATCTCAGAAGTTTGTAAGGCATCGCATGAAGAAGTTGCAAGTATGTAATCATCATCTAAATCAGTGGCTTTCATGACATTAACCTCTTCTATCTTCACACTGGACTTTGCAGGTACAATACTGCGCTTAGAGGACTTGTCCTGCACTTTTTCTTTTCCCTTTTCCTTGCACTTATCATTGCGCATTTTATGGTACTGCGGCCTAATATGTCCTGCTTTCCCACAATAATGTCAGGAAAGATCAAACTTCCGTCCACGGGACTTACTGTGACCACGTGACTTGGACCTGGACTTCTGAGAGTCCCTGCCCTTATGATCATTATCATGCCTGCTATGTTTGCTACCTCTAATGGTCAATGCATGTGAAGAGCGGGAAGCATCATTGTTTCTCTTGTTGATTTCCTCAGTTAATAAAGCACTCTCAACATCTTTGATTTTCAACCCATCAAGCTTGTTCGTGCATATGGCAGTACTACAGAAGACATCCCATGATTCAGGTAAGGTGCCAAGCAAAAACAATGGGTGCAAGTTGTCTTTGAACTCAATACCCTATGAATAGACTCTTCATGATAGCGTGAAACTGATTGAAATGAGATGAAAGGGAGGTCCCCTCCTTCATGCGAAGGTCCATTAACTGCTTCAGCCAATAGATCTGTGATGCAGGACTCTATTGTGCATAAAGCTCCTGAATCTTCTCCCATAAATCCCATGCACTCTGATTCTCATCTTCAACAACATTGTGATGGACCTCTTCTGAGAGTGACAAAATAATGGTAGAATTACATAGCTCATCAACTTCCATCCAAACATCATCATCCATATCCTCAGGTTTGACACCTTTGAAACGCAAGGGTTTAATATGCAACTTCTACACCAAAACTTACCATATTTGGGACTTCTGATGCCCATAGTTAGCATCCATAGACATCAAGTACATCCCAAAATTAACTCTGGAAAGCCAATAAATAGCCCAAGTAAGCTTTGGGAATCCAAAGTAAAGCCAAGACAAAGTTCCAGTTGCAAAAGGCTCCAAACAATGTAACTAGCATGCATAGGTGACATAACCCGTAATGGCGGTCAAGGCAGTCAAGCATAGACCAAAGCATGCCATCTTGCATAAAAAACAAAGCATCCAAATGCTTTCCAAAGTTGAGCTCAAGCTCAATCAATGATCCAGAGTGTAAGCCAAGCTCAAAGTCGGTCCCCAAATGTCAATATATCACTATGTATGCCCGAAACATAGCCCGAATAGCATAGGCATAACCAAGCATGAGTTAAATAGCTTCAGCCCACTGTATTACAACAGTGATTCACTGTGCAAAACTGATTATTTCAGCATCAAAATCAGCTCCAAAATGGTGAGAAATTAATAGGCATGCATCCCCGAATCAATAGGCATCAACCGAGACCAACTGGGCATCAAATAGCAATGCCGGGCAAGCATAAACATCAAATGTCACTGTAGCACTGTTATAAACTCCATGTGGACTGCTATCCCAAAATAGTGCAAAATCAGTCCTGAATCAATGTCAGTGCTCAAACCTTCAATGCCAAGAATCGAAGCATGTTCATATGTCCGAAATGGAGCCTTTGCAAGTGCCCAATGCCTGGGAAATGAGGGCTCCACAAAGCATCAAAGGGGTCAATGAGAGGCTAGTATATGTCAAGGGGCACTCAAGAAAAATTATAGATAGGCCTTGTCATTGATGGAAGCAGCCCATCTCTCAAATGGAAGAGTGGCTATGACTGCCCTACTTCACAAGACCTATAAATTGAAGTAAGCCTTGTAGAGAATGAAGCAATACCTTTGCTTGAATGCCCTGAGGGTACCCCAATAGGCTGGGAAGAAGCTCGAGAAGCTAGGGAGTGACAGGAGCTCAAGGGAGTCAACTATGACTGTCGGGATGGAGACCCAATGCGAGTAGGGAGTCGATGGGAAGCTGAGAATGCCACGAGCCAAGCTCAAGAGTTGGGAAGCTAAGCTTTGATACCAGTTGAAAGGTGAGAAGGATCGAAGCTTGCACGTGAGAGCTATGGTGAGAGAGCAAGAGCAAGAAAGAGAGAGACAAGAAATGGAAACTCCAAAATTGACCACAATGTGTGGCCTGGCCTTCCTTTATTCAAACTGTCACTAAAAGAACAAAGAATAAGTGACTATGTCGGGCACCCACCACCTGTAGTGTGCAGTGGTGGGTATTGTCAGTGTAGTAATACACCGACGGCTAGGCAGAGGCACCTTTACCCCCAACATGCATCACATAAGACCTTCAACCTTTGCTTTTGTATGGTCAAATATTTGATTCAATAAATGTTAAAAAAGGTGTAATTAGGGTTCTTGGGAAAAAGTGGTTGAGGAGGTTGGAGCATGACAGATTGTGGTGTCTCTTTAACTTCTCTCTTCCCTATTTTCCAAACTCTCTTTGTTCATCCTCCTTATTGCTTTACCTTTGTGCAGAAAACTATGGATCTTGAGTGTGTAAAGGAAGAGGAGGAGCCACCTAAACTTGTTTCTTGATCAGTGTGGGTGTGTCTTGAGTCTTTTATGTGTGTGCATTTTTAGTACAAGAGAGGCGTGTTTGCAAGTTTCATGGTGAGGAGCAAAGCTCCAAGCATATACTTCATTGCTTCGTACCTTGGTTGTGTACTTCTTGGTGTACTGGGTGAGAAATAGTCATTCTTGGTTCCATTGCTGGGACCGGGCTAGCCATGGATTCTACAAAGTAAAGAGTAGGTGTTGAAGATCTTTGAAGAGCAAGGAGTTATATGCAAGTTTGTTCTCATATGTTGTATTTTCTAGGATTATAGGAAAGTAAGAAGAAGAAGAAAGATGGATTTGATTATGAAAAAAGCAAGAAGTTTTATATTAAAAGAACCATCCATTTGCACACCTGTTCAGGCGCGATATCTCTCGCAAGCCATTCGCCATACATTTAGTGGAAGGTAGGCAATGACCAGAAGCAAAGTTAGGCATGCATTGTCTTCATAAGCAGAAGCAGAAGCAGGATAAGGGAGAGGAGAAGGTGCAAGAGGATGAAGTTAGTCCTGGATTATTAACGTAAGAAACAGAAGAAGAGCAGGAGGAGGAAAATACAATGCAAATTCACTCCTGCAAGAAGAATAAGATGAAGAAGAAGGAGAAGAGGAAGCAAGAAACAGCTTCAACAAGGCGATTTGTTCAATTGCTCTCCACAACAAAGCAGAAGAAATGATGATTGATGGCGACCTGTTCCTCTCCTACTCTATCATCCACAATGATTTGTTCTACTCTTGCCTCTCACAGATTTATGACAGTCTGTTCTTCCTTCTTGCGCCCTCATCCACATCCACGCGGAATTAGCACGAGGTGGCAACCAGAAAGAAGGATAAGGTAATCTTGTACTTTGCTCAAAACCTTAAAACCCTAATGGTCAATTTTGTTTCCAAATAGCTAGTTCATATGCAATGTTACAATGAAGCCTTCATATAAATCTTTCCTTTTGAAAAGAAAGCCAAAGCATTAGGTCACATGGGTGGGAGTACCTTAAAAGCTAAATTTGATGATCGAGAGTGCTACTTTGAAGATCATTTTCGGGTTTTCACCTTTTTGGTGTCAAATTGGTGGATTTTCAATGTTTCTTTGTCACAGAGATAGTGTGTCTCCCAAAACAGAAGTGTTGTGGTATTCAGCCTTATCAGTGTATTAGTCCTTGATGGGTGTTTGAAATCAAGACAAAATATTGATGTGAAGAGATAGTTGTTGTTGAAGAAGTGGACAAATGATCCATGGAAGTGTGAAGAAATGAGAAGAAGAATATGAAGTTATTCTTGAAGCTTACAATGGAAGATTACCATGGTTCTTTGGTTCGTGGGAGATCACTAATTAAAGTGTGGGAGGAATGATAGCATTCGATTTTATCACCAAAAAGGCTAAAAGATTTGGGGCTCTACATCGACAAATCATTCACTTTATCCAAAATCTTCGTGCTATTGCATCCAAGTTGTACTTCATTCTTATATATTATTACCATTGTAAATGCTTGGCTTGAAGCTATAAAAGCCATTGCATATATTCCTTTATTTAAAAACCTTAGGGAACTTGCCCAAAAATGCATGCATCACATAAGGCCTTCAACCTTTGCTTTTGTATGGTCAAATATTTGATTCAATAAATGTTAAAAAAGGTGTAATTAGGGTTCTTGGGAAAAAGTGGTTGAGGAGGTTGGAGAATGACAGATTGCAGTGTCTCTTTAACTTCCCTCTTTCCTCTTTTCCAAACTCTCTTTGTTCATCCTCCTTCTTGCTTTACCTTTGCGCAGAAAACTGTGGATCTTGAGTGTGTAGAGGAAGAGGAGGAGCCACCTGATATTGTTTCTTGATCAGTGTGGGTGTGTCTTGAGTCTTTTGTGTGTGTGCATTATTAGTGCAAGAGAGGTGTGTTTGCAGGTTTCATGGTGAGGAGCAAAGCTCCAAGCATATACTTTGTTGCTCAGTACCTTGGTTTTGTGCTTCTTGGTGTATTGGGTGAGAAATAGTTATTCTTGGTTCCATTGCTGGGACTAGACTAGCCATGGATTCTCCGAAGTAAAGAGTAAGGTGTTGAAGTTCTTTGAAGAGCAGGGAGTTATATGCAAGTTTGTTCTCATATGTTGTATTTTCCAGGATTATATGAAAGTAAGAAGAAGAAGAAAGATGGATCTGATTATGAATAAAAGCAATAAGTTTTATATTAAAAGAACCATCCATTTGCACCCCTGGCTTGCATGCTGGCTCATGTAAACGAGTCTTCATTTCAGGGTATGATCTGCCAGTCCTCCGCCTCCATCACCTTTGTGTAGGAAATTAGGCACGATATCTCTCGCAAGCCATTTGCCATACACTTAGTGGAAGGCAGGCAACGACCAGAAGCAAAGTTAGGCTTGCATTGTCTTTATAAGCAGAAGCAGAAGCAGAAGAAGGGAGAGGAGAAGGTGCAAGAGGATGAAGTTAGTCCTGGATTATTAACGTAAGAAGCAGAAAAAGAGCAAGAGGAGGAAACTACAATGCAAATTTACTCCTGCAAGAAGAAGAAGATGAAGAAGAAGGAGAAGAGGAAGCAAGAAATAGCTTCAACAAGGTGACTTGTTCAATTGCCCTCCACAATAAAGCAGAAGAAATGATGATTGATGACAACCTGTTCCTCTCCTACTCTATCATCCACAATGATTTGTTCTACTCTCGCCTCTCGTAGATTTAGACAGTCTGTTCTTCCTTCTTGTGTCCTCATCCACATCCATGAGGCATCAACACGAGGTGGAAACGAGAAAGAAGGGTAAGATAATCTTCTGCTTTGATCAAAACCTTAAAACCTAAGGGTCAATTTTGTTTCCAAATAGCTAGTTCATATGCAATGTTACAATGAAGCCTTCATATAAATCTTTCCTTTTGAAAAGAAAGCCAAAGCATTAGGTCACATGGGTGGGAGTACCTTAAAGCTAAATTTGATGATCGAGAGTGCTACTTTGAAGATCATTTTCGGGTTTTCACCTTTTTGGTGTCAAATTAGTGGATTTTCAATGTTTCTTTGTCACGGAGATAGTGTGTCTCCCAAAACAGAAGTGTTGTGGTATTTAGCCTTATCAGTGTATTAGTCCTTGATGGGTGTTTGAAATCAAGATAAAATATTGATGTGAAGAGATAGTTGTTGTTGAGGAAGTGGACAAATGATCCATGGAAGTGTGAAGAAATGAGAAGAAGAATATGAAGTTATTCTTGAAGCTTACAATGGAAGATTACCATGGTTCTTTGGTTCATGGGAGATCACTAATTAAAGTGTGGGAGGAGTGATAGCATTCGATTTTATCACCAAAAAGGCTAAAAGATTTGGGGCTCTACATCGACAAATCATTCACTTTATCTAAAATCTTCATGCTATTGCATCCAAGTTGTACTTCATTTGATATATATTATTACCATTGTAAATGCTTGGCTTGAAGCTATAAAAGCCATTGCATATATTCCTTTATTTAAAAACCTTAGGGAACTTGCCCAAAAATGCATGCATCACATAAGGCCTTCAACCTTTGCTTTTGTATGGTCAAATATTTGATTTAATAAAGGTTCAAAAGGGTGCCATTGGGGTTCTTGGGAAAAAGTGGTTGAGGAGGTTGGATCATGACAGATTGTGGTGTCTCTTTAACTTCCCTCTTTCCTCTTTTCCAAACTCTCTTTGTTCATCCTCCTTCTTGCTTTACCTTTGCACAGAAAACTATGGATCTTGAGTGTGTAGAGGAAGAGGAGGAGCCACTTGATATTGTTTCTTGATCAGTGTGGGTGTGTCTTGAGTCTTTTGTGTGTGTGCATTTTTAGTGGTGCAAGAGAGGGGTGTTTGCAGGTTTCATGGTGAGGTGCAAAGCTCCAAGCATATACTTTGCTACTCGATACCTTGGTTTTGTGCTTCTTAGTGTACTGGGTGAGAAACAGTCACAAGGTCCATAGTAGGTTAGTTTTTGAAGACTCAGAGGATGATAATGATGAGGTAAATGCATTTGTGACTACCACTGAAAATGAGAATGTTGAAGAGGATAATAGTTTGATGATCCTACTGACACCTTTTCTTTAGATTCGGGTGGTCATATCCCTTTTGATTCGGGAGAAATTCTTGATATGACACATGCTGTCACTAATTGCTCCATCTCCATGGATTCTTTGACATGTTCTAAGAAGCCTAGTATACTTCATATGAAGGGCAATATTTATGGAAAGGATGTGTTTATCCTGATAGACAATGTTAGTACACACAATTTTGTGAATAAGTTAGTTGGTGTAAACATATTGAATTATCTTACCATTGATTTAGAGTAGTCCATAAGAGTTCAAGTAACAAATGGTGAAGAAGAAATCAACACTCAAATATTCCCACATGTTTCTTTACAATTGGCTAAAAGCTATGAAGAAAAAGTAAACCTCATTACTTTGGAAATGGGGCCCATAGATGTTGTACTCTCAGAAGTGATTGACTGATGACCTTAGGAAAGATTACTATGGATTTCTCACATCTGCATATGGAGTTTAACTTTGAGTAGCTTTTGGTAGGTGGTATTCAGCTCCATGAGCACTAAATTAACTCCTTCTACATCCTATTATCCACAAATTGATGGCCAAATAGAAGGGGTAAATAAGTGGTTGAAGACTTACCTTCGTCATTTCTGTCATGATGTGTAGCATTTGTGGGATTCTTGATTGCATTTGGCTAAATTTGCATATAATAACTCCACTCATGCTAGTATTAGAGTTTCACCCTTTGAGGCTATGCATGGTTATAAGGTGCCCTTACCCACAGTCATTTTCAATGAGAAAATAAATCCTCACGGAAAAGAAGAATTGAAAAGAATGCAGACCCTCCTTTAGTAGTGTAAGATGAATCTCAGGAAGGCCCAAGATCAGATGAAGATGTATGTGGATGAGAAGAGGTGACCTTTAGAGTTCCAAGAAGGAGAATTAGTTTTGTTGAAAGTGCCTAAGTCTCGTTACTCTACCTTGAAGAATGGATCCAATAACAAGCTTGCTCACATGTTTTATGGACCCTACAGAATCCTAAAGCTCATTGGAGACTTGGCATATAGATTGGAACTACCCTCTTTCAATAAGATTCATAATGTATTCCACGTTAGTCAGCTCAAGCCCTTCTATGGTACTCTTGTGGATACATTTGATGAGCGGCTATCTATAGATGAAGAAGGTCTTATCTAGTACATCCCTAAGGCAATCATAGGTCAGCATGAGAAAAAGATTTGCTCTCATTCTATCACTAAATATTTTATTAGATGGAGAGCTTTATCACCTGAAAAAACTTCTTGCAGGCATGAGTCTATATTAGATGAGTTTCCTTGTTTATGGGATGCATTCGTGTCTAAAGCATAACTACAATGGAGCTATTATGGAGCAAATAGGGTCATGAGAGCACCCTGTTTTAGAATAAATTTTTATTCTACCAAAGTTTCAAAAATATACCACATACATAAGATCAAAGTACTCTTAAAAAGCTATGTTTTCACATGCAGCATACTTCATTTGGATACTTTTATCAAAAGTTTGTTTTTTTATAGCAAGCTGTCCTCTCATTTTTGAGTTTATTTCTTGAAGACTTAAAGACTCCAAACTCTTTTAAAGACATTGGGATCATGTATACGATTGAGGCTTACCTTCAGTTTGTCAAGCATTTTTGCAAAAATTGGAAACCCCTAGAAAAATTGTAGATAGATTGGATTTTTGTTAGCTTAGTTGTTTGCGTGGCTATTTGTTTTATGATTTTTAGTTGGATTTTATGTGTTTGTCTAGCTTAGGAATGATTTTTTCAATTTGTTTGGGATTTTGAGATTGGAAACTTGATAGCCTTGGTCAAGATTTGGTATTTTTTTGGATAGGTTGGAGCTACAGTTTGTTAAAAGCTACCAAACATCGTGAAACTAGTATGTTTTCTCATCTAAACTCATACACATCACTTGGATTTTGGATTCACGAGCACTTCATGTTACACTTGTTAATGCACTGCAATCGAGGGTCGTCTCCTAATCTTATCAATTATCTCCATGCCATGGGTTGGGTTGATGAACGCTTGCACCATCGTTGAGAACTAGCACGGCATGAGGCCCACTGCAGCTAGATGCAATAAATCTTAGTTGCACACACACCTGAGAGAGAACCTTCAATGAGCACACACTATTTCTTGCATGCAATAGAGTTGGGATATTCATCATCAAGTGAGGAACCTCTGGTTGTATGGGAAAGGTGGTTGGGAGAGTTTGAGGGTCGTGAAGGACGTCACCAGTTGTGAGATGGGTTGTTTTTCTTGGTCAACATCTTGAGGATTATTATTTTCTTGAGTGATAGTGAGATTTTAGGTGGGAGGAGTGGAGTACAATGTTTTGTTTTTGCTGAACATTGAGAGGTGAGGTTAAGGATTTAATTTAATTAAGGAATTATGTTTGCATCTGGCATGACACACATGCACATGTAGATAGGTTAGGTACTATTTTTTCCAATGCATCTATTTTTTTCGTGTGGAGCATCATATGTTTGATTGTATGTCATGGATTGGATGTTGCATATTTTTTCAAATCATGTTTGGTGGAGCACAGAGTACATTTTTCAAAGCATATTCTCTAGGACACAATGTATGAACAAATGCAAGTATATCTGAAGAAAATTAGTTTGTGAAGACTCAAGAAGGGTCTACACCATAGTGGAGTTTATAGAAGAATTTGAGCGAAGGATTATGGAGGAGATTTTAGTTTGGCTTGAATACAAGAGGCTCAATATTAAGTACCATGTTAAGGAAATGGTAAAGTCACTAGACGATACTGGTTATGATGCTAATATTTGTGCAAGTGGAGATGGTGTGCTTATGGAGGTTCTTAAAATGGAAGAGAGCAATAAAGAATTCCAATTGGCATAGAAGATGGAATTGTAAAGGTATTGTTGAAATATGAACATGAGTCTTGCAATGTTACTACTATATACATAGCCTCCAATTACTCATCCATACATTGATTTGAGCCATCAAAATCACCATCTACATATACATAGCCTACAGAAACATCTAGCACACCAAGTGGATCAACCACTTTTTCTTTTTCCTTTTGTAACACATTTTCTACACTTAGAAGAGTACTATTCACATGCAATCTACCACATCATGGTCTCTCAGTAGACCTATTAGAACATGAATCTTTTAGCCCACTCAATGTTTGTGATTGCAGACCCACATTTTTTGCAACTACCTTTTCTTTCACATCATTTGCAATAATATAATTTTCAATAGCATACCAACTACTCATCTTAGCAGCATATCAACTTCTCATATGTTTTTCATTAGCATACCAACAACTGCTCATCTTAGCAGCATATCAACTTCTCATATGCTTTTCATTAGCATACCAACTGTTCATCTCATTAAATACAACATATTTGATTATTTGTATCTTGCACGTAGTTGGATTATAACACTTGTAACGCTTTAGCTCAAGGGAGTAGCCAACATATACACAATTTTTAGCCTTTAGATCCAACTCCTTTCTTAGCTCATTAGGAACATGTACATATGCAATGTAACCAAACACTTTAACATGTGACAAATCTATTTTCTTGCTAGTAAACTTCTCCATGGGTGTCATGTCATACACTGTAGTATTGGAAGACTTGCTCATAATATACATTGCCGTGGAGATAGATTCAACCCAATAATGATGAGGTATGCTATTTTCAACAATCAAGGCGCATGCAAATTTTGCAGTGTGCATGTTATTCCTTTCATCAACACCATTTTGTTGCAGAGTATACTTGCAAGTAAATTGCCTATAAATTCCATGCCATTTCAAAACATTACTGAATTCATTGGAGAGGTATTCTCCCCCTCCATTTGACCATTAATACTTAAACTGCATACCTATTTGTTTTTTATTATCTTAAAAGTGAGAGAACTATTCACTCTTCTTCTTCATGAAATACAACCATACCTTCCTCGTATGATCATCAAGAAAGGTTACATAATACTTTTATCCAAACATTGATGCAATATTTGTAGGACCCCATATATCCATATGTATAACATCAAGTAAATGCTTGCTTACATGTTTATTATGCAAAAATGCATGCCTTAACTATTTTTTAAATTGGCATGCTTCACACACATTTTTCATATCATCCACTTTGAACTTACATAAGCCTATCACAATTTCATTTGATTGCATGAACTACTCAACCATTTTCCTACAAAAACTACATTCTTTGTGATGTTAGACACATGCAATGCATCAATCAATCACTTAACTTTTCCATCCTACATAGATACCATGAGCAATAGGATGCACTATGTTATCATCTATTTTCACAAAACCAAGCATTTTAAGTTTTTTCATTTTCTAAACCATTCTCCATGAGATGTCATATGGTTAGAGGTGCTACATATCATACATCATCAAGCAATACTATTGATGCATCCACATCCATTGCATTCATCATATGCTACATAATAAACAACTTCTCATTATCAACTTGATCACTATAGATGCATAACTATTGTGCTACCTTCTTCCATTTCCATTATTTCCACCTCTTCTCTTTTCTACAAAGTCATATGTAATACGACCTTTCTTACCACAGTTATAGCATTCTCTATTATCATAACCTGTGTTCTATTTGCCTATGCCCTATGGCTTCCCCTACTTTGACATTGGTCTCTACCACATGTATGTAGTTGCTCTTGCGAGTCATGAGATTGCTCCTAATTTTACCCATATAACGGTTAGCACTGGGACCTCTACTACTACAACTTATACCTCTACTTGTGTTAGAGTAGAACATACATTTTGAATTGCTATTTCTTTCTGCCAAAGATGCGACATGATCCAAGTTTTTCTCTTCTAATATCAACATAGATATTAGATCTACAAAATCAAGGATGGTATCTCTTGTATTGATGGAGATTTAGAACTACTTATACTCCTCACCCAAGCCATCCAAACATATAGCCATTATATAATCATCATCAACCATGCACTTTGATAGATCCAAGAGCTTCAACAATGCTCATTGATAGATAGATTGCCATGCTTGACATTGTTTCATTAGACTTCTACAAGACTATCTACATCATATATATGCCCAATCATATTGTCTAAAACACTGATGGAAAGAAATGCATAACTTTTCAAGCACCCTAGTTCCATTCCTTAAATACCTTGGCATGCCCAAGCATGGCACTTTCCTCTAGTAACTCTAGAGCTACATTAATATCTCCTTCAATGTAGTCCCAATAACCTTTACCCATAACAAAATTGGTCAATCTCAACTTCCAAGCATGAAAGTTAAATCCCTTAAACATTGTGTAGCAAAACCCAAAAATCTACTTTTATCAATAACCTAGTAATTCAAGTGTCACCTGTACTAAAGTCAGTAAATAAGCATATCCTAAGTAACACATGCGATATCTAATAGTCTAGAGATAGTTTGCCACACCTAACACCTACCACCTATTTGCAAAATGATGAGTACATACAATTTATGGATCTTATCAAATTTACCTATGAATAGCCTCTAATTCTTGAATGGAGGCCGAAATGCACTTGGAATGGCAATCTGACTACACAAACTTAGATCTTGAGGTCCCCTACACTCCATCAAGCACTTCAAGCTTACGAAGATGGCTCGTCAATCAAAGATCATATGAGAGAGATGTCCACATGTGTTCTCCATAGTGAGGTTTCCTTGTAAACTCTTGTATTTGCAACTCACACCTCTTTCCTTTAATATGAGACTAATACTGTGAAGAAAAGATGGGGTGAGGGAGAGAGAGAGAGAGCTTGTGCTCTTGTAAGATACACAACACATAGAGCTCCCTCTTGTAAGATACACATGTTTAAAGTTAGAGAAGGGTTGGAGCTAACACATAGTACTTCGAGCCTCCCATAGATACATTTTATGGATTGACCCCCAGACATCAGAGTGCACTAATTGCAACGGATGTGTACTCTACCTTACATTCTTGACAAATGGCAACCTCGACTACTTACCAAACTAGCAATCATCGCATACATGACCAATGTTTGTGTATTGGAACTTGAGTAAACTTGTAATAAGCTGCTTTTTCTGCATAATTTGCAGCCTTTGCAAATTCACATGCCCCACTCTCTTATGCCAAAATTCCAAATCTCTGACAGTGCCAGAACCATGGGCAAACATAGTTGAATTCATCTTTGGCAAAGTGGCATCAAGAGTAAACATTTTTCCATTCCTGTGATCGCGAGCAATCAACTTGCATCCATTTCCAAACTCTTCAATAAAGCATCCATGCTTATTGAACCTAACTTGCAAGTTTTTGACCGACAGACAGTAAGTTCTTCGTTATCGATGGGACATGCAATACATCATGCAAATTTTTCTTTCTGCCATCATGAACCATAAGAGGCACTTTGCTTTATATTTAATGCTATGCTGCATGTCATCACCTGTGCATATGCAGCCCTACCATGTCAGTGAACCAATCACCGTGAGGGGTCATGTGGTTTGATGCACTTGAATCAATGTATCATATTGCATCATCAGTGGATTTTTCAGTAGCCCTCTCTTTCACATACTGCATGGCAAACAATCTATCTCTTGAAGCATCATCTGCCCGACTGTACGTAGCAAAATGTCCATGTTGTTTATCCTTCTAATTGCACTGCTTCTTCCAGCATTCCTTGGCAATATGACCATACTTCCCGCAGTAATGACAATCCTTATCCTTATTCGGATTGTCAGATGGACGCTGCTGGTGCCAAGAGCCTTTGTCTCTAGGGCTAGATCTGCGTTAGACTTTAAGCTCATCTTTCTATCTTTGGTATGACTGTACTCGACACTTGAGTTGTCCAACTATACTACATGATGCAGACATTAAATAAGTCGATGCTTAGGACTTAGTTTTTTGGTGTGAATGGTCCTTGAGACCTTAGGTTGTAAACAATCATTTTAGTTATGTGTTAATGATAACGGAAGATATGAGTGAGAGCTCTCAACTTCTCATTGTATTAGCTCCAACCCTTCTCTAACTTTAAACATGGTATTAGAGCACCCATGACTGGGCTCTATGGAGTGCATGCGGAAGAAGACCTGAAAAATGAATTGCCAGTGTTTGCAGAGTGAAAGGGCTGACTGCCATTGAA